>NC_135670.1:2623368-3223368 GCF_964188315.1 Podarcis muralis
GTAATCCCCTTTTACAGCCGGTGGCGGCTGCTACCTCTTTCCGGAACAAATGCCACAGTTTGAAGATTACATTCCCACCTCTTTTTCTTCCAGGATGCGCCTTCCTGACCTACTGCGCCCGCGAGTCAGCTCTCAAGGCCCAAAGTGCTCTTCACGAGCAGAAGACGCTACCCGGGGTAAGTTGTTTGCGGCGTTTGCGCTTCACCTCGCCGTCCGTCCCCTATGCACACACACAAACACACCTTCCTGGTCACCTGCCGTGAAAACTGTTAATGCACGACTCTCTCTCTCTCTTTCTCTGTCTGTCTCTCTTGCAAATAACCACATGGCTGTTTCCTCTCTGTGTGGAGCCAGTTGGGGAATGGACTCTCCTGAGATTTCGCCCCTGCATTCAGGCTCAGTTGTCACCCTCGAAAGACAACTCAAACCCTCTCTCTTTCCCTCACTCTCTCACACACAAAGACCTCTTCGCTTAGACAAGGAGAGGTTCTGCGGGAGCGCTGCCCTTAGAAAACCTGCCTTTGTTTGGTTGCGGTTTAAGTTATAAAATCAGTTAGTTGCCTATTACCTTGTATATACATTAGTCTGAATCGCCAGTGCCTTTTTGTGGAGCCTGGTTCCAGAGGTAAAGGGACCCCTGACCATTAGGTCCAGTTGCAGACGACTCTGGGGTTGCGGCGCTCATCTCGCTTTACTGGCTGAGGGAGCCGGCGTACAGCTTCCGGGTCATGTGGCCAGCAGGACTAAGACGCTTCTGGCGAACCAGAGCAGCGCATGGAAACGCCGTTTACCTTCCCCTCTAGAGCGGTACCTATTTATCTACTTGCACTTGGACGTGCTTTCAAACTGCTAGGTTGGCAGGAGTTGGCAGAGGTCCAAGGTCCAAGGTGCAAACTGGCAAACACACATGGCATCAGAAGTCAGTAAACAGGATAATCTTTGCCGATGTCTAGCAACATCGGATGCGGGTGGCACTGTGGGTAAAAGCCTCAGTGCCTAGGGCTTGCCGATCGAAAGGTCGGCGGTTCGAATCCCCGCGGCAGGGTGTGCTCCCGTCGTTTGGTCCCAGCGCCTGCCAACCTAGCAGTTCGAAAGCACCCCCGGGTGCAAGTAGATAAATAGGGACCGCTTACTAGCGGGAAGGTAAACAGCGTTTCCGTGTGCGGCTCTGGCTCGCCAGATACAGCTTTGTCACGCTGGCCACGTGACCCGGAAGTGTCTCCGGACAGCGCTGGCCCCCGGCCTCTTGAGTGAGATGAGCGCACAACCCTAGAGTCTGGCAAGACTGGCCCGTACGGGCAGGGGTACCTTTACCTTTTAGCAACATTTCAGATGCCAGGAAAGGTTTGTCTGGGCAGAACTTGCAGAGATCTCGGGCCAGAGGAGAGGAAGGGTGAGATTTTAATCACAGGAACCTAGGAAGCTGCCTTAAAATGAATCAGGCCATTGGTCCATCAAGTTCAATATTGTCTACACTGACTGGCAACAGCTCTCCAGGGTTTTTGGCTGAGGACATTCCCATCTCTGCATGGAGGTGCCAGGGACTCGAACCCAAGACCTTCTACATGAAAAGCAGGTGCTTTGTCACTGGGCTGTGACGCTTCCCCTTAGATTGCAAACCTGCAGACAGGACCCAGTTTTTATGTTTAATTTCTTGGCAGCACCCAGTGACTTTAGGCACCTTTATAAATAATAAACAGTGATTCTTGTTCCTTAGGAAAAGATGTTTACCCTGCTGTTCTGTACATCCCCCGAGGCAGCTAAGAATAATAAAACTCATCAAGATATTGGGTTGTTGGGTGTTTTTTCCATTATTATTTTAAAAAGCCCAAATAACCAAGGAGACTGAAAATGAAAGCAGTTAGCCAGTGAAGCCTCATCAAACACACCTGATAAAACATTAATAATCAGTAATGGGTCATTTATTTATTTTTTTTAAAAAGCAAGGATTCTGGCAAATGGAAGTTCTAGGAACGGGTAAATTGGTCAATTTCATTTTCTCTCACTTTCCCAGGGTTAAGTTTGGTTCTCCAAATTTCCACTGCCAGTTTATGATTTTCTTTAAAAGCCCTCATGAACATTCAACTGCATTTGAATGCAAATTTCTCCTAATACACCTAGCTTTTGTCTGCGATCTCCCCTTGTTGTTGTTTAGTCATGTCCGCCTCTTTGTGACCCCCTGGACCAGAGCATGCCAGGCCCTCCTGTCTTCCACTGCCTCCCTCATGCTGGTAGCTTCGGGAACACTGTCCCACCATCTCGTCCTCTGTCGTCCCCTTCTCCTTGTGCCCTCCATCTTTCCCAACATCAGGGTCTTTTCCAGGGATTATTCTCTTCTCCTGAGGTGGCCAAAGTCTTGGAGCCTCAGCTTCAGGATCTGTCCTTCCAATGAGCACTCAGGGCTGATTTCCTTCAGAATGGAGAGGTTTGATCTTCTTGCAGTCCATGGGACTCTCAAGAGTCTCCTCCAGCACCAGAATTCAAAAATATCAGTTCTTCAGCAACCAGTCTTCTTTATGGTCCAGCTCTCGCTTCCATACATAACTGCTGGGAAAACCAGAGCTTTAACTATATGGACCTTTGTTGGCAAGGTGATGTCTCTGCTTTTTAAGATGCTGCCTAGGTTTGTCATTGCTTTTCTCCCAAGAATATGGGATATGGATATGGGAAGTTCTGAAGGAGAAATGTGGTTCTGAGCCGACTATAGCAAGCTGACTTTCACTGTATAGTTTAGTATTGTCTACACTGGCTGGCAGCAGCTGTCCAGGTTTTCAGGCAGTGGACAGCAGGTTCTCTATCCTCTGAGTTACCCCCCTTCCCATAAAAATAAAGTTAAGATTCCAGTCCTCATGGTTCTGAGGAAAGGGCCACTTTGAACAGGAACATAGGTAGCTGCCTTATATGGAGTCAGAACATTGGTCCATCTAGTTCAGTATTGTCTGCCCAGACTGGCAGCAGCTCTCCAGGGTTTAGGCAGGGGACATTATTGTCAGCTCTCCCTGGAGATGCCGAGATTCAAACCCAGGACCTTCTGCATGCATAGCAGAGCTACAGCCCCTTCCCAAAGACCCAATAAGATTCCAGTCCTGCTGATTCTCTTTTCTCCTTTTTCTGATCTTTTGTCTGGTTTGCTACATTTCTGTCCTTTTTTGGAACAACTCCTCAATTTTTTTTGTCAGGTCTCCTAAGGGATACAGTGGTACCTCGGTTTATGAACTTAATCCATTCTAGAAGACCGTTTTTAAACCGAAACTGTTCTTAAACCGAGGCAAAGTTCTCAAACCAGGACACTGCTTTCGGTTTTGCGGAGTTTGCAAACCAAATTGTTCTTAAACCGGACTGCTCTTAAACTGAGGTACCACTGTACATTTTTTGACGCAATTTTGCCCTTACGTACAGAATTATTATTATTATTTAGCAATTGCATTTTGTTTTTGTTTTTATAAATTTTTATTAACAATTTCAACAAAACAATAACGTAACGTAAGAACAAAATTCATTTTAAAAAAAGGGGGGAAAGAGATTTTAGAAGAGATTGCAGAAAAAGAGAAACAATTGTCAAAGAAAGCAAATAAGGAGTCAGTTAAACAGGCAACTAGAACATTACAAACTCAATATTCTATGATAATGAATGAGGGACTGAGCTGGAAAATAAAAAGAATGAAACAAAAATATTTTGAGCATGCCAATAAATCAGGAAAACGGCAGCTGAAGAAAGTGAACAAAGGAACTCTATTAATAAAATTAATACAGCAATTGCATTTTGTATATCATTTTCCACTAATGCAGGGAAGGCACTCTGCACATGCACAAGGATACCCTCTCTGCGTCATAGTCTTCAGGCATGAACTTGTATCAGCCGGCTTTTCTCTTTCGCAGCCTTTTGTTCTTTAAGGTAAAGGTAAAGGTACCCCTGCCGGTACGGGCCAGTCTTGACAGACTCTAGGGTTGTGCGCCCATCTCACTTAAGAGGCCGGGGGCCAGCGCTGTCCGGAGACACTTCTGGGTCACGTGGCCAGTGTGACATCGCTGCTCTGGCGAGCCAGAGCCGCACACGGAAACGCCGTTTACCTTCCCGCCAGTAAGCGGTCCCTATTTATCTACCTGCACCCGGGGGTGCTTTCGAACTGCTAGGTTGGCAGGCGCTGGGACCGAGCAACGGGAGCGCACCCTGCCGCAGGGATTCGAACCGCCGACCTTTCGATCGGCAAGCCCTAGGCGCTGAGGCTTTTACCCACAGCGCCACCTGCGTCCCACTAGTTTTGTTCTTTACACGTTGGCAAAACAGCAGGTGTTTTATGCATTTGTGGGTTCCAGCTGTGCCTCTGCACACCTTGCCTTATTTATTTTTTGTGGGGGGGACGGGAGACGGACACTTGCTTTTCCACCTTTCTCCCTTCCACCTGGTTTCCTGGCACCTGCTAAGCGAGGGAGGAGGTAGAACAGCAAGACGTTCAAAGGGCAGGTGTTTTGCCCGATGTTGGAACAGGAGCTACAGTTTCTACCTTTGTTCTGGCGGGGCCTGAGGCCCTGACCATCGCCGTCACCTGTCTCTTGCTTTTCACCTGTGCCCATCCTTTCAGCTGCGGTTACAGGTGTGTGAGAGCTGCTTTTTAAAAAAAATAATTTTTATTGCTTTTAACATATAAATTATAAAATGTACCACAAAACTTATCACTTATACAATCTTTTTAGACTTCCATCAGCACCTCTGATGATCCACCGTTTTAACCACTTCTTAACTTTATATTGGGACGCGGGTGGCGCTGTGGGTAAAAGCCTCAGCGCCTAGGGCTTGCCGATCCAAAGGTCGGCGGTTCGAATCCCTGCAGCGGGGTGCGCTCCCGTTGTTCGGTCCCAGCGCCTGCCAACATAGCAGTTCGAAAGCACTCCCGGGTGCAAGTAGATAAATAGGGACCGCTTACTAGCGGGAAGGTAAACAGCGTTTCCGTGTGCGGCTCTGGTGCCGGTTCGCCAGATGCAGCTTTGTCACGCTGGCCACGTGACCCGGAAGTGTCTCCGGACAGCGCTGGCCCCCAGCCTCTTGAGTGAGATGGGCGCACAACCCTAGAGTCTGTCAAGACTGGCCCGTACGGGCAGGGGTACCTTTACCTTTAGTTGTTTATTGCCTTGACATCTGGTGGGAGGGCGTTCCACAGGGCGGGTGCCACCACCAAGAAGGCCCTGTGCCTGGTTACCTGTAACCTCACTTCTTGCAGGGAGGGAACCACCGGAAGGCCCTCGGTGCTGGACCTCAGTGTCCGGGCAGAACGATGGGGGTGGAGACACTCCTTCAGGTATACTGGGCCTTTGAGGCCATTTAGGGCTTTCAAGGTCAGCACCAACACTTTGAATTGTGCTCATTAGGTGGCCGTGCCCATATTTATCTTGGCCCTGTGCCCTCCGCTGGCATGCCCCCACTCCACCCCACCTCCCACTCCCTGGAGGGTTGGCTAAGAGGGCAAAGCAGCCCTCAGGCAGCTCTTCCAGCGAAGAAGCCTTCTGGCTCAGACCAGAAATCTTCATCTAGTCCAGTTTCCTCCTCCCCACAGTTGGCCAGTCAAATGCCTCTGGGAAGCCCAAAAGCAAGGCGAGTTCGGCAACAGCTCTTCCCAACTTTTTGTTTCTCTGACGATTGCTGCGGCCCCCTCCCCTCCACGGCCGGAGGCAGCTACGCTTCTGAATACCCCTTGGTGGAAACCACAGGAGGGGAGAGGGCTGCTCTCGCACTCGGGTCCTGCTCAGGGTGCCCACCGGGGCCCCTGTGAGAACAGACTGCTGGACTAGATGGGTCATTCGCCTCATTTAGCAGGACTCCCCTTGCATTTTAATGCGCTTCTCTAGAGAAGGCAAGAACCGAAACCCTGTGAAATTTGCACTTTTCCAGATTGTGATGCAGTTCTCCAATACACACACACACACAAAATATGAATATTGTTAGCAGGGAGCGTGCACAGAAATGCAGCTGCGAGTGAAAAATTATGACGGCGCTCTATGTGAAGGGAGACCGCCTGCAAAAAAGGAAATGTACACGTTAAGCAAAACTGCATTCGGAAAAGGGCATGTGAGGGGAAGCAGAAATGCTGACTTTTTAAATTAAATGAAGAAGCGCTAAATGAGGCGGAAAGGTGGCGAAGCAAACTTCAGATGGGGGGGTGACAAATGGATAGAAACTGAAATTGACAAGTCACCCCTCTGCTGCTCACAGTACGTCGATTTCAGGATGAAAGCCGTGCAAATGATAACTGGTGGCAGAATTTAACGGAGGGGGGGGAATTTTTTATTTCTGTGGAAATGTAGAAATATATATATATCTGGCACCCCGGTCTGGCTTCCTTGCTTTCCATCTCCCTCCCGGTCCTCGCTTTTGTTCAGGGACTTATCTGGAAACATCTGTTATAAATATCTCCCACTTTGCTCCGGGTACGGCGGCGTCACCTGGCTGCTCGGTTGCTAGGAAACCGGCGGCTCGCGAAAGCACCGTTGCCAGGTAAACACCATCCAGGGCGGCTCATGGCAGGGAAGAAGGGGGGTGGAGAGGGGGGGATGGAAAGGGGGCAGGTGCGCCGAGCTGTGGGTGGCTGAGCTGACAATGGCAGGAGGGTCCGCCGGGAGAAGCAGTGGCGATGCGTCTGCCTTCTGCCTTGTGGGAATAGCATCCGCGTCCCAGGAGGGGTTTGCGTCTGGGTTGATATCCGCGTCTGTTTTCCTTAGGAACCGGGCAGAGAAGGCGAGAGCTCTGCTCCCCACACACACCCCATATCTCTCCAGCCCACTCAGGCCTCTTTGGGGTTAGCAGTTTTGCAGGAGAATTCTGGTGGCTGCAGTTTCTCCCCACAAAGTGGGGAGGGAAGGTTTTTGTTGTCTCCCGGTCTTGCAGCTGGCAGGCATCCGAGCTGAACGTTGGAAGATTTCGGAAGTACGTTTCTGAGCACAGTTCAAAGTGTTGGTGCTGACCTTGAAAGCCCTAAACGGCCTCGGTCCAGAATACCACAAGGAGCGTCTCCACCCCCATCGTTCTGCCCGGACACTGAGGTCCAGCTCCGAGGGCCTTCTGGTGGTTCCCTCACTGCAAGAAGCCAAGCTACATGGACCCAGGCAAAGGGCCTTCTCGGTGGTGGCACCCACCCTGTGAAACACCCTCCCATCAGATGTCAAGGAAATAAACAACTATATGACTTTTAGAAGACATCTGAAGGCAGCCCTGTTCAGGGAAGTTTTTAATGTGTGACATTTTAACATATTTTTAATCTTTGTTGGAAGCCAGCCAGAGTGGTTGGGGAAACCCAGCAAGATGGGCGGGGTACAAATAATAAATTATTATTATTATTATTATTATTATTATTATTATTATTATTATTTAGTGAAAACCTTTCTGTTGCCCTTGGAAGCTCTTGGTTGGACCTCCTCATTAGGAACCACCAAACCGGCTTTGAAATGTCACTTGGGGTGAAATTTGGTTCTGATTTGGTGGATGAAATTATCTCCCTTGTCAAGGCCTGGGCTCAGCCCTCGTTGGCCCCGATTCACCTCAAACGGGTGGGTCTTTTCCAGGGAGTCTTCTCTTCTCATGAGGTGGCCAAAGTCTTGGAGCCTCAGCTTCAGGATCTGTCCTTCCAGGGAGCACTCAGGGCTGGTTTCCTTCAGAATGGAGAGGTTGGATCTTCTTGCAGTCCATGGGACTCTCAAGAGTCTCCTCCAGCACCAGAATTCAAAAGCATCCATTCTTCAGCGATCAGCTTTCTTGATGGTCCAGCTCTCACTTCCATACATCACTACTGGGAAAGCCATAGCTTTAACTATACGGACCTTTGTCGGCAAGGTGATGTCTCTGCTTTTTAAGATGCTGTCTAGGTTTGCCATTGCTTTTCTCCCAAGAAGCAGGCCAGCTACCACAACCTCCCCTTTCCAACTTTCCACTTTTTGAAGGTTGAAACAACTAGCATGACTATCACAACCAAATTAACTCATTAAAACAATAAAAGGTAAAGGGACCACTGACCATGAGGTCCAGTCGTGGCCGACTCTGGGGTTGCACCTCTCATCTTGCTTTATTGGCCGAGGGAGCCGGTGTACAGCTTCCGGGTCATGTGGCCAGCATGACTAAGCCGCTTCTGGCGAACCAGAGCAGCGCACGGAAACACCGTTTACCTTCCCGCCAGAGCGGTACCTATTTCTCTACTTGCACTTTGACGCGCTTTCAAACTGCTAGGTTGGCAGGAGCAGGGACCGAGCAACGGGAGCTCACCCCGTCGCGGGGATTCGAACCGCCGACCTTCTGATCAGCAAGACCTAGGCTCTGTGGTTTAATCCACAGCGCCACTGAGGAGCATTAAAACCAGGACCATTTTATGCTAAAAAAAAGAAAGAAAAAGAAAAGAAATTGTGTCCTTTGTCAAGGCGTGGGCTCAGCCCTTGTTGGCCCCGATTCACCTCGAACGGCGCTCCTTGCGCAAGGCCTCACTCCCTGCGCAAGAAGACGGTGGGTGAGATTTTCGCTCTCGTTTCCTGTCTCTTTGCTCCGAAGGAAGGGCACAGCACTCTCGCCTGAGATCAGAAGGCATTTATCTGGGTGCCAACTGCTCTAAGCGGCTTCCCGCGCCCCTCCCTGCCCCCAATGCAACACGCTTTGCCTCGGCTCCGCCAGGCCTAAATCCAGGGATTATCCAGCCCAATCCCAAATCTCCTTAGATCCCAGAATGCTGTGCATGGCCGGCGCATTACTGTGGGCTGCGTTGGTGGGGGATGAGCAGCCTGCTGTTTGTTTAGTATCGGTGGCCGAGGGAGGGCGATACGCCATTCGAGGTAAATGGCTCCGGAGAGGGAGAGAGGTCGCAGGTCACCGCGCCGAAAATATCCAGGGATCAAGCGATCCCAGAGCTTAAAAAGACCCAGCCGGATCGCTTTGGAGCCTCCGTGGAAAAAATGGGAGCTGTGACGTTTGCTATTCTTTAAGGGTGGGGGGACAAAGGAGGAAGGTCCGGGAGGAGATAATTCGAATATCTGTGAGGCTGCCCTTAGTCCTGGCCATCTGGACTTGCAGTGCCAGACTCTGACCGGCAGCAAACCTCTAGGCCTCCACACACCCCTCTCTTATTTCTGAGATCCTTTCATGTGGCGATCCCAAGGATCGCTAAGCAAGGTCCCAAATGTGTCTGCCATTCTCCTTCGGGGAGGTGTTCCAACCCCACAATCCCTCCAGCTAATCATTTGGGATTTCTCTCTGGAGCCAGAAGCAGCCCTGTTTATTTCCATTATATTTATATTATAGCTGGGAAGGGGTGGATCTGTCGATGTCGGATTCTCTCTGCCTCTCACTTCTCCAACTTCGCCTTCACTTCTCCCGGTTTCCACATCAGTTTGCGAATCAGAGCTCCTCGTGAGAATTAATCAGCTTTTCCGTGCAAACTTATTCTAATGCACACATTTTGGGGGGGGGGGGTGTTATGCAACTTTGCCCAGGACCTGCATTTTTTGCGTAGTCACCCCCTCCTCCAATGCAACACATTTTCCCATGTTCTTTTCAACCATGTGTGTGCTTTGGTGCACATTTTGTCCTATTATATGCATTCTTGAACACCTTGGCCGGGGCTGGAGATCTTTGCATTGCAAAATCTGGTGAAGTGTGAATTTCAGAGTTGGCAGGCAGGAAGTTGAGGTGCTTTTGGGCTCTGATCCTGTTTCCACGTTTCCCAAAGGGCATCTGGTCGGGCACTGTGGAGCCATCGTGCCAAATAGCTGCTAATAGCCTCAACCTCAGTGCATTTGTCTAATCCTCTTTTAAAACATTATTATTATTATTATTATTATTATTATTATTATTATTATTATTATTATTCTGCTATATATTTCAAAGGAAAAAAATCTCAAGGTGGTTTACAGCACATCAAATAAAACAATTCAGGGAAATATTTCAGATGCTTCTCTAAGTGCTTCCCCTGTATTTATTAACCTCCTTAATTTATGTAGCAGAATTTATGTAGCAGAAGTGCTCTAGGAAGCCCATGTGGCGTAGCGGTTAGAGTGTTGTACAAGGACCTGGAAGGTCCGGGTTCAAATCCTCCCTCAGTCAGGAAGCTCACTGCGTGACCGTGGAGTCGGTCATCGCCTCTTAACCAGGCATAGGCAAACTCAGCCCTCCAGATGTTTTGGGACTACAACTCCCATCATCCCTGACCACTGGTCCTGTTAGCTAGGGGTGATGGGAGTTGTAGTCCCAAAACATCTGGAGGGCTGAGTTTGCCTATGCCTGCTCGTCTTAACCTCCCTCGCAGGGTCGTTGTAGGGATTAACCGAGGAAGGGAGTGAACTATTTACTCCTCGGGAAAGAAAGGTGGGATAGGAGTGGATGGCTATCACTGGCCTACTGCAGCAGTGAGTTCCACAGTTTGAGCTGCTTCGCGGTACCATTTCCTGGAAGGGGAGGATACTCTCGCACTCGGGTCCTGCTTGCAGGTTCTCCCCCATCAGGCATCTGGTTCACAGGAGGCTGGACCGTATGGGCCATTTGCTGTTCCAATGTTGTTCCATTGTTGTTGTTGTTGTTTAGTTGTTTAGTCGTGTCCGCCTCTTCGTGACCCCCTGGACCAGAGCACTCCAGGCACTCCTGTCTTCCACTGCCTCCCGCAGTTTGGTCAAACTCATGCTGGTCGCTTCGAGAACACGGTCCCACCATCTCGTCCTCTGCCGTCCCCTTCTCCTTGCGCCCTCCATCTTTCCCAACATCAGGGTCTTTTCCAGGGAGTCTTCTCTTCTCATGAGGTGGCCAAAGTCTTGGAGCCTCAGCTTCAGGATCTGTCCTTCCAGTGAGCACTCAGGGCTGATTTCCTTCAGAATGGAGAGGTTTGATCTTCTTGCAGTCCATGGGACTCTCCAGAGTCTCCTTCAGCACCATAATTTAAAAGCATCCATTCTTCAGCGATCAGCCTTCTTTATGGTCCAGCTCTCACTTCCATACATCACTACTGGGAAAACCATACCTTTTACTATACGGACCTTTGTTGGCAAGGTGATGTCTCTACTTTTCCATTAATATCGATGGATCTACTCTGCGTGTGACTGGAAACAGCCCAGTGCCATCTGTACATGCTCAGGAACATTTTGCCTTTGGATTTATTTGTTCGTTACACTTTTGGACAGGGCCGGGGGACGGGGACCTCAGAATAAAGTCCTACTTATTTTCTTGGGGGACGGGACTTTATGCTCAAGGAAGGATTTACACCCGTGGCAGAGAAGTGGTGTCCCTTTGGATCTCAACAGGCTCCACCTCATTGACCATTGGACATGCTGGCCAGGGGATGTGAAAGTTGCTGTCCAATAGCATCAGGAGTGCTACAGGTTCCTAATGAGGAAATTAGCTGGAAAATAAAAAGAATGAAAGAAAAATATTTTGCGTATGCCAATAAATCAGGAAAACTGCTAGTGTGGCTGTTGAAGAAAAGTGAACAAAGAAACTCCATAAACAAAATTAATATAAATGGAAAGTTAGTGTGTCTCTTACTAGCAGATTCCTTCCTTCCCACCCAACCACCTGCCCCAAATCTCCCTCTGCCTCCCTTCTGGGAATAGAGGGTGAAATAATGTGCACATCTTGCTAAAAAGGGAACGTGTCGCATGCCAGCTACAGATGGCCAAAGAAAATTAAACCTGTGTCTCCATGTGGGTAATCCGTGCCTTAATCTCCCCCACGGAGGCACCGGCAGGAGGGGGGGGGTCTCCAAGCAGCGGAGACAACTGTGGGGGGACGATGACGGACTTTCATTTTCTTCCCTTCTATGTGGGTTTGGTTCAATAAATCTGGAGCCTGCCCTGTCCAGGAACCAGAATTCAGGACTTGCAGGGACCTTCAGTGCTCACTTTGAAACACCTGCCTGAAAACCTTTCTGACTAGGCCAACGCCGGCTGTCAAGAATACACCATTCCGAAATGTTGTATGTTTTAAAGTTCTTTTTTAGGGTTTCTAATTTATGGGGGGTTTTTTTGTTTTATAGCTGTAAACTGGTTTGGTACTTTTTGTGACACAGCTGTACATACCGTATTTTTCGCTCTATAGGATGCACCAGACCATAGGAGGGGGAGAATGGGGGGACTTTTTTTCTTGTTCTCCCCCTCAAAAACAAGGTGCATTCAAGGTGCGTTCAAGAGCAGGTCGGGGAACAGGGCAAAGCCTTGCCACTGCCCCCCAAGCTTGTGGGGCTGGCGATGGGGGAAGCGCTGCTTTCCCCTACTGCCAACCTCAAATTCCCTGAAGCCTTTGGAGCGCAGCTGCACTCCAAAGGCTTGGGGCTTTGGGGACATCCTTTGTAGCCTCCACAGGGCGGTGGGGTTCCTTCACCCCGCCGCCCTGCGGAGGCTTTGCGCAGCCATCCCGAAGCTGGAACAGCGAGACGGAGAGCTACGCAGCGCCCCGTCTCGCTGTTTTGGCTTTGGGGACAGCAGGCTTTGGGGACAGCAGGCGGGAGCCCAGCTTGCGGAGAGCTGCCCGAAGCCCGGGGTGCACAGCGGGAACTCCCACCAGCTCTGCAGGCTTGCGGATAGCTTCCTGAAGCCTGGAACGCGAGAGGAGTCGGTGCGCACCGACCCCTCTCGCTCTCCAGGCTTCAGCGAAAGCCTGCATTCGCTCCATAGAACGCACACACTTTCCCCCTTCATTTTTGGAGGGGGAAAAGTGTGTCGTATAGAGCGAAAAATACGGTACATACTTTCAGACATTAATTATAAAAATAAGTAGTATTTCAAAGAGGAAATTTCCACGGGTGCATGGATGTAACATATCTTCAGACATGATTGTGGCCCCCGCCCCCCAAAAAGTACTTTTTTTTTTTTACACAATGCTGTAAAACACATGTTTTGGAGCACTATGCAAGATCGCTTAATCTGGCCCTGAGTAGGCACCTAACTTATTCAAAACCATGAGGGCTAGCTGCTTGGTTTTTTTCCTTTCAAGGGAAAAATAGCTTCATTCCAAGGGGTAGATCACTGCCAGTTTTTTTTATAGTGGGAGTAGATCGCAGTCAAACGTGGGTTAAATCACAGAGCTTAGGACTTGCTGATCAGAAGGTCGGCAGTTCGAATCCCCGCGACGGGGTGAGCTCCCGTTGCTCGGTCCCTGCTCCTGCCCACCTAGCAGTTCAAAAGCACGTCAAAGTCCAAGTAGATAAATAGGTACTGCTCCGGCGGGAAGGTAAACTGCGTTTCCATGCGCTGCTCTGGTTCGCCATAAGCGGCTTAGTCATGCTGGCCACATGACCCAGAAGCTGTACGCCGGCTTCATCGGCCAGTAAAGTGAGATGAGCGCCGCAACCCCAGAGTCGGCCACAACTGGACCTAATGGTCAGGGGTCCCTTTTACCTTTAGATCGCAGTCTCTTGGGAGTTGGACATGCCTCGTGTAGACCATACTGAGGCACACGGATCGAGGGTTTGGTTCGGTACATGGTTGTTGTTGTTGTTTAGTTGTTTAGTCGTGTCCGACTCTTCGTGACCCCCTGGACCAGAGCACGCCAGGCCCTCCTGTCTTCCACAGTTTGGTCAAACTCATGCTGGTAGCTTCAAGAACACTGTCCAACCACCTCGTCCTCTGTCGTCCCCTCCTCCTTGTGCCCTCCATCTTTCCCAGCATCAGGGTCTTTTCCAGGGAGTCTTGTCTTCTCCTCGTTACATGGTACCTTCCTGTATTCTTCTGTTCACACACAGACACACACTTGCCTCTCCTGAGTGCCAAACAGAGCTTCAGCATCCTTGCCATTTCCCTGAGCCCCTCGTGGCTCTCAGCTCCTGCCATCTTTTGTCGAGACCCCTGGCTGCTGTGCTTGCCAGCGATGGGGCGAGAGCATTTGGCTCTTGGCCAAACGCAGCAAGGGCCCGTTTTATTTGCCCATCGCATCCTGCCCAACTGCAAGCAGGGAGACCACCTCCCAGGAATCTGCCTTCAACTGCTGGTTCACCCGGCAAAGTCTTTGCAAAGTCTCCAATTGAAGGGAACATTTCCTTATCCTGCTTTTAACAGCACCAGGGACCGAACCTGGGACCTTCTGAAACGCGAGTTGCAGTTTGTTGGGCTCCCAAGAGCAGGGGTCAGCAAACTTTTTCAGCAGGGGGCCGGTCCACTGTCCCTCAGACCTTGTCGGGGGCCGGACTATATTTTGAAGAAAAGAAAAAAACGAATTCCTATGCCCCACAAATAACCCAGAGATGCATTTTAAATAAAAGCACACATTCTAGTCATGTAAAAATGCGCTAATTCCCGGACCGTTCGTGGGCCGGATTTAGAAGGCGATTGGGCCGTTTGAATCAACATTCACAAATTCTTTATTGGTAATATACAGATAGATAAACTGGGGATCTTTACAATTTTGTAACATGCAGACAAATTTTTTTTTCTTTTTTAGGGGGAATGGGGGGGAAATGTGAATGATGTATTTTTGTTAAAATTCTTATGTTGGAATGCCTAATAAAAATATTTTAAAAAATAAAAATAGAAGGCGATTGGGCTGGATCCGGCCCCCAGGCCTTAGTTTGCCTACCCTTGCCCAGGAGTCTTTTCTGACGCCAGAGACCCCCTCAGGAGGAAGTGGGAGATGCGAGCGACGACCCAGAGGGTACCCAGCTGGCACCAAGAATATAAGCCCCCTTTCCTCAGGCGCTAGAAACTGGCCCCACAGCAGGGACCTCCTTGCTCAGTTATTCTGGCCCCTCCGCTCCACCCCAGAGCTGGATGCATGCGAACTTCTCAGCTTGGCTCCTGTTTCCCCCAAACCGGGGCTGTCGCGCTTCGCCACGGCACTGCCGCGCCATTCCCCAAATCAGCAAAACAAACCCGGGGCTGTGGAACAGCGTCTCCCATGGGGCTGGGGATTCTCCTATAGGGCCCACGCTTCTGCCACGCCGTGTCATCCGCACACACAACAGACTGGCGGGTGGAAGCTGGTTTTGCCCGATCAAAACTTGCGTGGCATATCAGCGCGGATAAAAACCAAATTGGGGGGGGGGTGGCAGGGTGTGGGGAGGCTTAGGAGCAAATTTGTTTTTGCGAGCTGATCTCTCCCGATTTTTGTGAAACACAAACAAACCGACCCACGCACACACATCATCTTCTGCAAATACCTTGCTGGTTCACCTTTCATTCTGAACATTTCCTTCCTCTCCTCCCCCCCCAACCCAAAAAACCACACACCTTTCCTTCCCACCCCCTTCTATTCTCTCCTTCCCGTTGCCAAAGTCTCCAGGTCATTGTTTATAGAGATAAGTTATGATGTCAGCGCATGTTCCCATGGCAACCCGATGGGTAAATTGGAGATGAGTGGGTGGTTACCATGGAGTATATTCTTCCGTTGCCATCGTTACAAAGCACCTGCTCCCTCTTTCTTTCTTTCTTTCTTTCTTTCTTTCTTTCTTTCTTTCTTTCTTTCTTTCTTTCTCTCCTGTCCCCCTCCACTCGTGATTTCGATAGCATAAATGACTGGCGGTTGGGTGGGGGGGGGAAGGTGGTATCAGCAATTTCCTGATGCGATCCTTTCTGGAATCATCCACATCTGAGGGAACAGCGTCGGGAATGAATTCACAGCACGGAACCCTTTGCCCCGGTAAAAACGAGATACAGTCCTGTGTTGGGTTGAATCGGAAGGAAAGGGCCAAGATTTTAAAAAATAAAATAAAATACGCTGCGAATGCTAATGGAAATGGGGTGGTTTGTTCCAAACAAACAAACCGTGCACATTGATGAGTTCATATCTGACACCACCCCTTAGAGCCAGTCCCTCTCTGGAAATTTGGCTTGCAGCTGAAATAAATGCTAATTTTTCACCAGTTTTTATCAGCTTCACCCCTCCCCTCTGTTCAGCTTTCAAATGGGAGCTGTTTTTGGCAAGGACTTTTCCTCTTGTATTGAAATTAATGCATATTCTTTCTGAGCTTTCTTTCTTTCTTTCTTTCTTTCTTTCTTTCTTTCTTTCTTTCTTTCTTTCTTTCTTCCCCTTCCACTATTTCCCTTTCTGATGTCAAGTTTTAGCTTCCCTCTTTCCCATTATTGGGACACGGGTGGCGCTGTGGGTTAAACCACAGAGCCTAGGACTTGCCGATCAGAAGGTCGGCGATTCGATTCCCCGCGACGGGGTGAGTTCCTGTTGCTCAGTCCCTGCTCCTGCCAACCTAGCAGTTCGAAAGCATGTCAAAGTGCAAGTAGATAAATAGGTACCGCTCCGGCGGGAAGGTAAACAGTGTTTCCGTGCGCTGCTCTGGTTCACCAGAAGCGGCTTAGTCATGCTGGCCACATGACCCGGAAGCTGTACGCCGGCTCTCTTGGCCAATAAAGCGAGATGAGCGCCGCAACCCCAGAGTCGGCCACGACTGGACCTAATGGTCAGGGGTCCCTTTACCTTTAACTTTCCCATTATTTGTTACCACCTCTACGGGTCCAACATCAGCCCTACCTAGAGTAGACCCATTGAAGTTGAATAACGGTTTCTGGTTCCCCAGAATGGTTTAAAATCAATGGGCAAGACTGAGTCTATCATTGGAAAGGGAGGCAGTAGAAATGAATGGACCTAAGACAGGCCACATTCACACCCTACATTTAAAGCACTTTGATACCACTTTAAACAGCCGCGGTGTCTCCCAAGGAATTCTGGGAAATGTAGTTCTTTAGGAGTGCTGCTGAGAGTTGCTAGGCGACTCCCCCTCCCCATTTCCCCTCCTGCAATTCTCAGAGTGGTTTAAAAAGCCATTTCCTCTTCACGGGGAATTCAGGAAACAGCAGCTCCAAGAGGCGAATATCACCTCTCAGTGCCTTTAACAAACTACATCTCCCAGGATTCTTTGGGGGAAGCCAAGACTGTTCTTAAAGCAGCATCATAGTGCTTTAGATGTACGGTCAATTAATTAATTTCCATGGGCCTGTTTTGAGCAGAGCTTGAGTTGCATGCCATCCTATAGAACTTACCGTTATTAAGTAGTAGTAATTAACAACGAACTGGGCAGTTAGCTGGCTGGGGGCTGATGAGAGTTTCAATCCAAAACATCTTTATTATTTTCAATGGTGACGACGATGGAAATAATAAAGATGTTTTCGACTGAAACTCCCGCCAGCCCCCAGCCAGCTTAACTGCTTGTCAGCTCCCAGTTTAAATGGTGGTACTGAAAAATATAGTTTTTAAATACTCTTTGGCTCGTCCCACGAGCAGGAGTAATTAGCAATCGAGCGATGGATTAGATGTGTCCCTTTGGGACCCCTGTAACATATTTGAAGGATGGGCAGAGAGGTCTTTCCTTAACCCGGACTGCAAAAACAATGGGTTGCTTGCTCTTAAAAGGCCTCGTTTGCTACTCCTTTAATTCTCACAACGATCTTGCAAGGTAGGTTAAACTGAGAATGAATGGCTATGCCTAAGCTGGACCCATTCATTCCAATGGGTCTACACAACCCACTAGCTGCAAATCCTAAAACTACAGGTGAAACTCGAAAAATTAGTATATCATGGAAAAGTTCCTTGATTTCCATGATTCAACTTGAAAGGTGAAACTAATATATGAGATAGGCTTGTGGCATACAAAGCGAGATATGCCAAGCCTTGATTTGTTATCATTGCGATGATCATGGTGAACAGCTTATGAAAACCCCAAATTAGCCATCTCAGGAAATTAGAATAGACAAGGAAATCAGCAAAACAAGGATTGCAAATCGAGCAAGATTGGACCTCTGAGAAGCAGAAGCAGATCTCGCTTTGCATGTCATGAGTCGATCTCATATATTAGTTTCACCTTTGAAGTTGAATTCCTGAAATCAAGGAACTTTTCCACGATATTCTAATTTTTCGAGTTTCACCTGTATAACCCTTGCATTAAAATTGTGACACGGGGGGGGGGGTTGTAACCCACAAACGGTCTCCAGGCAGAGATGTATATTCTCTTTAGGGATGGGGAATCTTGCAAGCCTGAGCTGAATAAATGCAACACACACACACACACACACACACACACCAGCAAGAGATATTTTTTTTTCTCCCTTCTCCACCTCATCAAAGTCCCAATGAAAGGACCGTACGCCTGCCTCTCTCTCCCTTTAATTCCCGGTGGTGACTGTGTCCTCCCGTTCTGATTTTAAGTGGCAGGAACACAGTGGGAGGAGGAGGGGGAAAATAAAAACTGGGAGGGGTGCATTATCGGTGAGGAATAATAATAATAATAATAGAAAGAGGGAAAGTGGTCAGTTTCCCCTCCCATCCCCAACTACTTGGCTGCGCCGGTTGCTGTGGCAACGAGAGGCAAAGGAGACGATGAGGAAGAATGGTACCCCGGCCTCGGGCGCCATGGCAACCAGATCCCAATCCCTGCGAGCAGCTTTAGGGGGTGGTTTGTGACGATGGGGAGGAGAGGGGGGTTCGTTCCTCCGCCCCAGTGCGAAGGCAACCATCTTATAAGGCCGGGGCTGGTGTTGTCCCTGAAACACAGTGGCCTTTTGGGGTTGCCAAAACCCAGCTTCTTTAAATCCCGGGCTGTCCTTGGCAAATAGGGACATTTGGAGGATCCAACCCTGTCAGGGTTTCAGCCCTCTGTGGGGGAGGGAAAGGCACTCTGCACATGATCAGAGGACCTGCCCTTTGCTGGTGGTCAGCAGTTATCAAGGAACGATAGTCTCATTTGGGTCCGTTACATCGGTGGTCCACAAACGAGAATTAAAACACGAGTTTCTGTGTCTCGGCCCTACTCAGACCCATGGTGACATATCCGGGTACATGTCATAAAATCTCCCTGTGTTGCCTTAGCTGGCTGCGCTGCGTACCCAGCACACCCCACTTTTGCCGCAGGCTGCCCCTATTTGATCGGCAGAGCCCCCGTCCGCAGTACATTAGTGATAGCCATCGATCAGCGGGTCAATTAGCAGAGCGTTCATTACGCTGATCGCTCGGTTTGGAGCACACACACCCCCAACTTCAGTGCCGGAGGGCGAGGAGGGGGGCGAGAGAGGTGGTTGGAGGTCAGTGGGATCTAGTGGTGGAACAGCGAAGAGAGTTGGTTATTATTATTATTATTATTATTATTATTATTATTATTATTAAAATTTTATCAGGCCATTCCTCCGAAAAGGAACCCATCTCCACCACAAAGCCAGTGTTCTTAGAGTGCTGGACTAGTCCCTGCCTGGGAGAGACCAGGGTTCGAATTGCCACACAGCCAGGAAGCTCACTTGGGCCAGTCACTGCCTCTCAGCCTAACCTACCGCACAGGTTGTTTTTTGGGGATAAAATGGAGAGCGAGGAGGACCTTGAGCTCCTTGGAAGAAAGGGTGGGAAATAAATGCAATCCATAAATGAAATTGTTCTCATTGTGGCGACGGGGTGGGAAGGAATGAGCCCCTGCATACAAGGCTCTGTCTACACTTGCAGACTTAAATCTGGTTTAGTCGCACAATCCCTCTTTGCAGGGAATCTGCTGTTTTTTGGGGGGTGGGGAGGGCTGGTGCGGGCGTTTCTGTTGCTCACCAATCGTCTCCATTGCTGCACCTCGCGAGTGAGGAACTTGGCACCCTCTCCTCCTTGCACCTCTCACCATCGATTCTTATTTATATTTATAGTTGAATTCAATACGCTGCTAGGTCTTTGGCCATCAAGGTACACTCCGAGCATCTTGGAATCAATAATTAAAAAACCCTATTAACCGTTCCATAATAAGAAAGGAAGAAGGTTCCCCCTTTATGATCTTTAGAGAAGCAGGCACACACCTGGGACTTCAAGAAATTCTGCACCACAGATTTATTTATACCAGTTGCAGCTTCCTTCCCCCGCAAAGCAGAGAATCCAGGGAACTCTAAATGTTGGCTCTAAGCACAACATGTATTTAAAGTATGTTGCTCCCTCAAAAGACTCCTGGGAACTGTAGCTTGCCCCTAACAGACCTAGAATCTCCAGCACCCATAAACTACAGTTCCCAATTTCTTGGGGGTGTTTATAATAGCTCCCCCTTCTTCCCACCATCCTTTGTCCTCGGTATCTGGTTTTCACAGGTAGAAACTTTCTGAGCCGAGCGGATACTTTTCAGATATTTTCAGATATTTGCCAGCTAGTAGCTGTTATGGGACGCGGGTGGCGCTGTGGGTAAAAGCCTCAGCGCCTGGGGCTTGCCGATCGAAAGGTCGGCGGTTCGCATCCCCGCGGCGGGGTGCGCTCCCGTTGTTCGGGTCCAGCGCCTGCCAACCTAGCAGTTCGAAAGCACTCCCGGGTGCAAGTAGATAAATAGGGACCGCTTTCTAGCGGGAAGGTAAACGGCATTTCTGTGTGCGGCTCTGGCTTGCCAGAGCAGCGATGTCACGCTGGCCACGTGACCCGGAAGTGTCTCCGAACAGCGCTGGCTCCCGGCCTCTTGAGTGAGATGGGCGCACAACCCCAGAGTCTGGCAAGACTGGCCCGTACGGGCAGGGGTACCTTTACCTTTACCTTTTAGCTGTTAACAAAGGTCCATATAGTTCAAGCTCTGGTTTTCCCAGTCGTGATGTATGGAAGTGAGAGCTGGACCATCAAGAAGGCTGATCGCCGAAGAATGGATGCTTTTGAATTCTGGTGCTGGAGGAGACTCTTGAGAGTCCCATGGACTGCAAGAAGATCCAACCTCTCCATTCTGAAGGCAATCAGCCCTGAGTGCTCACTGGAAGGACAGACCCTGAAGCTGAGGCTCCAAGACTTTGGCCACCTCATGAGAAGAGAAGATTCCCTGGAAAAGACCCTGATGTTGGGAAAGATGGAGGGCACAAGGAGAAGGGGATGACAGAGGATGAGATGGTGGGACAGTGTTCTCAAAGATACCAGCATGAGTTTGACCAAACTGCGGGAGGCAGTGGAAGACAGGAGGCGTGCTCTGGTCCATGGGGTCACGAAGAGGCGGACTTGACTAAACGACTAAACAACAACAACAAATGGAGTTAGCAGACCCATAGATTAGTCTAATGCTCTCCTAAAGGATTCCAAGGCAGTGTTCCTTGCTTTATCATGTGGCAGAGAGTTCCATAAGACTGTGTTGGGTGAAGAAATCATATCCTTTGGTTCTCTACCTAATTTCCTACCCATCAGTTTTGTGAGGTGACTTTGAGTTCTAGTGTCATGGGTGAAGATGGGAATGAAATCAGTCTTCAGGCTTGCAGTCTAAAAGATGTGATATATCAAGGGGGGAAGAAAGCAAAGTCAGCTGCCGATTCTTAAATAATTTTCAGGATGACCAGCTGGAATGGAAATGTTTCAAGAAGAGGCAGAGTTCCTCGCCTTCTGCTACAGCCTCCACTTTCTCTACACTGGGCATAACTTCATAAAAGCCTGTTTGGCCTGCGAACCCCGTCCCCAGAGTAGGGAGTGCGTGGATCTGCCCATTTCGGTTTCTCCCCATTTCCTTATCTTAAATCCTGTTCTCCACATTTCTGCTGCAGTTTGTGAACTAGAAAAATAAAAACAAATCCTCATGAACATTTCAGTGCGAATTCTCTCCTGCACATTTTCTTACGCCGTTTTGCTTAACATGCACATTTTTTTGCAATGCGATTTCCCTCTGTATAATATATTTTTGTATGCTGTTTCCAACAATATAGGCAGCTTTTTTGCACACTTTGCCCAGTATGTATATTTGTATGTTTTGTTTTGTAAACAATACCTTGCTGGAGAACAGCAGTGCAAAATTCAGGGAGTGAAAATTTCAAAGGATGGCCAGTTTTTTTTTTGTTGTTTGTGCATTGTTTTGGAACGTGCAAATTAAGTAGAATTCGCCTTTAGATGTGACCTCGACTGAATTTCTCTCTCAGATCCATCCACATTTTAAAAGCCCCAAATACTTTCATCTCTCCTGGGAGAGAAGATCCTCTGCCCCCATTTTCCACACCCTTTCTCCGTGTCTATTCCAGCTCCACAAAATCCTCTTATTTTATTTTATTTTCTGAGATTGAGGAGCTAGAGCATGAAAAACGAGTGTTACATCACTGACGTCCTCACGGCAGCTTGGGCAAAAGCACCACGGCGGCTCACGAGAAAGCCCATCCGCCGATGAGCTCGGTTTTGCCCGCAGAAGGCTCGCCAGAGAAAGATGCGTTCTGAATGGCCAGCTGCAAACCACGGCGAGATCAAGCTCTGTCGAGAAGGAGTCCCATAATCTGGCGCCACTTCGCTCTGCGCCCTATTTTTGGTCCAGGATTACCTCATTAGGAGAGGCCGTCTGCACCTGCGGCACACACAATGCCACCAATTTATCTTATTTCACGGGCAGGGGAAAGCGTGCTTTGTAAGAAATAACTCACATTCTGGCTTTGGGGGGATTTTTTTTTAAGGAAAAAGAAAACCGAATGTTGCGAATTTGACTCCGAAGCATCAAGGACTGAAAAGGATTCACTCTACATGAGGTCGTGTGGGTTGCTGCATCCTGGAAAAGCTGGATTTTCTGAACTGCTTCCAAGGGCAGCACCATGTAAAGGGCATTGTAGTAGTCAAAAGCATGAGACCTAAGTCCTTTACTTTTGGAAAACACGACCACAATCAGTATCCGAGTGTCTCGACAGCACAATCCTATCCGGTCTTGAAAGACCTACATTGGCTCCCAGTACGTTTCCGGGCACAATTCAAAGTGTTGGTGCTGACCTTGAAAGCCCTAAACGGCCTTGGCCCAGTAGACCTGAAGGAGCATCTCCACCCTGGACGCCGAGGTCCCTCTCCCGAGGGCCTTCTGGCGGTTCCTTCATTGCGAGAAGCCAAGTTACAGGAAACCAGGCAGAGGGCCTTCTCAGTAGTGGCACCCGCCCTGTGGAACTCCCTCCCACCAGATGTCAAAGAGAAAAACAACTACCAGACTTTTAGAAGACATCTGAAGGCAGCCCTGTTTAGGGAAGCTTTTAATGTTTGATGCATTACTGTATTTTAATATTTTGTTGGAAGCCGCCCAGAGTGGCTGGGGAAGCCCAGCCAGATGGGCGGGGTATAAATTATTACTATTATTATTATTATTGTTGTTATTATTATTAGTGTTCACTCAGAGGTAAATCTCACTGCGCTTGTTGTCAGGATCACATGCCTATAATTGTCATAGAAGCGTAGAGTTAGAAGGGACCCACTGCAATGAAGGAATCATCACTCTTAAGGATTTTAACAGACGATGTGTTTATTGTGGGGTGGCTGTTAGCTTGTTTGAAACTGCATGATCCCAAACATTTAATGTTTTCAAACTGTTTTTGCTCTTGCGTATTATTTGCTGGTTTACAATAGG
This sequence comes from Podarcis muralis, assembly GCF_964188315.1. Taxonomy (NCBI): domain Eukaryota; kingdom Metazoa; phylum Chordata; class Lepidosauria; order Squamata; family Lacertidae; genus Podarcis; species Podarcis muralis. The sequence continues at coordinate 2,646,594 of NC_135670.1, forward strand.
AAACTTCCTGATACCAGGCCAGACCTTTTCCCCATCAAACTCTTATTGCTGTCACGGACTGGCAGTGCCCGGGTGGTGGATAGACACAAAGATCCCTTGCTCTGGCAAAGGAGTGAGGTGCCGCTGAAGCTCTCAAGCTGGTCTGTCTGACAGATTAGCATGTGGGAAGCCAGAGGAAACAAGGAAACAGAGGCTAGCTACGTCTTTCCTTTTTTTTGCTGGGGTACCTGCTTCATGCCGGTAGCTTGAACGTTCAACCTCCTTGCACTTTGTTTGATACAAGGGCTGCCGTGTTGCCCTCCTTCTGCACTTCACAATGTCCCGCTATGCCACTAGTGGAACACCTGCTTTGCATGCAGAAGGTACCAGGTTCAATCCCCAGGGCTGCCTGAAGAGCTGCTGCCAGCCAGTGCAGGCCATATTGAGCAAGGTGGCCCAGTCGAATGTCTCTTCCCGTGTTGCTATCTAAGTCCTTCCTTTTTCGGAAACATGAGGACTAGAACCTTTGGTTTTGAAGAAAGAGTTGCGGCTCAGTGGCAGGGCACCCAGTTTGCGTGCAGAAGGTCCTAGGCATCTCCTGTTAGGTTCGGGAATGGCCCTTGAGTCTGAAACCCTGGACAGCAGCTGCCAGTCTGAGTGAGCAGTACTGAACTCGGTGGCCCACTAGAGCTTGCCACCACAGCAGCAGTTTCAGGGAGGCAAGATGGAGCCGTGCCGACAAGCCCTTGCCAGCGAAATCTCCCTTTCTCTCTCTCTTCTTTCCCTGCTCCCGGGCCTTCGAGGCCTCGTCCGCCTCCGCAAGGCCTGCTTTCCTTTAATGTGATTACAACTGCTTTTACAGAAAAAAGGACCCAGCTGCCTGCTGGGATAATCTAGCTCTTTCTAATCCCAAAGGCTGGGGAGAGTGCTCTCCATCAGGGACTTAACCCTCCCGAGGCTGCCTGGGGCTTTGTGTGTGTGCAATTCCCTTTGTAAAACAAGGGCAGTGTGGCGTAGTGGTTAGAGTGTCAGGCTAAGACCTGGGAGACCAAGCCTCAAATCCTTACTCGACCTTGGACTATCTCTTCCAGCCAAACCTACCCCGCAGGGTCGTTGTGCGAGGGGGAGAGAGAAAGAGACCCGCATCTTTTTATTTCTTTATACAACCCATAGCACATATACGGTGCCCATGTGCTGCGCCATTTGGGGTTTTGGGGGCTAGGATCGGGGGGGGGGCAGCCTTCTGATCCTCACCCAAAGGCTGACATCGCACCTTGAAAGCATGGTTATATAATCTTCTTTTTTTTCCAAAAAAAATATATTCATTTTATAACACAAATAAAGAACACAAACAATACAAACCAATTCATGTCATATCCTTATTTTTCTAAACATTGTTAAGTGGGCTTCCCCAAGTCCCACCTATCTGATTTTCATTTTACTTCATCTTTTGCAGTTCACATATATCATAGTTTCTAACCATCTTTTTTATTTTTATCACACTTAAAATAACTTCACCTTTTATCACTTGCAAATAATACTGTTTTAAAACACACTATTTTCTACTTCTAACCCTACAGCCTATATCCACTTCCAAAGCTATTCAACGATGTAAATATTAACATATTTTTTCAAATATTCCTTAAACTTCTTCCAATCTTCTTCCACCGTCTCTTCTCTCTGGTCTCAGAGTCTCCCGGTCAGTTCGGCAAGTTCCATATAGTCCGTCATCTTCATCTACCATTAAAGCATGGTTATATAATCTTAAAACAGTCGTGAGAGAATCCTGGGAACTGTAGTTTGAAGGCGCTGAGAGTCGTTAGGAGACCCTCTATTCCCCTCCCAGAGGAACTACAATTCCCAGAGTGGTTTAGCAACCAGCCCCTCTTTCCGGGGAACTGTGGGGAAATTGGGGGGGGGTCTCTCGGCACCCATCGCAAACTGCAGCTCCCAGAACTCCCTGGCTGTTTAAAAATGGCATGGCGAAGGTCTGCGAGTGTGACCCCTGGGCTCTTAGCCTAATGCTACCTTACAGGGTTGTCGCAAGGATGCAATGGGGAGACATAGCTGTCAACTTGTTGTTGTTGTTTAGTCGTTTAGTCATGTCTGACTCTTTGTGACCCCCTGGACCAGAGCACGCCAGGCCCTCCTGTCTTCCATTGCCTCCCGCAGTTTGGTCAAACTCATGCTGGTAGCTTCGAGAACACTGTCCCACCATCTCGTCCTCTGTCGTCCCCTTCTCCTTGCGCCCTCCATCTTTCCCAACATCAGGGTCTTTTCCAGGGAGTCTTCTCTTCTCATGAGGTGGCCAAAGTCTTGGAGCCTCAGCTTCACAATCTGTCCTTCCAGTCAGCACTCAGGGCTGATTTCCTTCAGAATGGAGAGGTTTGGTCTCCTTGCAGTCCATGGGACTCTCCAGAGTCTCCTCCAGCACCAGAATTCAAAAGCATCCATTCTTCGGCGATCAGCCTTCTTGATGGTCCAGCTCTCACTTCCATACATCACTACCGGGAAAACCATAGCTTTAACTATACGGACCTTAGCTGTCAACTTACAGATTTGAAAATAAGGGACCAGCAGCCTCAAAAATAAGGGATCAACAATTACTTTGATCAAATACATATTTTGTTGCGTGCAAATGGCTTTAGATACCAATTAGGTCCATAAATTACCATATAGCATATATTCAACACAAAAAACAGCAACAATTTGTTGTTGACAAAGGACAGCTGGACATAGAAAGGGCCCCATTACCTTCAGCAGCTTATTTAAGGGACATCATCAATAAGGGACAGCAGCGGGACATGGCGCTGGGATAAGGGGCTGTCCCGCCAAATAAGGGACGCTTGACAGCTATGTGGGGAGATGTTTTTTGGGGGAGTGATGAATGCCCCCTTGAACTCCTTGCAGGAAAGGAGCGATACAAAAGAGGAATGGAACAGCATTGGTTTTAAAACGCTGTGCTTCTAAGAAGCTGGAGTTGCACCTGCCCCAGTATTTCCTAAATTCTAACCCCAGGTGTGGGAAGCAGGCAGGAGGGGAACACGTGCAGATGTTGCAGGATGTTGTCAGCTCCCATCATCGCTTTAGCCAGGATGGCAAACACTCAGGGGAGAGGATGGGAGTTGTAGTCTATCAAGGTCCTGTGTGAGTGCCTGGAAGATGGATGGTGGCTAATGGATTGAGGTTGAATCCTGACAAGACAGAAGTACTGTTTTTGGGGGACAGGGGGCGGGCTGGTGTGGGGGACTCCCTCGTCCTGAATGGGGTAACTGTGCCCCTGAAGGACCAGGTGCGCAGCCTGGGAGTCATTTTGGACTCACAGCTGTCCATGGAGGCGCAGGTCAATTCTGTGTCCAGGGCAGCTGTTTACCAGCTCCATCTGGTACACAGGATGAGACCCTCCCTGCCCGCAGACTGTCTCGCCATAGTGGTGCATGCTCTGGTTATCTCCCACTTGGACTACTGCAATGCGCTCTACGTGGGGCTACCTTTGAAGATGACCTGGAAACTGCAATTAATCCAGAATGTGGCAGCTAGACTGGGGACTGGGAGCGGCCGCCAAGACCACATAACACCGGTCTTGAAAGACCTACATTGGCTCCCAGTACATTTCCGAGCACAATTCAAAGTGTTGGTGCTGACCTTTAAAGCCCTAAACGGCCTCGGTCCAGTATATCTGAAAGAGCATCTCCACCCCCATCGTTCTTCCCGGACACTGAGGTCCAGCTCCGAGGGCCTTCTGGTGGTTTCCTCATTGCAAGAAGTGAGGTTACAGCGAACCAGACAGAGGGCCTTCTCGGTAGTGGCGCCCACCCTGTGGAACACCCTCCCAGCAGATGTCAAGGCAATAAACAACTATTTTACTTTTAAAAGACACCTGAAGGCGGCCCTGTTTAGGGAAGTTTTTAATGTCTGACGCTGTATTGTTTTTAATTTTTGGTTGGAAGCCGCCCAGAGTGGCTGGGAAGACCCAGCCAGATGGGTAGGGTATAAATAATAAATGGTGATGATGATGATGATGATGATGATGGCCTTTGCCCCACCTCACCCCTCTGGATCTGGATCCACAGCCTCTGTCTCCTTCTCGTTCCAGATGAACCGACCGATCCAGGTGAAGCCAGCCGACAGCGAAAGCAGAGGAGGTAGAGTCTCCCTCTGGGGTGCTGGGGTCCTGGGCGGTTCAGAGAGCAGCTTGCCTGCTCACCTGGTGTCTTTGGAGGAGCTGGCCTCCACTTTCTGGACAGGTTTGATTCCCTTAATAATACAGTGGTACCTCTGGTTGCAAACGGGATCCGTTCCGGAGCCTCGTTCGCAACCTGAAAGGAACGCAACCCGCAGTGGCGTGTCTGCGCAAGTCACAATTTGCCGCTTCTGCACATGCGCGCGACATCATTTTGTGCATCTGCGCATGCACGAGTGGCGAAACCCGGAAGTAACCCTTTCCGGTACTTCCAGGTTGCCGCGGGACACGACCTGAAAAAAGTATCATGAAGCAAACATAACAAGAGGTACGACTGTACAGCCTTCTCCACCCTGAGACACACACACACCCCAGATGTTTTAGACTACAACTCCCATCAGTGCCACCCAACTGGGAGTCGTAGTCCAAATCTTCTGAAGGGGTCCATTTTGGCAAAGGTGGTGGAGAGCTAATAAGTTTCACCCCCCCACACACACACACACTGTTCCAGGGTTTTCCCCCCTTTTAAAAATAATAATTTTTAATTAATTTTTTCATTAATCTTGCCACATCATATCCAAATTAAAAATAAATATATGTGCCATTTATACATTCTGAATTAATTAATTTTTTGGAGATTCCCATGTTCTGGCTGGTCTGGAGAAAGTCTTTTATTTTTGTTCCTGCATTTTCTCTGTTGTTTATTCCCAATATCATTGGTCCAATGTGAACCCCTTCTTATCATCACAGTCACTGTAATGACTTTCCCATCGTGCTTAATGAATCCATATTACGTTGGCACGCAAGAGGAAATTTTATTCTTCTTGTTGTTGTTCTTCAATTATTTTTCGGTGCAATCCCCCCAGGTTTTTTCCCTGGGGTGGATGTGTGTGTATGTACTGTATTTTTCGCTCTATAGGACACACTTTTCCCCCTCCAAAAATTAAGCGGAAATGTGTGTGCGTCCTATAGAGCGAAATATATAGTATATTATTTATTTTGTGGAATTTACCGTATTTTTCGCTCTATAAGACGCACCAGACCATAAGATGCACATAGTTTTTGGAGGAAGAAAACAAGAAAAAAAATATTCTGAATCTCAGAAGCCAGAACAGCAAGAGGGATCGCTGCGCAGCGAAAGCAGCAATCCCTCTTGCTGTTCTGGCTTCTGGGATAGCTGTGCAGCCTGCATTCGCTCCATAAGATGCGCAGACATTTCCCCTTACTTTTCAGGAGGGGGGAAATGAGTCTTATAGAGCAAAAAATACGGTATATACTGCTTGATTGTCAAAAAAACCAACCCTAAAAGACGTAATTGCCACTAAGAGGAACAGCAACAATAATCCAAGGCGTCCGAAAAGGTAAAATAGACCGGAAACAAATTAAAACTTGTGCCAGCTTTTTGAACGAAGGGGGGCATGTTTATGGCGCAGTCTGGGCTCCCCCAGGACGGCCTTTATCTGACCAACCTCCTTTCTCCTCCTTCCAGAAGACAGGAAGCTCTTTGTGGGAATGTTGGGTAAGCAGCAGACAGACGAGGACGTCCGGAAAATGTTCGAGCCGTTTGGGAACATCGACGAGTGCACGGTACTGCGGGGTCCCGACGGCACCAGCAAAGGTGAGTGGAGAAGGGGGGGCGACTGCCCACCGCTGCCATCGGAAGGTTGCCCCTGAGCACGTGCCCTCGAACTATAACTCCCATCAGTACCAGCTTGGCCAACGGCTAGGGATGGGAGTCGTAGTCCAACAACATCTGGAGAGAGTTGCTGCTCTGGGAAGTGACTAAGGGCCCCCTGTTACCTAAGAACATTTCGTACGCATGCTCGGAGTGGGCGCATCACTTTTTGCCGCTTGATAGATGCCAGACAGAAAGTGCCGCCTCGCTTTGCCACTTCCACCAGAGAAACAGTGGCAGATCACTAATGATTTCCAGCGAGATCTCGCCCAGATCTCGCGAGATCTTGCCGGGAATTGGCACTGATGTTGGCACCACTTCTCTCCCAGTGCCAGAGGTGGAAGGGTACCCATCCGGTGCTGCCTTGGGGGTTCCTTCCACCCAAGGCGGCTGCTTCCTCTTGCCTCATGGGTGCGCCGGGCCTGATTCATGCAGGCCTGTTTTAAAAAGCGATGAGGCACAGCGAGCTAACGTTGGCCTGATCTTACGTCCTTACAGAGCATTGATCATTGGACGGGTGTCTCTGTCTAGGGCCATCTTACTCATAGAGGCTAGTGGCACGGGGCACCAGGACGCCTAGTTCTGAAGGGTGAGGCGGAGGCTGGACGCAGCGCCTCCGGGCATCAGCTCGCCGCCCTTGCCCGCCATGCCGTGCCGAAGCAGCGCCGCGCCCGGAGTCTCTGCCTGCCATGGCCACCGCGGCACGCAGCAGCCAGCTGAGCTGGGAGGCGCCGCATCCAGCCTCTGCCTCTTTCCCGCCGAAGGAGCCATACTCCAGCTGCTGCCCGCCGCCTCCAGCCCCGCTGGCAGCGCTGTCCTCCCTAAAAAAACTCTGGGGAATGGAGGGGTGGGGGTGACCAGAGGGAGCTTTGCACCATGGTGCCGGATATGCTTAAGACGGCCCTGGCTCTGGCTTCCACCTGCATCTAGAAGGCAGGCGACCGACATACCAAACAGCCAATTGGACCCTGTTTCAGTGGGTCCTCCTCCACGCCCCCAGCTCCATGGGCTGCCCGCCTTTCAGAGGTTTAAAACGGGTGAGCTGGGTTCATGACGGCACAGGTCCCAGCCAATCAGAGCTAGGCACAGCTCAAGACACACACAATTGGTTTTTGCCATCCTGAGCGCAACCCAGGAGAGACAAGGGCGCCTTGGTGGGGAGGGGGTGGCTGGCGAATGGCTACCGTGACAAAATGTAGCGATGGCCAGCGATTCGGGCAGCTTTAGGAGAATTTGACCAATTCATGGAAGTGATGCCTCTGCAGTCAGAGTCAGCGGTGCTTCCCAGTGCCAGTCACTGGAAACCACAGGAGAGCGGAGGGCTCCTGTGGTCAGTCTCCTGCTTGTGGGCTTCTGTTGGGGGGCTGCCATCGGAACAAGGGAGGGAGGCAGGGGGCCGTTGGGATACAGAGAGCCTCCGAAACTCCTGAGGAGCAGTTCCTCTTCCAGCAGTGGGAAAAGCCACACCTCCAGTGGAGGAGAGAGGGAAGGGGCCAGCCAAGCGAGGAAAGGGCTCAAGGATGCTGCTGAGAGCCCCAGGGCCTCACCTGGCCAGGCTGGAAGGAAAGGGCTCAAGGATGATGCTGGGAGCCCCAGGGCCTCACCTGGCCAGGCTGGAAGGAAAGGGCTCAAGGATGATGCTGGGAGCCCCAGGGCCTCACCTGGCCAGGCTAGAAGGAAAGGGCTTGAGGATGATGCTGAGAGCCCCAGGGCCTCACCTGGCCAGGCTGGGAGGAAAGGGCTTGAGGATGATGCTGTGAGCCCCAGGGCCTCACCTGGCCAGGCTGGAAGGAAAGGGCTCAAGGATGATGCTGTGAGCCCCAGGGCCTCACCTGGCCGGGCTGGAAGGAAAGGGCTCTAGGATGATGCTGAGAGCCCCAGGGCCTCACCTGGCCGGGCTGGAAGGAAAGGGCTCAAGGATGCTGCTGAGAGCCCCAGGGCCTCACCTGGCCAGGCTGGCCAGGAGGGACGCACGCCACTTCCGTCGCCTAGCTTGCGCAGAAGGGTGAAATACAAAGAGGGGAGGAGGAGCCTTGGGGTGCCGAAGTTCTTATGTTGGGGGAGAAGCCGGAAGGGGCCACTCCCGGATTCTGCAAGCGACTGAGACAGACATGAACTTGGTAGATCTGCACTGTAAATAGTTTGCACAATAAAACCTGTAAAAGACAGGTCGGAGTCCTGCCTGGTTACTCACGAGCAACCCCCACCAGCCTCTGACAGCTTCCTAGTGATGCATCAGACTGGCCACTGTGAGTACCGGGCGCAGGCCTGATCCAGCGGCCAAGCTCATCCTGTTTCTGTCTCCGCATCTTTCCCTTTCTCTTCCCTCTCCCAGGCTGTGCCTTTGTGAAGTTCCAGACGCACGCAGAAGCACAAGCTGCCATCAATACGTTGCACGGAAGCCGCACGTTACCAGTGAGACCCACAACTTCTGCCTTGTTGGGGGGCAGGGAGAGCCAGGGGCTGTGGGGGGGCAGAGGAGGAGGAGAAGAAGGTTGTCTTGCTAAATCCCTCCTGCCTTCCATTAAGTCCTTTCATTTTGAGGCTCCGCCTTCATTAAGCGAGCGAGGAGGGAGAGGGAAGAAATCTTCCACAGGCTCTGCTACCTCCTAGTGGACAATCGTCCTCTGTTCCGCTTTCCCAAAAAAGTACAGTGGTACCTCAGGTTGCATATGCTTCAGGTTACAGACTCTTCAGGTTACAGACTCCGCTAACCCAGAAATAGTGCTTCAGGTTAAGAACTTTGCTTCAGGATGAGAACAGAAATCGCGCGGCGGCAGCAGCAGGAGGCCCCGTTAGCTAAAGTGGTACCTCGGGTTAAGAACAGTTTCAGGCTAAGTACGGACCTCCGGAACAAATTAAGTACTTAACCCGAGGTACCACTGTAGTCCAAAAGATTTGCCGGCTGTACATTTGTAAACTTTTTTTTTAAAAAAAGATTTGCCGAGGGTGCAGAAAAGAGATCCGGCAATTTGCTTTGTGAATTAAATAGCTGTTTGAATCAGGGGGTTGCCAACTTCTCAAGCTACCCTCCGATGCTATGCATTCACGCACGACTTAAGACAGCAGCGATCAAGGGGCGGCAAATAGGGCACAAATCAATCAGTTTGGGTTCTTCTCCGTTTCTAATTTTTCCAATCTTAACTTCAATTCTCCGCATTTCTGCACCAGTTTATATTTTTTTTAAAAAAAAAAAATCTTCATTTTGTCTTTAGTGTACAAATCTTTGTACACAATTCCCCCTTGTGCACCCATATCTGCAAGCAAATTTCCCTAACGATAATGCATTTTTAATGTTACTTTCATTAACGTATACATTTAACTGACACTTTCCCCTAATAATGTGCATTTTTGAGAAAACTCTAGACCTTCCCCCAAGCTGGTGCTGTCCACAGGTTAACATGATTTCCATCATCCCTGGTGGTTGACTATCCTGGCTAAGGGGCGGACATGAGCTTTCGTCTGACAACACGTAGCAAAACAACCACAGTCATACCTTGGAAGTTGAACAGCCTAGTTTTCAAACGTTTTGGCTCCCAAACGATCGCGACCCGGAAGTGAATGTTCTGGTTTTTGAATGTTCTTTTAGAAGCCGAACGTCCAATGGTGCTTCCGTGGCTTCCGATTGGCTGCAGGAGCTTCCTGCAGCCAATCAGAAGCCGCGATTTGATTTTCAAATGTTTTGGAAGTCGAATGGACTTCTGGAATGGATTCCGTTCAACTCCAAGATACGACTGTATATTAAAACACCTGAGATCAAAGTATGTCATGAGCAAAGCCCATTAACCAGAGCATAACGGTTAAAAGAAGAATTTGGGCTTTGAAGACAGGAAATCAGGAGAAAATGCTGATCTAAACAGGTGTCCACTGACCCTTAATAATAATAATAATAATAATTTATTATTATTTATACCCCGCCCATCTGGCTGGGTTTCCCCAGCCACTCTGGGCAGCTTCCAACCGAATATTAAAAACAATCCAGCATCAGACATTAAAAACTTCCCTAAACAGGGCCGCCATCAGTTGTCTTTTAAAAGTAAAATAGTTATTTATTTCCTTGACATCTGATGGGAGGGCGTTCCACAGGGTGGGCGCCACCACCGAGAAGGCCTTCTGCCTGGTTCCCTGTAGCCTCACATCTCGTAACCCTGTGGTGTAGGATAGGGTGGGAGAGAGTGACTGGCCCGTGTCTGAGTGGGGATATTTCGGGCCTTCTCGGTGGTGGCACCCGCCCTGTGGAATGCCCTCCCACCAGATGTCAAAGAAATAAACTACTAGACTTTTAGAAGACATCTGAAGGCAGCCTTGTTTAGGGAAGCTTTTAATGTTTAATAGATTATTGTATTTCAATATTCTGTTGGAAGCCGCCCAGAGTGGCTGGGGAAACCCAGCCAGATGGGCGGGGTATAAATAATAAATTATTATTATTATTATTATTATTATTATTATTATTATTATTAACCTGTTATCTCCCGGGTTGCAACCCAGCACGCTAACCATTGCACCACACTGTCTCTCGAGGGTGCCAGCTTGGGAAAGTCTGCCTGAGCTTCAGCAAAGTTGCTCTTCTTGGAGACCTCAATTTCTCCCTCTTCCTTCCAGGGCGCCTCGTCCAGCCTCGTGGTGAAATTTGCCGACACGGAGAAGGAGAGGGGTCTCCGCCGGATGCAGCAAGTGGCAAACCAGCTGGGCATGTTCAGCCCCATCGCCCTGCAGTTTGGGGTGTACAGTGCCTACACCCAAGCAGTAAGAGGCTCCCCTTCGCTCTAGGAGCCCGGAGTTGTGGGGAGGGGGACGGTGCAGGCTTGTGTCAGAGACTGCCTCCAGGTCCCAGCTCACAGAAGACCAACGCTAGCCAGCAGAACTGTACAAAAGTCTTTATTGAAGTTTAGTTCCCATTTTCGAGCCCTAGCGTGCGTCTCTACGTCTAGACCCTAGACCAGCGAAGCCTCGTCTGAGTCTCCGCCCCCTGTACACCAGTTTAAGACTCTAGCCTTACTCCACCTTCTTCGTTTCTCCTTCCGCCTCTGGGTCCTACTACCCCCCGGGGTGCCTTCCTTCCTGGACGCCTCGGATGCGGACCCCTCGGACTCCTCCCCCTCTCTTCGGCGGGCTTTGGGACCCGGCTCCCTCTCCGGGCTGCTCATTGCGCCACCCTCTTGTACATTTGAACTTGGCACGCGCGCGCTGCCCCTGACCTTCCTTTTGACCGTTTCCTCGCTCTCTGATGCAGGCGTGGCTAACCCTGACTCATGTCCTTCCGCTGACGGAAAGCTGCCTGCTGCCGATGCCTGGGGCTCCTCCCCCCTACTGCTCTCCGGTGGGGAAGCTGGTCCCGATTTCCAGCTGCTGCTCTCTGAGTCCCCTCTGGCCCCTCCTTCCTGAGGTGTTCCCTCTGGCAACCCCCTAGCTCTGACCACGGGAGCCCCTTTCTGTGAATCCTCTGATTCGCTGGAGAGACTTAGAGACCTCGGACGGCTATCATCGCTGACCTCTCCCTCGGATTCCTCTCCCTCGGTCTCTAATTCCTCCCTTTCCTGTCCCTCTGCTCCTGAACCCCTGACATCCATCCCCCCCTCGAAGCCCCCCTTCCCCCCTCCCCTCCTTCCGGTGTGGGTACTGGGTGCTCCGTCGTAGCGGGGGTGCGTGCAGGATACAGTTCGTCCCCCATGTACTCGTCGACGTCGCTCTCCTCTGCTTCCATCTCTCTGTCTCCGTGCTCGAACCCCACGTCTTCCCCCAACACGTCCATGTCCGTCTCGCCCCCCTCCCCCTCTTCGGGTTGTCCCAGCCAAGGACCCCTCAGCCACTTCCTGCGCCACTGCTCCTCTTGTCGATCGTCCCACCAATAAGAGTGGTCTGAGGCAGACCCCGGTGGCGAACCCACCTGGGAGCTCGTGACTGGGGCCTGTTCCTTGTCCGAGGCGAACCCCTGGAATGTGCTGGCTGAAAGAGTGGGTGTGAAGAGCCAGTCGTTGAAATACTCGGCTGGCATGGGCCTGTGTGGGAAGAGGGCATGAAACTCCTCTTTGAGCAGAGGCTCCTCCAAAGCATAGTCCGGTACCCAGCTGTTGGCACTGGCCGGGGTACCCTCTCTGGCTAGGAGATATTCTACTCCCTCTTCCCCCCATCTCGAGTCTAAAATCTCTGTGACCTCGTTGATGTGCCCCCTCCTTGGCGACCCCCCCTTTCTGGGCCCTTCTCTGAGCGGGTCTGGTGCTGTGTCTGGCTCCTGAAATCTATGAGGTGCTTTGTAGGGCGTGAGCACCGATCTATGGAACACCGGATGCATTCTGGAACCCTCCGGAAGAGCCAACCGGAAGGCCACTGGATTGACCTGTGCCTGGACTTGGTAAGGTCCTAGCTGCTTATGTCCTAGCTTCTTCTTCGCTAACGATCTGGTCGGCACTGCTTGCACTGCTAACCAGACCCAGTCTCCCACCTGTATGTCTTCCCCAACTCTTCTGTGCCTGTCGGCCTGCACTTTGTATGCGTGCTTTGCTAGTTCTAACTGCCTCCTGAGTTGTTCGTGGACTTCCTGCAACTCCGACGCTAAGTCTTCCGCTGCCTGTGGCTCCCCCTCCCCCACTCTCTGTGAAGGTTCTCTCTGGGAAGGTTCTGGGATGCCTCCCGTTGTTGGCGAAGAACGGCGTCACCCCCGTCGACACGTGCTTCGTATTGTTGTAAGCGAACTCGGCGAGTGGCAGGTAGTCCACCCATGTCGTGGGCTGCTGATTGGCGTAGCATCTCAAGTACTGCTGCATGATGGCGTTGACCCTCTCCGCTTGCCCGTTGGTCTGTGGGTGTCTCGCCGACGCCAAATTGACTTTGACGTTCAGGATGCCCATCAGCTTCTGCCAGAAGTTCGAGATGAACTGTCGCCCCTGGTCGGAGAGAATAGACCGTGGCAGACCGTGGACTTTGAACACGTGGTCTATGAACAGTTTGGCGGTCTGCTCTGCCGTGGCCACCTTCGCACACGGAATGAAGTGTGCCATTTTAGTAAACATGTCCACCACCACTAGCACTGCTGTCTTTCCCCTCGAGCTGGGCAGATCCGTGACGAAGTCCAGGGCCACCCTCTCCCACGGTTCAGACGGTGTCTGCAGCGGTTCCAGCAGTCCCGCCGGCGGTTTGTGAACTGACTTGGCCCTTTGGCAGGTGTCACATCTCGAGACGTAATCCGCTACTTCCCCCCGCATCTTGGGCCACCAAAAGTCTCTGGCTACTAGTTCGACCGTCTTTTCTTTGCCAAAGTGCCCGGCGGTGGGAGCGTCGTGTAGCTGCTGCAGTACCCTTGCGCGGAGGTCGTCTCCCGGCACGTAGAGTGCTCCCTTGTGGAGGAGCAACCCATCGCGTATCTGGAACTCGTCGGCCTTCGCTGTGCCCCTGTGCACCTCCTCCATCTTGGCCTGTGCGAAGGGGTCTTCCCGCAGCGCGCGACGTACGGCGTCCAGGTCCACGGTTGCCGACGCGCATGCCCACGCTTCCGGTGCGAAAATGTGCTTGGCCGCCGACGGTGCCGCCTCCTCAAGGTATTGCGGCTTTCTAGACAATGCATCCGCCATCACGTTGTTGTCGCCTGGAATGTACTCTATCTTGAAGTCGAAGTCCGCGAAGAACTCTGCCCATCTAATGTGTCTCTGGTTGAGGAACCTAGCCGTGCGCCAGTACTCCAGATTCTTGTGGTCCGTGTGGACCTGCACTGTGTGTCTGGCTCCGATAAGGAAGTGCCGCCATGCCTTGAATGCTGCATGGGATGGCTAGCAACTCCCTGTCCCAGATGGTATAATTCTGCTCTGACTTGCTGAGCTTCCTCGAGTAGAAGGCGCACGGCCTCCAGTCCCCCTGCTGGTCTTGTTGCAACAGGACAGCTCCCACGGCTCTGTCTGAGGCGTCTGTCTCCACTCTCATGGGTCTGCTGGGATTCACATGCAGCAGCTGCTCTTCGGACGCGAAGAGACGCTTGAGTTTCTGAAAGGACTGCTCCGCTTGCTCCGTCCAGATGATTTTCTTCTTCTTGGAGCTGAGCGTGTCGGTGATGGCCGCTGTCTGCATGGCAAATCCCTTGATGAACTTGCGGTAAAAGTTGGCAAAGCCGACAAACCGCTGGACCTCCTTCCGATTGCGTGGGCTTTTCCAGTCCAAAACTGCGCGAACCTTGGCGCTGTCCATGGCGAGCCCCTTGTCCGACAACTTGTAGCCCAGGAAGTCCACCTCCGTCACGTCGAACTGGCACTTCTCCAGCTTGGCGTACAGCCTGTGCTCCTTCAGTCTCTGCAGAACTTCCCTGACATCCCTCTCGTGCACCTCTCGCGATTCTGAAAAAATCAGGATGTCGTCCAGGAAGCATACGCACTTCTTGTAAAGGAGCCCCGCCAGCACATGATGCATAAAGGCTTGGAAACAGTGAGAGCCATTTTGTAATCCGAAGGGCATAACTCTGTATTCGTAGGTACCCAATGGCGTGAACATGGCCGTCTTCCACTCGTCGCCTTCGCGCATGCGAATCAGGTTGTACGCCCCACGTAGATCCAACTTGGTGAAAACGCGTCCTTTCCGCACCGTCGCGAGCAGGTCGTCTATCTTGGGCATGGGGAAGGCTGAGGGCTTGGTTTTCGAGTTTAAAATTCGATAGTCCACCACCAGCCTCCTTTGGGGCGTGTCCCGCTTCTTCACAAAGAATACTGGACTGCCTCCCACCGCTTTTGACTCCCGGATGAACCCACGCTTCAAATTGTGATCTATGAACTCCCTGAGTTCCTGCAGTTCATCCTCAGACATGGAGTACAGTTTCCCAGTTGGCAGCGTCGCCCCCGGCAGGAGGTCAATCTTGCAGTCATAGGGTCTGTGAGGAGGTAGCTTGTCCGCCTCCTTCTCGCAGAATACCTCCAAAAACTCCGCATACTTGAGGGGTACTGCTTGCAGCGTGCCCACCTGTAACTGCGGGTCTTCCTCTTCCCCTTCTGGGCTGGGTATAATGCAGTGTTCCGCACAGTAGGAGGAGCCAAAAGTCAGTTGGCGCTGGTACCAAGCCAATGTTGGGCTGTGCCTGTGCAGCCAACTCATGCCTAATACTACAGGCGTGTCCGACAGTTGGGTGACATTGAAGCTGATGACCTCCCGGTGATTCCCAATTTGCATCACCATCGGCGGCGTCTGCTGCACCACCTGCCCCCCTAGCAGTTCCCTGCCATCCACCGTGACAACCTTCAGGGGCAGCGTGGCTGGCAGTAGCGCTATGTTGTGTTGTTGAATGAATTCCAGTCCTATAAAGTCTGCATTACTGCCAGAGTCAATTGTAATAGGCACTTCTAAGGTGAGTCCATTGGGCAGCTGGAGCGATGCGGTGAGCTGCACCACTGGTTTGGGCGGGAGGGGGTCTGTGGGCTGCAAAATCTCTGGGGACTGCTTCACTGACTCGTCTGGCTGGGCCCCAGTGCCTCCGTTTCCAGCCAGACTCCGTCGTTTCCCTGCTGTGGTTCTCTCTGCTGAGTTGCTTCCAGTACTGTCACTGAAGCTGCAGTGTGCTTGTGGAGCCTCTGGGGACACTCTTTCGCCATGTGCTGTCCACTATCACATATATAGCACTTCCTGTTCCCTCTAGGCAGCTTCGGTTTTACTGCTCCCGGTGTTAAGGCTCTGGTAGCTGAGTGAGCCCTAGCACCGCCAATCTCCATCTGCTCTTCGCCCCCTCCCTGTGGAGGCGTGGACTGCGCACGCGCTGCATCTCTGGGCAAGAGGGGGGGCACTCTCGCTGGTGTGCGTCCCCAACGCCCTTCTTCTTTGCTCCATGGGCGTTCTTCCTGCCTCACCCCAATCGATAGCGCTCTTTCAACCACTTGCTGAGTGGTTGTGGGTCTCTCTCCCCGTGCCATCTCATCCTTGATCTGTGGGCTCAATCCCTCCAAAAAAAGGTCTCTAACTGGCGGAGAATCCTTATCCCAATTCAGTGCGTTGACCAATGCAAAAAACCGGGAATGATACTGCCTTACGCTGGCTTTCCCTTGTCTTAGCCCAAATATGTCTTTCCGGGCAATGTCAATGTCTATGTTTGATAAGAAACAGGAGTCCATTGCCTTAATGAATGCATTTGCGCTTTGGAGCTCTGGATCCTTATCCCTCCACAGATTGCGCAGCCATGCTTTCGCGTCCCCATGCAAATGGGACAAGATAAACCCCACTTTCTCTTGCTCATCTCTAAAGTCTCTATCCAGCAGCTGCAGCGCAAACAGCACGTCTGCTCGGAAATTGGGGTACTGCTGCAAATTCCCATCAAAATGAGATACAATGCTGCCTCCTCTCTTCCCCAACCCAATCCCCTCGGATCTGGGTCCCGGTAGCCCCTGCTTCACAAGCCCTTCCAACCTGGCTTGAAGATCTCTGCAGGCAGCCGCCGCTTCTTCTTCTCTCTTCCTGGATGCGATTATTTCAGCGCTGAGCTGTGTCACCGCTTCTTGCAGGGAAGCTATTTTCTGTTCTGTAGTCATCTCGCCTGACTTTTGTGAGCTCGCAAGGCACCAGTCTTCTGCCCTCCCTGCCTCGCTCCCGTAGCGATGCTTGAGGCGAAGAAAACCGATGAAAATGTGAGACGAGGCTTACTGTCAGAGACTGCCTCCAGGTCCCAGCTCACAGAAGACCAACGCTAGCCAGCAGAACTGTACAAAAGTCTTTATTGAAGTTTAGTTCCCATTTTCGAGCCCTAGCGTGCGTCTCTACGTCTAGACCCTAGACCAGCGAAGCCTCGTCTGAGTCTCCGCCCCCTGTACACCAGTTTAAGACTCTAGCCTTACTCCACCTTCTTCGTTTCTCCTTCCGCCTCTGGGTCCTACTACCCCCCGGGGTGCCTTCCTTCCTGGACGCCTCGGATGCGGACCCCTCGGACTCCTCCCCCTCTCTTCGGCGGGCTTTGGGACCCGGCTCCCTCTCCGGGCTGCTCATTGCGCCACCCTCTTGTACATTTGAACTTGGCGCGCGCGCGCTGCCCCTGACCTTCCTTTTGACCGTTTCCTCGCTCTCTGATGCAGGCGTGGCTAACCCTGACTCATGTCCTTCCGCTGACGGAAAGCTGCCTGCTGCCGATGCCTGGGGCTCCTCCCCCCTACTGCTCTCCGGTGGGGAAGCTGGTCCCGATTTCCAGCTGCTGCTCTCTGAGTCCCCTCTGGCCCCTCCTTCCTGAGGTGTTCCCTCTGGCAACCCCCTAGCTCTGACCACGGGAGCCCCTTTCTGTGAATCCTCTGATTCGCTGGAGAGACTTAGAGACCTCGGACGGCTATCATCGCTGACCTCTCCCTCGGATTCCTCTCCCTCGGTCTCTAATTCCTCCCTTTCCTGTCCCTCTGCTCCTGAACCCCTGACACTGTGTTTTGGGGAGGGGGGCGTTTCCCGGCTCAGTACACAAACAGGGACGCTGATGTGTGCATACACACGCACTTTTCTTTAAGATCATCTCACCGCATCTAGAAAGCTAGCATGTCAGGGTGTAAGCTAGGCTATGGCCCTTATCCTTCAGACGCTAGCTTTCTAAAAGGAAGGGATTTCCATTAACACCCCCCTGAAAAAGCTGCATTATAGATAACTGGCAGGCCAAGAAGAATGAAGGACAAGAACTATTCACCCTGAGATGCTAATCTTCTACATGCAGGGATTTGATTTTATTTTTAAGAGGAGGAGCCTTACCTTATGTGCAGGGGTAAATTTAGAAGTGTGGGTTCCTTTTTGTGAAAGCCACTCGCTGCTGCCTCACAACCATTCCCCTTCTAAGATTTTTCAAGCTTAAAAGTAATGACAAATCTAGACAGCATCTTAAAAAGTAGAGACATCACCTTGCCGACAAAGGTCCGTATAGTAAAAGCTGTGGGTTTCCCAGTAGTGATGTATGGAAGTGAGAGCTGGACCATAAAGAAGGCTGATTGCTGAAGAATGGATGCTTTTGAATTCTGGTGCTGGAGGAGACTCTTGAGAGTCCCATGGACTGCAAGAAGACCCAACCTCTCCATTCTGAAGGAAATCAGCCCTGAGTGCTCACTGGAAGGACAGATCCTGAAGCTGAGGCTCCAAGACTTTGGCCACCTCATGAGAAGAGAAGACTCCCTGGAAAAGACCCTGATGTTGGGAAAGATGGAGGGTGCAAGGAGAAGGGGACGACGGAGGACGAGATGGTGGGACAGTGTTCTCGAAGCTACCAGCATGAGTTTGACCAAACTGCGGGAGGCAATGGAAGACAGGAGTCCCTGGCGTGCTCTGGTCCAGGGGGTCACAAAGAGTCGGACACAACTAAACGACTAAACAACAACAACAACAACAAAATGCAATAAAAACGAGCTTTCCATCTCTTGCTTTGTTGGGAGTCTGCTGAAAACAGGATGAGGGTGGATCTTTTTTGAGCTGGCCACCACCAAAATAATAACGATTTGCCTTCGAACGAAGCCCGTTTCGAGCACTCCTCTAGAGAAAGGGAAGGAGGAAGCAGAGTTTTCAGATAGCCTAGAGCAGTCATGTCCAACTCACAAGAGACTGTGATCTACTCCCAGTATAAAAATTCTGGAAGTGATCTAACCATGAAGGGAGGGGTGGGAAGCTAAAGTTGTTGGCCTTTTTTGGGGGGGGTGAAGCTTTGGCATCTGACGGGAGGACGTTCTACAGGGCAGGCGCCACCACCGAGAAGGCCCTCTGCCTGGTTCTGTGTAACTTGGCTACTCACTGGGAGGGAACCGCCAGAAGGCCCTCGGAGCTGGACCACAGTGTCCGGGCAGAATGATGGAGGTGGAGACGCTCCTTCAGGTATACAGTGGACGCTTGGGTTGCGAACGTGATCCATTCAGGAGGCACACTCTCAACCCGCAGCGCTGCGTCTGCACATGCACAGGTTGCCATTCGGCACTTCTGTGCATGTGCAAAGCACGATTTAGCGCTAATGCGCCTGTGCCAAAACCCAGAAGTAACCTGTTCCAGTACTTCCGGGTTCGGCGCGGTGTGCAATCCGAAAATGCGCAACCTGAAGCATCTGTAACCCGAGGTATGACTGTACTGGGCCGAGGCCGTTTAGGGCTTTCAAGGTCAGCACCAACACTTTGAATTGTGCTTGGAAATGTCCTGGGAGCCAGTGTAGGTCTTTCAAGACCGGTGTTATGTGGTCTCGGCAGCCACTCCCAGTCACCAGTCTAGCTGCCGCATTCTGCATTAGTTGTAGTTTCGGGGTCACCTTCAAAGGCAGCCCCACGTAGAGCGCATTGCAGTAGTCCAAACGGGAGATAACCAGAGCATGCACCACTCTGGTAAGACAATACTCTGGCCCCTGCTGGGGAGGAGATGCAGGACGGTCAGATAACAGGATGCTGATGGGGCTGTAGGGCCAGACTCTGTGGACATCCATGGTGCTTTATATTTACGTTTACCTGAAGGAGCATCTCCACCCCCATCGTTCTGCCCGGACACTGAGGTCCAGCTCCGAGGGCCTTCTGGCGGTTCCCTCCCTGTGAGAAGCCAAGTTACAGGGAACCAGGCAGAGGGCCTTCTCGGTGGTGGCACCTGCCCTGTGGAACACCCTCCCATCAGAGATAAACAACTACCTGACATTCAGAAGACATCTGAAGGCAGCCCTGTTTAGGGAAGCTTTTAATGTTTGATGTATTACGGTATTTTAATATTTTTTGGGAAGCCGCCCAGAGTGGCTGGGGAAGCCTAGCCAGATGGGCGGGGTATAATTAATAAGTTGTTGTTGTTGTTGTTGTTGACCCCCCCCTCTCTCCTGCCCCCTTTCCCCGCTCTTCTGCCCTCAGCTAATGCAGCAACAGGCAGCTCTTGTTGCCACGCACTCTGCCTACCTCAACCCCATGGCGACGATGGCCGCCGTTCAGATGCAGCAGATGGCCACCATCAACCCCAACGGCCTCATTGCCACCCCCATCACCCCCATCACAACCTCCTCAGGTAAGGTTGGGGGGCCAAGGAGGCCCAGACAGGAAATGGGGGGACGTGGGCTCTGCCTCCCTCACAGGGCACACAAACACACAATCGGCACTGTGACCAACCAGGGTTTTCCGGAAGGCGTCCAAAATGTTCCCCACTCCCAATATGTGGTTTTTTCCTGGGAGAAAAAGGTGGGGGGGATTCACCAAGCAGTTTGTTTGTTTCTTTGTTTGTTTGTTTGTTTGTTTGTTTGTTGCGGTCCGAGTCACAGTGCCACTCCCCCGGGCAGTGGCTAAATTTAAGACGTGATTAATAAACTCAAGGAGACAATAATCTGGATTGAAAATGGCCGCAACTTTACTGATTACAGATATAGGTGGATTTTTGGCTTAGGCATAGCCATTCCAGCCCCCCAGACAAAAAAAATATATTAATTACCGTATTTTTCGCTCCATAAGACACACCTGACCATAAGACGCACCTAGCTTTTAGAGGGGGAATGCAAGAAAAAAAATATTCTTTAAAGGGAGCGCTGAGCAGAGCCTGTATGCTCCCTTTCACGAGCCACACGGAGCGTGTGTGCAGCGCTTGCAGGCTTTCCCCCCACGGGCTGCCCTTCTCCCTCCTCAGGGAAAAGCCTCCAAGAGCTGCACACATGCTCCGCATGGCTCTTTAAAGGGAGCGCGGCTCTTGCGGGCTTTTCCGGGAGGTGGGGGAAGGGACAGAGGGCAGCCCCTCTGTCCCTTCCCCCACCTCCCGCAAAAGCCAGGGATAGCCCCGTGAAGCCTCCTCAGGGCAGCGGGATGAAGGCTCCCCGTGGCGTGAAGAGGCTTCGCGTGGCTAAGCCAGAAGCTAGAACAGCGCAGCGCTCCCTCTCGCTGTTCTGGCTTCTGGGATAGCTGCGCAGCCTGCATTCGCTCCATAAGATGCACACACATTTCCCCTTACTTTTTAGGGGAGGAAAGTGCGTCTTATGGAGCGAAAAATACGGTATTTAGTTTTTTTAAGGCAAGGGAACTCAGTTCCCCTGACTTCCTGCTCATAGGCACTCTCAGGCTTCTTGCTATTAAGAAGGAAAGTTCAAATGGGGGGTAGTCAGAGCTCATCTTAAGATGGGGCTATGAGAAGAGACCTGGGCGCAATTCAACCAGAGTCCAAAATATGAGAGGCTCCCTGTTTGTTCTTTTTTCAAATCCATTCCGGTCCTTATGACACCCTTGAAACTTGGTGAGCAGCGGCGAAATTCTAGCTAGAATAGATTATGCAAAGCAGCCGAAAATACGCACGATGTCTTATGCAAAGCCTGGCACCGTTTATTCCCACTGAGGCTTTGCACGCAGATCTGACAGCCTGAGCTGCGTAGAGGAGTAAACTTTGGTGCTTGTGTGATTTCAAGAAGGGCAGACCTCGGGGGTTTATGGACACGAGCGGCTCCATCACGGAGCCCTGGTGAGGTTTCTGGTGCCCCGCCAACCTTTCGCTGCCTTCTTCCACAGGGACCAGCACGCCACCTGCCATTGCCGCCACCCCAGTGTCTGCCATCCCGGCCACCCTCAGCGTCAACGGCTACAGCCCTGTTCCCACGCAGAGCACGGGGCAGCCGGCCTCCGAGGCCATTTACACAAATGGCGTCCATCCATACCCAGGTATCTGAGGCTCACCGGGGTCTCCTTCTCCCTCTGATCACACAAACTCCATCCCCCGTTTTTCGGTCTTTCTTTCCTGGACACCCAAGTCCTTGAGACCACCTAGATTTCACCCCCACACACACAACCCCAAATGCACCACTGTAATCCTATATTAGGGGTTGCGGCGCTCATCTCGCTTTACTGGTCGAGGGAGGCGGTGTACGGCTTCCGTGTCATGTGGCCAGCATAACTAAGCCGCTTCTGGTGAACCAGAGCAGCGCACGGAAACGCCGTTCATCTTACCGCCGGAGCGGTACCTATTGATCTACTTGCACTTTGACGTGCTTTCAAACTGCTAAGTTGGCAGGAGCAGGGACCGAGCAACAGGAGCTCACCTCGTTGTGGGGATTTGAACTTCCGACCTTACGATCGGCAAGCCCTAGGCTCTGTGGTTTAGACCACAGCGCCACCCGCGTCCCTAGAGACTACCTTACACTGTGTTTAAAACCCAAATCGCATTTGGATAGAAACTGTTTCTCAGGCGGCTAGTCCTGGTCTTTATAACCCTGGACCTTCTTCCAGAAGGCAGAAGCTGAAAGAGATCATTTCCCGGGTGCGCACTATTCTGCGCTATCTCTGCAGCTTTCTTATGGCACCTGGAAGCATAGATTTGATCCAAGGTGGGAAGAGTGCACCCAGTTATTTAGCAACAAACCATGGCTGCACAATGTGGTTGGTTCTTAGGAAACAAAACCAGGACCGGCGTGCCGACTTGGAGATATATTTTGTTTTGCTTTGTGTGTGTGAAGCAGGCCATTATAGTCTCATAAATGTGTACTCTTTCCTCTTCGCCCCCTGACACAGCACAGAGCCCAGCAGCCCCCGTGGACCCATTGCAGCAGGCGTACGCCGGGATGCAGCACTATACAGGTATGGAGGGTGGAGAATGGGGATCTATAGGATTCTGGGCCGATATGTCTCCTTTTGCCAAGGCCTCGTTGTCCAGGCAACGCCAGAGACGTGGTGCCTGCTCTATGGCCAAGATGGCGCCAGGGCTGTTGGCTCATTGGCTTTCCCAGAATGCCGCATCTATTACGTCGGGGATGGGGAATGTCTCTGGCACCCCACAGGCTAGTAGCGCTCAGGAACTGTGGGGTTTGTGGTCCAGTGAGATCTGGGAAGGGTCCAGAGAGGAGGGAGAAATTCGGTTTGATTCTGCGGTCGGCGTGAAGCTCCCTCATGCCTACTTCTTGGAATAATGATGGGAACTGAAACACAGCTGTCCTTCAAAGTTTGCATCGCTTCAGATTTTACCATGCAGTTCTCCAAACACAAAAAACGCACAATAGAGGAAAGTGCGCATTTTTAAAAAATATATATTGTATTTAACCATCTATAAGATGCCCCCATGTACAAGATGCCCCCTATTTTGGGGGACTCAGATTTAATAAAATGGGGGAGGGAGAGAGATATCTGTGTATAAGACACTCCCCTAATTTTTTACATTATTTTTTAGGGGGGAAACCTAGTCTTATACACGAAAAAATACGGTATATGCATGAATTGATGAAAACCACCTACAGAAATACTCCCAAGAATGGGGTAAATTGCTGGTTTTTAAAAAGTGTGTGTTAAGGATACCTGCATGTGAAAATGTGTACCTTAGGATAAAATGCTGGCAAGGAAAAAAATGGTTCAGAAATACACAAGATTGGAAACGCTGATAGTTTTGTCCATTCCTAGAAGGGCAGGGTGCCCGCTCTGTGCCTTAAGGTTTTCTGCCTGGGCAGTGCCTGCAATGTGTTCTTCCCCAGGTCGGGCAACACCGCAGGCCTGTCGCTCTCTCTCTGCCCCTGTTGCTTGGCTGATGTGAGGAGCTTAGGCTTCACTCTGCCCCACTTCCCCCCACAGCCGCCTACCCTGCCGCCTACGGACTGGTCAGCCCGGCCTTCCCGCAACAGCCAGCCACCATCATCGCCCAGCAGCCGCCTCCACAACAGCAGCAGCAGCAGCAGCGGGAAGGTAGGTGGGTCACCGAGCCCCTTTCCCCACCCACCCCACAGCTGCCGTTGATTTGCAGACATTATTTCCATTATTTCCTGTGGAGGTCTTGAGGCACCGGCAATGTCTCGCTTTCGATACAATAATCTTTATTGTCATTGTCCCATACAGAACAACGAAATTGAAAAAAATCTACATCAGACATTCAAAAACCAACAAGTCTGCAATCCCAGCCTGGTTAGCCCCCTAAAAACTCTGGTACCCCATAATTAAATACAATATACTCCCACAGAGACTCCTTAGGTAAAGGTAAAGGGACCCCTGACGATTAGGTTCAGTCGTGGCCGACTCTGGTGTTGCAGCGCTCATCTCGCTTTATTGGCCAAGGGAGCCGGCGTACAGCTTCCGGGTCATGTGGCCAGCAGGACTAAGCCGCTTCTGGCGAACCAGAGCAGTGCACGGAAACGCCATTTACCTTCCCGCTGGAGCGGTACCTATTTATCTACTTGCACTTTGACGTGCTTTCGAACTGCTAGGTTGGCAGGAGCAGGGACCAAGCAACGGGAGCTCACCCCGTCGCGGGGATTCAAACTGCCGACCTTCTGATCGGCAAGTCCTAGGCTCTGTGGTTTAACCCTCAGCGCCACCCGCATCCGAGAGACTCCTTACAATGTGTTTAAAACCAAAATCACGTTTGGATAGAAACTGTTTCTCAGACGGCTAGTCCTGCCCTTTATAACGCTGTACCCTTTTCCATCTAAATGTTACAGGGTGTGTGGATTGCACAGCCAGCTCCCTCTGTGTTCCAGCATGTTCTCAATGAACAATTCTTTCTCTCTCTCCTCCCTCCCTCCCGCCTTCCTTTATCCCGAAACATGGCCGTCCTCTCCCAGGTCCCGAGGGCTGTAACATCTTCATCTACCACCTGCCGCAGGAGTTCACAGACTCCGAGATCTTGCAGATGTTCCTTCCCTTCGGAAACGTCATCTCCGCCAAAGTCTTTGTGGACCGGGCCACCAATCAGAGCAAATGTTTCGGTAGGGATAGCCTAGCGGGGTTCCGGGGGAAGAGAATAGGGTCCCCCCAAATCATGGGGGACCGCAATCCACAGAGGCTAAAAACCAGCGGCCTTCTCGCACTTGGCACGCAGAGAGAGAAACATCCTGCTAGTGTGCCTTCTCCACCTTCCTCATAGGGACTATCAACTTAAACCTTTGCTTTAGAAACCAAGCCAACAAGGGGTGGGTTCTACGGAGGGGGGGGACGGTCTCCGTCTGCATGCTGCGAGGTCACAGCAGGCCCTCGCCCACCCCATCCTCCCTTCTCCTTGTCCATTTCCCCTCCGCCTTTTGCAGGATTCGTAAGTTTTGACAATCCCGCCAGCGCTCAGTCTGCCATCCAGGCCATGAACGGTTTCCAGATTGGGATGAAACGCCTCAAAGTCCAGCTCAAGAGGCCTAAAGACGCCAACCGGCCCTACTGAACCGGCTGCCCATCAGGTGGGTTTTCCCCCCTTCCAAGGCGAGGGAGCTTAGGAGACACTGCTGGGGCAGACGGGCCTATTGGGCATCGTTCGTCTGCCGAGGGTTGGAGGGAGGGCACCGCAGCGCCACGACACCTGACCCCCACGCCCCGGAAGTCCCTCAAAATGCATTGGTTGGCCGGTTGCAAGGATCCGAGAGGGAAATAGCAGCGTAAAAGCTCTTCCGAGAAAGCTTGTTTTCCTTAACTCCTGGCCCATCGACCCCAATGCCTTCCTGCTGGAGTAGCTTCTTTGAGGGACATGTTGATGAAGCACCCAACAGGCCCAGAGAGCTCAAAATGCAAAATATCTCTCTTTACACAATTGCACCAGTTGCTGCAAGCCCATGTTTCAACCCGCTGTCAAGTTTTGGCTGGGGGTCTTACCAGAGTCCACAGGAGAGCACCGAGCACCAAGGCCAGGGGGAGAGGAACCTGTGACCGTCCAGAGGCGGCCGGGCTACAACTTCCATCACCATCCCTGCCCATTGGGGCCACGCTGGCCGCTGGGGCTGTTGGGAGTTGGAGTCCAGCAATACCTGAGGTTGGGGGCCACAGATTGCCTCTTCGTTGTACTGTGTGTTCTGGCCGACATTATTCTGCACAGTGTCCTCCCAGCCATTAGGGGGCGACACCAGTGGCGTAGCGTGGGTTGTCAGCACCCGGGGCAAGGCAAGTAATTTGCGCCCCCTAACCCGTGGATTTGCGCACCCTAACCCCCAGATGTTGCACCCAGTGCGACCGGCCCCCCCTGCACCCCCCACGCTACGCCACTGGGCGACACAGTCCTGGTCATATTTTTTGGGGGGGTGGCAGATGTTTCAAAGTGGAGGGGGCAGAGAAGGCAATATTTAAATCTGTGCTCAACCCAGTTCTAAATACAAGGAGAGTACGGGGACGTTTAGCCAGCCTTAGCAGAGCAGAGTTGGCAAGATCTCAAATTAAGCATTTGTGCTCTTGCATTTGAGAGTGAGGGGGCCTGGACAAGTGTGGGGGCACTGGGGGGGGGCAGCAGCAGAAACAGCTAACAGCGCTGAGGAGGCTGCCGCCAGAGCCATCTTTATTTACCCAGAATGCCTCTGGTGATACTTCTCTTTGCCTCGCTGTGGCTGAGCTCTGCACCTTTGCAAAGGTTTGCAATTTTCGGAAAAGAGAAGGTCCGCGCCAGCCACAGGGCGCCTCCTCTGAGGCCGCTGGGCCTGCTACTGCTGCTGCTGTTGTATTTCTGCACGAGTTCCTGGTCTGGGCAGACAGAGAGACACAGGCACCAGGTCTAGGGGTCCCAGGGTGACAGGGCACCCACACACAAAAAAGAATCACGGGTGCTTAGCACCCACAGTACAGGGCTGTGACACGACTTCCGGTTTCTACCAGACAACGTCGGAGACCCTGCCAGCCCTCAGAAGCGCCGTGACGCCATGATGTCATGTTACGTCACCCTTGGGCACCCATAACCTGGGGCTCAAGTCAGCGCCCCTAAGAGAGACCACGCGCAGCCTCCTCTAAAGGCTTCAAGAGCAATTGGACAGTCCAATCCCAGCCGTTGCGGATGTATATTTTAGGGTGGAGGCTCAATGGAGACCTGCATGTGAGGAGGGTTCGGGGAGAGAGGACAGGAGTCACTAGTGTCTAGGTGTGGCATGACATCCACCCCCATCGTTCAGCCCGGACACAGAGGTCCAGCTCCGAGGGCCTTCTGGCGGTTCCCTCATTGCGAGAAGCAAAGCTACAGGGAACCAGGCAGAGGGCCTTTTCGGTGGTGGCGCCCGCCCTGTGGAACGCCCTCCCACCAGATGTCAAGGAAATAAACAACTACCTGACATTTAGAAGACATCTGAAGGCAGCCCTGTTCAGGGAAGTTTTTAATGTGTGACATTTTAATGTATTTTTCATCTTTGTTGGAAGCCGCCCAGAGTGCCTAGGGAAACCCAGCCAGATGGACAAATAATAAATTATTATTATTATAACCTGTCACACCATGCCTTTGCTCTCGTTCGCATTTCCCCACCTACAGATAAATCTCTCCAGGTGTGAAGCTTCTTTGTCAGGTGTTGGTGAGGGTGGCCCTCTTGTGCAGGGCATCGCCCCAGGTGACCCTTCTGGGATGTTGTTTTCAAATCAAGGAAATCTTGTATGCGCGCGTGTTCTCTCCTCCTGGTATGTTTAAATTTCAGGAGTCAATTCTGGGATGTTGTCTCCTCCAACACCCCCCTCAATCAGTTATGGCCCACTTTCCATTCTGGAGTGTTACAAATTCATTCTTTTTAACCCAAGGAGTTGGCAAAAAGTTCAACAGAGGCTTTGGTAAGCTGGATTGCAGACAGCTATGTTGGCCTAGTTGCCCAGGGCAAGTAAGGATCATCTCCAGCTGATAAGCTGGAAAAGCATTTTATATATATATGGTTTCACCATCTCAGCCCTGCTTTTCGGGGAGAAGATGTGGTTGGGTTTCAGAGTAGTGTCAGAAATGAGTTTGGACAGGTGGGGGTCGTTTTTTCGTTTGTTTGTTTTTTAAGGGAACAAATGAAGATTAAAAACATTTGTAGAACTGTTTGCCCGGCAGCTTGGTGAAATTGAGAAAGGTGCAATGGAGATGAACATTATTTTTTGAATAGTGGATTTGTATAATTAGTCATATCAGATTGTGCCTCGCCACCAGTCTCACTTAAGGACCATTGTCAGTTGTGGGTTGTGCTTTGGGGGGGGTTAAGCCAGGGGGGGGAGTCTAATATCCTTTGCAGTGACTGGGACTGGTTCCCCCACACCTGTCCTAAAAGAATCAAGGGACAATTTTTCTTTAAAAAGGAAAGTTGTGACAACGCAATCCATACATTTTCTTCCCAATGCATGCTGGGAGTTTACAAGTGACCAGAGTCGAAACCTCCCTGTCTCGTGTCTTCTTTCCATGTGTCAGTAAGCAGTGTCGTTTTCCTTTGACTAAATGTCCTTTTTATTTTATTTTTTTAGAAAACCCTTTTCTTATCGGTGAAGTTGCAAAAAAAATAATAATTTAAAGAACCGTTCGTTTTTCCACGCGCGCACACACACACACACAAAAACAAACGAAAAGAAAACCAAACTCCCGTTTTTTTTTCTTTGCTGCTCAAAACCACGCCCACCCACCCCTCCCTCCCTCCCTCCCTCCCTCCCTCCGACAGGGTGTTGCAATCATATCTTGAGACGACTCTGTTGCTAAGCCAACCCCTTCGCCTGTCGCGAGAGACGTAGCTCCGCCCCCCCTTGTAAGTTGCATCCTCTGGAATGAACAAAAAGAAAAGTGATTGTTATTATTATTCTTTATTATTTGGAAAGAACAAACAAACAAAAACGTCATGTGATCCGAGCTGCACTCTTTTTGCATGACGTCTGCGTGGTTTAGCGTTTACTGGATGTGCCGTGAGTTTCTGGAACGTAGTTTTCGTTTGGTGAACTTATCTCCCCCTCCTTCCTTTTCCCCCCTTCCCATGCCTCCCCCTGCACAACAAGCCCCCCCCTCCACCACACAAACACACACAGGGGCCCCTGCACCCACACATCACCCCATCTCTGTCCCCAAACTCCAAAAAAGAGAGTCTCAATTCAATTTTGAACTGGGCACCACCTCTGCCCCTTCCATCCCTTAAGACTCCAAGATGCCGCACCTGAGAACACGGCCTCACCCTCCAATTTACCTGTATTTGGTTTCGGTCACCTTTTCTACCGCTGTCGTCACCATATCGCTGTGGCCTGTTCTTTTCTATGATTTTCTTGCCTGTGCTGTGTGTTGTTCCTTTTTTTCTTTTGCCTGTCTGTACGGTTGTTTCTTAATCTCTCAGACGCATTTGGCTGGTGGCTCTGTGCAATTGGTTTGTGCTTTTTGTTCTGTGGGCGAATGTAAAAAAAATTATTACAAAGTTTTCCTCTCCCACCCACTCCCTGATCCTGTCTCTCCCCCCCCCCCCCCGAAAAAAAAACCCACCTTCCACCTTTGCTACATGGGGTCTCAGGCACACTCGACACACATTTTGTACCTGTAAACTAGGCAGCCAGACCTCCCACCCTTGTAAATTGGATAGGAAGATGGGGCCACACAGCTGTCAATCGCAGTGACATCCAAGGCAACAGGGTGACCAAATACAATGATATGATATCAATATACACTCTTTATATAATATGAAATATATGAAATCCATTAAGAGTGCATATTTTGTGACTTTTAGAGATTCATAAGTTTTCTGTTTATGTGATTTCATATATTTCATATTATATAAAGAGTGTACCGTATTTTTTGCTCTATAGGATGCACTTTTTCCCCTCCAAAAATTAAGGGGAAATGTGTGTGCGTCCTATGGAGCGAATGCAGGCTCCTTGGCTTCAGCGATAGCAACGTGAAGCCTCCGAAGCGCAGAGGGAGCGCTCCCTCCGCGCTCCGGAGGCTTCGTGTTGCTTTTGCTGAAGCCTGGAGAGCGAGAGGAGTTGATGCGCACCAACCCCTCTCACTCTCCAGGCTTCAGGTTTCTTTTTCTGAAGCCGGGAGAGCAAGACTCTCCTGGCTTCAGCAGAGAGGGAGAGCTGCGCAGCACCCCTTCAGCCAAGCGGGAGGAGAACTGGAAGGGGCTCTGTTTCTCCTGCCACTTCGTTGAAGGGGCGCTGAGCAGAGAGGGGGAGAATTTTTTTCCTTGTTTTCCCCCTGTAAAACAAGGTGTGTCCTATGGTCGGGTGCGTCCTCTATACCGAAAAATACGGTATATTGATATTGTATCATTGTATTTGGTCATCGTGTTGCCTTGGATATTATTGACTATTGTTTGCAACACAGGGGTTAAATTGTTTGGTTAATCGCAGCGACATTACAAGACGCCGCATTTTGAAGCGTTTTGTTGGGACTGCAAAGCATAGCACAGAGCTACGTGGAAGCAAAGAAACCGCACACTGTATTTTGGCCGCCTGCAAACTGAACAGGACCCCTCTGCTCACCAGCTGACAAACAGGGTCCAATCCTGCCAGCTGCAGGGGTCTGATTTGCCAGCACATTGCCCACAGTGACATCAGCTGGATGACAGGCAGGTGTGGTCTGAAGAAAACCACTTTGGAGGCCAACTTGGGCGCACACACCCAAGGCAGGCCAAGACTGAGTTCACTTGCCCACCGGGTTTAGGTACATAGTGCCAATTTGATGACTGCAGAATAAGCCCCGTATTTTTCGCTCCAGAAGACGCACCTGACCATAAGACGCACCTATTTTTAGAGGGGGAATGCAAGAAAAAAATATTCTTTAAAGGGAGCGCTGAGCAGAGCCTGTATGCATCCCAGGCTCTGCTCAGCGCTCCCTTTCATGAGCCGCACGGAGCGTGTGTGCGGCGCTTGCAGGCTCTTGGGGGCTTTTCCGGGAGGTGTGGGAAGGGACTGAGGGGCTAAGACAGAAGCTAGAACAGCGAGAGGGAGCACTGCGCAGCACTCCCTCTCGCTGTTCTGGCTTCTGGGATAGCCGCGCAGCCTGCATTCGCTCCATAAGACGCACACACATTTCCCCTTACTTTTCAGGAGGGAAAAAAGTGTGTCTTATAGAGCGAAAAACACGGTACCCGGTGAAACGGGTCAGAAGCTGTTCCCATCACAAACAAGGGTTTTGCAGGAGGGCTTCCAAACTACCTTAGTGATTTGGAGCACAGGACTGAGAACAGCAGAAAAGGGGGGGGTTGCGTCATATTCCACGAGTTCGTGCCCCTCCCCAAATTGCATACATTAGTTTGGGGCAAAAGGAACAGACACAAGTCAACGCTCCTGTGTGGCAAAGGTGGTTCTCTCCCCCATCCCTCCCCCCCCCAAAAAAACACCCTGTGGGCTGTGATCACAATTCACCCACCCCCTCAAAACTCACGGTCCTCTTCCCCACCCTCCCTCCCTGACCCCCATTGGACTGCCTGCCTGCCTGACCCACCGCCCTACTCCGTCTCCATCTCTTTGACCTGCTGCATGAACCCCTTTCTCTCCCCCCCGGCCCCCTATTTTTCATCACTCCCTTTTGCGAACCTATTGGGTACCACTGCCATCCATCCATCCCAGAGATTCCCGATTGGCTGTTCCACGGCAACCGTTGCCGCCCGCGGAATCTCTTATCCCGATGTGTTGTTGTGCTTGGCCGGCCGGGCTGTTCTTGCCCATGGGAATCCCCAGCTTCCAAAAAAAGGCCTCTACCTTTTCTTTTCTCGTCGTCGTTCTTTATTGTCGTCGTGGGTTCTTCCCGTGTGTTTGCTTTCTTTCTTTTTGTCGTCGTCGTTGGTGCGTGCGTGCGTGTGTGTGTGTGTCTGTATATCTAGTTGCTAAAAAATGAAGCATCGTGGGGTGGGGCTCGTGGCCAAGGCCGTGTGGAGGCCGGACCCCCCCAGTGATGGGCTCCACAGGGCGGCTTCTCGACGGGGGTGGGGAGCGAGGCCGGTCACCCTGGTCATTTCAAACCACCAGGCACAACAGACCCACCCACCAAAAAAAGGAGGGTCGTTTTCTGCTTCCACCGCTCCCATGACTGCAACATTCTTTAAAGAACTTTCTCGGGTGGATTATCGTGGCTACAAGCCGGGGTTTTAAGATGGGGGAGTCAAAGCCCAAGGCCGGGGGAAAGGTGGAATAATGCAAGGGTTATCCTTAAGACCAAAACAGAGTTCGGGGCAGAGGTTAAGAAAAGGGGGGAGTCTTCCCTGACCACAATTTATAGGAGCCAACTGCCTCCTCCAGAGATGCAGGAGGGATGGAATATGGCAACCTGAGAGCAGGGTTCGGCCCACCACTCTCGATAAAAAGCCAAAACGCCGGCAAGTCCCCAAAGCGGATCAGGTTCCTCGTCGGCTGCCATCTTGCCGTTCTCCGTGGCCTTTGGAGACACGGCAAAATGGCAGAACAGAACTAATTGGATGGTCCTAAGCGGGTGCTTTGTGCTAGAGGGGGCTCTGTCTGCTGGACTCTTGGGACGGTGTTGGTGGGGAACAGAGGGGAATTTGCCCTGCTTTGTGGGGTGGAGGCAGAGAGACAGAAAGGAGTAAGAGAGACGATCTGACTCACCATCAGCGCCATTGCCTCGTCCTGCAAATCTAACCGCAGGCGTTTTTCTGTGGCTATTCCTAAAAGGTTCTTATTACTATTATTAATGTACATTTACGGAGTGCAGACCAGCTGCCTTCACCCTGGGGGTTTCGCTGGCATTTTTGAATGCAAATCCACCCAATTCGCACCGTCCGAAATGAGACGTGAACCGAAACGCAGCAATCCTACAAAAATTCGTGCTTCTCCAAACTTTGCAGTGCAAAATTCTCCAGCCGTGTCCAAAAAAAGCATATATTACTAGATAGTAGTGTGCACCAAGATGCAAACTTTAGTGTGAATCACACACAAACAAATGCATTCGATTCGTGGAAATCGCTTGCAAAGATGTGCCCGTTGTTAGTCCAAACCTCGTACAACAATGTGAACGCAATGAAAAATTCACTCCTAACACGAATTTTTGCAAGGTTTTCTTTAAAAGAAATAAAGAATTTGCAAATTGCTGAGGAACATGTGGAGAACTGAATTTAAGACTGGGGGAAATGAAAAAGTGAGAGAGCAAAAATGGTCGGATCCTTCCATCCTTACTTGACCGCTCAAAATTTACTAGCCTGATGTTTTTAATCATAGCTGCGTTGTTCGGCCAGGGAAGGAATCGCAACACACCCTCAAAATGAGATTTATTGACATACTGTACACCCTCTGGCGCAGTCAGGGGGGGCGAGGACTCCAGAGGCCGGGGGAGCCTCTTCTGCGGCCCCCCAAGTGGGAAGGAGCTGCAGAAGACGCAGCCTATTCAAACATGGCCGCCTCACCCAGGTTGGGCAGAAATCAAGGGGAAGATTTCGATCCCAGGACTCCACGCAAACCACCCTCCTCTGTCTGCATGTCCTAGGCTTCCGGGCACCTCAGATTCTCTGTGACCCAGTGGCTTCAGCTGGAAAGAAAGACGTTTAATATATATATCTTTGTTCTTTTTCTGTTGTTTGTTTCCCCTTTTCTCTCTCTTTTTCTAGGTCTGGAGCTTACTGGAGGAACAAAGCCCCCTTGATGTTCTCCCCATCCCTCCTGCCCCCTTCCTCTCTTCCTCTGCTCTTCTTCCTCCTCGTAGATAATAGGAAAGCCACTTGCTCTCTGAGCTCGAGGGGCACAGATTTCCTCACTGGCCAGAGACCCGGAATAACCCCCTTCAGCTGCGCCGACCAAGCCCCTCTTCGAAGACGGGATGAGCGATGAGACGGGCTCACTATATATCTCTCTCTCTATATATATATCCCCTTCTGCCAGCCACAGGGCTTTCCCCACTCCATCCACTCCAATCCTTGCCCCCTCCCTCCCCCCGACCCAGCCAAGAAACACTGCATTGTGGGAAGCGGAGTCACCAAGACATGCAGCTCAAGAAAGCCCTGCTTAAAATAATAATTTAAAAATCAAGATTCAAAGTGGAAGAAAAAGGCGATCTCCTTTAGGAAGAGGTCAGCTTGGACAGAAGACACGCCAAGAAAGATGGACTCGGGACCAATCCGGAGAGGAACCCAGCCTCACCTTTGGGGTCCTCAGCCCTTTTGCTCTCGCACTGTTAGGGTGCAGCAACCTAGGGACTTGGGGGCATAGAAATGGACCAATATAGGGGTTTGCAGGCAGCTTGTGGGCCTCCGATAATCCACTCTCCACCCAATTTCTTACACCGATCCAGGCAACCTCTCAGGAGGTGAGAGAAAGCTTTGCTCAAACGGAAAGGTTGGTTTTTTGGGACCATGCAGGCCAGTGTAAAACAACCCAGCCCCAAAGGAGCTCTGCAGGAGTTGCTGCCCTGAGAGTGCCTCCTCGGGAAATCTCAGACCAGGGCCTCATACAGGGGTGCAACGAGGCAGCCTCCCCTGCAAGCAGCTTTTTGGGGGGGAGGTGGGGGGTTCTGGTGGATACTCACCGCTGCAAAT
Source organism: Podarcis muralis (assembly GCF_964188315.1). Lineage (NCBI taxonomy): Eukaryota > Metazoa > Chordata > Lepidosauria > Squamata > Lacertidae > Podarcis > Podarcis muralis. The sequence continues at coordinate 2,680,449 of NC_135670.1, forward strand.
ATCAGCAACCTGCCCACCATTTAGGAGTGGAAACCTTGAATCATACGATGCAGGCATGCAAGAGATTATAGGTGCCGATATTTTTCAGATACGCTGCTGTTTAAAGCCACAGGAGCACTGGTGGAAATGCAGCCGTCCTCACCCTAAAGAAACGTCCTGTCCAGACCCGCTCTCCCCACTGGGCTTTGAAAGAGCATGTCATTATATTCCCCCACCCCCGGAAACAACAACCCCAAATCGCTCTCCCTCTTCTCTTCTCCTGGAAACTTATCGCCGCCCGTCGTATCTGCGTTTGGGGTGGATGGATCAGAGCGGAAACTTATATTTTTTCATATCAAAGGGAAATGTGCCTCTCCTCCGCCCCCCAAGTATCTTGGTATTGCCATTCAGGGATCCAGAAATGCTTCGAGGATGGAGGAAACCTCAAAGAGGAAGGAGGGGGTCAAAATAACCCAACAATTGGACAAACAAACTTTTTGTTTTGAGTCTAAAGATGGCATGTGGGGCTCCGGTGACCCCAGCCGAAGTGATTAAGACACAGAAACAAAAACTTGAAGGCTTTTCTGGTTGTGTTAGGAGAGGGCCTCTCTGGAAAAAGAGCCACATGCAAACCTGAAATTAAACCCAAACTCTTTGGCCACCGTTTCCTGCACCAAAAACCACCCAGTGGGGAAAATGGAAACACCTGGTCTTCAAGTATCTAGCCAGCCAGAACTGGAGGGCAATGGAAATGGGATACTCCTTCCCGTTGCCATTCAGCGCATCCCTCACAAGATGAGCAGAGACAGACAGACTGGACGCAGCCTATGCCCCATGAAGAGGCCGGCTGCAAGATCTCTGAGTTGCCCACCTCTCCAAATCAGCCCCAACACTCTCTCCAAATCAGCCGCGAGGTTGCCGCCAAAACTTACCAACATTCCTGAAGCCACCTGCGTCCATTTCGGCCAAAAGATCTTTTGGATTAACCACATTTTCTGCCAGCTGCGTCACAGCTAATCTTTCCGCTCATCCCCCTCCCGCCATGCCAATCCATTCTTTGGTTTCTCGGGGAGGGCGAAAGAAAGGCAAATAAAAAAATCTCTAGAGAAACCAGACCTTAACCTTCATATCTCCATATCCAAACATGTGAGGAGGGCCAACTGCAGTTTTATACACCCGGTTGTCCTGCAGGGCCATAACACAGAGCTGCTGTCCAGACCTTGTTTGTTTGGGTGGTGATCCGAGGGCACGGAACGGACTCAACGCTCGCCGAGAGGGCAAGTCAAAGGATGCTCACCAAAGCTGGATCTCCAAAACACAGGGTGTCTCTTCCTAAGTTAAGCTCCTTGCTTACCAGAAATTCCCCGTTCTCGGTACTGACTGAATTACCCATTCCTTATCTTTCTGCTCTGTCAGACCCCAGACCCAAAATACTTCTCTTCCCTTTCTGCTTAAACACACCCCACGCTCACTCTCCCCTCTTGAGTAGTTTGGTGTGTGTAAAGTTAACCCAACAAGCCCAGAGACCGAAACCTACTCATGACTCTTCCGCTTGCCCCCACTGCAAAACAGAAGGTCTTTGTCCTTCCTTGTCTTTATTTTGACCTATGTCTCCCCTAAGGATGGAGGGCTGGGGATATCAAACCATAATCTCTCTCTCTCTCCCTCCGTGCTCAGAAACCTTTCATGCTCACAAGCGCTCTGAAATCAAGGTTATATACCATGAGGAAGGAAAGAGAAGAAAAAAGAAATATATGTTTACAAGTCTCTTTTGCTGATCCAGTAATTGTAAATAATTCCATTGCGATTAGCTGCAATTAAATTTTAAAAAAGGGTTTCCTATCCATCACCATGTTAACTTTTCTGATTTTAGAGGATTTTTTAATCTTTCTTTCTCTTTCTCTCTTTGTCCCTCTCTCTTTTTCTTTTCTTTTTCCCTTCTAGGGAGGTGGGAGGTGGGTTTACTACTTGGACATTTTATTTAGAAGGAGAAAAGGGAAAAAATGAGGGAAAAAATAAAGAAGGGGGGGACCCCCAAAATCAGAAGAACTTTTAGTGATGAGGAATTTTAAGAAAAAACGAAGAGTTGGATTATATGTTTCAGACAATATCAATGCTTAAGTTATTGATTATTTATTGCCACTTTTAATAATTTAATTTTTTTCTGTCTAAATAAAATTAAATGAAAAGCAAATCCAATCTGTGTTGCCATCACTTAGAGGTACTGTAGTAGTTATGAAAAGTTGTGAAAAGAGAAGAGAAAAGGTGTACTTGATTTGGCTAACATTCTCTGTCCTCCTGGGAAGGCAAGTGTTAAAAAAAAATACATTTATATATATGCCACCATAAATGGTAACACACTATACAGGGGGGGCGGGAATCAGAAAGATCACAAACAAACCATCAAAATGGAAAGATACCCCCTCTTCCTTTTGGCACGACATTTAGCAATGTCTTGTTAACATACACAAAACTGTGAACATACGAATGTTCATAGCATTGCCTTTCGAAGCGAGAAGATTGGTACTGTGTGACACAATAAAAACATTCCCGCATTCAGTGAATCCGAACCTCGTCAGTTGCAAAAATGCTTTCATAAACTTCATTGCATCCTTTGACTTCATAGCAGACCCCGGCAAGAAGGTAGCTTGGCATGTACCCATTTTACAGCCCAGGAAAACTGAGGCAGAGAGAGTGGCCGTGTGGCCTTGACTCAAGGCTGCTGGGGCAGGGCTTGAATCCCTGGCCACGATCCATTGCAGGATGTGTACACACAAAGACATGGGAATCGATTTAGTTTCCTTTGCTATAAAAGGGTCTCCACGAAAACCTCCTCCGGGGTTTATACACCAGGTCAGGGCTCCCAAACTGATTTAGGAGTTCCAGGACTATGGTGTGGAAGTGGACCATGTTCGCTTGGTCATCCCAAGAATGGAAGGGAAATGGAGACAGCAAACACAATTGGTATTTGCTGCTGCTGTTGGTCTGTAAATGCCACAAGACGGTTAACACACCATTTGCTCTGTGTTTCATTTTCACCGAAATGCACGGGGCCAAGCCGGGGTAATTCATTACATATATTATGTAATTTCGCCACAGCGGGCAGCGAGACATATAACCTATTCTTTGGCGGAAGATGAACTGCAGCAGAAGGGAAACGGCGCTGCGTGCGGCAGCGATGGGGCCGGACGGAGAATGAGGCCTTCTTGACATCTGTGGTGTTCAGGCTCAAATAGGCCCCTCTCAGAAAAACAATGAGTGGTAAATTCTAGAGGAAGTTTGAATCTGAAACATAGCTGTCAACCGTCCCTTATTTGGCGGGAAACTCCCTTATCCCAGCGCCGTGTCCCGCTGCTGTCCCTTATTGATGATGTCCCTTAAATTTCCCGGGTTTCAAAGGAAGCAGCTCCTCTCCCTCCCTCCCTCCCTCCCAGGGAGGAGGGAGGCTCCAACTGTGTTGCTTGGCTGCGTTGCTCACCCAATAAGGAGTCTAAGAACGACCTGGGGGTGGAGCTTGCATGCCTTGTGCCAATCAAATCGGCCGCATTGCCTGGGGACTCGCCTTTGCTCAGCGCTTCCCAGCGGAGAGGTGACGGTGGTTTTCCTTGCTGCATCCCCTTTGCCGGGTTGCTGCGCTGTGGGAACCACCGCTTGAGGCTTCGTTTGGCTGCTGCCTGGGCTTTCTGCCTTTGGCTCGGAGGGGCTCAGAAGTCAAACATACCTGTGCCCGGAAAATCCCTTATTTTGGCTGCTGATCCCTTATTTTCTAGGCTGCTGGCCCCTTATTTTCAAATCTGTAAGTTGACAGCTATGATCTGAAATCCTTCAGGGCGAGTGTTATGGACTTGGCGTGCGGGACAGGGGTATCGGTACGGAGTCCGTTTGGTCCTCCTGATGAGCACACAGAACTCAGCAGGACAGCGTTCACAAGTGGGTCAGAAGTTCTGGCCGGTAAGGCCGGTTGTCCTCAATTGTCCCGGATACTCCTTGCCGGAAGCCTCTAGCAACATCCTACCGCTAGGGAGGGAAGCCATGTTGGAAAAACCTGTCCTGCCGCGAGGGGAAGACGCCAAAACCTAGGCATTGGTGAAACCTGCCGTTTTGCGGGCTTAGCGTCACAGGAAGTCCTTTGTGATGGCCTCGGGGAAGTTGGGCGCGGCCATAAGGATGCCGATGGAACAGACGATGTGGACCAGAGCAAAGGTGACCAGGCACAGACGGTCCAGGACGGCCGCCGCAAACTTCCACTGGCTGCAGGCGGCCTGGGCGGCGTCGCGGCCCCGAAAACACTGAGCCACATAGTGCAGTTCCTCCAGGATGCGGCCCAGCTCAGGCGCGGCAAGCAGTTCCTCGGGGCTGGAGGACGGCAGCTCTGGGGACGGGAGGAACGGGCGCGGCACGTCGGGGGGCTTGGCCGGGAGCAGCGCCGCGGGGTAGGCGAGGTTGCCGTTGGCCAGCGCCACGGGGAGACGGGCCTGCCGGGTCGGCGAGCCACCGCCGTCGCTGCTGTCCGAGCTGCAACTCAGCAGGCTGGGGGCGCAGTGCGGGCGCCCCACCAGGTCCTCGCCGGGTTGGCGCATGCGCAGAAGCCAGGCTCCCCACTGCAACACCACCACCTGGACCTGCGTGGAAACAGCAAGACGATAAGGGAGAGGGGATGGAGTTTACGGGTGAGGGGAAACGGGGACCCCGTTTATTACCGGACCGAGAAAGGAGGGAGGGTCCACAAGGGAAGGGAAGAGGGAGCGGATCATCAGGGAAAGGTCAACAACAACTTGGAAACCAGTAAATGCTCTTGGGCCAAGTTTCCACCATACATCTGAAGCACTATGATACCATTTTGGCTTCTCCCAAAGAATTCTGGGAACTGTCATTAGTTAATGGTGCTGTGAGTTGGTCGGATGAGCTACAATTCCCAGAATCCCCTGGAAAGAGAGGTGGGTGGTTTCATTTTTTGTAATAAATTGAGATTAAATTTTCAAAAAATTGACATGCACGCTTCCATGCGTAAGACATTTTTCCAGCTTCCCATCCCATATTCCATGGTGTTTTTATTTCTCACCTTCTGCCGCACAAAACCTTTTTCTCTTTTATACCATCCCATCCATACTGCATTCTCCAATTCCTCCCGTTGCTCATATTTCAAATCCTTCTTGTGAAGTTCATCACGAGTTAAATACAGCCATACCTCGGGTTGAAGTTGCTTCAGGTTGAGCATTTTCGGGTTGCGCTCCGTGGCGACCCAGAAGTAACGAAACGCGCTACTTCCGGGTTTCGCCGGTCACGCATGCGCAGACACTCAAAATGACGTCACACACATGCGCGGAAGCGGCGAATCACGGCACGTGCAGACGCGGGTTGCGTTCGCTTCAAGATGCAAACAGGGCTCTGGAAAGGATCCCGTTCGTATCCAGAGGCACCACTGTAGTCCAAAAAGTGTTTCCAGCCTTCCACAAAGCAATCATCGCTAGATCCTCTTAATCTGGCTGTTAACTTGACCAGTTCTACATAATCCATTGCCTCACTTCCCCATTCTTTGGTGGGATCTTCCATTTTTGTGCATAGAGAATCGTAGCCGCTCTTATTACATACGTGAAAAAGAGGGATGGATTCCCCTCTTGGAATTGTAGCTCTGTGAGGGGAATCGGGTCTCCTAGCAACCAGTCTCAGCACCCGTCACAAACTACAGCTCCCATGATTCTCTGGGGGAAGCCATGACAGTGTTTATGGTGGGATCCTAGTGCTTTGAAAGGAATGCTGCAGAGCCAGAGCCGGAGAAGTTGAAAGCGTTAAAATTGAGATGTGGAAAGTATGGAAACAATGAGGAGAGGCAGGATTGAGGTTTGGAAGTATGCTTCAAGGTCCAGACTATGGGAAGCCCCGAAAAATTAATAATTATAATTTGGATGATAATTTGGTCTTCTTTTATATTAGTTTTTTTATTGGATTATGATTTGATACGTTAATTGGATGTTTTTTATTGGGAAATTAATAAAAACGATTTAAGAAAAATAAAAGGAGTGCCGTGAACGTCGCCTACGTTGGATACAAGGCGCTAGGTGGTAAACAAAGCAGCGATTCTGAAAACGGGTTTTTAAAAGCGCTTACCCATCTTGGCATGCAGCCGCCGTCCGGGTCATGGTGGTGGTACTGGAGCACAAAGACTGTCGCGACCACAGAGAGGCTCACCATGCCCATCGTACTGGCAAAGTATTGTCCTAGAGGCAGAGAGAAAGGACTCAGAGGATTCTGAAGTGCACATCAGGAAGGGTGGGCAGATCTTGCAGGATCACACCCTGCCTGATTCATGCTTCCTGAATCAAAACGCTAACCAACGAATCCTCCGAAACTTCTTTCAACCAAAATATGTACGAAAATGCGTATGTTAGGGGGAAAGTCACAGGAAAAGGAATACATTTTCCTGAGAACGGCATACAAAAATGCAATGGGTTGGGGGAATTTGCTTGCAAAATTGTGTGTGCTCGAAGAAATTTTGTGCTTTTTAAAAACCAAAAACGACACAGCGGCAAACTGGAAAACGAGAAGCTGGAATTGGCAGGTTTGTTCATCCCTACCTAGCAGTGATATCCTAGTTATTGTTTCTAGAACATTTGCCTGCCTTCCGCTGGCACGCAACTAAGAATGAATAAGTCCATGGGGGGACAGGTGTATTGACAGATGTGAGGCTTAAATGGAACTTCCAAGTACAGGAGCAGTATATCTCAGGGATCGGGGTTGTTTTGCATTGCAAGGGGGTAGACTCAACCCTCATGGTCCCTTCCAACTCTACAGTTTGACGATTCTATGATCTCTAAACCTGTACAAAGTGCCCGTGGCAACCTGTCTCCATCACATTTAGGAGCAGTAAGGTAAAGGTAAAGAGACCCCTGACCATGAGGTCCAATCATGGCCGACTCTGGGGTTGCGACGCTCATCTTGCTTTATCAGCCAAGGGAGCCGGTGTACAGCTTCCGGGTCATGTGGCCAGCATGACTAAGCCGCTTCTGTCGAACCAGAGCAGCACACGGAAACGCCGTTTACCTTCCCGCTGGAACGGTACCTATTTATCCACTTGCACTCTGACGTGCTTTCGAACTGCTAGATTGGCAGGAGCAGGGGCCGAGCAATGGGAGCTCACCCCGTCACGGGGATTCGAACCGCCAACCTTCTGATCAGCAAGTCCTAGGCTCAGTGGTTTAACCCACAGTGCCACCCGCGTTAGGAGCAGTAGTAATCAGTAATATCAAAGGCAACACGATGACCAAGTACCACAATGCAATATCAATATAAACTCTTTATATAACCTATACGGAACATAGAACAATATGAAAAACCAAATAAACAGAATCTCATAAATCTCTGAAAGTAAGTCTTATAAGTCTCTGAAAGTCTTTGTAGACTACGCAAGTCTCTGAGAGAAGCAATGGGTCAGATTCTTATCTGATGAAAACAAGCCGTTAAAGCTTTGTTTTATGACGTTCAACGCTGCCGAAGTGGTCCGCAAACAGACGTAGTGAACAGTGATTCCGGATACAGTGGTGCCTCGCAAGACGAAATTAATTCGTTCCGCGAGTTTTTTCATCTTGCGATTTTTTCGTCTTGCGAAGCACGGTTTTGGAAAAGTTTTGGAAAAGCTTCAAAAATCACCAAAGTCTTCAAAAACCTCAAAAAAGGCTACCACACCGCGTGCTATGAGTTGCTCCTCAAAGTCAAGTCGCAACTGTATTAACGGTGTTAAGAAAAAGGAAACAAACTTCCAAGACGTTTCCGTCTTGTGAAGCAAGCCCACAGGGAAAATCGTCTTGCGAAGCAACCCAAAATCAAAAACCCTTTCGTCTTGCAAGTTTTCCGTCTTGCGAGGCATTCGTCTTGCGAGGTACCACTGTATACTGTTTCGTGGAATTCTTCTTCGGCACAGCAGAAGGATACAGAAATGCTTCATAAACCCATCTATATGGTGAATGGAATTGTATAACAACAATATCTATGGAGCAGTGATCATACAGTTATGTAACATAATAAGACTTATAAGACTTGCTTTCAGAGATTTATGAGATTCTGTTTATTTGGTTTTTCATATTGTTCTATGTTCCGTATAGATTACATAAAGAGTTTATATTGATATTGATATTGTTTTACTTGGTCATTGTGTTGCCTTAGATATTACTGATAATTGTTTGCAACACAGGGGTTTAATTGTCTGGCTCCATCACATTTAGGAGCAGAGAGCACAATTAAGGTCTGCCCATCCCTGGGCAAACCAATCCATCTCCAGATCTCCCTCCCATACATACCTATGAGCGGAATGGAGTCAGAGGTGGCCGGCATAACCTCCGCCACAAGCAGCATGAAGACAGTGAGCGAGAGGAGAACGGTGATGCCTGTCAGGGGGGGAAACAGGCTGTTATTCCACTGGGTTAGAAGGAGCATCTAAGTGAAAGAGGCAAAAACCAACAACAACCCAAGGAAAAACTGCCAGGAGGCTCAGGTGCCTCATCCACACTCCTCTGCCTCAGTCCTTCCTTCTGCAAAATGGGTATAACAAACACCAACGTTCCTTGTGAGGCTGTTGTGAGAATCCACTCAGATAATATCTGCAAGGGGCTTCGAACGCCGGGGCTTCTGCTAGGTCAGGCACCCCCAAACTTGGCCCTCGAGCAGTTTTGGAACTACAACTCCCATCATCCCTAGCTAATAGGACCAGTGGTCAGGGGTGGTGGGGATTGTAATCCCAAAACAGCTGGAGGGCCAAGTTTGGGGGTGCCTGGCCACTGGTCCCATCACCTCCTGACAAATAGAAGGGGAAGAAATGGAGGCAGTGAGAGATTTTACTTACTTGGGCTCCATGATCACTGCAGATGGTGACAGCAGCCACGAAATTAAAAGACGCCTGCTTCTTGGGAGAAAAGCAATGACAAACCTAGACAGCATCTTAAAAAGCAGAGACATCACCTTGCCAACAAAGGTCCGTATAGTTAAAGCTATGGTTTTCCCTGTAGTGATGTATGGAAGTGAGAGCTGGACCATAAAGAAGGCTGATGGCCGAAGAATTGATGCCTTTGAATTCTGGTGCTGGAGGAGAGTCTTGAGAGTCCCATGGACTGCAAGAAGATCAAACCTCTCCATTCTGAAGGAAATCAGCCCTGAGTGCTCACTGGAAGGACAGATCCTGAAGCTGAGGCTCCAAGACTTTGGCCACCTCATGAGAAGAGAAGACTCCCTGGAAAAGACCCTGATGTTGGGAAAGATGGAGGGCACAAGGAGAAGGGGATGACAGAGGACGAGATGGTGGGACAGTGTTCTCAAAGAGACCAGCATGAGGGAGGCAGTGGAAGACAGGAGTGCCTGGTGTGCTCTGGTCCAGGGGGTCACGAAGGGTCGGACACGACTAAACGACTAAACAACAACTGCTTTTGTTTCATAAACAATTTTGGGCATTACGGCTGTTATTTTGCATAACTCAGTGCAGACCCACTGAAATCTGTGGGCATAGCTACGGCCACCATAAATTCTAAACAGCCATGGTTCCCCACCTCCACCACCACGCCAAAGAATTGTGGGAGTTATAGTTTGTTAGCATCTTAAAAAGCAGAGACAGAGGACGAGATGGTTGGACAGTGTTCTCGAAGCGACCAGCATGAGTTTGACCAAACTGCGGGAGGCAGTGGAAGACAGGAGTGCCTGGCGTGCTCTGGTCCAGGGGGTCACAAAGAGGCGGACACGACTAAACAACAACAAGAGTGCTAGGTAGTGGAAGGGGGGAACCACACAGGCAATAATTAGCATAATTGTTCGGCTTGAATTGTTCTGCTTACCCAGGGAAATCTTCTCTCCGGAATCGGCTGGCAGGAGAAAGACCAGGAAGGTCATGGCTGAAAGGAGGAGGCAAGGGACCAGCATGTTGAGGGCATAGTAAAGTGTTCGGCGCCGCATGGTGACCGCAAAGGTGACGTCCAGGTAGGGCTCCCGGCAGCATTCGTAGAACACTTTGTTCTGACTGCCAGGCACACCTGTAGCAGGTGAGGAGGAAGGGGGAGTCAGCGTACGCCAGAGAATCAATCTGTTTCAGTTTCTTCCTGTTTCTCATGGGGGCGTTTTTTGCACCCCCAACCTGAGGTTCCGTTCTCCTCCACATGCCCACATCAGTTTGCAAACTTGCATTTTAAAACGTCCTGCCGCACACCATTTTTGCAAAGCGATTTCCTAATACTTTTTTTTTGCACATTATATGCGTTTCTATGCACGCTTCACCGCAGTATATGCATAAATATCATAAATATCGCTCAGCTGGAGAAGCGCATTGCAAAATTCAGAGAAGTGTGAATTTGGGAGGGTGGCAATGTTGAATTCATGTATTGGCTTGGAAAGTGTGGATTTGGTCAGTTTGGGTTTAAATGAGAACTCAGTTGAATTTCTCCCCCAATCCCGGGGTTGCTGAGCAGCAGTAGATAGTCTAACGGCATTCCAGAGATCTGTGTGTGCAGGATGAGGTCCATTGGCCTCTGGTACCCTTTACAGGGAATTTTCACAAGTTAGATTTTGTCACGCCAGTCTAAGAAATCTGTCCCAACTGACACCCCTCTCATTTACTCAAGTCTGCAAGGCCCAGGACTTCCTTTGTGCCAGGCTTCATATATATGCATTTATGTGCACATTTTACCCGGGCAGATGCAATTTTGTACTCCCGACTTGGCTGTAAAACTGCCCTAAGTGCAAATTAAGAAGGATAATAATATTAATAATAAATAATAATAATAATAAATTTTATTTATACCCTGCCCTCCCCAGCCAAGACCAGGCCCAGGGCGGCTAACACCAAATATAAAAACAATTGATTGAAACACAGCTTAAAAAACAAGATTAAAATACAACATTAAAACATTAAAATGCAGCTTCATTTCAGTGGAAACTCAATCAAAAACTTTTTGGGGGATGAAAACGTCAAGTCTTCACCAACTATCCAGACTGGTCCTACGTGGGCCAGAAAAAAAGCCAGGGAAGTCCCCAAATAGGAGTTCCATCACAGAAGGAGAAAGGAAAAAAGAAAGAGGGGGAGGGGATCAAGTGGATTCCAAGCCAAAGGCCAGGCGGAACAACTGTGTTCCAGTTTGCACTGTTTTTCAAAAAGCGTGAACAAGGCAGGTTTGCCTTTAAATGAGAACAAAGCTGAATTCCTTCCCCTATCCCTGGCCGCAGGAGCCCTATTGTCTAAAATAATAATAAACCCAACCTCATGAGGGCTAGGAGCTTGGCGCTGGCTTTGCTGGAGGTTCCGCCTTACCCATGAGGTCCCACTCGCCATTGGCCACGTAGCCAGAGGTGTCGGTCTCCAGCATGCGCAGGTCAAGCAGCCAGCCATCGTACGTCCAGGAGCCAAACTTCAGGTCACACTTCTGGGTGTCGAAGGGGAACCAGCGGACGTCGATTCGACAGGTGCTTTTCAAGATGCCTGGGCCAGGGGGAAGGGGCCAAATGAGCCACACCAAGGTTATTATTATTATTATTATCATTATTATTATTATTATTACAAACAGAAATTATATACGTAGCCAAAATGCAATGGAAAAGAAAGGCTGATGACGGGGTGCCCCAAACTTTTTCCAAAGAGGGCCAGATTTGATGAAGTGAACATGTGTGAGGGCCAATCAAAACTTTTTTAGGATTGAAGTTGTTCAGCTTTTTATTATGAAGCCTTAAAATCGAGACGTGGAAAATATGGAAACAACAAGGAGAAGCAGGACTAAGATGTGGAGATCTGCTCCAGAGATCCAGACCGTGGGGAGCCCTGAGAAATTAATAAATACCATTTAGACTATAATTTGATCTTTTTTATTTTAGGTTTTTTTAGTTTAATTGAAGTATTATGATTGGATATTTAATTGGATGTTTTTTTATTGGAAAATCAGTTTTACCCAAAAGTTGTTGAACTTTTTTTAGCATTTTACCCCAGGACATTATACTGCCACGGGGGCCGGATTAAATCGACTGGCGGGCTGGATTAGGCCCCCAAAACGGACTTTCAACATGCCTGATTTATGATAATTATGCTGGTTTTTACCTGCTACAAAAAAGTTGCTTTTTAGAAGTCATCAGCAGGGGGCGCTCTAATTTAACATAACTGTTGTAATCGGTGGCACAAATGCTTCAAAGCCCCCCAGTATTTTGGAGATTTCCCAATAGGGATTCAGACCCTTGGGAATGGGGAGGGGCTGGATGTACATTTCCAAAATATAAGTTAAAAAACCAATAAAATAAAACCTACATACAGCAACAGTGTTTTGTGTTGTGTAGGCTCCTATGGTGTAAGTCATGGGCCCCCAATCATTTTATGTTAGAGCTCAATAATTATTTCACTATTAATATACTTCTTCTTAACTGTATTTCAGTTCAACAATTGCCACATTTCCCCCTCTATAAGACGCCCCCATGTATAAGACGCCCCCTATTTTGGGGGGAATCCCATTTAAGAAAATGGGGGGAGATACTATCCGTGTATAAGACGAGCCCAGATTTTGAACATTATTTTAGAGTAAAAAAAATAGTCTTATACACAGAAAAGCACGGTACTTTGTTAAAATACATATTTTGTGATGTGCAAATGGACCTATTAGGTCCATAAATTACCATATAGCGTATATTCAACAAAACAACAACAAAAAAAGCGACCATTTGTTGTTGACAAAGGACAGCTGGACATATAAAGGGCCCCATTACCTTCAGTGACTTAGGGGCTCATCAAACCTAAATCTGGCCCTGAATGATCTGCATGTAGCCAGTTGGGCAAGCCATAAGGGCATAGGTGTAAACTTACTGATTTTAAAATAAGGGACCAGCAACCTCGAAAATAAGGGATCAGCATCCAAAATAAGGGATCGACAATTACTTTGATAAAATACATATTTTGTTGCATGCAAATGGCTTTAGATGCCTTTTAGGTCCATCAGTTACCATATAGCACATATTCAACACAAAAAAACAGCAACAATTTGTTGTTGACAAAAGACAGCTGGAAATAGAAAGGGCCCCATTACCTTCAGTAGCTTATTTGAAGGACATCATCAATAAGGGACAGCAGCAGGACATGGCACTGGGATAAGGGACTGTCCCGCCAAATAAGGGACACTTGACAGCTATGCATAAGGGCTGGCTAGCCATAAATTGGATAGTTGTGGGAAGAGTTTCTTTGACGTTCCTGCACGGACTGATCGACCACAAACTGAGGCTACATTTCGCCGCTTTTTTAGGGCTTCCGAGTGGCAGATTGAAGTTCTCGCTTGGGATGTATATATCGCTTGCTGTTTAGAATAAAATCTTTCATCTTCTCTCTCCCTTGTGTTTTGTATGACTTCTGAATCTCGTTTTAAAAGAACCACCTTGCCTTTGGCAAAAGACACCACTTTCCCGCTATGTGACACCAAATCCGCCTCTGGATCTCACCTGGGGGGAGCCACTGGCAGTAGCCGCTGGAGTTGACCAAGATGTTGGTGTGGAACGTGGAGTCAAACTCTTCATTGGCACTGGGGGAAGAGTTGAAGAAGCTCAGTGAATTCAGATTTCGTTCCTTTATATATCATCGCCCCAAACCCCTTAGCTACTCTACATGTCCAACAACATATGATAAAATGTACCTTCGCATTTTTACATTTCCTTTACATTTCCAGCATGTACCTGACTCTGACATACATTTTTGCTAGTTTAAAGGTAAAGGTAAAGGGACCCCTGACCGTTAGGTCCAGTCGTGGCCGACTTTGGGGTTGCGGCGCTCATCTCGCTTTATTGGCCGAGGGAGCCGGCGTCCAGCTTCCAGGTCATGTGGCCAGCAGGACTAAGCCGCTTCTGGCAAACCAGAGCAGCGCACAGAAACGCCGTTTACCTTCCCGCCAGAGCGGTACCTATTTATCTACTTGCACTTTGACGTGCTTTTGAACTGCTAGGTTGGCAGGAGCAGGGACCGAGCAACAGGAGCTCACCCCGTGGCAGGGATTCAAACTGCCGACCTTCTGATCGGCAAGTCCTAGGGTCTGTGGTTTAACCCACAGCGCCACCCACGTCCCTAGTTTACTTTGCTAGTTTACTTGGTGTCAAGTACCACCCAGAGATTATCTTCACGTAGTTTTCCTTCAATTTTCTATGTTAAGCATGTTAAATCAGATTTCCTTCCAGTTGCTTCAACTGACCATCAGAGCACATAAAGCAGGGGTAGGCAAACTAAGGCCAGGAGGCTGGATCCGGCCCAATCGCCTTCTCAATCCGACCCGTGGGAATCAGCATGTTTTTACATGATTAGAATGTGTCCTTTTATTTAAAATGCATCTCCGGGTTATTTGTGGGGCACAGGAATTCGTTCATTTCCCCCAAAATAAAACATAGTCTGGCCCCCCACAAGGTCTGAGGGACAGTGGACCGGCCCCCTGCGGAAAAAGTTTGCTGACCCCTGACGTAAAGGCTTGTGTGACAGTCCTGTGCTAGGACCCGGGGAACCACTCTGGGTAGCTCCGAAGTCTAGGCGTAAAGCCTCTTGAGGAATGAAATTCTCTTACTCTCCTTCCAGGGATATAAGCTGGTGACCGTTGAGACTGATGGGGCGGAAGGCAGGGAGCCGAACAGTAGGTGGCGCCAGAGAGCCCATCCAACACATTCTAGTTTTGACCCTGCTGGGTTCTGCAAGGGGCAACACTGAGGCTAAGGAGGAGGGGGAAGGTGACAGAGTAGGGCCACCCCCTTGGGCCGGATGTAAGAAGAATAAAGGCAGGCAGGTTGGTGGGGCAGTGCCCCATTTGCCCTAAGGGGTCAGACGCCACTGTCTCCCTGGAGAAAATCTGTCTTCAGTTCAAGGGGGAAAGGCTGGGATTTGCCCCTAATAATAATAATAATAATAATAATAAATTTTATTTATACCCCGCCCTCCCCAGCCAAGGCTAGGCTCAGGGCGGCTAACAAACAATAATAAAACAAGTTGATTGAAATACAACTTAAAAAACAAGATTAAAATACATTAAAACATTAAAATGCAGCCTCATCACAGGAGGAGAAAGGAAAAAAGAAAGAGGGAGAGGAAATCAAGTGGATTCCAAGCCAAAGGCCAGGCGGAACAACTCTGTCTTACAGGCCCTGCGGAAAGAAATCAGGTCCTGCAGCATTTAAGCCTGCAGCCATTGGTACAAGGCATTTGTTATATTGTTGTTGTTGTTCTCTGTTAAATTGATTCATCGCCCGGCACGTAACGAGTCTCTGAGAGCCTTACAAAACGCAGAAGTATAAATACAAGGGGAGAACAATGCATTTACAACGAAAGCCGATAAAACAGACCAAATGAAAAGGTAGCAAACACAAAGGTAGCGACACAAAACCCACCATCCGAAGACACCAGAAGCAACCCTAACCCATCAGACGCCTGAGGGGAAGATACGTTTTAAGCAGGTGCCAAAAGGATGCTGTTATTGGTACCAGGTGGGCTTCATTGGGGAGAGCATTCTGCAAGGCTGGGGCCAACACCAAAAAGGCCCTGCTGCCTTGGCGCCACACTCTGGACCTCCCTCAGAAGGGAGTTCCTTGACCACTGGTTGACTTGGCCACCTGGCTCTTGTAGAAGCCCAACTTATTACCCACCCAGCGAACACCACAAAATATCCCAGCTACAAGCTTCTCCCACCTGTTGTACAAAAGGATGTCGGGCTTCCAGACTTGGTTAGCGGCGAACCGCAGAGTCTTCACGCCGGGGTATTCCGATTCATTCCATTGCAAGTAGTGGTCGTACCAGTACTGGGGGGGGTGTGAGAAAAAGCAGCGTTGATGGGTGTTTAGTTCAGTTAGGGAAAGGGTTAGGGTGTTGCTGCTGTTGTTTAAGGCGAAGTTGCCAATATTTAAGGGCCCGTTTGTTCTCCCACCCCAGGTGAGCTCCATCTGAAGCAACACGATGCATTGCAATAGTTACCACTACTTGGCGGGGGAAGCAAGGTAAGCTTTGCAAGAGCTCAGCTGCAACAAAAGAAAGTAGCAAGCAAAGTGAGCTTTGCAAGAGGTAAGCTGCTAAGATCAGAAGAAGGGCTACTGATACAATGCAGTCGATGCTGCGGTACAACAGGTACATTTGGTTTCTCTGCCCCCCCGAAAGCCATGACCTTACCATCTGCAGCCAGACATTGGTGGTCAAAACTTGGTTTTTCTCATCCTGCAAAAAAAAGGGGGAGGGAAATGTGAAAAGCTCAGGAATGAGGCATTGAGGAATTTCAGAGGGCAAATAAGGAGGGATCCCTAGTGCATAATGTACAGGTCCCCACAGAAAACGCCAAGATGGACAGGAGAGGGGAACGGGAAAGTGATATATTTGATGGGCACTGTTTCCATATAAGCCTGTCCAGGCTCAGGATCTTACCACATCCATGATCTGCATGAGGCTCAGGGTGAAGTGGACGGTTATGGGCTGTGCGTCATCCCCCACCGGCCTTTCCAGCGGGGTATAATTCTCCATCAAGGCTTTCAGCAGCTGCCGCTGGTAGACGCCTCCTTGAGAGCCTGCAAATCACACAGGGGTATGAGAATTATTATTATTATTATTATTATTATTATTATTATTATTATTATTATTATTAATTTATACCCTGCCCATCTGGCTGGGCCTCCCCAGCCACTCTAGGCGGTTTCCAACAGAACACTAAAGCACAATAACCTATTAAACATTAAAAGCTTCCCTAAACAGGGCTGCCTTCAGATGTCTTCTAAAAGTTTGGTACTTATTTTTCTCTTTGACATCTGGTGGGAGGGCGTTCCACAGGGCGGGCGCCACTACCAAGAAGGCCCTCTGCCTGGTTCCCTGTAACCTCACTTCTCGCAATGAGGGAACCACCAGAAGGCCCTCGGCGCTGGACCTCAGTGTCCGGGCAGAAGGATGGGGGTGGAGATGCTCCTTCAGGTATACTGGACCAAGGCCATTTAGGGCTTTGAAGGTCAGCACCAACACTTTGAATTGTGCTCGGAAAGGTACTGGGAGCCAATGTAGGTCTTTCAGGCCTGTCTAGTCCAGCGTCCTGTTCTCACAGCGGCTGACCAGATTGCCTGTGGGAAACCCACAAGTAGGATTCGAACACAAAACCCACTCTCCCTTCCTAAGGTTTCCAGCATCTGGCCTTCAGAAGCATCGCTGCCCCCAGCTTTGGACACAGAGCTCAGCCATGGTGGCTGTTAGGCATCGACAGCCCTCTCCATTGCAGGACAGGCTGTTGAAAAATGTACTGTAATAAACGAAAATCTGCCCTTATTCCCTTATGGGGGACACCAGAGCCCTTATAGAGTCCTTTGTAGGTTCTCCATCGGTCGGTGAAAATAACAGAGGCCAACCAGAGAATATTGAGAAGCAAAGTAGCTAGTAAGCCTGATCTTTATTGAACTGTTGCAACAGGGTTCTCCCCTCACACGCAGGAGAAGAAGGAGGACCCAGAACAAAGGTGTGTTTGCCCTTATACAGACATTTTAAATTGCCCGCCTTGGAGTCCAAGACCACCCCCAGAAACATCATACCTACATCACAGAAAAGGCAGTCTACAGCAGAAATCTGAGTGCTTTGTTTACCTCCTGTCTGGCAGGCTACCTGTTAATGCTTACTTGATTGGATACCCTGCGGAGCCTGGCCAGTCCTTTGTAATGATAAATACTTAGTTCCTGAGCCAGGTCACCCTATTCATACACAGACATACCCTTCAGACAGTTATTTGTGAACATAAAGACAATGGGGAGGCTTTTCCATTTTCCTTCGACCTTGCAGAGAAATAATTTGGTCAGTTTGGGAGTCAAAATGGTTCCAGGGCTGTCCCCTGTGATGCTTCAGACATGCGGTTTATATATTTATGTATGTGTTTGCTTGGTACATTTGTGAACTTTTATTATATATATAAGACCTTCATTTTTTTTATTTCAGTACCAAATGCAGAAGAGCGAGCATTTATGCTGAGACAGCGACCCTCGTGAATACAGGAGTGTTACAAACGCATGAGTCTGCTCCTGTTTCCACCTCTTATGTGCGTCTGGTTAAGTCGTTTTGTCCATTTTACTGGTTCACGGTTTTTCTTCCTTCCTTGGGGCGACAGGGGTGTTGTGAGTCCTGTCTCCTGGGACTGCTTCTTCCATCTCCGCCTGGCTCCGAATTTTCACTGCCTTGGGCGATGGCTGCAGGGCATCCGTGAGCTTCTCTGCTGCTGTCATTTGCTGCTAGCAGAGTCTTGAAGCTGCGGCAGCGGCGAACGAACCTCTTTGGGCCTGAGGCTTTAAACGAAGCCGAGGATTGGAGGCTGCGAAAACCGTGGAGCTGAAAGCCTGGATCGCTGCTTCATTTAGAACAGGCGATGAGCTCATAAGCTCACGAAGACCATGCTTCTAAACTCGCCTCTGATCCCATCGTTGTCGCCACTGTTATTGTTTTGTTTCTAATTCAACTATTCATTTCGCTTTCCAAAAGCCGTGACCCCTCTACACATGGTTACCTGGAATAAGCGGGGATAACTCTCAAATGTGGGACGCGGGTGGCGCTGTGGGTTAAACCACAGAGCCTAGGACTTGCCGATCAGAAGGTCGGTGGTTTGAATCCCTGCGACGGAGTGAGCTCCCGTTGCTCGGTCCCTGCTCCTGCCAACCTAGCAGTTCGAAAGCACGTCAAAGTGCAAGTAGATAAATAGGTACCGCTCCGGCGGGAAGGTAAACGGCGTTTCCGTGCGCTGCTCTGGTTCGCCAGAAGTGGCTTAGTCATGCTGGCCACATGACCCGGAAAAACTGTCTGCGGACAAACACCGGCTCCCTCGGCCAGTAATGCAAGATGAGCGCCACAACCCCAGAGTCAGTCACGAATACAATACACTCACATAAAGACTACTTTATACTGCGTTTAAAACCAAAATCACATTTGGATCGCCTGTTTCTCAGGCGGCTAGCCTTGTCTTTATAACCCTGTACCTAGCAGTTAGAAAGCACGTCAAAATGCAAGTAGATAAATAGGTACCGCTCCGGTGGGAAGGTAAACGGCGTTTCCGTGCGCTGCTCTGGTTCGCCAGAAGCGGCTTAGTCCTGCTGGCCACATGACCACATGTACGCCGGCTCCCTCAGCCAATAAAGCGAGATGAGCGCCGCAACCCCAGAGTCGGCCACGACTGTACCTGATGGTCAGGGGTCCCTTTACCTTTTACTTACTCTCAAATGTGTGAAAAATCAGAATTTACTGGTACAAAGCATGTTACAGACGCACACCTTTGCTACACAGGCCTGCTTCCATCTATATATTTTTCTCATCGCTTGGTGCAATCATGGCATGGGGATTTTTCACAGGGGATGATGCAAGCCAGCAGGTACCCTGGGAAGGGAGTCCTGTAGCTCAGTATTAGAGCAGAATGGGACTCGTTCAACCCCTGGCATCTCCAGGTAAGAACTTAAGAGCTGCAGGATGAGGCCAAGGGCCCACCTTGTCCAGCATCCTTTCTCACAGTGGCCAACAAGATGCCCCAATGGGAAACCAACCAAAGCAGGATTCGAACACATGCGCAGCTCTCCCCCTTTGCAATTCCTGACAATCGGCAGCCAGAGACAATCCTTTGTCTGGCCGTCAAGGAAGAGCAGTCTGATCCTCCATGAATATATTTCCTTCAAAGCCATCCAAACTAAAAAGCCTCAATGGTATTTATGTTTGTGGCTACAGCAGCAAAGATTCTCTGTGCACAGAAATGGAAGGAGGAGGAAAAACAGCCTCAAAGGAAGAACGGTTGATGGAAATCTCGGAATACACAGCGACACAAATTTAGAAGCCTTTAAAGAAGACTGGAAAACCTTTTCTAGACTATATAAAAAGTTATTTCCCCTATGCGAAGGCCACAGCAGGCTTTGAAGTGTAAGAAAACAGCAGAATATATGAAGAAACATGTTAAAGAGGATGAAATTAGGTAAGACGGAAGCTTTAAATGCAGTTGTATGTAATTTGGGTTGTAAACATCGACGTCGGGTGAGCGGGGAGCCACTAGTTGTGTTGAACCGGAATATAACTGTTGAGTAACAAGTGTAACTTTAAAGATGGATAAAGGATAAAATATTATTATAAAAAAGCCGTCCAAACTGGTGACTTGGAGATTTCCCTTGATGCAAGGCAGCAGGTTATCAGTCACAGTAGACGATCCTGACTCAGTCAGACCAGCTTCCTAAGTCCGTGAAAGCAGCTTGAACTTCCTATGTTCATCTGCGACTTCATGAAGAATCACAAAGGCAGTTTTGCTCTGCATGGATTAGAGCCGCCTTCATCAAATACAGGGAAAGTTCCCCCTTGTTGGCAGGTAATGGCTGTTGTTTTTTAAAGTAGATTGCCAAGAATTTCTGGATCCCCATCGTTCAACTGTAGCCAGGGCCGTCTTAAGCATATCCGGCGCTGTGGTGCAGAAATCCCTCTGGCACCGCCCCCTTTCCCAGAGTTGTTGACCCAAGACGATGGTTGTGAAACCAAGACGATGCTCTGTGGGAGCGACACACACAGCCTCGCTCACTCAGCGCACTCGTTCGGTGTTCCCCGGACTCTCGCCTGGTGCCCTCCACAAATTGGCACCCTGGCGCTCAGCACCACTAGTCTCTATGGGTAAGACGGGCCTGACTGTAGCAGCATCAAAAGGGAATCTCCCTGTCCGCAACCTCCCTAAATTAGGTTGCTGTGATGAAAAAAGCTTAGCGGGAAAACCAGAAATGGATCAGTGTCTATGTACTGGGTTGTTGCTTTTTAATGTAAACTGCTCAGAGATTCAGGTAGGTAGCCGTGTGGGTCTGATGTAGTCAATATATATATATATATATATATATATATATAAAATTAAAAAATTGTCCAGTAGCACCTTAGTCACATGGAAGAAGGAACAAGCTTGTTTTCTCCTGCTCTGGAGGGCAGAACACAGACCAATGGATTCAAGTTACAAGGAAGGAGATTCTGACTAAACATCGGGAAGAACTTTCTGACAGTAAGAGCTGTTTGACAGTGGAATAATAATAATAATAATAATAATAATAATAATAATAATAATAATAATAATAATATATTATTTGTACCCTGCCCATCTGGCTGGGTTTCCCCAGCCACTCTGGGCGGCTTCCAACACAATATTAAAATACAATAGCCTATTAAACATTAATAGCTTCCCTAAACAGGGCTGCTTTAGATGTCTTCTAAATGTCAGATAGTTGTTTATCTCTTTGACATCTGGTGGGAGGGCGTTCCACAGGGCGGGTGCCACCACCGAGAAGGCCCTCTGCCTGGTTTCCTGTAACTTCACTTCTCGCAGGGAGGGAACACAGATCATCTCAGTGTCCCTATTTTCCAGGGACGCCCCTGATTTAGAGAAGCCGTCCCAGTTTCTGATTTGATCCCGTAATGTCCCGCTTTTCCTTAGGACGTCCCTATTTTCATTGGAGAAATATTGGAGGGGATGGAGTTATCTGACCGCCGAGCCGTCTGAAGGCAATCCTGTATGGGGAAGTTTTAAAAAAATGTTTAATGTTTTATTATGTTTTTCAATATATTGGAAGCTGCCCAGAGTGGCTGGGGCAACCCAATAAGATGTGTGGGGTATAAAAAGAGTAAAATTATCATTATGGAGTGGAACGTCCCTATTTTCATCGGAGAAATATTGGAGGGTATGGGAACGGTCTCCCTCGGGTAGCTGCAGACTCCTTCCTTGGAAGTTTTTAAACAGAGGTTGGACGGTCTTCTGTCCCGGACGCAATACTTGAGATTCCTGTGTTGAAGGGGGGTTGGACTAGATGACCCTCGAGGACCCTTCAAACTTTTTAGTTTAGAGAAAATGTTAAGAGGCGGCACGATAGAAGCGTATAAAATTACACATGGCACAGAGAAAGGGTACAGCTTTTTAGAAAGGTTATTCCAAAAAAAAATATGTTTGGAATAACCTTTCTAAAAAGACC
Source organism: Podarcis muralis (assembly GCF_964188315.1). Lineage (NCBI taxonomy): Eukaryota > Metazoa > Chordata > Lepidosauria > Squamata > Lacertidae > Podarcis > Podarcis muralis. The sequence goes on from NC_135670.1 coordinate 2,702,361, forward strand.
AGAGGCATTTCTGTTAAGTATTGTTGTCAGGGACATTCCGAATGACTTTAGGGAGGTAATTTTTATACGCAACGGCTGCAGCTCGGACTTTGGTGGCAAAGGGGCGGAAGGAAGAAGAAGCCCCGACGATAATGGATTGGCATAACAACCTACAAGAATTTGCTGAAATGGCTCAGTTGACAAATAGCCTGAGAGGCAATTCAAAATAAAAAATTATGGAAAAGTGGGATAGATATAAGATATATGTTCAAAAATGCAGTAAAGGTTCGCTGTCTACGCTAGCGTTCGATTGACGTTGGAGAGAGACTGAGTTGAGAAAGAAGACCAAGGGTACATATTGATAGAGGAATGTATTAGATAAAATGTAAAGAAATATGCAATAATAAGAGTACATTCAATTGAAAAAAAGGAATATAGAACGGGATAGACAGGAAGTCCAAAGTGTTGGTATAGATATGATTTTGGAATAGTTTTTTGCCCTTTTTCCTTTCTTTTAGTATATAAACTTTGTATGCATGTTGAAAATTATAGTATAATAAGCCTTGTGATGTAATATGATGATGTTTACCGATGTAACGTAAGAACTTTAGTAAATAAATAAAATTCAAAATAAAATAAATCAAAGAGAAAGTGGGTGAAGCTTTTCTCCTTCCCTCACAGCCCCACGGACACCCAAGGAAGCTGGACATAGAGGGACGCTTGCGATGCGCTTATGATCCCAGGAAGGGGACAGTCTGCCCCCCTTTTGAATTGCCTCCACCCTCCTGGGAGTCAGAGGGTGCACTGCCTCTGAACATGGATGCTCCAGGGATAAAGAGGTGTTGACAGGCCCCTTTCCTCTTCATACGCCTTTCCCTGATCCCTTCTGAAAGGCGTCTCAGCCCCTCGGCCGCCAGAACCTGCAAATCCCATAAATAAATTAAGCGCCGCTGAGGCTGAAGCAATCGCCATTCCTCCTGTGTTCGGAATCTGCCGTCCTGCCAATTTCAGAAAACGCAAACCGCCAGTACAGTGGTACCTCGGCTTAAGAACTGAATTCGTTCCAGAGGTCTGTTCTTAAGGTGGAACTGTTCTTAACCTGAAGCACCACTTTAGCTAGTGGGGCCTCCTGCTGCCGCTGCTACGAGATTTCTGTTCTCATCCTGAAGCAAAGTTCTCAACCCGAGGTACTATTTCTGGGTTAGCGGAGTCTGTAACCTGAAGAGTCTGTAACCTGAAGCATCTGTAACCTGAGGTACCACTGTATCTTGTATTCTGGAAATGTACATCCAGGTGTTTTTTTCGTTCTGGAGGTCCGTTCTTAACCTGAAGCTGTTCTTAACCTGAGGTACCACTTTAGCTAATGGGGCCTCTGCTGCCGCCAGAGCACGATTTCTGTTCTCATCCTGAAGCAAAGTTCTTAACCTGAGGTAATATTTCTGGGTTCGCGGAGTCTGCAACCTGAAGAGTCTGTAACCTGAAGCATCTGTAACCTGAGGTACCACTGTATCTTGTATTCTGGAAATGTACGGTACATCCAGGTGTTTTGCTTAACCTCAGGTTAAGCAAAGTTCTTAACCTGAGGTACTATTCCTGGGTTAGCGGAGTCTGTAACCTGAAGCGTCTGTAACCTGAAGCATCTGTAACCTGAAGCATCTGTAACCTGAAGCGTCTGTAACCTGAAGCATCTGTAACCTGAAGCATCTGTAACCTAAAGCGTCTGTAACCTGAAGCATCTGTAACCTGAAGCGTCTGTAACCTGAAGCATCTGTAACCTGAAGTGTCTGTAACCTGAAGCATCTGTAACCTGAAGTGTCTGTAACCTGAAGCATCTGTAACCTGAAGCGTCTGTAACCTGAAGCATCTGTAACCTGAAGCGTCTGTAACCTGAAGCATCTGTAACCTGAAGCGTCTGTAACCTGAAGCATCTGTAACCTGAAGCGTCTGTAACCTGAAGCATCTGTAACCTGAAGCGTCTGTAACCTGAAGCATCTGTAACCTGAAGCGTCTGTAACCTGAAGCATCTGTAACCTGAAGCGTCTGTAACCTGAAGCATCTGTAACCTGAAGTGTCTGTAACCTGAAGCATCTGTAACCTGAAGCATCTGTAACCTGAAGCATCTGTAACCTGAAGTGTCTGTAACCTGAAGCGTCTGTAACCTGAAATGTCTGTAACCTGAAGCGTCTGTAACCTGAAGCGTCTGTAACCTGAAGCATCTGTAACCTGAAGCATCTGTAACCTGAAGTGTCTGTAACCTGAAGCGTCTGTAACCTGAAGCGTCTGTAACCTGAAGTGTCTGTAACCTGAAGCATCTGTAACTTGAAGTACCACTGTATTGTGAGAGGTTGGAATGGAAGAAACAGCCTTGCTGTGCAGTTTCCCACACACCCACTATTGACACAACAACACACACACACACACACACACACACACACACACACACACCCCGGCCAGATCCATCCTGCAACAAGAAGGAGGAAGGCGGGTGGAAAAGGGTGAGGAGACGGACCCCCTTTTAACTTGAGACCCTAAACGAAACTGACAAGGCAGCCTGCCCCTTCTCCCACCTTCCGAAGAAACGGAGGCTATGTATGAAATTAAACTCAGCAAGCATGAAATAAGCTAGGCAGTGGTAAGGGGGGGGGTAAAGTGGAAGGGGGGGTCAGGAAAGCTAGACAACCCAGTCAAATTTGCTTTTATTCCTGCAAACCGTAAAAGCCGAGGAGAGAAAGGGAAAAAAGGAGGTTTTTATAGGAGCAGGAAAACCAATCCAGGCCCCAATTCTTCTCCCTCTGTAAGGACAGAAAACTGAGAGGGGTTTCGTCCTGACTCCGGCTTGAAATCACAGGGCAGAAAGTGGGTTTTTCCTGACATCTTGGGACATCATCTAGTCCTAAAACGCTAAAAGATCTCGCCGTTTATTAAGGGGAAAGACAAAAGCTTTCCTTTTAGAAAAACGCCAGACCTGTTTCAAAGCCCTGGGAGATTTGAAAAGGTTCCAGGCTTGCTTTTTATCTCTCATCCAATCCACCCTAGAAAATCCTTCTTGAAAACAGCTGGAGATCTGCTTTTCTCTGCCTTTTTCTGAGGTTTTCGGTTTCTTGTGTTTCATGGCAGGGAAAAGAAATGAGGGGTATTTTTTGCATACCTGGTTAGGGGAGTGGTGGAGGGGGGAGAGAAATGGGGGCACAGATAATAAAGAGAGGAAGTTACCTTGGAAGAGAAGGAAGATGCTCAGGGCACAAATCCGGGCAGAGGGTTCCATGTCCGCAACCGGATCGCGGAAAGGAAAGGGGGCAACTGGAGACACCCCCCCCCCCCAAGCTGGTGCCAACTAGTATGCTTTCCTCATCGCGCTCTGTACTGGCTCAGCGGAGGACGCACAGCTCACTCACCGAGGGAAACAGCGAGAATCTTTATTTAGAAGAGGCTGGGGAGGGGATGGAGAGAAGGAGAATGAAACATCATCATTGCCCACTGGACGCTTTTCAGCTCTCATTAATTCAATCATTTCAGTGCTGTTTTGGCTGGAGAGGTTTTAAGAGCCACATGAGCTCTTTAGAAGGTCAACGTTAATGGGACTTAGAAGGGGGAATTAATTTCATGGCATCTCTCTCCCTCTCTCTCTCTCTCTCTCTCTCTCTCTCTCTCTCACACACACACACACACACACACACACATTAAAAGACCATTAGAGATTAGGCAAACAGGAGATGAAGGAGAGATTGAAAGAGAGAGGCAGGTATAGTAGATTTGCAGTGCAGCCGTGTAGATGTGTACGCCAAAGGAAGTTCAGAAAGGAGCTGATCTCCCTGCAATAATTGTGAACTTAAATCAACAGAATCTTACAGATGGGTATCAGGGATGAATGAATCTGTCCGTTTCGGTTTCTCCAGCGTTGCTCGTTTTCCCCCCCCAATCTCAAGTTCGTTTCTCCACATTTTCACACGGTCTCCTGGTTTTATTCTCAAAGCCCTCGCAAAAAGACATCAACATTTCAGGGCTCATTTATCCATATGTGCATTTGCCGATACTCATGTTCTCCTATTAGGCACATTTTTTTTTTGCAAATCAACTTTCAGGGATTTACTGCACTTCTGCATGTTATCTTCACCAATATACGTGTTTTTATGCACACTTTGTTCCAGCTGGTGCATTTTTTAATCACAGCACTTGGCTGGACAGGTGCACTGCAAAAATTCGGGGAGGTACGAATTTCGAGGGACGGCAGAGTTTCGGTTTGTGCATTGTTTCATAAAGTGCAAAATCAGGCAGTTTCGCCTTTAAGCACGAACTGAATTCAATTTATCCCCCTTGTCACTAATACAGTGGTGCCCCGCAAGACGAATGCCTCGCTAGACGAAAGGGTTTTCCGTTTTTTGAGTTGTTCTGCAAGACGAATTTCCCTATGGGCTTGCTTCGCAAGACGAAACGTCTTGCGAGTTCTTGCGAGTTTGTTTCCTTTTTCTTAAAGCTGCTAAGCCGCTAATAGCCGCTAAGCCGTTAATAGCCGCTAAGCCGCTAATAGCCGCTAAGCCACTAATAGCCGTGCTTCGCAAGACGAAAAAACCGCAAGACGAAGAGACTCGCGGAACGGATTAATTTCGTCTTGCGAGGCACCACTGTAGATACGCAAGGTAGCCAGATTGATGAGCAGATACCCTGGAGAGATACACCAGATTAGACACCGGGAGATTTGGACCAGCACATGACAGCGACCGCACCCTGGGTCATGGCTTTGACTGGCCGGCTAAACCAAGTGAGGGCGGTCGATGGGTCTCAAACCCTCTGTGCGCTAGGGACTTCCCCTGCATGCGAATACAGGCTCTGAAACATTGAGCTGACAAGACCAATACAGTGGTACCTCGGGTTAAGAACTTAATTCGTTCTGGAGGTCCGTTCTTAACCTGAAACTGTTCTTAACCTGAAGCACCACTTTAGCTAATAGGGCTTCCTGCAGCTGCCGTGCCGCCGGAGCACGATTTCTGTTCTCATCCTGAAGCAAAGTTCTTAACCCGAGGTACTATTTCTGGGTTAGCGGAGTCTGTAACCTGAAGCGTCTGTAACCTGAAGCGTCTGTAACCCGAGGTACCACTGTAGTGGGTCCCGAAGCTCAAGAAGGCAGTTTTTCTACATTCTGTAGAGTAGGGGTCGGGCAAGGTTTACCTCGCCTGGGCCGGTTCACTCCAGCAGAGATCCCTCCGTGGGCCGGATCACGTGCATGGCCACGATTTCCGGCATCTATGCCATAGCTGTCAAGCGTTCCTTATTTGGCGGGACAGTCCCTTATCCCAGCGCCGTGTCCCGCTGCTGTCCTGGATTGATGATATCCCGTAAATTTCCCGGGTTTCAAAGGAAGCAGCTCCTCTCCCTCCCTCCCTGCCGGCCAGGGAGGAGGGAGGCTCCAACTGTGTTGCTTGGCTGCGTTGCTCACCCAATAAGGAGTCTAAGAACGACTCGGGGGGTGGAGATCAATAGGTACCACTCCGGTGGGAAGGTAAACGGCGTTTCTGTGCGCTGCTCTGGTTCGCCAGAAGTGGCTTAGTCATGCTGGCCACATGACCCGGAAAAACTGTCTGCGGACAAACGTTGGCTCCCTCGGCCTATAGAGCGGGTTGAGCACCGCAACCCCAGAGTCAGCCACGACTGGACCTAACAATCAGGGGTCCCTTTATCTTTATGTATATTAAGGAGGCCCCACCCTTTTGGGGCTTTGCTGAGCTTTTGGAGAATAATCCCACTGGGCCTTTATTGCCAGCAATAAACACCCTTTTGTTGTTCCTTAACTGCTGGAGTTTTTCCTTTCAATCACCCTCATCACCTCCTGCCCAAGGAAGCAGTGAGTTGCAGGCGGGCAGCTCAAAGGCTTTCAGGGCACATGGGGAAGAACACACCGTGTTGGGGAATCCTGAAGTCTGAAAAGAGTCTGTTGCGCTTCCTTGCTGCTCTGGACGGTTTCCTAGCCTGCCAGGCCGTTGAGAAACAGATGCGAGCTGTTGAATTCTCCTGCGGAAGGGTCAGCCAATGTGGTCGGAGACATGAATATAAAAGTTACTTTCATGGCATGGGCTAGTTTAGACACACGCTCGCTCGCACAACCTCTTTGCTCTCCATTTTTGGAAAGGAAGATGCACGCCTGGTATACCATTCGCCACAATGGTCCTGATGCCATCTCCTCGCCCTGCCAGGATCCAGCCCCATCTCGCCTCCCAAACCGCAGCATCCGCGTCTCTCCTTGGCCACGCTGTTGCAGCTCCGCTCTGCAGCATCTCGGACCACCTCCAGGCCCTGTAACGCAGTGGGAGCCATAAATCGTGCCGCTGCCGCCGCCACTGCAGAAACCGGCAGGGGCCAAAGCTCTAATTGAAATCAGGCTCTTGGCACGAGGGGTGTGCGCGATATAAATGCCCACGTAAGCAAAAAGAAGAGAAAGGTCTCCTTTTTCCCAAAGCTGGGAATCGGGAGAAAATAGGAGTCAGGTTTTAGTTTGCCAACTGAAACTTAGCAGCCTGCAGCGGACGGGCAGGAGGAGCCTGAGGAAAAGATAAAAATTAAAAAGTCGAAAGGAGGTAGCTACGTGATCTTTGCTTCACCAGTGATGATTGTTAGGATGTGACCGGCTGGGTCCATGCTCAGCAACCGGTGCGGCAAGGAACCAGGAGATTGTTCCAGCTTCAAGGCCCCATTCCCTTTCAGGTAATGTTTTAAGGGCCACATGTCGGGGGAACAGATGAAAAATGGGAAGAGCAATGAAGATAATTTTTTACCTTTGCACAGACACACAACCCTCTATCCCCCATCCAGGCATGATCACAATTCAAAGTGTTGGTGCTGACCTTGAAAGCCCTAAATGGCCTCGGTCCAGTATACCTGAAGGAGCGTCTCCACCTCCATCGTTCTGCCCAGACACTGAGGTCCAGTGCCGAGGGCCTTCTGGCGGTTCCCTCATTGCGAGAAGTGAGGTTACAGAGAACCAGGCAGAGGGCCTTCTCGGTGGTGGCGCCCGCCCTGTGGAACGCCCTCCCACCAGATGTCAAGGAAATAAATAACTATATGACGTTTAGAAGACATCTGAAGGCAGCCCTCTTTAGGGAAGCTTTTAATGTTTGGTGCATTACTGTATTTTAATATTTTGTTGGAAGCCGCCCAGAGTGGCTGGGGAAGCCCAGCCAGATGGGCGGGGTATAAATAATAAAATAATTATAATTATTAATTATTATCCTGTCTTCCACTGCCTCCCGCAGTTTGGTCAAACTCATGCTGTAGCTTCAAGAACACTGTCCCACCATCTCGTCCTCCATTGTCCCCTTCTCCTTGTGCCCTCCATCTTTCCCAACATCAGGGTCTTTTCCAGGGAGTCTTCTCTTCTCAGGAGGTGGCCAAAGTCTTGGAGCCTCAGCTTCAGGATCTGTTCTTCCAGTGAGCACTCAGGGCTGATTTCCTTCAGAATGGAGAGGTTGGATCTTCTTGCAGTCCATGGGACTCTCAAGAGTCTCCTCCAGCACCACAATTCAAAAGCATCCATTCTTCGGCGATCAGCCTTCTTTGTGGTCCAGCTCTCACTTCCATACATCACGACTGGGGAAACCAGAGCTCCTTGGAAGAAAAGGTAATAAATAAACAAACAAGTATCTTTCCTCGCTGGCCTGGAAATCTCCCTGGGATGTTGGCAAATTGCCCCAAGCCCCACCAGGCTCTTTAAAACACGGAAACCTGCATCATGAGAAAAGATGTTATCAGTACTAGGGTTATAAATACTTAAAAAGTCTTTTTGTTTTCACCTCCTTCGAAAGCTGCTTTGCCTCTCCCGCTGTTTCTTTTTTCAACCCCAGGCTGCATTTAGCAGAGATTCTTCCTCTTTTCTTCCACCTCTTTCCCCCTTGGGAATATTTATTGATTTGACCCACATAGTCGTAGTTGAAAGCTGTCGGAGTCGTCCGTGGCGCCGCTAAATCTCTAGAGAGAGGAAGGGAAATTTATTTCCATTTGGTGACTATCTGTAAGCAGCCCAGGGAGTTCTGACATCCTGAATACCCTCTCCCACGCCTCCCCATCGCGCCACCAAAGCGGGGATGGTTTCGGAAAGCTGGGAAGGTAGTTCTGCTTGCAAAAATCTTGCCACCAGCAGGGCAGGCAATCTAAGCGCCATTCCTGGCAAGGGCAGAAATGGGTCTTGGGAACAGAATCTGGCTCCCCGAGAATCCCCACATCTACTTTGAAGAGGCCAGGTTTCCATGGAGGTGCACTGAGCAAGTTTCTAGATCTCAAGCTTTCGCAATCGTCATGCTTACAATTTCCAAGTAAGAGAGCCCAGCTGGTGTAGTGGTTAAGAGCATCAGGCTAGGACTTGGGGAGGTAAAGGTAAAGGGACCCCTGGCCATTAGGTCCAGTCGTGGCCGACTCTGGGGTTGCAGCGCTCATCTCGCTTTATTGGCCAAGGGAGCCGGTGTACAGCTTCCGGGTCATGTGGCCAGCATGACTAAGCCGCTTCTGGCGAACCAGAGCAGCGCACGGAAACACCGTTTTCCTTCCTGCCGGAGTGGGACCTATTTATCTACTTGCACTTTGACGTGCTTTCGAACTGCTAGGTTGGCAGGAGCAGGGACCGAGCAACGGGAGCTCACCCCATCGCGGGGATTCGAACTGCCAACCTTCTGATCGGCAAGTCCTAGGCTCTGTGGTTTAGACCCCAGCGCCACCCGTGTCCCTGTATTTTAATGTTTTGTTGGAAGCCGCCCAGAGTGGCTGGGGAAGCCCAGCCAGATGGGCAGGGTATAAATAAATTATTATTATTATTATTATTATTATTATTATTATTATTATTATTAGGCTGGAGGGTGGTTTCAACACACCCACACCCCTCCACCCTCCATCCAGCAAGCAGGAGACATTGCCAGAATCCATCAGGAGGGTTCGTGGCCTGGACGGGCTCCCAAGGACCAGATATAAAGGTCCCGGGGGCTGTATTTGGCCTCTGGGTGTGAGGTTCCCTTCGTCTGCTACACAGGTTGCAGGATCTAGGTGCTTTTGCAACAAGATGTGTTTTTGTTTTAATGCAAACTCCAAGTATGTACAGACTCGTTTAAGAAACGTGTCTCCAGTATAAATTTCACACCGCGTCCCTGCCCCTGCCCCTAAACTGAAAGCTTAGACATTTCATCAATAAATCAATTTATTTAAAAGAGTATGTTACAATTAGTTACACTAATTGACTTTTACCGAACAAACTTTTAAGAGTGGTTAGCTCTAAAGAAAATGAAGAATGAAACACTGCAGGAAAGTGGGAATCGATTTTGTGTTTTTCTTTTTTTACCCTTTGCTTCCCCACCCCCCACCCCACAAAAAGAATCTGTTTTCTCCTCCACATCTTAAAAGTGCAACACAAAATTACAAAGTACTGCAATGGAAGTCACAATGTAGAGCTGTCTCCAATAAATTAAAACTAGACAGGGGAGCAAAAGAGCGCTGTATGGCTTCAGAGAACCCGGGAATGACTGGTTCAAGTAAATGGGACACCTCTTATCAGCTACTTTAAAACGAGGCTGCATTTTAAATTGCATTTCAACCTGTATTTTAAAATTATCATTTTTTCCTTTTCCTCCCCCCCCCCCTTTTTACCCTATTATGTTTTTACTGTGATTTTATTGGTGTTAGCTACCCTGAGCCCGGCTCTGGCTGGGGAGGGTGGGGTATAAATAAAGTTTATTATTATTATTATTATTATTATTATTATTATTATTATTATTATTATTATTATTTTAAGAAGCAGCATCAGGGAGGAGCAGAGACAGATGTTTAGACTAATTCCAGGTATATAGGAATTATATACCTGGTAGCAGCTCTTCAGGATTTGAGGTGGGGGTGGCATTTCACAGGGGCGTTGCAAGGTGGGGTGCGGTCCGCCCCAGATGTCATGCCTGGGGGGGTGACAAAATCCCCCTGGGCGGATCAGCATGCAGGCGCTCACACCCCCCAGCGGGCGGATTTTCGTGATTGGTGTGATCGTCGTGGTGAAAATCCACCCGATTGTGTAAATGCGCCCAGCAATCACCCTGGTAGGCGGTGCTTGCATTCCCGGCGGACGGTTTTATGCAATCGGCAGTCGGATTTTCACGATCGGTGCCTTTCACGGGGGGGGGGGGGATCCTTTCCGCTTTTAACATGCTTCATCTCAAGGTGGGAAGAATGGGGGGGTGACCCTGAAATTTAGGAATTGGGGGTGGAGAGAGAAGAACTCCTAAGAATATAATTATCATAGAATTGTAGAGTTAGAAGGGAGCCTGAGAGCCATCTAGTCCAGGGGTCAGCAACGTGCGGCCCTTGGGCCGGATGCAGCCCACGGCCCGTTTTACCGGCCCCCGAGCTGCCCACTCAGAGAGTACCCCGCCCGCTGCGCTAAACCAGCGCAGCGTGGGGACTCGCCGAGTGGCGCTGTAAATCGCATCTGCACATGTCCAGACACCGAAAATTGCATCTGTGCAGGCGCAGCTTTCGGCATCTGGGCATGCGCAGAAGCAATTTCCGGCATCGCGCTGCGCCAGTCCGGCCCACGGATGATCTCTGTGAGTGATCCAGCCCATGGCCGGTAAACCTTGCTCGCCCCTGATCTAGTCCAACCCCTGCATCAAAGATCCTTTCCAGCCTCTGTTTAAAAGTCTCCCAAGGGAGTCCATTCCACAGTCAAACAGCTCTTACCGTCAGAAAGTTCTTCCTAATGTTTAGTCGGAATCTCCGTCCTTGGAATCCAAATCCATCGGTTTGGGTCCTACTGGTTCCATCTTCCAGGCGGCAGATATTTCAAGGTGGCTCTCCTATCACCTTTGACTCCTTTTCTCCAGGTGAAACATACCCAGGTCCCTCAACCGTTCCTCGAATAGGACCAGTGACACCCACCCCCCAGCCCAATATTGTCAAACTCTGTCCATCAGGGGCTCAGTTTCCAGAGGCCCTCAAATGAGACTTTCCTGTTCACCGTATTTTTCATCGCATAGGGCGCACCGGCCCATAGGGCGTACCTAGTTTTTTTGGGAGGGGAATAAAGGGGGGGATAATTTTTTTCCCCAGGCACGGGGCTGGGGCGGGGGAAGCCCGAGCTTCCCCCGACCCCAGCCCCCAGAACAGGCTGCTATCCGCTTGGCTTGCAGATATCTGCCCGAAGCCCGGGGTGCGCTCCGCTGCGCTCCGCTGCGCTCCCCAGGTTTTGGGCTGCAGGCTGCTGTCCGCAAGCCTTGGGAGCCCGGCGGGAACTCCCCCCCCCCCCGGGCACGCAAGGCTTGCGGATAGCTTCCTGAAGCCTGGAGAGCGAGAGGCGTTGGTGCGCACCGACCCCTCTCGCTCTCCAGGCTTCAGCCAAAGCCTGCATTCGCCCCATAGGACGCACACACATTTCCCCTTCATTTTTGGAGGGGGAAAAGTGTGTCCTATAGGGCGAAAAATACGGTACTTTTTAAAAGGTGTCAGGAATGAACCTGGGACTCTTTCTGCATGCAAAGGCGGCTGCTCTGCTCCCCGAAGGACGCCCCCCCCCCCGCCCCTGCATTGTAGAAAGACTGACAGCTGCTGGCAAGAGGCTTTGGCAGTCCAGAATCTGAAATATGCTGTTAATACGCTACTATTGGCTTCCTCCTTCTCGCTGACAGGTTAAGCAGTCTGAAGAAAGCCGTTTGAAGAGTCTGTGCCTGGGGGAGTCAGGCTACTAAAAAAAAAGAACGGCTTCTCCATTTGGTCCTTGCAGAGGGTTAATTTACTTGCGCCGATATCCTCTCTCCGCGGCACAGGGTGAATGCAGGATGACCGAATCTGCAATTGGGCATAGAATTCGGTATTCTGAGTACCCCAGGGCTCTTCTTTTTCCTTTGGATATAAGGTGCTAGTCCTCAAGCGTGGGGGAAAGCGTTAAAATGGCCAAAACCTGATTAAATGTCAGAAGCTACGGCGGCAGGGATCACCAGCAGGTTTTGTGGGGGGGCATCGAACATCAGGACCCCGGAGCGCTCACCATGCAAGCTGCAAAACAGGGCACCATGCTGGCCTTGCCAACAAAGGTCCGTATAGTAAAAGCTCTGGTTTTCCCAGTAGTGATGTATGGAAGTGAGAGCTGGACCATAAAGAAGGCTGATCGCTGAAGAATGGATGCTTTTGGATGATGGTGCTGGAGGAGACTCTTGAGAGTCCCATGGACTGCAAGAAGATCCAACGTCTCCATTCTGAAGGAAATCAGCCCTGAGTGCTCACTGGAAGGACAGATCCTGAAGCTGAGGCGCCAGTACTTTGGCCACCTCATGAGAAGAGAAGACTCTCTGGAAAAGACCCTGATGTTGGGAAAGATCGAGGGCACAAGGAGAAGGGGACGACGGAGGACAAGATGGTGGGACAGTGTTGTCGAAGCTACCAATATGAGGGAGGCAGTGGAAGACAGGAGGGCCTGGCGTGCTCTGGTCCAGGGGGTCATGAAGAGGCGGGCACGACTAAACGACTAAACAACAACATGCTGGCTTAGCTAAAGCCTAGGGACGGACTCTGGCCATTCTAGCATTTGGTTCAGGGTGTGTGTGTTATCTACGTATTTGTCCAACACTTGAGGCTCTTGCATTCAACAACAGTCACTTTCAGAGGCTTTTTCTCTTTCTCTCTCTCATGCCCAAAAGGTGTTAGAAACCTGTGTTACGTAACACGTGAAATGCTCCCAGGAAATGCAAGGATAATGCAACCAAAGGCTTTTGTTCAAAAAGCAGTTGTAGGGTTCATGTTGGTTTGCTGGAGATCTTTCGGCACAAAGTGGAGACCCCCTGCCTATTAAAACTCAATTTTTAAAAGCTGTGTGCAATGCAAGGTGAGGCAGGCTGACTCAGAAGCAAGCCCCAATTACTTCGGTGGGGCAGGGGTTGGCCAAGTCTGAGGTTCGGACTTCTTGGGACTCTTCTGGGGGGGTCACATGCCAGATGTGGGCAGGGCCAAAAGTGGGTGGAGCAATGGATGCAAGGCTGGTGAGGGGCATGGCCTCATGAAAGCTCCAAGGGCCGGGTGGAAACAGCTGGAGGGCCACATTCAGCCCTCAGGTTCCCCACTCCTTAAGTACGGAATTGTAGTAAAAAAGGTAAAGGGACCCCTGACCATTAGGTCAAGTCGTGGCCGACTCTGGGGTTGCGGTGCTCCTCTCGCTTTACTGGCCGAGGGAAGCGGCGTACAGCTTCCGGGTCATGTGGCCAGCAGCACTAAGCCGCTTCTGGCGAACCAGAGCAGTGCACAAAAACGCCGTTTACCTTCCCGCCGGAGCGGTACCTATTTATCTACCTGCATTTTGACATGCTTTCGAACTGCTGGGTTGGCAGGAGCAGGGACCGAGCAACGGGAGCTCACCCCGTCATGGGGATTTGAACCGCCGACCTTCTGATCGGCACGTCCTAGGCTCTGTGGCTTAACCCACAGCGCCACCCGCGTCCCAGAAAGGCACCAATAAGCCAACAAATTCTCCTTAAGGATGCCGTTCCTGGCTTTGGCACAAGCCCACGAAGGCCATGCTGGTCCCAGATGCAACGTGGGGGCCAAAGTGTGCCCCCAACTGGGAGGGAGGACGTGGCTTTGGAAGCAGCCAGTTGCCGACACGTACCCCACAAACGTTTGCTTTTGACATCACCCGGCATAGCCTGGCGGCTGCTTGGGAGCTTTATCCTGTTACGGCTGCTAAGAATAGCCTCTCCATCAAAAAAAGAAAAAAATGTAGCTCCTGAATATTCAAATTAGGAATGCACCGAGCTGTTGTACAAAAACACAAACACCCTGACCCATTTAGGGGGGAAATAAATAAATTCCTGCTTAGCTTCCACGGCGCGTTTGAATTGCCGCCGGGGATGGCTTTGTGAGTAATTCCTCTTTTTTTAAAAAAAAGAAGGAAGAGAAGTCACCAGCTCGAAAAATGAAGATGCATAAAAGGAAGCCGGAAGGGATGCCTTTAAAAAAAAAAAAACCCTACATGTCGCTTGCAAAGCAGGAGGGAAAGTCAGGGAGGAGGGGAGCGTGAGATGCAAAAGGAAAAACAGGTGCAATGCATATGGAAGGCATTCGTGTTTCCACGCACTTGACGGATTTAATCTGGATTGCCAGAGAGCCGATTAGTGAGGGAAGGGGGGGGGGGGAATCTTGCCTAGGGCAAAGGACCGGAATCTACTTTCAAGTGATGCAGCTCATATATTCAGGAGAATTGAGAGGCAGGCTGTTCTTTCCCCTGGGGGCCACCGATATTTGCTTTTCCGCAAAACTGGTCTGTGCATAGCTAAAAATAAAAATAAATAACACCTTCCAATTGCAAAGAAACGACCAAGCTTATATTCAGGGTGCGAAGGGAGAAGGCGACTTGGGGCTCTCGAGTTAACTCTGATTTATAGGGGGGTTTTTTATTCCCTAACAGAGAAATCTAGCACGTCAAGGAGACAGGTAGGCTTCTGCCTTGAACGCAGTATTTCCACATACAGGAAGTTTCATTGTAATGTTCTTTAGGAGAGCAATCACATAGCTCCCACCGCCAGCTAAAGCAGTCCAGTCCAAGCTTTGCCACTTGGGTTTTGATGAGTTCTGGGTTCTTGCTGTCAAGGGCCCAGAACGAATTTGTGCTCAGAGCATAAACTCTCACCTCTCAGCACACTGCCTCCTTTCCATTTTACTTGCAAGTCGCTCCCAGGATTCCTCATGGTTCTCCTACTGCCGTTTTTCTGGGCTGGGTGGGCACCAGCTACCGGCAGGTGGCAAGGTTCTGAATTTCAGCGTGCGCAAGGCTACACAACTCGCTGGCCCCTTCCTCTCGCACACCAACACCCTGCACGGTGCTTCACGCAATGAATCTGCGGCCACAAAGTGCAGAGACAGCCACCAACTTAGATGGCTTTAAATAGGGAGGCGTGTTGGTAACAACTGGTCATAACGGTTACAGAACCTCCAGCGTCAGAGGCAGTCTACCTCCGCATGCCAAGTGGTGGAGCAGGCCCACTGGGCTTTCACGCCCCAAGCGTGGCCAATGGACCTTTGCTAAGACCCCTGAATTGCTTTGGCAGGCAAAAGGGGGCAATTCCCAGGGCTGAGACCATCACGCCAAAAACTTTTCTCCCTAGCGCAGGAGCAGCAAACATGGTCACCCTCTGGATGTCCCCGGAGTCCAGCTCCCAGTTGCAGCCAGCAAGGCCGATGGTCAAGGATGGTGATGATGGGAGTTCAACAGCACCCGGACGAGGCCAAGTTGGGTACCCTGACGGGGCTCTGCCCCAATTTCTCCTGCAAGTTCTTACCGGAGAGAGCAACATCAGAACCGCAGCCACGTCAACGAAGGTAAACGCCAACGTTTTAAAACCAGAGGTCAAAACTGCTGCAAATCAAGTTGAAGATGTAAGGGCACATTGCAGGGACTTCTATGGAGAGGAGAAATATCTGCCTATGACAGCAGTGGTGCCTCGTTGACACTGACCCATGGCAGGGCCTTTTGGGTGGTGGTCCCCTGGTTGCACAATGTCCCCCCAGTGCGATGTATCTGTTTCCATCTTTTTGACGTTTGAGGAAGTTGAAAATGCCCCTGTTGCAACCCTGTGATCACCGGGTAGAATGATGTTTTCAACTGTTAGAGGTTCCCAAAGTGAATGGTGGGATGGCTTTGGGAGGGGGCACTAAGCGGCAAGGAGGGGGGTGCCAGAGGTGTTGATGCCTCTCAAGACTTTGAGAAGCTGGCATCACCGGATCAAGTTCGGTTTTGTCAAATTAAGCTAGCTTCAATTGGATTTTGAATGAACATGTGATTGTTTCAAATTCCTCAAGAGGACGTCTAGCTACTGCGACACACTGCTCTCCTCGCTCAATTTCATGTCACGCATCATGTTTCAAACATTTTGCAATCTGCTCAAGAGACCCCTTCTGTGTTGTGCGACTGATAAACTGAATGCATAATAGACTGTAACAAACCTCCATATAATAACTGTGTCTTGGGAGATACACGTTTGAGAAGTTAAGGGAGGGACGGGGAACCTTGGCTGAACCTTTGCATGGTCAATCACGGGAGCTGTGGCTCGGAGGCTCCTGGAGGGCCAGAGGTTCCCCATACCCAAGGTCAGGGTTGTTAACAGAAGTCTCCACAGCTCCCGACAATGCAGAAATAGGCACATTCACTCAATAGTTCCATTTTATCAGCCATTATAAATACCCCTTTCTGCTCCTCCACGGATGTTTCAGGCCACCAGAAATCCCCAGCCGGAAAATCCCCTGGAAAACTCCCATCTCCTCTCCCCGAAAACCAAAAAAAAGAAGTTTGAACTTCCTGAAGCTCCAGCAAACAAGATGGACTCAATTTCTTTCTAACGCTTCTCTGGCTGCGGCTGGTGCCTGCAGCTACTCATGCTTGGACCAGCTCCTGAAATAACTCTCTCTCAGAGGAGGAACAGCTGAAAAGCAAAGGTGAGGCCCGCCTGCCTGGAATGATGCGATAAGTTGAGGAAATAAGTTGACTGGCTAGAAAGTTCTGCGTGCCTTCCATGTTTGAACTTCTTCTACAAAGAGAGGGGAACAGAGGCTGCCTGGAGTCACTCGGCCAGGAGGGAAAGCGCTCTGCACTAGCTCAGAGGCACATGGCACACTGCCCGCCCCAGGAGGGAATCCTAGCCTCAAACACAGATGAAGCCTTACCTTAAGACCTGGAGAGGGAGAGACGAGATTTTTCTCACAATCTTCCCATTGCCAGCGCTGGCCACCCTACGGGGCCAACAGTTTGGAGGCAATTCTTATTCTACATGGGAAGATTCCCTAGCTGCAGTCTGCACCCTGGAAAAGTAGGGAGGCAATCCCTGCTTCAGGCCTGAAGGAAGAGACACCCCATAGATGTTTGAGGCATTAGAGGGGGGTCATTTTGAAGGAATGGGTTTCCCAAATCTAAAAACCTGACTGTGTAGTCAGTCTGGAACGGGCCCCAAACTCCGCATTTTTCCTTCTGCAATGGAGCATTTCTAAAATGCATTAACTTGAGCTGTTGATCAAATGCATAACAGGAACCCAGCTGTATAAACAAAGCGCTCTCCTTTATCAGTCCGTGACGGCAATGTATGGCCTTGACTGTTCCAGTGGAGCAGGGATGGCACGTCTGGGTCTTATCTTACATCCTGACCACACTCTGATGCACAGACCTAGTCCGGGAACAGCGCCAGGAGAGTCAGTGACCTTCTTACCCCAAGATAGGAGTGCCGGAACAGGAATACCCTTATATGGTCAAGAGTACAGGAAGAGGAACACCCTTTTATGGTTAAAAGTACCAGAGCAGGAACATCTGTGATGTCAACCTGTGTGTATAAGCTGACGTGGCTGGATTCCTGGGGAAGGGGGGAGAGGGTGCCTGGAGGATATATATACTGCATGAAATTTCTCATTTCTTTGGACTTGCTGTGAACTGACCACGCAAGTGCCTTCTGCTATCCGGAGAGCAGAATAAACTCTTCCTCTGAACCAACTCTCAGTGTCATTTGACTTCCTTCCTCCCGTCCGGGAGCAACGCTCACCCTACCAATTGTAGTCCAGTAATGCTACAATTTCACCTCCCTGCCCAGTTTCCTCCAGGTCACCACTTGAGGCTGCTGCCTTAGCAACCAAGGAAGGCAAACCATTGGGGTCCCTCCAGCTCAGCAAAGCCCACACTGACTGGCAGAGATCCTCCCAGTTTCAGGTAAGGGACGTTCTCAGCTCTACCAGGAAGACCAGAGACCTTCTGCACGCTCTCCCATATGAGCTACGGCCTTTGCCCTTGAGACAGAACACCATTCCAGTCCTCATGGTTCTGGGTAAGGCAGGTTTCAACAAGGATGTAAGATGCTGCCTTAGAGCAAGACAGGCCACTGGACAATGTAGTTCAGGATTGTCTACAACAACCAGCTCTGCAGGGTTTCAGGCAGGGATCTCTTCCAGTCGTATCTGGAGATGTTGAGGATTGAAGCTGGGACCTTTGACGTGATCCCTCTTTGAGCAAAGATCCTTCTCTGGCATACACACTGTAGCTTCCTACTCTCTGGACTCACAGCTGTCCATGGAGGCACAGGTCAATTCTGTGTCCAGGGCAGCTGTCTCCCAGCTCCATCTGGTATGCAGGATGAGACCCTCCCTGCCTGCGGACTGTCTTGCCAGAGTGGTGCATGCTCTGGTTATCTCCCGCTTGGACTACTGCAATGCCCTCTATGTGGGACTACCTTTGAAGGCGACCCGGAAACTGCAATTAATCCAGAATGCGGCAGCTAGACTGGGGACTGCAAGTGGCCGCCGAAACCACATAACACAAGTCCTGAGAGATCTGCACTGGCTCCCAGTACATTTCCAAGCACAATTCAAAGTGTTGGTGCTGACCTTGAAAGCCCTAAATGGCCTCGGTCCTGTATACCTGGAGGAGCGTCTCCACCCCCATCGTTCTGCCCGGACACTGAGGTCCAGCTCTGAGGGCCTTCTGGCGGTTCCCTCACTGCGAGAAACCAAGTTACAGGGAACCAGGCAGAGGGCCTTCTCGGTGGTGGCGCCCGCCCTGTGGAACGCCCTCCCACCAGATGTCAAAGATAAAAATAACTGCCAGACTTTTAGAAGACATCTGCAGGCAGCCCTGTTTAGAGAAGCTTTTAATGTTTAATAGACTATTGTATTTCAATATTCTGTTGGAAGCCGCCCAGAGTGGCTGGGGAAACCCAGCCAGATGGGCGGGGTATAAATTTATTATCTGGCGCCTCAGATCAAAGGAAGGTTTTCCCTCTGTCCGTCTCCCTGGATCTTCAAACAGACAGGCCGACAGGCAGACCTGGGACTTCTCCAAACCCAGCTTGTTCTTTACACAATGCATGCACATCCACAGAGGTTGCAGGTGGCTTTAAAAGGAGACTGGACAAATCTGAGGAGGCCGTCTAGTGATATTCGGCCGGACGAAGCCTCCAGCTTCAGAGGCAGTGTATCTCCACATGTCAGCTGCTGCGAAACAAGCTTGGGGAGCAGGGCAAGGATTTCTCGCCCTGCTGCTCCTGGCTGGTCACAGTGGGAGAGCGAGATGTAGGGCTCGATGGGCCTTTGGCCCTGCTCCGAGGGGCTTTTCTTACACTCTCAAGTCAGGTGTTGACTCTTGATCTTGTGGGGAAAGCCTCAGAAAAGCACCCAAGTGTGTGTCCAGTTGCAGTGAAGTCACACCTGCTTGGGCATGATCTCACACCCTACTTTTCCATTAAGCCCAACTGCAGCCCCTACTTCTAACACGTGGGCAAATGATCTACCGCATTTTTCGCTCCATAAGATGCACTTTTTTCCTCCTAAAAAGTAAGGGGAAATGTCTGTGCGCCTTATGGAGCGAATGTGTGGTTGATCGCCCTGCCCCCTTGCCCAGTCCTCCACTGTTGAATGTTCTGCAGACGGAGGCTATTTGTTTCCCCAGCGACATGTGACTGGCTGATTAGATTATCTGTCTGGAAACTGTAGAAAGGGCTCCCTTTCCTTTCCTAAAGAAGCTGCAGAACTGTGAGTTGAACCCCATAAGAACAGGATTTTTTCCCTTTGCAAAGTAAGCTCAACAACTTTGAGCTATTACTCAAAAAAAAGGGCCTTTTCCCCTTTGCAAAAGAAGCTGCACAACTTTGAGCTGATCCTCAAAAAAAGGGGTTTTCCTCTTTTCCTCCTCTAAAAACTAGATGCGTCTTATGGTCAGGTGCGTCTTATGGAGTGAAAAATACGGGTAGCTCCTCTGCCTACAGTATGTGCCTCAAAGCTGTGACCACGGGACCAGCCTTCTCCAGACACTGGGCAAACGCACACATGCCACCCTGTTCTGGAAGCCTGGCCAAGAATGGGCCACCACTCCGGCTTGATCGGCCATCATCTCCCGTGTTGTTTTGGAGGCCGGAAACTGGCCTGCAACTGACCCAGCCCCACCACTCTTGGTACACCTCCTGGCAGGAAATCTGGAGCCACAAATGCTTTGAAAGAAAGAGGATGGGGAAGACACGGCTTCTCCTCGCCTTGGCCACATTTGCACCTCACATTCAAAGCGCTATGATACCACTTTAAACCAAAGCTGTCAACTTTTCCCTTTTCCTGCGAAGAATCCTATTCGGAATAAGGGAATTTCCCTTTGGAAAAGGGAAACGTTGACAGCTATGCTTTAAACAGTCATGGTTCCCCCTCCCCAAGAGTCCTGGGAAGCAGCGATTTCCGGAGTGCCTTGGGAGGAGGGACTGACTGTTAAAACACCCTGGAAATTGTAGTTCTGGGAGGGGAATAGGGCAGAACTCTCCAGCTGCCAATCATGGCTGTGCTGGATAGCAGTTCAAGCAACAACCATGTTTCCATGATGGTGGGTTCTAATCTTGTAAGGAGGGAGGGTGGAATTTTCTTTCACCTCCTCTTCTCATCCAGCCCCTCTTTGCTCAATTTTAAATGCATGACGGTGACACTGACAAAATCTCAAATGCCACAAGGGTGGGGGGGTGACAGGGGGAGTAGGTGTTATAAGCCCGGAATAGCCAAGGCGCCCAGATGCAATTATTAAATTTAAACACTGCCCCCCCCCCACAAAAAACCCCAACAAAATCTTCAAGCTGAAATTCCACGATTGCAAACACAGTTTGGATGTTTCAATCCAGTTGGAACCAAAAGTGTTTTTCCTGAAATGCTTTGTCCAGAGACTCCCCCCCCCCCCCACTTCTCCTGCCGACATCCCAAAATGCAGCCACAAAAAGAGGGGGAAGAAATTCTCTCTCTCTCTCTCTCTCTCTCTCTCTCACACACACACACACACACACACACACACACACACACATTTAAAAGGGGCTTCCAGCATTGAAATTCCAACTTCTTTCATGGTTTCAGAATGTGGGATTGGACGATGATGGCATTTGAAATTTGTTTCGGCTCCAGTTAATTCCTATGAATGAGAGCAAAGGCAGCTCCTTTAATGCTGCTTTCCGTTCCCGCCCCCTCTCTTCCCAGTTCCAGATTTATTTATTTTTTACAAGAGGAAAAAGAAGCACCACCGTGACAAATTCCGGAGGAAGGAAAACTCCGTGTAGAAATGTAAGCATTCTGAAAGTTAAATGGCCGCCGAGATGAAATTATATATATATATGTATATACGTGTGTGATAGTTTGTATATATAATTTTTTTTTTACATACATACATATATATGTCCAAACAGTGCAAATGGATGTACATTTCTATATCCAGTTTGTTTTAAAAAAAAAAAAGGAAAAGGAAAGAACAGAAAAAACCCTCAGCAGAGTCCATCTTTGAACAACAGGAAGGGGGGCAAACTGTGGGGGGGAGAAGACCCCCCCCCCATAATTTTCTGTGGTAAGAAACAGGATTCCCCGCTCCCACCTCCCCACCCTTCCTGCTTCCAACAGCTTGGCTGGATCCCTGCCTGCCCCCCCGCCCCCCCCCCAGTTGATTTAACATGAAATTCACAAATGGTATTATTAATATTTAGTTTTAAGGGCTTTAATACAATAAACCATTTTCCCCTCTCTCTTTTTCGTTTTTAAAAGTGTTAATTTTCAGGAAGGGGGGGCGGGGAAAGGGATAATACGTTTTGCTTCTCGGTCTGTCTGTCTGTGTGTGTCTGTGTGTGGTTGTCTGTTTTTGTCCATGGCGGCTGCGAGGCTAAGTCGTAATGTCTCTGTGCTGTGTCCGCATCATCTGAAAGATGTTCTGGAAAGGAGACCAAAAGAGAGAGAACGGCGGCTGAGATACCAAGAGCAGCGATGGAAAAAGTGATCTACGGACACAGACCCTCCCCACAAAATCTGCCTTAAAAGCTGACGGGGTTGCGAAAGCATTCCTGGTGAACGCTAACAAAATCCTCGGAAGGGGCGTTCATGGGCACCTTCAGCCGCGGGGGGACAGCAGGAGGCAAAAGTTCATAAGAGGTTGGCCGGCCGGCCGGCAGACCCAGGTCCTCAGCTTGGGCTCAGACACACACCGCCTTGCCCTCGAGTGATGGAAAGTCAGTTTCCCCAGGCAAAGAAACTACAAATCCCAAGATTCCAAGCAGGAAAAGTGATACTGGGCATGCTCAGAAGAGCACTTTCAAAGCAGGGATTGGGGGAGGACCACCCGTGGTGCACAGATGATGTTGGGATTCCCAAATCCTTGACCACTGGGCCACGCCAATTACCACTTCAACTGCAAATTATTATTATGCTAAGCCCACAATGTATGCACGTTAAACTCGTGCGCATTCAGCTTGACATGTATGGCGGGAAATATATAAATAAAGGGGGGCGGAAAGAGAGCAGGGTTCTGGGGAAAATGAGTTTGGCAACCCCACCCACCAATGAACCCAACCTGCTTTGGCTGTTTGCAATTTTGGCCTTAGGCGCAATCCCCAGAACGGAACTCCCATAGTAAGCTGCAGGCTTAACTTTATTAATAATATTAAAGGTAAAGGGACCCCTGACCATTAGGTCCAGTTGTGGCCAACTCTGGGGTTGCAGCGCTCATCTCGCTGTACTGGCCGAGGGAGCTGGCGTACAGCTTCCGGGTCATGTGGCCAGCAGGACTGAGCCACTTATGGTGAACCAGAGCAGCACACGGAAACGCCGTTTACCTTCCCGCTGGAGTGGTACCTATTTATCTACTTGCACTTCGTGCTTTCGAACTGCCAGGTTGGCAGGAGCAGGGACCGAGCAACGGGAGCTCACCCCGTCGCGGGGATTCGAACCGCCGACCTTCTGATCAGCAAGCCCTAGGCTCTGTGTCTCTATCAATATTATTAGCAACACTTAGAAACTGCTGTTTTGAAGCAGATCAAGTCTTGGAAGACGTCTGGGCCCAGTTTGAAACGGGGCGCCTCTTTGAAGCAGACCAGAGAGTGGGGTTAGCTCTTCCCAACCTCAAACACGTTCCGCACAACACGGAAAAGAAGCAGAGCTCTTATCCTGCACTTGCGCTAGAAAACTGGGGGGCTGGGAGGGTCCTCATCCCCTTACCTTGCTGCACATGTTGTCTTTACTGCAGTTCTTGTTATCCTTGTCTGTCGCCTCTTCCTCCACCTTTGAAAGGACAGGATTGTTTTAAGAGGATGTATGGAAGCGAGCGTCGGCCAATCAGCTCCAGGAGCAGAGGTGTCAGCCCCGCCTCTTCCTCCACCCTTCCAATCAAACCTCTTGAGGTCCACCTTGACAGATCGCTTGTCTTCCCCAAACCAGGCGCACCTCCAAACGGTGTCTGACCGCCTGCACTGTTCCTGCCAGCCCCAACGTCACATGGCTATGCCAGCAGGGGATTGTGGGAGTCCGAAACATCTGGAGGTGTACTAGGTGGGGTGGGAAGACTAAGGAGGCAGCCAGGAATTTGGAGGCAGCGTTCCACTGGCTCCCAGCGATAATAAAAATGGCAGCTCTTCCAGTTCTTGTCTTGCACGTGCCACGTAAGAGCCCTGAAGCTAGATGAGGCCAACGGGCTCTTCTAATTCAACAGCTTCTTTCTCACGGTGGGTAAACAGATTCTTCCAGCAAGTCCACAGGTGGGGCTTAGGGCCCTCATAATTACGGGACCGCCTCTCCTGGTCTGCCCCGCAAAGGACCTTAAGGTCCATGAATAACCATAGCTTAGAGGTCCCGGGCCCTAAGGAGGCCAGACTATCCTCCCCCAGGGCCAGGGCCTTCTCAGTGTTGGCTCCGACCTGGTGGAATGCTCTGTCCCTTGAGACTAGGGCCCTGCAGGATTTAACCTCCTTCCGTTGGGCCTGTAAGACAGAGCTATTCCACCTGGCTTGGAGGGGGCAATGACAATAAAGATATTATTATTATTATTATTATTAATTTGAATTCAGCCTGATCTTTTATTTCCCTTCTCTTCCCTCCCCCTCCCCTTCTATGAAGATCACCCGCTCTGAGACCCCACAGTTAATTCTCCCCTGGGCTCCTCGCTGGCCCAAGTAGGACCAATTGAGCCAGCTAGCCCTCATGACTATCTAATGCTTATTTCCCCTAAATTGATATTTGATTTTTGAATTTTATTGTTATTCATGTTTTTATACTGTATTTTATGCTGCTTTTACAACTAAATGTTTTAAATTTGTTGTTAGCCGCCCTGAGCCCGGTTTTTGAACTGGGAAGGGCAGGGTATAAATAAAAATTTATTTTGATGATGATGATGATGATAATGATGATGAAGGCGAGAGCCCTCCACACTGTTACTCATAAGACAAGCCCTACCGGATCAGGCCAAAGAGGGACCACCTAGTCTAGCTTCCTGTTCACACAGTGGCCACCAGATGCTCTAATACAGCCTTTCTCAACCTGTGGGTCCCCAGATGTTGTTGAGCTACAACTCACATCACCCCTAGCTAGCAAGGCCAGAGCTCAGGGATGATGGGAGTTGTAGTCCAACAATATCTTATGTCATAAGAAGGATGTCATATAGAGGAGGGAGAAAGGTTGTTTTCTGCTGCTCCAGAGAAGCGGACACGGAGCAATGGATCCAAACTACAAGAAAGAAGATTCTACCTAAACATTAGGAAGAACTTCCTGACAGTAAGAGCTGTTTGAGAGTGGAATTTGCTGCCAAGGAGTGTGGTGGAGTCTCCTTCTTTGGAGGTCTTTAAGCAGAGGCTTGACAACCATATGTCAGGAGTGCTCTGATGGTGTTTCCTGCTTGGCAGGGGGTTGGACTCGATGGCCCTTGTGGTCTCTTCCAACTCTATGATTCTATGATCTGGGGACCCACGGGCTGAGAACCGCTGCTCTAATAGTAAGCCTGCAAGCAGGGCCCAGCCAAGCACAAGACAGTGACAGGAATGAACAGGGTCTCTAGAGGCTGCTGCAGGCCCACTGTGCAAAACTCTTTTCCAACCTGGCAGACAAGTTTTGCCAGCCTTGCACACCGAGAACCGTAGAGGAAGAGATCTCCTTGTGGAAGGCAAGAACACGCTTTGCGTCACGATAAATGACGCCAAACGTGACTCCTCACCTCTTTCCGCCACTTGAGCTCGCAGAAGACTCGCTCGAAACATTCGTGCATGTAGTTAAACTGCAATGGGGTGGGAGAGAGAGAGAGAAAGAGAAAACACAACCATCTCTCAGGACTGAGGGTTTGCACCTCATTCGGCTCCGCCATCCCAGCCGCAGCTGAACCGACCAGACGCCTCTTCCCCCCAAAAGGTCAGAGGCTGGTGCCCCCTGGTGGCAGCTCCAAAAGCATCGCTAGATATTCCGTGCCCCTGCCACCTCCCCGATGCCTCGCTCTCTTCCCCGTCGGCCCACACTCACGTAAGGGGTGAAGATCTTCACCCAGCGTGGCTTCTTTTCCCCGCGCGCGTATTCGAAGCAGAACGCCATGCCCTCCTCGTCGGTGTCCCATCGTTGCATCTCGTCCCATTCGAAGGCTATTACCTGGTTCTGGGAGAGCAGGCGGAGGTGTCAATGAGAGGGAACCTCCTTGGGTGTGGGGGCCTTTCAGCCACTCTCGCCCCACTGCGGAGACCCACCCCAACCGCCCCAGCCGGGGACCCCTGGCGGCTGACCTCTAGCTGACCCTCCTCGGTGCAGGCATGGAGTTTAAAGTGCTTGATGCTGATGGCTGTGATCACGTGACCCTTCCGCCGCGAGTCGCAGGAGCAGTGCGGGAAGATGATCTCGTTGTAACCCTCGCAGGTCCGCAGCATGTTCAGGTACTGCAGGGGAGGAGGCCGCAGGAAGTGAGGTGGGATAGAGGATGCACCCTCCCTGCTTTCTAATCTGATTGGCTGAAAGGCCAGCCAATCAAGCACAGCCAGCGTTGCTCCCACATCCCGCTTCTTAGGGTTAGTTATAACGCGATGCTTGCCCATTTATTTGCTCGTTTAAGAGGATTTAAAAGGCTCGATAAAATGCTTCCCAACCCTGTCCATCCAATACTGGAACAGTAAAATAATAAATGGCGTATCGGCTTGTAATTCATTTCACTCAATTTTAACTCTTCTATCTAAAAGTATTTTTTTGGGTACAGTTCTCTCCCCTCATTCCTTTATCGGCTTCCTACTTACCCTTTTCTTTTAATAGATTAAAATCAATAAAAAGTTCGACTATATTAGGAAAGCATAACCAGCATTAGACTAAAAGTCTTTGAAAACGCCAACGTTAAAATTGGAAAAGGCACAAAACGAGGCTGCCCTCTCTCACTGCTGCTCTCGGCTATTCATTACTAGGGAACCTCTGGCAACAGCAGCGAGGGAGGTTTTCAGACATTAAGGGCTATGAAATGCAAAACATAAAATCAGTTTATTTGCAGATGATGCCGCTCTTTTGATTTCCAATCCAATCCCACCCATCGCCAAGATTAAAACTTTATTAACTCGATGCAGTCAATGTGATCAATTCTAAACACGAAATACCAATCAAGAGAGAGGGAAAGGATCTTAAAAACTCCAAGTTACAAAATTCCGCATACGATATAGGAAAGGCATTTCACTGCTTCCAGGCGCTACAGCCCAGCAGGCGGGAACAGCAAAGCCCACATCCCAGAATGCCTTTCTCCGAATTGGGGGGGGGGGGGCGTAGAGGATTTCCCTTACCATGACCATCTTCCGTTGCTCACAGAGCTTCTGCAGCTGGTAGGACTTCTCCTCAGCTTTAATGTACCCCTTCTTCACGTCATCAACAGCCTGGGTGACATAAGAAGCATTCAGAGACCAGCCTGGTTCTTCGACTAGGGCCGACGCCAGTATTTTTTGTTTCTCCTTGGCTCGGCTAACACAAGATCACCTGGGTGTGTCTAGACCAGCTTTGGTCACCCTCCATGCCACTTCACTGTCCATCTCTGTGTTTTGTTTCAAACGCCATGCCAGCTCCTGGCGTCCTGTCATTAGGACTTCCAAGTTTCTAGTCCTTATGCTTAAAGCCCTAAACAGCCTCGGTCCAGTATATCTGAAGGAGCGTCTCCACCCACATTGTTCTGCCCGCTTGGACTACTGCAATGCGCTCTACGTGGGGCTACCTTTGAAGGTGACTCGGAAACTACAACTAATCCAGAATGCGGCAGCTAGACTGGGGACTGGGAGCAGCTGCCGAGACCACATAACACTCGTCTTGAAAGACCTACACTGGCTCCCAGTACATTTCCGAGCACAATTCAAAGTGTTGGTGTTGACCTTGAAAGCCCTAAACGGTCTCGGTCCATTATACCTGAAGGAGCGTCTCCACCTCCACCGTTCTGCCCGGACACTGAGGTCCAGCTCCGAGGGCCTTCTGGTGGTTCCCTTATTGCAAGAAGCCAAGTTACAGGGAGCCAGGCAGAGGGCCTTCTCAGTGGTGACACCCGCCCTGTGGAACACCCTCCCACCAGATATCAAAGAGAAAAATAACTACCAGACTTTTTAGAAGACATCTGAAGGCAGCCCTGTTTAGGGAAGCTTTTAATGTTTGATGCATTACTGTATTTTAATATTTTGTTGGAAGCTGCCCAGAGTTGCTGAGGAAGCCCAGCCAGATGGGCGGGGTATAAATAATAAATTAGTAGTAGTAGTAGTATATAAATATATTTTCAATAGGCCTCCTATGATCACCTGACATGCAGTCTAGCATTTTGATTCTGTGTCAGCTTTATTAATGTGCATTGTTATTAGTTTTATCAAAGATAACTGCTGATCGTTACAGAATGTTTTAATGGTCTGCTGACTGCCTGTATAGAAAGCAAAGTACAGGTAACTCACAACTTACCTACATTTTACTTTTGTGATTGCAGCTTTGTGTGGAGGGGGGGCGCGGAATAAATAAATAAATGGATAGTGGAGGAAACCCACTCTGCATTTATTTATCTCCCCCCCCACACAAACACCTGCACAAATATGCAATGGCAGCACCCCAGAGTCCCCATGCCGCCTTCCCAAAGCGAGATGAGCAAGGTGCTGAACTTCTGGCCCTGCTACCTCCTTCCCAAAGGCAAGCAAGCAGCCTTGCACCCTTGCAGTGAGTGGGCCCGGATCCTGGGGTTCCTGGCTTTGCACAATTTTGCTCATATGCACAGTAGGCAGGGACATAAACCCGTGTAAGATGTGAGTCACTTGTAGTACAGTGGACGCTCGGGTTGCAAACGTGATCCATACGGGAGGCCCGTTCACAACCCGCAGCGCTGCATCTGCGCACACACAGGTTGCGATTCAGCGCTTCTGCGCATGCGCAATGCGTGATTTAGCGCTTCTGCACATGCGAGACCGCCGAAACCCAGAAGTAACCCGTTCCGGTACTTCCAGGTTTCGGCGCATCCGTAACCCAAAAAACCCCGCAACCTGAAGCATCTGTAACCCGAGGTAGGACTGTATTCTGAAAGAGGGAGGAAAACTTCTCTCTGACCACTGTCACCATAAAGGCAAAGGGGTCCCTGACCGTTAGGTCCAGTCGCAGACGACTCTGGGGTTGCGGCCCTCATCTCGCTTTATTGGCCAAGGGAGCCGGCATACAGCTTCTGGGTCATGTGGCCAGCAGGACTAAGCCGCTTCTGGCGAATCAGAGCAGCGCACGGAAACGCCGTTTACCTTCCTGCCAGAGCGGTGCCTATTTATCTACTTGCACTTTGACGTGCTTTCGAAGTGCTAGTTTGGCAGGAGCAGGGACCGAGCAACGGGAGCTCACCCCGCCGTGGGGATTCGAACCACCAACCTTCCGATCGGCAAGGCCTAGGCTCTGTGGTTTAACCCACAGCGCCACCCGCGTCTCACTGTCACCATACCATGTATAATTTTAAGCACTACTATTCGTGCTACCCCAGCTGCCTTTTACCTCCTTCTCCCGCTTCCTGGAAAGATTGCGACATGACACGTCACACGTGGTCCTCCCGTGTCTCTACAGGCCCTGAGAGACCCTCTGCAATCCGGGAGCGCCTTCAAAAGGAACAGCCCGCGAGGAGACGGACGGACACACATACACAAAGACCGTGCGAGCACAGAGACCGCCCGAGGATGCCCACCTGGTGGAAGAAATAGGTGACCGCCAGGTCGTTGTCGTTCAGAAGGACCTCCTCCTCCGTGGTGAAGAGCCACTTCCGGATCGTCAGGCAGGTCCCCGGCACGGCCGAGGTGTAGTTCTGCACGTAGAGCTTGTGAGGGAACTCGTTGGGCGCCAGCTTCCGCACTGCGTGGTGTGTGGGGGGGGGGATGCAGAAATGTGGGGGGAGGAGGAGGAAGAAGTGAAGAATTGGTACCACATATGCAGAGGGTGCTCATTTAACTCCCCGCTCCCCCCTGAATTACAATATTCTGGGTTGTGGGGAGAGAGAAAAGCTCCTTTACTGTATTTTTCCCTCTATAAGACGCACTTTTTCCCTCCCAAAAAGTAAGGGGAAATGTGTGTGCGTGTTATGGAGCGAATGCAGGCTGCGCAGCTATCCCAAGAGCCAGAACAGCAAGAGGGACTGCTGCTTTCACTGCGCAGCGATCCCTCTTGCTGTTCTGGCTTCTGGGATTCAGAATCTTTTTTTTCTTATTTTCCTCCTCCAAAAACTAGGTGCGTCTTGTGGTCAGGTGCATCTTATAGAGCGAAAAATATGGCACTTCCTTCGCAACGTGTAGAATCTTATAAAGGTATCATGCATTTCCCCCCACTTAGCAGTTTCTCGTTTTTTTCTGGATTTTGTCTGCTGCTTGAGCTTTTCCCTCCTAGAGAAGGAGCTCAAGGAAATTTCTGAACATGCAGAAGAAAGACACACACACCCCACAAACTCTGAACCTCCCACCCGGCTTCAGGCCTCACCAAATGAGTGATTGATCACTTCAAACAAGGCAAAGTAGTTGGCGGTTGTGCTGTCCATCCCAACTTTGGCAGCAACAGCCTGCAGGGCAAGAAGAGGGAGAAGATAATGAATAAGCATCAGACAAAATGGGGGGGGGGTGTTTAATCCCTGGGACGGTGCAAGGCACAGCAGGGCTGCCTCTGGGCACACGACTGTCCCTTCAAGGGATGCTAATACACACACGGAACGGCTGGCAGGCTTGTAGCTTGCAGAACATTCTTCCATCTTTGGTGCCCTTGGGTTTCGTTATTCTGGTCTCAAGCACATCAATAAATATCTCAAATTATATCAATAAACAGCTCAAATAGCTCAAATCGCCTGTTCAGGCCTTCCCACCACTGTCGCCACTGAGTACGCGGGCTGATAATGTGAAAGCTGGTCAGTCTACAGACATTAGCTGCAGCTGGGATTTCAACAGCCCAGCGGTGGAAAACATTTCAGAAAATCTACCTCTGTCTTTGTGTCATATACAAACGTATGGACTTTGGCTATAGCAGGGGGAAATAACATCAATTGCATGCCTCCAGAGGGAGAGAGGACCCAGAACGCTTTTATGTCAGCTGGTGGGACTTTATTTCTTATGGTTTGGACACAGTGTGATGAAATACCCTGGTGTTGCACCTTTGGGTTGTTAGTAAAGGTCATTATGTGACAATAAAAACATGAATAAAAAACCCCACTCGACTCAGGATTTATCTATATGTTCACACACTGCTAGTTTACATTATACGTGTCAATTCTCTACATTTTGTCACACTGTGGAGTGACCAGCTGACAGGGCTGAATGCAGATAGGGGCTCACTCTGTTGGCTAAGATGTTTTCATTTGTTTTTAATGCTGTGGCCCATCCTGGCACCTTGGAGCAGTGTTTCCCAACCTTGGGTCTCCAGCTGTTTTGGGACTACAATTCCCATCATCCCTGGCCACTGGTTCTGCTAGCTAGGGATGATGGGAGTTGTAGTCCAAAAACAGCTGGAGACCCAAGGTTGAGTAACCCTGCCTTAGAGGGAATGGCGAGTAATAAATTAACAAGTAATAATTATAATAGGTTCCACTGTGCCTTGGGGCTGTTCGTTAAGGTTATTATGTTACTACAACAACAACAACAACAATAATAATAATAATAATGAAGAAGAAGAAGAAGAAGAAGAAGAAAAGGGGGTGAGCTGCTAATTCTCAAGCCAGACTCTGAGGCCAGTGGCATGAAGCCTGACCCAACCTCCACATCTGCTTGTTATTTTAGAGCAGCAGTTCTCAACCTGTGGGTCCCCAGATGTTGTTGGACTACAACTCCCATCATCCCTGAGCTCTGGCCTTGCTAGCTAGGGGTGATGGGAGTTGTGGTTCAACAACATCTGGGGACCCACAGGTTGAGAAAGGCTGTTTTAGAGCAAGGACTTCTTCTTGCAAAGTGATTCAGGCTTTGGAGATGGTTAGGTCAGCTCTTTTCAATCCACACAGTTTCAATTCCTGATATTGGGGAGATGTGAGAGGAGGAGGAAAGGGCTGGAGCCCTGAACTGAGCAGGGGTGGAAAGGGCTGGCGACAATGACCTGGCCTTCTAGCTTCCTCTGCTTGGCCTGGAGAGCCTGCCAAGGCCTCATTCTGCTATTGGAGACAGGCAAAGAGCCACTCATAATGGCACACCCCGGTGCGGACAGCCACGAAGGGTGCCCCACACTTCCCTTTTCATGTCTCTCAGGGTGGAGTTTTCCCACACAAACGACTCAGTGCGTCACGTGCAGAATGGGAAGTGAAGCCTGGAGATACCCTCTGTCTGAAACCCGAGACAGCTGCTGCCTGTCTGTGCAGACAATGCTGAGCTGGATGGAACAAGAGTCTGGGCTCGGTAGAAGGCAGCTTCTCACATTTCTAAAAGTCTACAGAGTCTTCCTTAAAAACAGCGCACAGAGTAAAGAAATCCGAGCCTGTTTCTGTCTTTCTTTCTCTGTTGCCAGTGAGGAATCGCATCCCTAGATGCCCCCCTGCCCTCCTCACCTGATACACCTGGTCCGTGGTGCTGTTCTTTTTGACCCGGACGGTCACTGTCGTGATGTCCGGAAGCGCCACTCTGAGCTCCACGTCCGACACGCCGTTGTAGTTCTAGGGTGCAAGGGCGGGAAGATAAAGCCAGGATTTATTGTTTTTGTTTAAGGTATGCCTCTCACGCTCCAGTCCCAGGTTTTTAAGTCTGGTTTCTCCAGGGCACAAGGAAAGGATCCTTAGCTATGAGGAGCGATGTCGCAAAGAGAGGGGGAAAGAGAGGGGAGCCAATAATAATAATAATGATAATAATAATAATTTATTTATACCCCACCCATCTGGCTGGGTTTTCCCAGCCACTCTGGGCAGCTTCCAACTGAATATTAAAAACAATACAGAGTCAGAGATTAAAAATTTCCCTAAACAGGGCCGCCTTCAGTTGTCTTTTAAAAGTAAAATAGTTGTTTACTGCCTTAACATCTGCTGGGAGGGCGTTCCACAGGGCGGGTGCCACCACCGAGAAGGCCCTCTGCCTGGTTCGCTGTAACTTGACTTCTCGCAGTGAGGGAAACGCCAAAAGGCCCTTGGAGCTGGACCTCAGTGTCCGGGCAGAACGATGGAGGTGGAGACGCTCCTTCAGATATACTGGACCGAGGCCGTTTAGGGGTGGGGAGGAGAGCTCTGGCCCTCCAGACGTTGCTGAACTGCAGCTCCCATCAGCCCCAGCAAGCAGGCCCAATGGCTAGGGGTGATGGGAGACGTAGTTCAGCAACATCTAGACAGCCAAGGATTCCCTGCACCTAGTCAAGTGGAAGCCTGCATTATCCAACTGGATTCTCTCCTATCATGAGAGGCTGGGGGAATTGAGCCTGCCTAAAAGGGTATAGGGCAGCCACCGGTCTGGAAAAGCCTTTGGTCCCACCATAATGAGAGGGGGTGGACTGCGGCTTCCCTGTGTCCCTTCTGCACACAATTCTTTAGAAGTACAGTTGTACCTCAGGTTAAGAACTTAACTCGTTCCGGAGGTCCGTTCTTAACCTGAAACTGTTCTTAACCTGAAGCACCACTTTAGCTAATGGGGCCTCCTGCTGCCGCTGCGCCGCCACTGCACAATTTCTGTTCTCATCCTGAAGCAAAGTTCTTAACCCGAGGTACTATTTCTGGGTTAGCAGTGTGTGTAACCTGAAGCGTATGTAACCTGAAGCATATGTAACCCGAGGTACCACTGTATAGGTAAAGGGACCCCTGACCATTAGGTCCAGTCGTGGCTGACTCTGGGGTTGCATCACTCATCTTGCTTTACTGGCCGAGGGAGCCGGCGTACAGCATGACTAAGCCACTTCTGGAGAACCAGAGCAGCACACGGAAATGCCGTTTACCTTCCCGCCAGAGCGGTACCTATTTATCTACTTGCACTTTGACGTGCTTTTGAACTGCTAGGTGGGCAGGAGCAGGGACCAAGCAACGGGAGCTCACCCCATCGCGGGGATTCGAACCACCGACCTTCTGATCAGCAAGTCCTAGGCTCTGTGGTCTAACCCACAGCGCCACCCGGGTCCCTGTCCAACACTCTAGGGCACACTTTAAGCATCAACTGCACATGCTCTGGCACCTCCCTTGCAACGTCCGGTTTTTTGCTCGCCTACCTCATCTGACTCTGACAAGAACTCCTGCATGATGTCGCTCTCCCCGATGACCCGGATGGAACACACTGCAGAGGGAAGGAGAACGGCAGGAAGTTGGTACAAAAATGGCATTATACACCTGTAAGGTTATATCATATTACAAAATCTGGAAGTAAGAACTGTTGGAGGAAATGTGGAGTGATGGGAACGTACAGTCATATGTGGCGGGACTGTCCGTTAGTTAATGAATTTTGGAAACAGATTGGTATAGAAAAATCGGAAATTGTGGGTAGGAAGGAATATCTAAATTAATGGTTCTTATTACCCTGAGTAGCACTGAGTTTAAAAAAAGGGGGAATGTAAATGGGTAAAATTGATGGTAACTGCCGCCAGCCAGATTATAGTGAGTAATTGGAAAAATGCAGAAGAGTTAGAGGTGAACCAATGGAGAAAAAAACTGAATAATATTATAATTTTAGAATATCTAACTGTGAAGATAGACAGCATGAAAGGGTTTAAGGTCCATGAGAAAGAGGAGGATTGGCTTGAGAAGATATTGAATTATTTGGGTAGGTTTGAACAATTTGGGGCAATTAAAATGTTAAAAGTTAAATAAACCTTATGGATGGAGGAGTGTTAACGTATATAAAATTGTACATATGGTTGATTTGAATATGTTATTATTGATTATGTATACCCAATGTATCAGCCGCCTGGGGGTTTCACTATTTGTGTTTTGGTTGTTGGTTAAAAAAAAAAGTTAACGGGCAGGAAGAGGGAATTGGCAGAACAAGAGGAGGTCTCGGTCCCTGGATTGTTTGCAAGGCTCCTTGGAGATTGACAGAGTGGTGGGTCTGCCCCACTGCCAAGCACAGATCCCCACCTGCTTATTCCAAGGCCACTCCAGAACATTTAGCCTGTAAAAAACTGGGCAGGGGGCTGTATTATGTGCTTGCCAGGTGGGCTGCTAATGCAATTTATGTGGGGATGGAGAGGAAGGTAGTGCCCCCACATCCAGTACTGATCAAATGCACACCTCCTTAGCTACAGGACTGGGTGCTCCCAGGATAATCGTTGCACCTTCTGCCTTACCCAGACTTCCACGCCAGAGGAGGAATCTGAAGGGCTGGACGGGAGGCGAAGGCTCTTTCCTATCGACCTCAATTCTCAAAGCTTCCAAGGCAGCCTGAGGCTTGATTAAAGAACTGTGAGGGCCAGAGAAGGCAGCCCTCTGGATGCTCTCAGGACTACAACTCCCATCGTCATTTGCCCATGCTGGCTTCTGCGGCTGCTGGGACTTGGAGTCCAGCCACATCTGGGCGGGGCCACAGACATTTCCCAGGTGATCGATCGAATGAGGTTTAGCTGGTTGCATGATTTAATACATCTGCATGTATTTGCTTATTCTCGTCACTCTAAATAAAAAATGCACTCTCTCTGAACAGGAATTCCTCCCTGCCAACCCTTATAAGGAATGCCTCTTTTAAGAGCATGACTTGTTACCTTGCCCTGAAAACAGGTTCTGTTGCTTAATTTTTTAAATCTTAAATTACTGATGCTAGTTTTTCCTTATTGACAGTTTTATTGGGTTTTATACATATATAAGCCTTTTTGAGGCTTGCTGAGTTGGGTTTGTTTGCTTCTTACAATCAAGCCGTGTACAGTGGTACCTCAGGTTAAGTACTTAATTCATTCCGGAGGTCTGTTCTTAACCTGAAACTGTTCTTAACCTGAAGCACCACTTTAGCTAATGGGCCTTCCTTCTGCCGCTGTGCCGCCGGAGCCCGATTTCTGTTCTTATCCTGAAGCAAAGTTCTTAACCTGAAGCACTATTTCTGGGTTAGTAGAGTGTGTAACCTGAAGCGTATGTAACCCGAGGTACCACTGTATAAATGTTTCGGAACTAAAGAATAAAATAAATGCATGCAAAATCTGTGGCGTAATTCACTGCAGGGGTGAAACCTTTCTGAAACCTTGTGTCTCAGCTCCACTTCTAAGGAAGCCGCTGACCAAACGGTGGTTTGTTCAGCTGAATCGGCTGTCGGTGGAGAACACGCCAACGGCCCCCTCCCCGACACACGTGCTCTTGCCTGCGTACCCTTTTCAAGGTATTCCTCCAGCCCCCGCCGCCTGGCATCCAGCTGCTGCTCTGACAAGGAGAAGGGCCACTTGCCCGGCAGGCGGGGGAAGGTGAAGCTGGCAAACTCCCGCTTCAAGTTCTGGTGCAGGATGGCGAACTCCCGGTACCGCTTGGAGCACAGCTGCCGGCCTGCCATGTAAACGTTGTAGACCTGGGAGGGAGGCGGGAAAAGGGCAGGGGGGGAACAAGGTGAAGGCGAATCCGTGTATTACAAATGTATAATAAAACCATAAACAGTTAAAAAGAAAACATAAATTAACCACTGCCAAAGGATATACAGTGGTGCCTCGCAAGACGAAATTAATCCGTTCCACGAGTCTCTTCGTCTTGCGGTTTTTTCGTCTTGCGAAGCACGGCTATTAACGGCTTAGCGGCTTTTAGCGGCTTAGCGGCTATTAACGGCTTAGCGGCTATTAACGGCTTAGCGGTTTAGCGGCTTTAAGAAAAAGGAAAAACTCGCAAGAACTCACAAGACGTTTCGTCTTGCGAAGCAAGCCCATAGGGAAATTCGTCTTGCGGAACGACTCAAAAAACGGAAAACCCTTTCGTCAAGCGAGTTTTTCGTCTTGTGAGGCATTCATCTTGCGGGGCACCACTGTACTGTACTTTTTCGCTCCATAAGGTGCACCTGACCATAAGGCGCACCTAGTTTTTAGAGGGGGAAATCAAGAAAAACAAATATGCGCACAGCCTGTCCGCTTCTCCCAGAGCTTCTCGGGGCTGTCGGGGGGAGCCCGGGTCCCCCCCCCCCCAGCCACAAAGAGCAAAGCCAGCGGGATCCCGCTCGCTGTCCTGGCTTCCTCTTTAGCTGTGCACAGCCTCTCCCGGCCGGAGAGGCTGCGCGCAGCTAAAGCAGCACCCTTTAAGGAGCACGCGGCTCCTGCGGGCTTTTCTACGAGGAGGGAGAAGGGACTTTTGCGGGAAGTGGGGGAATTCCCCCACCTCATAGAAAAGCCCACAGGAGCCGCGCACCCTTTAAGGAGCGCACAGCTCCTGCGGGCTTTTCTACAAGGAGGGAGAAGGGACTGACTGGCCGCATCAATCCCTTCTCCCTCATGGGGAAAAGCCCACAAGAGACGCGCAGAGCTTGTGTGTGGCTCTTGGGGGCTTTTCCTGCCTGCCTCCCCCCCCTGCATTCGCTCCATAAGACGCACACACATTTCCCCTTACTTTTTAGGAGTGTCTTATGGAGCGAAAAATACGGTACTCAGATCCAGCAACAGTGCTGGGGAAGGGCAGTAGATCAGGGGTGGAGCACCTGCTCTGAGTGCAGAAGGCTTCAGGTTCAATCCCCAACCGCATCCCCAGGTAAGGATGGGGAAAACTCCCTGCTTGAAACCCTGGAGAGCTGATACTGGTCAGTGCGGACAACACTGAGCATGATGGACCAATGGCTTGAATCGGAATAAGGCAGCTCTCTTTGGTCCACTTAGGGGGTCGATAAGAAGAATGCCCCAGCTATCTCCCAGGCTGTTTACCTTACTGCCTTTTTAAAAAAATATAATATGTTGCTGCTTGAACTCCAGTTTATGAATATTTTTCTTATCAATCAACTTTTTGTAAGCAGGAAGTTGCCTTACATCAAGTAAGTCTCACATCAAGCTCAATATTGTCCACACTGGCTGGCAGAGCCTCTCCAGGAGATGGAAACTGGGACCTTCTGCCTGCAAAGCAGGTGTTTTAGTGCTGAGCTCGTTTTGCTTATCCACGCTCTCAAACACCCCACACATGTTCTCGTTGTTCCGTCCTATTAGCCCAGCTATGCCAAAAGAACCTTGAAGTTCTTACCATCAAAAACTCTGATTTGTTTCTTAAGGAGAATAACACAATGTAAGTAACTGCGTAATCTATAGAGATGCACTGCCCAGGGCGGGGGGATAATAAACCTCTAATTCTGCCCTAAAATCAGGTCTCCCTCCAGTACATTATTTGGTGGGGTTGCCATACGTCCAGAATTTTCTAGACACAGCCAGAATACTGCAGTCAGAAGCAGTGTCCAGGCGGAAATTGCTGAAATGTCTGGGGAAATCCAGATTTATGGCAACCAATGTCAAAAGTCTAGATTTCCTTAAAAATAGTTCAATAACTTCATATATATTTTTTGAGATTTTGCAAAAAAAAAAAAAAAGAGTTCAGCAAATTTGTGGAGACTCCTAAGTCATCAACACACACACTCCAATTTAGCACATGATCGTTTCTAAACAAGCATTTTGCCTCTCCTTGGAAATATGGTTCCTGTTTCACAAGAGGGGGGGGAGGAGGAGAGAGGAAGGGGGTGGAAATCAATGCAACATCCGTCTTGCCCGTTCAGTGAGCAAACTTCCCCACTGTACTCAGAGCCCGTAAATAAGCTGTCTCATTCCAATTACTGATGAGTAATTTATAGCCACACACACACAGGCTAAAAGTCCCAAACCCCACAAGACCAGATGGGATCTGAAGGCTTCACTGGGTCCTCTGGGAGTTCGTGGGCAGCAGGCCACTTTGGCACAGGCCGGGACAGCAGATGGGCACACGCCCCACGCCTGCAGGGCTGGCACATGACCAGGAATAACTCCGCTTTTCAATGGCTACCGAAAAACCCACGAGGGGTGGGCTATGTTGTGGAGAACGTTCGAAAGAGGCAGCGTGGAGCAGCTCTGGAATGGGGATGGGACGTCCTTGGTTCCTCCTGGGCAGAAGAAGCAGTTGGACAGAGTGTCCTCTGCAACAGAATCACCTTCTCCTGGCTACTTTACTCAGTGCATGGCAGGATGGGACAGCCAGTTGTTTTCGCAGTGGGGAGTCCAATGGCAAAGAAGCTGAAGTCCCCCTGGAGTGGCCATGCAGATAAAACGTTTTGCTGCACCTAGGTCGCCTTCATGCCACACACTGAAAGGACACAGCTTCCCCCAAAGAATCCTGGGAGCATAGTTTGTTGTTGTTGTTTAGTCATTTAGTCGTGTCCGACTCTTTGTGACCCCCTGGACCAGAGCACGCCAGGCACTCCTGTCTTCCACTGCCTCCCGCAGTTTGGTCAAACTCATGCTGGTAGCTTCGAGAACACTGTCCCACCATCTCGTCCTCTGTCGTCCCCTTCTCCTTGTGCCCTCCATCTTTCCCAACATCAGGGTCTTTTCCAGGGAGTCTTCTCTTCTCATGAGGTGGCCAAAGTATTGGCGCCTCAGCTTCAGGATCTGTCCTTCCAGTGAGCACTCAGGGCTGATTTCCTTCAGAATGGAGACGTTGGATCTTCTTGCAGTCCATGGGACTCTCAAGAGTCTCCTCCAGCACCAGAATTCAAAAGCATCAATTCTTCGGCGATCAGCCTTCTTTATGGTCCAGCTCTCACTTCCATACATCACTACTGGGGAAACCATAGCTTTTAATATATGGACCTTTCTTGGCAAGGTGATGTCTCTACTGTTTAAGATGCTTTTTAAGAGCATAGTTTACCCATGCACAAAGCTACAATTCCCTGCACCCTTAAACTACAGTTTCCTGGCTTCTTCAGGGGAAGCTTTAAATATGTTTTCTGTGGATGTGGCCAAAGTGAGGTTGGCTTTCTTTCCATCACCAAAAGAGGAAGCCATGCTTCCTTCATCAGGTCGGGTCAGAGTAGAATTTGCTCCAGGTGCCCTCTCCTTCAGAGGTGACGCCAATGGCAGCTAAATGGGTTGTGGAATGCCTTTCACAAACCATTTGCCCAGTGTGCGCATACAGCCTGCTCTTATCCTGATGAAATCGGTTGCCGTTTTTGTCAAGCCACAACAAAACAGCCATTTTATCATTTTGGATTCATCTGTTTATGGGCAATTCCCCAACCTTACCCTTAGAAAAAGTCATGAAGGATAAGGCTACTAGCCAAAATGACTCTGTTCTACCCTCCCCTGGCGGAGGCAGAATGCCTCTGGGGCTCCCAAGCAGGGAGAGTTGCTGCTGGCGCTCAGGTCTTGCTTGTGGGCTTCCCAGAGGCACCTGGTTGGCTGCTGCGAGGGCAGGACGCTGCATTAGACCCATCAAGCTCTTCTGGTGTTCCTGTGCTGCGGGCGGAACCTGGAACCACTGTCTGCCAAGAGGATGCTCCATCCTGCTTAGGGTTGTCTACACCAACAGGAAGAGGCTCTCCAAGGTTTCAGGCAGGGGACCTGTGCAGCCCTAGCTGGAGATGCCTTGAGGGACTGAACCTGGGACTTGCCATGTGCAAAGTCTACCACTGAGATACAGTGGCCTTGCTTGAATGGAGACTTGGACATCGGAAGATGCAGCGAGAGTCGTACCCAGGCCAGTTCTGGGAGTGTTGAGAGTTGTCAAGAGGTCCCTAGTCTCCTCCCATAGCCACAGTTCCTATACAGTGGTACCTCTGGTTAAGAACTTAATTCATTCTGGAGGTCCGTTCTTAACCTGACACCGTTCTTAGCCTGAGGTCCCACTTTAGCTAATGGGGCCTCCCGCTGCCACCGTCGCACGATTTCTGTTCTCATCCTGGGGCTAAGTTCTTAACTCGAGGTACTACTTCCGGGTTAGCAGGGTTTGTAACCTGAGGTACCACTGTAGTGGTTTAACAAACAAACACTCTTTCACAGGGAACTCTGGGAATTGTAGCTCTTAGGGGAAAGGGTGTGTGCCTCC
The DNA here is from genome assembly GCF_964188315.1 of Podarcis muralis. Lineage (NCBI taxonomy): Eukaryota > Metazoa > Chordata > Lepidosauria > Squamata > Lacertidae > Podarcis > Podarcis muralis. The sequence continues at coordinate 2,742,442 of NC_135670.1, forward strand.
TAACAGGTCACAACACCCTTAAAAAACTACAGCACCCAGAATCCTTAGGGAGCAAAGCCATGGCTGTTGAAAATGACATCACTGTCATGTGTAGTGTGAATGGGACCGTCTTCTCTTGAGTTCTTTCTGCTTGCCGGAAGGCTCAGGGATGAGGCAGGGAGTTCCCAAAGACTTGCACAAGCAGTTTGGAGAAAAGGGGACTCCTGCTGTTTTTCCCCTCCTTCACATTACAGAACAAGAGGAATCCCGTTACTCTCCCAGAGAGAAGGAGACAGACAGGAGAGTTGCGTAATAAATAATAATAATAATAATAATAATAATAATATTTTATTTATTTATACCCCGCCCTCCCCAGCCAAGGCCAGGCTCAGGGCGGCTAACAAGCAATAATAAAAACAAGTTGAATGAATACAACTTAAAAACAAGATTAAAATACAACATTAAAACATTGAAACATTAAAATGCAGCCTCATCACAGGAGGAGAAAGGAAAAAGAAAGAGGGGGAGGGAATCAAATTGGCTCCAGGCGGAACAACTCTGTCTTGCGGAAAGAAATCAGATCCTGCAGGGCCCTGGTCTCATGAGATAAGTGCGTTCCACCAGGCCGGGGCCAGTGTTGAAAAGGCCCTGGCTCTGGTTGATGTTAATCTAACTTCCTTAGGGCCCGGGACCACTAGGGTGTTGCTATTTATGGACCGTGAGGCTCTCCGTGGGGCAGACCGGGAGAGGCAGTGCTGTAGGTACGAGGGTCCTAGGCTGTACGGGCAAACACTGAAGGCCAACACTCTCTCTTTTGCCCAAACATTTGCTAGCCGGACTCTATACCAGTCGAGGAGCAGAAAGACATGCCAGGGCGTTCCAAAGCCCTCCGTCACGAGGCACAGGCACCCAAGAGGGGACCCCCCAGCCGGGCTGGTACTCACCACAAACTTCTCACCATTCTGTTCCACATGCTTGTAGGTGGGGATGGAGATGGGCACCGCCTGCTTCTCAGTGTAGTCGTAGAACGACTGGCCCAGAGAGTCGTCGCTCGGGTCGAGGTTGTCGGCCTCGTGGGGGGGCACCGACAGAACCGTCAGGATCAGCTCCTTCTCCCCAGCCCGGATCAGGTCCACCACTTGCTTGTGCGTCGCCCCTTCGACGTTCACGCCGTTCCTGGCAGAGGAGAAGGGGGAGACGGTTGTTCCACAAGCTTGAGGCCGGCGCCAACGTTATTGGAGTCAGCAATAGCAAATAAAAACGGGTGCAGAAACTGAAGCGACAGAACAGCTCTAGGATTTGAAAATCAGAGGAAAATAAAGGGACAGGGGGCTGTTAAAATTCAGGACTTTCCCTGCTGCCTCACTTCTGGTGTATCAGACCCCTCTTAAGACGTGTAAAAGGCTGGGAAGAGAAAGGAACAATCCCTGGCCAGAGTTAGGATGAGCTATTCTCTTTTGTGAATGGTAAGGGATAAGAATTACTTTTAAGAGAGGACTTCGTATTCTGCCTGTTCTATTTCTATTTTTTTATAGCAGCTATTTTATCGTATTATGAAAAACTTTAATAAAAATCTCATTACAAAAAAGAAGTGTGCCTAGCTATTGCTTGCCAACATCATTTAATAATAACCTGGGTGGTGTGTGGATTTCAAGATGCTCTCTGCTGCAAGCTGTGCAGACTCCTTTCTTACAAACTTCCACTTGGAAATAAAAGGAGGGTGGCAACATGGGATCGGGCCTTTCTATACTTGTGGGGTGCTCTCCCCAGGAAGTCTCGCCTGGCACCATCTTTTGGAAGCTCCAGGCAAAGACTTTTCTCTTTGCCTCGCCTTTCGGCCCTTGATTTGAATGGTGGCACCGTGGCCTCTCTGAGTGGGGTGGGATGAGTCAGTCCGGATCTGTCTTCTTATCTGTGATTTTAGACTGTTGTTGGATGTTCCTAACTGGTTTCAATGCAAGTTGATCTGTGTCACTCCGTGAGAAATGCAACTAACAAATCTTATAAATAAGCCTGCCATTGAGGGCTGCTAGATGTCCTTTGCTCTGATTCTTAACTTCTTCTCTAAGCCACTGAGCCACTAGCCCAGAAACCTATGCAGTACAGTGGTGCCCCGCAAGACGAATGCCTCGCAAGACGAAAAACTCGCTAGACGAAAGAGTTTTCCGTTTTTTGAGTCGTTCCGCAAGACGAATTTCCCTATGGGCTTGCTTCGCAAGACGAAACGTCTTGCGAGTTCTTGCGAGTTTGTTTCCTTTTTCTTAAAGCCGCTAAGCCGTTAATAGCCGCTAAGCTGTTAATAGCCGCTAATAGCCGTGCTTCGCAAGACGAAGAGACTCGCAGAACGGATTAATTTCGTCTTGCGAGGCACCACTGTAAAGACGATTTGGTGGAAATATTTGGAAAGTGATGTCTATGGGGAGGAGGTGCATTTAGAGCAACCTGACTTCTCTCTCTCTCTCTCTCTCTCTCTCTCTCTCACACACACACACACACACACACACACAATGATGGGAGCTAAGGGGGCAGCAATTCTTCAGGAGACACCTTGCAGCTCAGACTAGTTACTGACTTAAGGCTGAAGAACTTGCCCCCCCGCCGCCCTGTTCAATGCCATTTACAAACTCAACAGGAGCCTGTCACATCCCGTTTAAGGTGCACGCGGGCAAAATCATTTGGGAACTTGGGAAGGAAATGTTTTGTAAACAGAGCCGTGCGGGAGGCGGGGGGGAAGGCAACTTTCTGGCTCTTGAAAACGCAGCACACACACACACACACACACTTCCCCCAATAGAGAGGAATTTCCTTCTCCGGGGACTTTTACTTGCAGAGAACAATGCCTCAAAAGTCCAGAGGAGCTTGGGCGAGCCTGAATTCAGAGAGAACATTGAGCTTGAGGGGGAAATCACCCACGGGGAGCCTGAGACATTTATCTTCAAAACAGCAACAACAACAACAACAACAAAGCAATAGGCAGATTAGAAGCCTGTATCCTTACAGCAGCTACTAGACTGTGCGTAAAATTGTTAATTAGAGGCACTGAGTCCCTGCACATCTGTGGCTCTTGGTCTCCATCCAGAGCGATCAAGAGAACAGGCAGGTCGTCCATGTGCCCCTCGCCAGTGGGAGGGGGGGGTGTCGTCTGCAGGATAGCAAGAGAGCCATTCCCCAGCTCCGTATATTAAGAGTCCAATTCACCAATGCAAGGCCAAATGAGGAACAGGAGGTGTGGAAGGGGGAGACCTCCAAGGTAAAGAGACAACCATTGCCAGAGAGCAAATGCGGTGTAGCCGTTAAAAGGGAGTCAGACTAGGACCAGGGTTCAAATCCCCCCTTGGGCATGAAGCCCACTGGGAGTGACCTTTGGCCAGTCATTGCCTCTCCATCTAAGCTCCCTTTCAGGGTTGTTGTGGGGATTAAATGATTAAATTCACGTATGCCACCTCAAGCTCTTTGGCGGAAAAAAGTGGGGTGCAAATGAATAACTAATTAACCACAACGCAGGGAGGTTTCTAAAAATGTGAAGGCCACCCAAATAAACAACAGGAGGGGAGGCAGAGAGATTTTCTCCAGGCCTTTGCATGCTTAAGAGGCTGCTCTACCGCCACCACCAAGACTTGCTATGTGAGCTGGCAGAATCTCTTAACCCCTTGGAGAACGGGCAGTACAGTGGTGCCTCGCAAGACGAAAATAATCCGTTCCGCGAGTCTCTTCGTCTAGCGGTTTTTTCGTCTTGCGAAACAACACTATTAGTGGCTTAGCGCTATTAGCAGTTTAGCGGCTTAGCAGCTATTAAAGGCTTAGCGGCTTAGAAAAAGGGGGGATCGGGGGGGGGGGAATCGCAAGACTCGCAAGACGTTTTCGTCTTGCGAAGCAAGCCCATAGGGAAAATCGTCTTGCGAAGCAACTCAAAAACGGAAAACCCTTTCGTCTAGCGGGTTTTTCGTCTAGCGAGGCATTCGTCTTGCGGGGCACCACTGTATGGAGGACAGCAAAGCATCATAGGAGAAATCATCTGCTTCTCTGCTTGTCTTCTTCCATCCCCTCCCCAGTTCACAACTGAGAAGACTGGAGGGGACAGGAGCAGAAGATGTGGGCGGGCGGTGCCAGCATCTCAGGGGCCTTCCCTAGAACCCCCCAGAGCCAGAAGTGTCCATGTACCACTGCTCCACGGGACGCGGGTGGCGCTGTGGGTTAAACCACTGAGCCTAGGACTTGCCGATCAGAAGGTCGGCGGTTCGAATCCCCACGACGGGGTGAGCTCCCATTGCTCAGTCCCTGCTCCTGCCAACCTAGCAGTTTGAAAGCATGTCAATGGCAAGTAGATAAATAAGTACCGCTCTGGTGGGAAGGTAAACGGCAGTTCCATGCGCTGCTCTGGTTCGCCAGAAGCGGCTTAGTCCTGCTGGCCACATGACCCGGAAGCTGTACGCCGGCTTCCTCGGCGAATAAAGCGAGATGAGCACCACAACCCCAAAGTCGGCCACGACTGGACCTAATGGTCAGGGGTCCGTTTACCTTTACCACTGCCCCACATACCCCAGTGGCTACCTTGACCTCTGCTGCTGTGTGGGTGGAACAGGCATGAAAGAGAGCCCTGGGAATCCTGAAGATGCTACTGTTCTCTCGCTAACAGCTTGGAAGGAGAGCACTGATCTGTGGTTAAGAACTGGCACTGTGCCAGGCACTGTGCGGAACATGGCACTGGCAGTCTTTGCCCCCAGAGGGCCCACAATCTCAATGACGGACAAGGTGGGGCGATGGGCTCAGTGGCAGAGTACCTGCTTTGTATGCAGAAGGTTCAATACCTGGCGGCTTCTCCAAGCTCGGCTGGGAGAGACCCTCTGCCCGAAACCCTGGGGAGCTGCTACCAGTCAGTGTAAACAACACTGAACAAGAGGGATCAAGTGTCTGGCTCAGCGTAAGGCAGTTTCCTATGTTATCTGCTAGACGATGGGGATATATGGCAGTCCAAAAGAGGCTTTGCCTTTGGCCGGGGGGGGGGGGGGGCAGGTGGTTTGAGGGCAGGAAGGAGGAGAGTGTGTTCCCAGTTTTTAAAGGGAGCCAGACGGCAGGAAGTGTTCAGGCAAAGCAAGTCGAAAGGGAGGCTGAAGGTGTTTCTGTGCTGCAGAAGGAATACTGAATCCTTGTGGCCTCTCTTTCTTTCTTTTTCTCTCTCTCTCTCTCTCTCTCTCTCTCTCTCTCTCTGTGTGTGTGTGTGTGTGTGTGTGATGAACAAAAGGGAGAGGGTGTTATTCGCTTTCCCTTCCAGTTGCAGACCCCTGGGCCTCAGGAGCCCCTCCACAATCTTCCCAGGGGGCTGCCACTGAAAAAGGGAGGCTGGAAAGCCCCTGTGCGCAAACAGAAGATCGTACGGGGACCTTTGGATCCCAGCCACAGGATATAAAACTACAAACGGAGCCAGCGCAAAGTAAGTCTGAATGGCTGGGGGAGAAGCAATGGGAAGGCGGGATATAGACACCAAACCATAAAATTCATCGTTAAAAGTCCTTCCTCCGAGGTCCTAAAACAAGAAAGTCAGAGGACAGGGGTTTTTTTAATAAACGTATAGGATTTGCACTGATTAATGTCTTTGCCAGCCTACAATGCTAAACCACAGTGTCCACGTTTTCAGAAAGCACTTGCCAGGACTTCAAGATGGAAAGACAGAGGGTAGGAAGCTGATGGGCTGAATGAAAGCTCAATGGGTGCTAGCAAGTGGCGCACAGAAGCCCTGCTGCCTCCGTCAAGCCAACCATTCGCGTAGCCCAGAGCTATCGACTCTGGCAGCTGATGTCTATGGTTTCAGGGGAAAGGATGGGACTACCTGGGATGCTAGTCCAGCCAGGCAAAAATCATGCCCTGCAGCACACCTACAGCAAACAGGTTTCACATTTAAGACCGGGGCAGGGGCTTTTTAAGCCTTCTGGGCAATCTTCCAGGGTTTGCACACCATGAAAGTGGGCAGAGGATAGATAAATTTTATCTTCGTATAGTAAGCTAGTTTCTACGCACACCCCTCTCTATCCCCCACCCAGGTGAGCAAGTCACACCGTGAGAGTTCAAGGGCACATTCAGGCCAGGCAAAGACACTCAAGGAGGGTGCAAAGCAGGGCCAGCAGGCAAGGGGAGGATTGTTACAAGGCCTACGCCCTGGCAGAGCCTCCAGCTTCATTTAATACATACAGGCACAAAATATCCACGCCAAATCTTGCACAAGGCAGCGTCCCACCTGTGAATCATAAAATCATAGCACTTTAGAGTTGGAAGGGATCACAAGGGTCATCTAGTCCAACCCCCATTGGCCAAGAGTGACTGGGGCAACCCAGTCAGATGGGCAGGGTATATGTAATAAATGTAGTACAGTAGTAAGGTAAAGGGACCCCTGACCGTTAGGTCCAGTCGCTGGCTGACTGGGGTTGCGGCACTCATCTCGCTTTACTGGCCAAGTGAGCCGGCGTACAGCTTCCGGGTCATGTGGCCAGCAGGACTGAGCCGCTTCTGGCGAACCAGAGCAGCGCACGGAAACGCCGTTTACCTTCCCGCCGGAGCGGTACCTATTTATCTAATTGCACTTTCGAACTACTAGGTTGGCAGGAGCAGGGACTGAACGACGGGAGCTCACCCCGTCGCGGGGATTCGAACCGCCGACCTCCTGATCGGCAAGCCCTAGGCTCTGTGGTTTAACCCACAGCGCCACCTGCATCCCTTAGTACAGTAGTAGTAGGAGGAGGAGGATTAATGCAGGAATCTTCACCTTTAAAGTCACAGCTGCAGGATGCAGTGGGGAGGAGGCTGTCAAATCTGGTCTTGACCACACAGGCCCGAGAAAACTGACCACAACAAGCGAGTCTGTTTTCAAAAGGCTCACGTCTGCCAGCACATTGGGTGCACACCCTGACCACAGTTCCCTCACAGACCTCCAAGGAGGAGCACTGGCTTTCTTTTCCCGCTACAGAACTAAATTTAGCTGTGTTTAATCGGTTGGCAAGATGGTTGGCTAAAAGCATCTAAAACAGTTTATTCAACAGTTTAAAGAGTGGTGGGTGTCCTGGCTCTCACGCCAGCAACATCCCGGCTAAATGGACATTATCTGCTGCTGAAATAAATAAATAAAAATCAAGGTGTGAGCCAATCCTAGGCTTCATCCACAAGGAAACTGCCTGCCCGTGAACTAGAGATCCAAATTTGTGTTTTACTTTAAGGGCCGTGCCAGCGCAAGTTCATTTCAAAAGAGTAAAATAGCTTACAATCTGAAAAATTGCCACTGAAATGACTTCATCTGTCCGCTGTCACTCATCCCCCAGATCATTGGAAAGCTAAAACCATTGCAGAATGTGAGTTCAGCACATGACTGGAGACCATGCTCCAGGTGAGACAGGGCTGGCTGTGTGGGAGACGGGTCTCTCTCAGTGGCAGCACCAGGATGACGCAATTCCCTTCTAAGGGAGGCTGGACTAGCCAGCAGTGGGGAGCCTGGACTCAGGACGCCGTGGCCCTTCCGATGTTGCAGGATTCCAACTCCCACCTGCAGTCAGGTTTTTAAAAAATTGCTCTGCCTTGTTTTGCTGCCATTTATCTAAGAAGACAGTTTAACCTTTATGCTACAGTCTGAAGGTACATGGGGCTTTTGCAACCCGACTGAAGCAAAGCTGTTCCAGGCCTAGGTGGAGCCAATGGGTGTACCAGGGTCGTCAATGGGGCACTGCTGGGAATGCGGCCCGTCTGAAAACTCCCGGGTGCCTCTGCTAGGAAGCGAAGACAATACTGAGCTGGAAGTCGGCTTGGTGTCAGACAGCTTCTGATGTTCCCGAGATGCAACCTGTGCCCTCCTTTCTCTCCCCTTTTGCAGCTAAACTCCTTGTTCCTGCGTTGACACGCACAGCTAAAACGTGGAGGCGGACATGAGCAAAGCCAATCTCTGCAGCAGTCAGCTGGGAGCAACAACCAAAGTCACACTTTGTAGAGTGAAGGAACTAACTACACAAGAGCGCCTTTGCTACGTCAGCTGCAGCCACCCCGAGGGTCAGACCCAGGGGCAGGGAAGACACACCCCCCCCCCCATCACAGGACAGCACTTGGGCCAGGCGGGGAGAGATCGACACAGAACCAGTTCCCTGGAGCTCACCTTGCCAGAATGAAAGAGTCACTGGGTGCGTGCATGGCTAATTAAGAACACGGCGCAACTGCCCCTTCGACCCTGGGGATGAAGCTGCTGGTCCCTGGCCCCGATCTGGCTCCCGACCCTCCCATGGCATCTCCACATGCCACATCGGAGGGGACCGAAAGGCTAGGACCTTTTGCAGTCAGGTCTCCATGGCAACCCAGCTGGGAACAACCAGCAGCGAAAGCCAAGAGCTGCAGATCTGCGAAAGGGAGAAGCACAGAGGGAAGAGATCGCCAGCGGCCGCTGGTGCTACCGCTGCCTCTTTTTTAAGTGAATGAATTAATTGTTCGGGTTTGTTGTGCTTCAATTCTCTTCCTTCTTATGGAAGAAAGGGAAAACAAGCACCAGGGAGTTGCCACGCTCTGAATCTCGGGGACGTTTCCTGGTTCTGGCCCCTGGGACCTGAAATCTGTCCCTTCCCACAAGGAACCTCTTGTTGTTGCAGCAGACCTGCCCTGTCCCCAGGGAGGATTGTTTGGAGAAGGAGAGCGATTCCAAACTGAGGCCAGGCCAAGCAGATCTGTGGATTTCTTTCTTTTTTTTTTTATCTACGGCAGTGCGGGAGCTTGGACATCATCGTTATTATATTTATTTATAACCCGCCCTTTTCCCTAACGGGACTCTAGGCAGCTTACGGATAAAAACAAGAACTGCTAAAAACACAGAAAATTTCAATCATTAAAAGACAATTAAACACTGAAAGAACTAAAACTATCTAAATATATGAAATCTGTTTAAAACATGCATGCTGTCGGGGGGGGGGCTCTATCTATCCCTCCCCAGGCACAACTGTACAAGATCAACTCTTGCAATCAGCGAGGAGGGTAAGGCGAGTGGACTGGACAGGCCTGGTATAAATAATGAGAATTTGGCAGCCTCTCTCTTCCCGCCCGCCCTTGCCCGGTTTCAGCACAGCAGAACATCCTGCCTGCTTGCTCTCCTGTTCAAAGCATTAGCCACCGACCGACCGCCAAGACACTGGCTATCAGGAAGGCCCAGTGCCGGACTGGGGGCTGCCGCTCGATTTGCTTTGGCCTATGGAGCCAAGGATAGGACGCGGGTGGCGCTGTGGGTTAAACCTCAGCGCCTAGGACTTGCCGATCGTACGGTTCAAATCCCCGCGGCGGGGTGCGCTCCCGTCGTTCGGTCCCAGCGCCTGCCAACCTAGCAGTTCAAAAGCACCCCCGGGTGCAAGTAGATAAATAGGGACCGCTTGCCAGCGGGAAGGTAAACGGCATTTCGTGTGCTGCGCTGGCTCGCCAAATGCAGCTTTGTCACGCTGGCCACGTGACCCGGAAGTGTCTGCAGACAGCACTGGCTCCCGGCCTCTAGAGTGAGATGAGCGCACAACCCTAGAGTCTGGCAAGACTGGCCCGTACGGGCAGGGGTACCTTTATCTTTACCTTATGGAGCCAAGGGCCCCTCACTTCTCTTTTCTCTCTGCAAATTTCCCCACGCCTTGGTGAAAGGTGGCTGGCCTTTGGGCAGCCGAACATCCTTCAGGTCACTGGTTTATGACCCACCCTGAGAATGAGCTGAGGAACGGAAACAGCGGGCGGGCTCTGCCACGATGTACAAAAAAGCCCCCTTCACTGGGCATAATGTGCTTTCATCACTGCCAAGTTGTGCAGGCGGTACCTTCTCCCCCCCCCCCAATCTGCATTTTAGGCAGAAAGTGTGTTTTATCAGTTTTCATTTCTGTGAGCAGTCATGACTCCTGGTTCTTGGGGGGGAAGGTGGGATGTATAAAAATAAATAAATAAAAGGAGGAGGAGGAGGAACGGCAGCAGCAAAGCACTTAGTTCAGTAACTAATAGGCAGCCAGCACAGATCTTTTGTCACTGGTATAAATTCTTTCAAGTGCACTGGTATACTTCTCAAGGTTGTGGGAGTCAGGGGAGGCTGGTCTATGACACCAATGGGGCACTGCCACACCAGCCTCCTCCAAGCCCACCGGCCTGTCTAGCCGCCCAACGCAGCGCCTTGCCTGGGGAAACTGAGGCACAGCAAAAATGCGCTCCCAAAGAAACTGCACGCCAGCCGGATCTCGCACAAGCACATTTGCTTCGGCTCCGGCAGATCCAGAATTCTCAGCACGGGGGAATTTCAATTTAACAAGCCTCCTAAAGACGTCTGGTGCTGGCGAGGCACCTTCCAGCGCAGGCCAAGCCCTGCCAGCTATTTCCTTTGGGGAAACAGCCTGGAAGCAGTCCAAGTAATGGAGCAAGAGCCCCGCGAGGGATTTGCCCGCACCGCTTTCCTCTCGCATGCTTTCGCGTAATTTGTTTTGTTTCAATTAGGAAGTCTGCAACAAAGGAACACAGTCTTTGCTCTTTTGGGAAGAGCTTCAGCCACTAAACCACACTGCAAACGTTATGGGGTCATGCTGAAGGTGGTTTCGGAAATTAAATGAGAACAAAAGAACATGGTTGTGAAACTGTTTTAAGAGGGTTAAAAACATTAATATGATGGTTTGTATTGAAATAATATTAATTTTAAACAACCCGTGCTTTGAAGCACTTGAAAATATCAACACCAGAAACTATAGAGAGATGCTGCCAGGTACATCTTTATGGGCGGTGAGTTCTACATTCTTGGGGCCACCACTGAGGAGGCCCTCTCAAGAGCCACTCCCACCCCTCAAATGTCTGAGGGCAACAGAACCACCAGGAGGGTCTTTTTTCACCGATCATAACCCCCAGGCTAGTCTGTACGGAAGGAGGCACTCTTTCGTATACTTGTGGCCCAAATCGTTTAGGGCAGACTTTATTATGCCCATTTCACAGATGGGGTACAGGAGGCCAGGAGAAAACTAACCTTACCCAAGGCATTTCGTGATTGGCCAGAACTCAGGATACCGCCCCCCTCATCCCAGGGAGGATACAGTAGAGGTAGAAGAGGTGCAGAAAAGGGTAACAAAAATTATCAAAGGACAGAGCCGTTTCTCCACTGGGGAAAGGCTAACATTGGGGGCCTTTTCTTTCTTTTTCTTATAAAAGCGTCTAAAGGGCAGATAGGTAAGACAGAGTTTAGTATCATTATTAAACGGTATAAGGAAGCAGTCTTTCCCCCACTGAATGCCAGAGTTCTGAATCACCCAAAGAAGCTGAATGACAGTAAGTCCACAAAGGGAAAGGTACTTCTTAAAACCTGTTAATTAAGCTGCAAAATTTACCTAAGGCCACAGATTTGGACAGCAGAGATAAAAAGGTCATTGGCCATGATGACTTTATAGAGCCTCTGGGTTTAGGGACAGTCTATCTCTGACTACCAGCTGCAGGGGATTGACAATAAGGGAGGGCTACCATCCTTCATAAGGACACGGATGCCACTGAGCCTCTTGGGCTTGCCGATCAGAAGGTTGGCGGTTCGAATCCCTGCAACGGGGTGAGCTCCCGTTGTTTGGTCCCAGCTCCTGCCAACCTAGCAGTTCGAAAGCACACCAGTGCAGGTAGATAAATAGGTACCGCTCTGGCGGGAAGGGCCAGAAGCGGCTTAGTCATGCTGGCCACATGACCCGGAAAAACTGTCTGCGGACAAATGCCGGCTCCCTCAGCCTGTAAAGCGAGATGAGCGCCGCAACCCCAGAGTCGTTCACAACTGGACTTAACCGTCAGGGGTCCTTTACTTTTTACCACCCTTCATACACTATTTGTGAGCTTCTCGGGCAGGGCGGGGGCGGGGGGAGGGAATCCAACACTCCACTTCCTGAGCAAGTACAGAAGCACCCACAAAATGCCGCGTCCTAATGCAGCTATTTTTTTTTAAGTGCTAAGACAGCCCACAAGACAGAAATATTTTGGCCTTGCTCACTCTGCCGATCCCTTCACTGAGCCATTTTCTGGTACCCTCTCCCAAGCTCAAGCACTGTGAAAATATCCCAATGTAGACAGGGCACCGCCTTGCTTTCAGAGACCAATTCTATGCCTTCGCCAAGCTTTGCCTTCCCCTCGGCTCATTGATACCGTGGAGAAAGCAGGTAACTAACGGCTGCCATCCTCAGCTGGCTTTAAGTAACGCTCCCTTAAGGGGCGCGGGTGGCGCTGTGGGTAAAAGCCTCAGCGCCTAGGACTTGCCGATCATCAGGTCGGCGGTTCGAATCCCCGTGGCGGGGTGCGCTCCCGTTGTTCGTTCCCAGCGCCTTCCAACCTAGCAGTTCGAAAGCACCTCCGGGTGCAAGTAGATAAATAGGGACCGCTTACTGGCGGGAAGGTAAACGGCGTTTCCGTGTGCGGCTCTGGCTTGCCAGAGCAGCGATGTCACGCTGGCCACGTGACCCGGAAGTGTCTGCGGACAGCGCTGGCCCCCGGCCTCTTAAGTGAGATGGGCGCACAACCCTAGAGTCTGGCAAGACTGGCCCGTACGGGCAGGGGTACCTTTACCTTTACCTTTAACGCTCCCTTCCTGTCCGGCTGAATGCATCAGGCAGATGTTGCAAAGCGTTCAGATGTCCAGGAGCGTCGCTGCCTCTGACCGTGGACGCAGAGCCTAGAAAGCCTTATCCCTTGTGACTTTGTCCAATCCTCTCTGCCTAACCCTAAAACCACCAGGGTGGTGTGGCCTTAAAGATGCAATCACTGTCACAAATCCTACAAGGGACAGTAAGGGACCTCTGCTGGGGCAGGGCAGGGATCAAAGTTTCCCAGATCTTGGGCACTGGTGGTGGAGGAAAAGGAAGGCGTCATCTTGCCTCAGGTAGCTTTGCCCACACAATAACTTTTTCAAGGTGCCTGACACCCTCCTATTAAGAAACCTATCCACTCTACAAGGAGGTGATGCCCAGAACGCAGGAATGGTTTACGATCCTCCCTCAAGGGCTTTCAGCTGATAGCGGAACAGTAAAAAAAGAAAGAGAAACCAAGAAGGGGAAGAAGGAGAGCGGCCAGGATTTATGAGCCAAGTCACATTTACTGGCACGGGTGTGGGAGCTGGGGGACCGTTGCTGCCAATGCCACTCCAGAGCCACCGAGCAAGACTGCAAGGGAATATCGTCATTCTATCTGGTGGGGGACCTTACTAGATCCCCCCACAGTGCACAGAAGGGCAGTTCTGTTATCAGAAGCAACTCGGAAAGAACAGAGACCCTCCACTTTGTATGCTCCCGGCAGCAGCTCCGGCAAAATTAAAAACCAGCCTTTAAAGGACTGGTATCTTTGTACTGCATGATAAAGAGTTTAGCTTTTGTTCTGTTGCACAGGCAAGCGGGTGACCTCATGATTCGCTGTGTGCAACAAGGACAGGATGGGAAGCAAAGGAGCTTTCAAGCAGCAGGGTTCAATATTCTGGCTGCCAGGGCAGTTCAATCATCTCTGGAGGGAGGGCCAGGAAGGCTCCTTGTCTGGAAGCTTATGGATGTGGGAAGCTGTCTTATCAGGCAGGCCACTGGTCCCCTAGCCCTGTGTTCCCCAACCTGGTGCCCTCCAGATGTTTTGGGCTAGGACTCCCAACAGCCCCCAGTCAGCTACTGGGGAAGGCTGGCCTGGCATGTGCAATCTACTCCAATGCCCAAGGGCAAAGGCTTTCACCAACCCAACCTGGAGATGCCAGGGGACTTCTTGCATGCAGAATGTGAACTCTGGTGACTTTGCTCTGCCTTTGTCTCCGCCCCAGTGTTGCTGGACCACAACATCCATTGGCCCTACCAAGCAGGGATGATGGGAGTTGTAGTTCAGCAACATCTGGAGGGCCAAGACTCCTCCCACACCTGTCCTGGCCTCCTTCCCTCTCTTCGTCTCCTTTGCTCCGCTTTACATAGTGACTCAAAACTTCTGTTTTTCCTTCTTGGTGTTCTGAGGCAATTCCTTTTCCTTCCCATGGGCTAATTATTGCAAAGGTTCTACTTTAAAAGAAACACTCTGACCCCTCCAGTGAAAAGGTCCCCCCTCCAAATCCCCTCTTCTCTCTAAATTTTATTTTTTAGACTGCAAATGGGCAAAGAGGTGGCACCAAGGTTTGACCCCGGCATCTCCGTGTATGGTGGAGGCGGGATCTCTCTGAAACTCTAGAGAGCTGCTGCCAGTCAGTGTAGACAAAACTAAGCTAGATGGATCAAGGGCCTGGCTTGGGTTAAGTCAACACTTTCTCTCTGCTGTATGAAGGGGCCAGTATGCCTTCTTCCTGTCCAGTGCCCAGAATGCTTTAGGCACTTTTGCAAGTTATGAATTTTGGGGATGAGGATTACGACGCCTGCTAACGATTGTTCCCCACTTTGCCTAACTGTAGGGACGCGGGTGGCGCTGTGGGTTAAACCACAGAGCCTAGGACTTGCTGATCAGAAGGTCGGCGGTTCGAATCCCCGCGAAGGGGTGAGCTCCCGTTGCTCAGTCCCTGCTCCTGCCAACCTAGCAGTTTGAAAGCACGTCAAACTGCAAGTAGATAAATAGGTACCGCTCTGGCGGGAAGGTAAACGGCGTTTCCGTGCGCTGCTCTGGTTGGCCAGAAGCGGCTTAGTCATGCTGGCCACATGGCCCAGAAGCTGTATGCCGGCTCCCCTGGCCAGTAAAGCGAGATGAGTGCCACAACCCCAGAGTCGGCCACGACTGGACCTAATGGTCAGGGGTCCCTTTACCTTTACCTTGCCTACCTGCATCCCTATGTGTCGCCAGCCTACCTGGGGAAACAACTTGTTTCCTCCTGGCCCGCTGCAAAACACCATCCCACCTTCAGCTTAGAAGCCACAGAAGAGCAGCTGGAAACAAGACTTCGGGGAAAGCAAACTCCTCAGTCTGGTTTCTTAGAAGTGGGGCACACGGCTCTTGGGAACGAGGCACAGAACCTAGCAGAACGGTCACAATAACCAGAATGAAACTGGGGCAAAGGAAAGCAAGAAAAGTGCCCTCCGTAGATTTTATGTCACGTAGCCTGAACTTTTGTTAACTTCTGCAACTCAGAAATAAATAGCACAATGACACCTGTTGACATGGCAAAACGCCATCAGTGGTGCTGAAATTATAACGCCTGTTGTAAAAAAGGAATCATTCCTATGCTTACGGATATTGATTGAGAATCATGATTCCAGGGTTTTTCCTCTAAAGCAAATAACTTTTTTCCAGCCTGAGAGTCGCATTACCTCATAAGCAACCTATTGTATTATTCATTCATTCATTTCTCACCTTTTCCCCCAGACAGGGAATCAAGGTGACTCTAACCTTTGTGCGGCAAGGTGCATTCCAGCCATGGAAAAGCAGAAGTTCCCACACACTTCTGTCTTTCATCCAAGCAAGCTTTTGAAGGACACATTCCAGCTAGGCAAAATCATTTGAGGAAGGCGCTAAGTCAGGGAGATTCATGACCTGGAGGAAGTCCAGAGGACCAGACAGAGAGGCATTGAGGGCCACATTTGGAATGGGGGCCGAAGATTTTCCACCTCTGATCTAAAATATATAGGTCTTGATCACTGAACAGTCCCTCTTCAATGAATACTAGTCAACATGAAAGTCTGTTATTGTTTCCTCCAAGAAACACCTGTTGGTCTGTACATCGGTTGCCTAATCCTGACATATCCCAAGCTGCTAAACAAAAACTATCTTGTTCTCAAGCGCATCCTAAATATCCAGTACTTTCCACCAGACACTACTAAAAAGAACAACTCATTCTCTAAACTGTTTGTTGACAGCCACTGGATTAGATGGCATTTGTTGCTGCAAATTTCCCAGGCCAGGAAATTCAAAACTTTGATTTTTAAAAATGTGTGTATCAAGAAATGCACTGGTGGACAAGGCCAAAGATCTCTCTTAGCCCTGCCTACTTGCTTGCAGATGTGGCCAGCCAGACATCTTTAGCAAGCACACAAGCATCTGACTTCCCCAAATGGGTAGGAACTTGTGAGGCAGAGACAGGAACAATCTTTAGAACTCTTCTGTTTATTTAAGTTTCCTGGACTCTGACTCCTAGGGTTAGTCAAGCACAGTGTGGACCCACTGAGATTAAAGGACATGGCTAACTTGGGGCCCCTGATATCCGTAGAAGATAGCCTAGCTGGATACAACGCATAATTTGGTCCAAGACAGTTTGGCACCTGAGGCAAACCACAAAAGGGCATCTCGTCCCATCCTGTCCCCCACCCTTCCAAGGAAGAAGGGGTCGGTGAAGATCTACATAGGGAACAAGCAGGGAATCAAGATCTACATCGAGAACAAGGGAGGAGAGGGCTCTGAATCACGCCGAGCAGAACCCCAGAGACTCCAGAGGGCAGCCCCTGCCATTTACTCCCTAGGAGTGGGAGGAGACCAGTAGCAGTGCCTGTTTGCCAAGCGGCCACTGTGGTGGGGGCATGGGAGGGCTACCGAGGAAGCGGCAGATCCAGCCTCTAAGGAGCGTGCACCAGCCACCTCTGCTGCAACAGCTGCAAGAGATGCGTTCCTTGGAGGCCAGATGGACCCTGCTGCCTGAGGCGGTCACCTCATCTTGCCTCATGGGTGGGTTGGCCCTGCACACAGAGCCCTACATCACTTCCTCTCATGCAATAAGGGCTTGACTCGCTCCCACACCCAATCTTAAAGAATAGGGCCAGATCATGACCATAATAGTTGAAGGATTTGGACCTAAATAGTATTCAAAGTGATGGGAGGTGGGCAGGAAAGGCTGGAGGCCCTTGGTGAAATCCACAGGGTTGGTCTCCAACTAAGTTCTAGAGGAGACCCACTGTAATTCATGGGTTCAAGACCATCCTTTTCATCGGGTCTACCACCAGTGGGACTACCATTGGGTACAGCTCACAAGTGTCATCCTCCAAAGTCAAGTTAAGATCATGCCACATTACCCACAGCCCTCTAAACATGGCATGCAAGGTGTGAGAGAGGGTGCCATTCTCCCTCTGACCACCACTACCTTAGTGATTCGAATGCTGGAAATTACATCCAGTGTAAAAGTATGCCAGCTTCAACTCTGTGCTGTTTCACTTGTATAAGAAGAAATCAGGGCTACATTTCCTGGGAAGGCTTTAGATATTTTAAGTACAACTTTAAAATACACAAAAAGGCTCATATTCACCTTTCAGTACCGATAAACGGAGTCTTATCTTTCCCAGGGCTAGCTTAAATCATCATTGTAAGAGCATTTATATGGCGTGATTCGGTTTAGACTCTGAATACCACTTTGCTGGGAATCACTGGTGGGCAGTGTGCTGTTGCGCTCAGCTCCTACTTGCAGGCCTTCCAAAGGCATCTGGTTGGCCACTGTGAGAACAGAATGTCAGACTAGATGAGCCACTGCCCTGACCCAGCAACACTGTTAAGGTAGGGAACCAGTAGCATGTTCCTATTACAGACCGAGGAGAGGGATTGGGCAAAATTAAGGGCAGGGTTGACTTGCAACATGAAATAGGACTCACAGAATTTCTCCATGGGGATGGGAAGAGATGGCACATGCCTAGAAAATGGAGGAGGAGCTCCAGCCAAGTCACACACCTTGCTGAGCTTATTCACCAGAACCTGAAGAGTATCAAACAGGTGGTGTCCTGCAAAAGACCAACCTCTCATTGTGCTAAGGGGCTCACAATCTTTAATGCTACACGGATTGATGCTACACAGAATAAATCACGGAACAAGCAAAATGTTTTAAAGCCATACATGCTTGGTTGCATGTGCAAATATTCAGACGGACAGCAACAAAATCCTTCTGAGGTGTTCCTCAGAGAAGGATGACAAGTTAAAAGTTTTCTATCCGGAAATATTCAGTAATGTCTATAAACCACCAGTATGACCAAAATAGGGAGTATATTCGACACTTCCAACACATGAGAAAGAGTCCTGTTTTGATCCCCATGGTGAGTTAATAAGACCCAATTTGTGCGTCCACAGAAGCTTAAACGCCAAATGTGTTCGGTCAGGAGCAGAATCCCGGAATATATGATGGATCCAATATCATCTTTCGTTTCCCCACAACCCCACCCCTGAAGTTGCTAGATCGCTGTTCTAGGCCACGTTAGTGGCAACCTCGCACTGACCTAATTCCTCATTTTTCAGCACAAACCACCTCTTCTCCTTCTTAAATGGAAGTGACCCTATTCCACGCAGGCACTGCAACCTTATGCCACTGCCAAGCACCGGAACAAATCGTCCGCCAAGCCAGCAGCATGCAAAACGAAAATCCCCACCCAGGGTTGACTAAGAAAGTTGTCCATGCTGGGTTTAATTCATGCAATGGAAAAACCAGTGACTTTTTCTCCAGCTCATGGGAACATCGCCCAACTAACAAGACTAAAATGAGGACACATTTTTTCCTCTTCTGCTGACATCTCCCAAACTCACTCAGCACTGAAAACTCAAAGCACCCACTAGTAGGGAGGGTAACTGGTCCTGCAGAGAAGCTGGCCCTGTAGGCAATTTTTTTAGCCATCCCATGGACCAAGACATTTTAATTCACGGAGCCAGTAAGGGAATCCAAACTCAGCACGTCCAACGCATCCTTCCAACTGCTACAAAACTCTTCATTTTCTCCTAGTAAATAGACACTCTTTGTCGGTGTTCAACAAAAACGTTTAAATGAAACAGGCGTTCTTAGGAACTGGTTTGCTCTGAAGAATGAACAGGGGAAGAAACAGAAAAAGACCAGCTGACTTGTACACCAGGCCTAACAAGACATTGATCAGAGAGCAAAAGAAGTGCTTCAGTCTTGTTTCTAACTATTGCACCCACACCCAATAAATCCGCTCCCAAGTGTTGCAAGCAGTGCTACTCCTACTCAAGAACAGACTCTCATTGAAATCCACACAACTAACTCAAGTCCACTAATTTCAACTCGTCTTCTCTAAGTAGAACTTGGTTGGCTGCAACCCAAAAAAAACCACCAGGTTGGGAGAACTGTCTCCAATCCAAAGAATACTGAGAAACATTTTCTGCTACTTTTGTCAGGGAATATCAGGCTTTATTAAGCAGGACCATTCCAATGCAACAGTTTCATGGATAACCTGCTAGGAGATAAAGACACTTCCTGGACACAAGTCCTCCTCTCTATTCCATCTTCATGGAGGTGATGTTTGAGGGGAGAACTTGGGAGGGAATAGACTGAACCAGGAGCTTCTTAATGGAGGGTTGCCATATGTCTGGTATCCAGCCCCCTTAAGCAGTGTCCAGGCGGAAATCGCTGAAATGTCCGGGAAAATCCAAACGTATGGCAGCCCACGTCGGTAGAGTAGATTGGTTATTTTCATTTTTTTAAAAGCAACCCTACTTAATGAAAATAGCTACCAATACTAGTATATTCAAGAAGGTAGAGGTTGCCCATGATACTTAGGGGGGCATTGCCTCTAAGAGAAGACAGGGCCCCCAATAATCTTGCCCCCCCCAACTTTTATCTTATTAACATGAAATTCTGAAAGCAGCTTACACTTCATAAAGTCCCAGTAGCAACATAACCATCTTCTAGGGGAGAAGGAGGGGAATCAGCCACAGCAGAACAAAAAATGTTACGTTCAGCAGAAACTAAAGTCAGTTACACAGGGTGGTTAAAAAAAAAATCAGAATCAAGCTTCTCCAACTTATAACTGGGGGGAAATAATAAGGGACTCCCAGTTTTCATCTGTATTCAATACCCCCTTAATCATCCCTTTGGGGAAGGAAGGCCACACACAGGCATATATTCCACCCCTGCCTGCTGACTTTCAAATCTTCTTTTTACCTGTCTAACAGAGAAAAGAGGGGCGCTTATGAGAACAGGCGAGTGAGTAAGGTGTCTCCAAGTGGAGGATCCCACATAGGGTATGGTCTGAAGGCACAGGGGGCTACCACTAACCAGGCCTGGGTTGGAGCAGTGTATTAACAGAAGACTCCCTGGGAACCCCATTGCCTTGGGTTCCATGATGGAAGAAAGCTGGGATTAAAAAAACCAACTCCCTACATTTTATAACATTACACTCACTTTTTTTCATTAACATACAGGGAAAGAGGAATCTGGAAATGACTAAAAGCCTGAAGCTAAAACAAAGCCCTGAATAGGCCATGAAAAACAATTAAGAAAAATAATAATACTGTATCTTAATAATATCCATCCCCTACAGCTGTAGCCAGTCTTGAACCAACCATTCTAAAGAGTAGCATTATCTCTGATGCAATATATCACAATATTAACTGTTGATGGAGGAATGGGGAGGGAGGCTCCCCATATCTCTCCTTGCAGTTATAGGGAAATCCTAGATATACAAGGGAGAGTGCTGTATGCTGTCCTCTGGGGAGGTAATAAATCAACTTTAGAATTTTGCTGTATGAATTGTGGGTGGTTTATGCCAAAGTGAAATGCACCTGTAGAAGAAAGTTTAAAGCAGCAATGATGTAACCTGAAAAACCCTTACACATTGCCTTTTAACAGGGAGAATATTGCTACATAAACCATTAAGTAGAGAACTCTTCTCCCACAAACTAAACATTCCTTTGCTCAGCCTGATATAATCGGAGAATACTGTATCAAAACTTTTTTTTCATTTCTAAAGAGGGAATAATGCAATAAAACTTCTGAGTGGGTGTCCTTCCCCCCAAGTACCCCCTCAACTAGGCCAGGATGCAAGTAGCAGCACAATATGGTATCCTCCAATATGTGAGGAACATTTCTATATAATTGTAGATGGGTTGCCCCCAAAAGGATGGGGAGCTCCACATATCCCCTCACCTTTAATGGAAATCTTGAATATAAAGAAGGAGTGTGAGCTATGTGGTGTACTGCAAGAATGTAATTTTTTTAAACAGAAAAAGAGAGGATATGATTACATAATTTTGAATGGGTTATACAAATAGCATGCATAAGATGTGGTGGGAACAATCCACTGCTTGCCCAACAAATCTCAGCTGTAGTGAAAAAACAAATGTAGTATGATCTATTATTTACTCTGAAACTAGGTATGTTTCCCAGAGGGTTAGCTGTGCTGGCGACCTAGAGAATAAGCTTTTTTTAAAAAAAAAAAAAAAAAAAGTATTGTAGAATTTGAAAGCTGGCTTATTGGGACATATAAGCTTCGTTAGGCTTCGGTCCACTTCATCAGATGCCCCTAATGAAGGCCATTAAGACTTATTAAGACTTAATAAATTTATTGGCCTTCAATGCTTCACAAGACTCTTTCTGCATGTCTATATATGGGCTGTATCTGGCTAAGTCACCCTCAGTGCAAACCTACTGACATCAATGCACTTGGCTCATTTGAGTCCATATGATTTCAATGGGCCTACTCTGCATATAACTTAGCAAAATGCAACTGTGGGGGGGCATACTGCACACACCCCTAACACACACACACACATATATATGTGTGTGCTCTGGGAGTATATGCACACAGATACATATATAGATATATGAAGAACATGACTACATAACTATAAGCCACTTGGAGATTTCATGGCAACCAAGCAGTATATAAATTTGGTGAAATCAACAAACAATAAATAATGGTGGCAGGTTACGCACACTAAATGCATCCCCTCACCTGTGGTGCAAATCTTGAATGGGGCTGTGATACTAAGAAGCAGCATCTTCAGCATCAAAACACAACTGAATATATAGACATAAACTCAGGCATAAACATATACTCCCTCTACACATGTATGCTAGTGTGGAAGCTGCGAAAGGACAGTGCTAGTGTTAAGGCAGAGTCTTAGCAACACAACTGAGCCTATGCATAAACTCAGGAGCCACAGACCCACAGGGGGAAAACCAGGGAAGAGATCTAAAATTGGGATTTGCAGGTAGCTGGGGTGAGACCCCTAAGTGGAGGCATCAGCTATGGCATTTGATGAGTCTGAAGAACAGAAGTGAATTATATGCATGCATGGGTGTATATACATATGCATATACACACAGGCCTGGAAATAAAACTCTGGGGTGTACAGCCTCACGCTGCACACGTGTTAGTGTGTACACATGCACACGTGTGTGGAGAAAGGGGGGAGAGGATGCTCAGAATTATATGCATGCATGGGTGTATATACATATGTATACTGTATATCTATCTATCTATATATATATCTATATATATATATATACACACACACAAATAAAACTCTGGGGTGCACAGCCTCATGCTGCACACGTGTTGGTGTGTACACATGCACATGCGTGTGGAGAAAGGGGGAAGCTGCAGGTGTGTGTTTTGGGGGGCCCGCCCCCCCTACTCACACCTCAAGGATGCTGTCCCCTTTGCATGGGTGTATATACATATGCATATCCACACAGGCACGCAAATAAAACTCCAGGGTGTACAGCCTCACGCTGCACACGTGTTGGTGTGTACGTGTGGAGAAAGGGGGGAGAGGATGCTCTGAATTATATGCATGCATGGGTGTATATACCTATGCATACTGTCTATCTATCTATCTATACACACACACACACACACACAAAAGCATGCACGCAAATAAAACTCCGGGGTGCACAGCCTCACGCTGCACACGTGTTGGTGTGTACACACGCACACGCGCGTGGAGAAAGGGGGGAGCTGCAGGTGCGTGTGTTTTTTGGGGGGGGTGGATGAGGGACCCTCCCTCCGTCCCCGGCCCCGCCCCCCCGTACTCACACCTCGAGGATGCGGTCCCCTTTGCGCACCCCGGCGCGCTCGGCCGCCCCCCCGCCCAGGACGGCGCTGACGTGCTGCAGCGGCGCGTAGAGCTCCCCGTTGATGCTGCGCAGCTGCCCGCCCTCGCTCACTTGCCCGCGCACGTTGAACCCGTAGCCGGATTCCGACTTGACGATGCGGACCACGCGGGGCCCCGCCGGGGGGGCGGGAGGCGGCGGCGGCGGCTGAGGGGGAGCCGGGGGGGTGGTGGCGGGGGCGACGGAGGAGGAGGAGGAGGGAGCCGGCGCTGCTGCTGCTGCCGAAGACGACGACGACGACGACAAGGAGCCCGAGCCGCCGCCGCCGCCTCCCCCGGAGCTGCCGCCCCTCAGCGGGCCCGGCAGGACGGAGCGCGGCAGCCCCTCGCTCCCCTCGTCCGCCATCTTGGCGCGAGCAAGACGCCGCCGCGGCTCCTGGGCCCCCCGCCCCCCCCCCTCGGAGAGCGCGAGCGCTGTCACGCGACCGGCCACGCCCCCTTCTCCCTCCGCCTCCTTTCCGGCTCGCCGGCTTCCGTAGGCACGCACGATAACGCATGCGCACAAGCGGGCGAGCTGATTCCGCGCACACATAGTAGACCGAAGCTACCAGCTGCTTTAGGACTACAGTTCCCATCATCCCGGACCACTGGTCCCGATAGCTAGGGATGATGGGAGTTGTAGTCCAAAAAACAACAACAGCTGGAGCCCCAAGTTTGGGAAACTCTGGTCTAGTTAGTGTACAGTACAGTGGTACCTCGGGTTACATACGCTTCAGGTTACAGACTCTGTTAACTCTGCTAATTGTGCTTCAGGTTAAGCACTTTGCTTCAGGATGAGAAGAGAAATTGTGCTCCAGCCGAATTAGCTAAAGTGGTGCTTCAGGTTAAGAACAGTTTCAGGTTAAGAACGGACCTCTGGAACGAATTAAGTACTTAACCCGAAGTACCACTATACACAAGCTGTGCAGCCATGTAGCTGCTCACCTCTAAGGTTCAACGACAAACGTGTTCACTCTTTCCCATCATCCCCGACCACTGGTCCCGCTAGTAAAGGATCGTGGGAGTTGTAGTCCCAAAAAACAGCTAGAGACCCGAGTTTGGGAAAACTCTGGTCTAGTTAGAGTTAAGTCAAATGGGCCTTAGAAAGCACTGCAAATAACAAGGCCAGTGGAGGTGATGACATTCCAGCTGAACTATTTCAAATTTTTAAAGATGATGCTGTTAAGGTGCGACACTCAATATGCCAGCAAGTTTGGAAAACTCAGCAGTGGCCAGAGGATTGGAGAAGATCAGTCTACATCCCAATCCCAAAGAAGGGCAGTGCCAAAGAATGCTCCAAGTACCGCACAATTGCACTCATTTCACACGCTAGCAAGGTTATGCTTAAAATTCTACAAGGCAGGCTTAAGCAGTATGTGTACCGAAAACTCCCAGAAGTGCAAGCTGGGTTTAGAAGAGGCAGAGGAACCAAAGACCAAATTGCAAACATGCGCTGGATTATGGAGAAAGCTAGAGAGTTCCAGAAAGACATCTACTTCTGCTTCATTGACTATGCAAAAGCCTTTGACTGTGTCGACCACAACAAACTATGGCAAGTTCTTAAAGAAATGGGAGTGCCTGATCACCTCATCTGTCTCCTGAGAAATCTCTATGTGGGACAAGAAGCTACAGTTAGAACTGGATATGGAACAACTGACTGGTTCAAAATTGGGAAAGGAGTACGGCAAGGCTGTATATTGTCTCCCTGCTTATTTAACTTATATGCAGAATTCATCATGCGAAAGGCTGGGCTGGATGAATCCCTAGCCGGAATTAAGATTGCCGGAAGAAATATCAACAACCTCAGATATGCAGATGACACAACCTTGATGGCAGAAAGTGAGGAGGAATGAAAGAACCTTTTAATGAGGGTGAAAGAAGAGAGCGCAAAATATGGTTTGAAGCTCAACATCAGAAAAACGAAGATCGTGGCCACTGGTCCCATCACCTCCTGGCAAATAGAAGGGGAAGAAATGGAGGCAGTGAGGTTTTTTACTTTCTTGGGCTCCATGATCACTGCAGATGGTGACAGCAGTCACAAAATTAAAAGACGCCTGCTTCTTGGGAGAAAAGCAATGACAAACCTAGACAGCATCTTAAAAAGCAGAGACATCACCTTGCCAACAAAGGTCCATATAGTTAAAGCTCTGGTTTTCCCAGTAGTGATGTATGGAAGTAAGAGCTGGACCATAAAGAAGGCTGATCGCCGAAGAATTGATGCTTTTGAATTCTGGTGCTGGAGGAGACTCTTGAGAGTCCCATGGACTGCAAGAAGATCAAACCTCTCCATTCTGAAGGAAACCAGCCCTGAGTACTCACTGGAAGGACAGATCCTGAAGCTGAGGCTCCAAGACTTTGGCCACCTCATGAGAAGACTCCCTGATGTTGGGAAAGATGGAGGGCACAAGGAGAAGGGGACGACAGAGGACGAGATGGTGGGACAGTGTTCTCGAAGCTACGAAAATGAGTTTGACCAAACTGCAGGAGGCAGTGGAAGACAGGAGTGCCTGGTGTGCTCTGGTCCAGGGGGTCACGAAGAGGCGGACACGACTAAACAACAACAACAGTAGCCTGTGTGGTTCCCTTGGCCGAGCCAAGGGAAAAGGCGAGGAGGGCAGGGATCATGAGAGATGTAGTCCCAGGAAGGAAGGGTGGCTGTATGGTAGCGGCGCCTTTTCCAGAGGTTGATGGACTACGGCTCCCATCTTGCTCATTGGCCCAGCTGATCATTGCCCACCAGGCCAGCTGCTGGGGGAAGATGGAAGATGCAGTCCAGCAGCCTCTGAAAAGCCCACCCCAACTGTTCATCCTTGGGACGCTAGAAGCTGCCCAAGGTGGCCAACAGATAGATATACCATCTAAAGAATTGATTAAAATATTGTTATATATATACATATATATATAATGTTTCCTTTTATATATTGTTGGAAGCAAGCCATCCAGAGCATCTAGGGCAACCCAGTTAGACGGGCAGGGTGCAAGTAGTAAATTATTGTTATTGTTGTTATTGATATTATTAATTGCACATTTCTTCTCCAAGGCGCACAAGGTGGCATACATTGTTCTCCCTCTCCATCACTGAATTCTCACAACAAGGTTGGTCTAGACTTGGGGAAGTAATTCGCCAAAAGTTTTAAATCTTTGAGGTTTTACTGTGCTTTTTTAAGTGCTGTGAGCAACCCAGGGTGGATGATGATGATGATTAGAGTGGCAATTTGAACTGCTATACAAAAATCAGGTCCTAGTTAAGTTACAATGAATTAAAATGCTTTGAGACTTCAGTGCTTCACAGCCAGAACTGCCACTGACATCAGCAAGGAACTGCTGCTCTGAGGCTGTGTACATAACTCCCATTTAAAGGTAAAGGGATACATGACCGTTAGGTCTAGTCGCGGACGACTCTGGGGTTTACTGGCCAAGGGAGCCGGCGTACAGCTTCCGGGTCATGTGGCCAGCATGCCTAAGCCGCTTCTGGCGAACCAGAGCAGCACACGGAAACACCGTTTACCTTCCCACTGGAGTGGTACCTATTTATCTGCTTGCACTTTGCGCTTTCGAACTGCTAGGTTGGCAGGAGCAGGGACTGAACAACTGGAGGGGATCTGAACTGCTGACCTTCTGATCACAAGCGCCACCCGTGTTTAACTCTGCATCAAATGCACTCCCAAGGTTAGCCACGATTCTATGAAATCCTGCATTTCCCCCACAAAAACAGCTTCGAACGAAACAGAAAAAAAGAACGACATAGCTGTGTTTTAAGCTGGTGAGGTGTACACAGTCTATGAGCCTTTTTTGGATAAAGGATTGGACATGAAAGCCGTAAAGAAATCCTAATAAATCCAATAAAAATGAGGAGAGACTTGCAACATTAGAAGCAACAGTCATTACCATCTAGTATCATATTTCCTCCCGCCCCACAAGACCATTAAATCCAGCGTCCAAAATCACTTTATTGTCCGAGATTGAGGAGAATGTGCATCCTTCCTCCCGTGCTGGAGCTACCAATCCTCATAGGAGTTTAATCCTGGGGGGAAATGTTGCAGGATTTGCAATTTTGGGCAAGTCACATCCAAAATGAGGGAGAAGGGGAGGGAATGCAATTCCCTTTCCATGCGCTAATAAACATTAGGCACTGCATGTTAATTAATGACCTCAATTATTAATAACTCATTAATTAGAGCCTAAATCCTCGTCGCGGAGGTTCATGGGAATTGCAGTCCAGGGCAGCCAGTAAGTCTAAAACGGTCCCCTGGGCGCCGCTATGCCAAGACTGCGCACGCGCCTTTGCCGCAATGCCTCATGGGAGTTGGAGTTCGGGGATCGAGACGTGCAGACTAGGACACGCCCCTTTGGAACGGCCGCTGCTCCAAGGGGGAAAAAAGTTAGCTACGTTCTCCGTCATCGCCCGGCGTCAGGGGAGGCGCGCCCCGCCTCTTCCGCGCAAGGGCTTTCGGGGGCTGTAGTTCCTCTGAGTGGGGAGTGGGTAACAGGTTGCTATGGGCAACCACAGGGCTGGGGCCTGGCTTGGTTCTTTCCCCTTCGAATTCCCCAGCCTGCAACGCTTCCTAAACCCACCCTTGAAAATAAGATAAAAATAAAACCGAGTTTTGCTGACAACATTCGCTTTTATGATAGCCATGTTATTTAGAGTCATAGAATCAAGCATATGAGTTGGAAGGGGGGCCAGCCATATGGGTGGGGTATAAATTTATTATTATTATTATTATTATTATTATCATCATCATCATCATCATCTAATCCAACCCCCTACAAGGCAGGAATCCCAGCTAGGAATCCCGGCCATCCAATTTGTTGTTCCGACGTTTACAAATTAACCTTTGCATATTCAGTGCTACTTTCCTCCTCACTTAACGGACTGTGCACACACAGAAATATTAAACTGTACCCTGCTTTTCTGTTTTATAAACAATTTTGGGCATTACGGCTGTTATTTTGCATAACTCAGTGCAGACCCACTGAAATCTGTGGGCATAGCTACAGCCACCATAAATTCTAAACAGCCATGGTTCCCCACCTCCTCCACCACGCCAAAGAATTGTGGGAGTTTTAGTTCGTTAGCATCTTAAAAAGCAGAGACATCCCCTTGCCAACAAAGGTCCGTATAGTTCAAGCTATGGTTTTCCCAGTAGTGATGTATGGAAGTGAGAGCTGGATCATAAAGAAGGCTGATCGCCGAAGAATTGATGCTTTTGAATTATGGTGCTGGAGGAGACTCTTGAGAGTCCCATGGACTGCAAGAAGATCCAACTGATCCATTCTGAAGGAAATCAGCCCTGAGTGCTCACTGGAAGGACAGATCCTGAAGCTGAGGCTCCAAGACTTTGGCCACCTCATGAGAAGAGAAGACTCCCTGGAAAAGACCCTGATGTTGGGAAAGATGGAGGGCACAAGGAGAAGGGGACAACGGAGGACGAGATGGTGGGACAGTGTTCTCGAAGCTACCAGCATGAGCTTGAGCAAACTGCGGGAGGCAGTGGAAGACAGGAGTGCCTGGCATGCTCTGGTCCAGGGGGTCACGAAGAGGCGGACACGAATAGACGACTAAACAACCAGGGTGCTGAGAGTTCTTAGGAGATCTCTGTTCCCCCTTCCCAGAGCTACAATTCCCAGAGTTCCCTCTATACCTGTCTGCATTTTCCTCGGAGACTCAGGGAAACTCTTCCGAAAGGCGAGAGGCACCCTTCTCCTCCCAGAGGCACCCGCCAACCAGAGGAGGAGAAGTGGGCGATATTAATTAACAGCTTGCGCATTTGATTGTCAACACATATGGGCTAATGGGAAGCAAATCGAGTCAATGTTTGCAAATGCTCACAGCTGCGTCGGCTTAAGGGGAAACAGAGCAGGGTTGTGCGTGTTGTTGTTTTGCACTCAACCAAACCTCTGCAACAGCAAATGTTTGCCTGGAAGGCCCGCCTGCAAGAGTCGCGCACCTGGGCAGGTAAAAGCGTTTGCATTTTCCGCATGCAGGGACACACATCTCTGGGTGCAGCTAGCTGGACATCGCTCTACCATACAGGAGAGGGACCCTTGCAGGATCAAATCAACAGTCTTCATTTGGTCCCATCTTTGCTGAATTGGAACAGAGTGGGGTTTGTTTTGAAATTTAAAAATTGAGGTCTTATAAATATAATAAATGTTCATAACTGCATATATAAATCACATGTCTGAAACCCCACAGAAAAAGTCCTGAAGCCATTTTGTCCCTCCAAAATTGACCTCAAATATTTCTCTGCAAGGTCGAAGGAAAATAGAAAAGCCTCCCCATTGTCTTTTCCTTCACAGATCCTTTCTTAAGGATATGTCTGTGTTTGAATAGGGTGTGAGCCTGTGACCTGGCTGAGGAACTAAGTATTTATCATTACAAAAGACTGGCCAGGCTCCCCAGGTAATCCAATCAAGTCACCATTAACAGGTCACCTGCCAGACAGGAGATAAACAACGCACTCAGATTTCTGCTGTAGACCGCCCTTTCTGTGATGTAGGTATGATGTTTCTGGGGTGGTCTTGGACTCCAGGGCGGGCAATTTAAAATGTCTATATAAGGGTGGGCACACCTTTGTTCTGGGTCCTCCTCCCTCCTGCGTGTGAGGGGAGAACCCTCCTGCAATAGATCAATAAAGATCAGGCTTACGAGCTGCTTTGCTCCTCCATATTCTCTGGTTGGCCTCTGTTATTTTCTCTGACTGATGGAGAACCTACAAAGGACTCTATAAGGGCTCTTGTGTTCCCCATAAGGGAATAAGGGCAGATTTTTGTTTATTACAGTTTCCAGGTATTCCTGCCTCAGATTCCTGACACAACAAGCCTTCACAAAGCAGGCTTTCCTCCGGTTTCAGAGTTACAAGAGCTTCGTATTATGAGGTGGACTAAAGAAACAGAATTGGAAACCTGGGGTGGTTTCTGCATGCGATGGGGATGTTGTCGACTGCTAGCGTTTTCCCCGCCCCTTGGCCATGGGTGCAATCTCAGAGAGGGCTGTGGGTTTCGGGTTTTTTGCACCAAACACAGGCTAACCCATCAGCTCTGCTGTGAGATCAGTTCCCTCAGGCCTCCTCACTCATAGCTGTCACCCAGGGGCAGCCATTCCCTCCGACTGCCTCAGTGGGAGAGATGGGAGGCAGAAAACTCGCTCCAACAGGTGCCTCCTACCCCCACACTGTGCCAGCATTTGGTCATATATATATATATATATATATATATATATATATATATATATATGCAGGTTTTGGTGTCCTCGGGTGTCTTCCCGTGTAAAAGTTGGGGTGTCTAGGCGACGTTTCGACGAGGTCTCACTCGTCATCTTCAGGCTGGTGCTTTCGGCTTCTTGTTACTGGAACAGAGCAGGATTTGCAGATTCCAAATTGCTCTCTAACATGGAACATCACCACAAGAGAATAATCATGGAAGCCATCGAGATAGAGAAACACCCTCACAACATGAACAAGCGTGACGACACATCCCGCTTGCCAGACATCTGGAAATTAGCCCTCCCCACAAAAACTGACACCAGATCCAGAGGCACACAGAACGCCATCACCAATCAACCACACCAGACCCAAACCCAGACCCTCTCCACAGATAAATTACAGACACCATCCAGTAGCCAAACCATGATGGCACCTCCGGATGCTGCACCCCCCTGCAATCCCTACACAGATCTGGCTGGCACAGGCCACAAAACCACAGCTCGCCCCTATACACGAAGCCAAGCCAGAGCACAACTACAGCCATCTTCTCAGAAAAAACTCTTCACAAAGTTCAAGAGGTCAAGACACAAAGGCTTTAGCAACTAATCCACACCTAATGACCCACCTAAGTGGTACTCAGGATATCACTCAAGAAATCACTCAAGATATCCCTCAAGCAACTAAGGAACAAAAGAAGAAAAGGCACACTAGCCTGGGAACTTCCTCTCGGCCCAGAACATTGGAGGCTATACACCACACCCCTCAACAGTATTTATAGGAACTCAAACACTGAGATCCTGCTCTGTTCCAGTAACAAGAAGCCGAAAGCACCAGCCTGAAGATGACGAGTGAGACCTCGTCGAAACGTCGCCTAGACACCCCAACTTTTACACGGGAAGACACCCGAGGACACCAAAACCTGCATACCTATACCCGTGAAAATCTACGAAAGCAAATATATATATATACACACACACACACACACACACACACACACACACACACACTCTGTTTAAGAATTGGGGCCCGAGTTTGTTTGTTTTCCTCCTCCCTCCCTGTGCCTTTTTCCTTGTGTGTCGTGGTTTTCTTTCTTTCTTTCTTTCTTTCTTTCTTTCTTTCTTTCTTTCTTTCTTTCTTTTCTTTCTTATAAGCCTGCTTGTCTTGTTTTAATTGAATGTATGTAAGCCACTCTGAGAGCCCTTTTGTCTGAAAAGGGAGATAAAACACTCTAAATAAATTAGGTACCGCTAAGTTAGTGATGTATGGAAGTGAGAGCTGGACCATAAAGAAGGCTGATCGCCGAAGAATGGATGCTTTTGAATTCTGGTGCTGGAGGAGACTCTTGAGAGTCCCATGGACTGCAAGAAGATCCAACCTCTCCATTCTGAAGGAAATCAGCCCTGAGTGCTCACTGGAAGGACAAATCCTGAAGCTGAGGCTCCAAGACTTTGGCCACCGCATGAGAAGAGGAGACTCCCTGGAAAAGACCCTGATGTTGGGAAAGATGGAGGGCACAAGGAGAAGGGGACGACAGAGGACGAGATGGTGGGACAGTGTTCTCGAAGCTACCAGCATGAGTTTGACCAAACTGCAGGAGGCAGTGGAAGACAGGAGGGCCTGGCGTGCTCTGGTCCAGGGGGCCACGAAGAGTCGGACACAACTAAACAACAACAAATAGTGGGACGTGAGGGCAATGCCTGCCTATCTTCCTTCCAGTTGAGGTCAGACAGGCCCACTCTCCCTGTTGAACTTCCAACACCAAGTGAAGTCTCCTTTAATTCCAGCAGTTAAATTGAATCCCGATTTTATGGGTTCCACTTACTTTTATCTGCATTGCATTGTTTTTCCCAGCTTAAGAGACGAAGAGGTACGTAGTCAAAATGAGCATCGCCAGCTGCCCTGTGGAAAGGATCCCAGTGCCTTTTAAATAGGTTAGCAGCATATATTTTTGAAGTCTGTCCATTGAATGATATTGCTTGTAAGCCACACCCTGGTAAGGTTTGTATCTTGAGATGCAGGATCTAAATTGCAACACATCTATCATCCTGTCAAAAGGTAGGCGATTCATCCTCCCGCAAGTTTCTCAAGACCAGGCCTACTGCTCAGTCTTACCAGAAAAGGTTGACTTGTTCTCTGGTGCCAGTTTTTAGTTGTTTTTATCAGGTTTCAGATAGATATAGAAAAATTTAAAAACCCTCCTCCCAATCTGAGATGGGTATAAAGGATGAATCACAATACAGATTGTTTTGACAAAAGAAAAAGGGACAAAGTCCATTAATGGTAGAAGAGGGGGGAAACAACCAAAAACCCTTAATGTAGTCATTCGCCGATGCTTTTTCGGAATGTTTTATTTCCTTAAAGGTAAAGGGACCCCTGACCATTAGATCCAGTCGTGACCGACTCTGGGGTTGCGGCGCTCATCTCGCTTTATTGGCCGAGGGAGCCGGCGTACAGCTTCCGGGTCATGTGGCCAGCAGGACTAAGCCGCTTCTGGCAAACCAGAGCAGCGCACGGAAACGCCATTTACCTTCCCGCTGGAGCGGTACCTATTTATCTACTTGCACTTTGACGTGTTTTCGAACTCCTAGGTTGGCAGGAGCAGGGACCAAGCAACGGGAGCTCACCCCGTCATGGGGATTCGAACTGCCTACCTTCTGATTGGCAAGTCCTAGGCTCTGTGGTTTAACCCACAGCGCCACCTGCGTCCCCCTTTATTTCCTTGGGGGAATGCAATTCCACCCCACCTGAAAAACCCTATGACACCAATCCATAGCTCAGTTGGTAGAACATGAGACTTTTAGTCAAAACGGCCATGTTGTCTGGGAGTAATTCCCTTTTTCACGATTTCCCAAGCAAGAATAATGCAAACTTTTACCTTTCCATAAAAAGCTGTTTGCACTGAGGTCCAGCTCTGAGGGCCTTCTGGCGGTTCCCTTACTGCAAGAAGCGAAGTTAGAGGGAACCAGGCAGAGGGCCTTCTTGGTGGTGGCGCCCGCCCTGTGGAACATCAGATGTCAAAGAGATGAACAACTACCAGACTTTTAGAAGACATCTGAAGGGAAGTTTTTAATGTGTGACATTTTAGTGTATTTTTGGTCTTTGTTGGAAGCCGCCCAGAGTGGCTGGAGAAACCCAGCCAGATGGGCAGGGTACCAATCATAAGTTTTATTATTATTATTATTATTATTATTATTATTATTATTATTATTTCTGCATGGCTGAAATGCATCCTTGAACTCTGATGATGCTTCTTGCTGACAGGCAGACAGAGAGAGGGCTGTGTGTTTAGAAATTAGCCTACTGTAGAAAAAGGTAAAATTTGCATGCGTTGATCCACTCCCTTTTGCCCACCCCGGTAAGTGGACCTCAAGGGGTTGCCCAGAAGGGAATGCGGACCTCAGGCAGAATACATTCCCCACCATGGCCTAGGACCCTGCCTTCCCCAACCTGCAGTTGTTGTTTTTCTGGAGAGCTGCCATCGTCCACGCTCTGGTTTGAAGGAAGTTGTAGCTGAGCCAGGCAGGGCTGAGAGTAGGTTCCAGGCATGGGGGACCTTTGGCCCATCAGGTGTCGCTGAACTATAACTCCCACCAGCCCAACAAGCATGGGCAATAAGCCAGGGGTGATGGGTGCCATAGCATCTGGACGGCCAAAAGTTTCCGGCAGGCAGGCAGGCAGACCCCAACTTTTGCAAAATGAATCCAGATGCAGTAGCCTTTGTTCTGACCCAGCCAAAAGGTGACTCCTAACGTTCTCAAAAGCAGGTGTACACACAACAAGGAGTTCTCTCCAAGGGATGGGGGTCAAGCCCCTTTGAGCTGCAAAGTTTATCCACCGATAGCAGGCTGCAAAGATCTTTTTTAGAAGTAGACTCAAAGCAAGCCACCCTTGCTTTAATGCATGGGTAGGCAAACTAAAAGGACGTGGGTGGCGCTGTGGTCTAAACCACTGAGCCTCTTGGGCTTGCCAATCAGAAGGTTGGCGGTTCGAATCCCCGTGACGGGGTGAGTTCCCGTTGCTCGGGCCCTGTGCCTGCCAACCTAGCAGTTCGAAAGCACAGCTGTGCAAGTAGATGAATAGGTACCACTCCAGCGGGAAGGTAAACGGCGTTTCCATGTGTTGCTCTGGTTTGCCAGAAGCAGCTTTGTCATGCTGGCCACATGTCTGCGGACAAACACTGGCTCCCTCAGCCACTAAAGTGAGATAAGCACCGCAACCCCCGAGTCCTCCGCGACTGAACGGTCAGGGGTCCCTTTACCTAGACAAACTAAGGTCCGGGGGGCCAGATCCAGCCCAATCACCTTCTAAATCCAGCCTGCAGACGGTCCAGGAATCAGCTTGTTTTTACATGAGTAGAATGTGCCCTTTTATTTAAAATGCATCTCTGGGTTATTTGTGGGGCATAAGAATTTGTTCATTTCTTTTCTTCCAAAATATAGTCCGGCCCCCCACAAGGTCTGAGGGACAGGGGACTGGACCCCTGCTGAAAAAGTTTGCTGACCCCTGCTTAATGCATACGAAACACCTCCTCTTTTTTTTTAAACACTCAACTCAGTATTTATTTCTACATTCACACAATGCTAGATTACATGATACGAGTCGATCCTCTACATTCCGCCACGGTGCGGTGCGGCCAACCGACAGGGTTAAATGCAGACATGGGGTAATCTCTGTTCTCTAGGGGGCTAGGCTGAGTTTGACGGGAGAAGTTCACTCGCTGCCTGAGAGGTGGATGGGCAGTCGGCGAGACATAATTCTTTCGGAGGCGAGAAGAGGGAAGAAACCAGAATACATCTTTCCTCCTCAACTTTGTCAAACCCAATACGCCTTTACACTGTTATTAATAATCTGAAAACAACCCTTGATGGGCGTACTGGCTTGAACGGGGATAAAAACTGAACTTCCTAGCGCTGGACGGAGCTAATAGCGATATATATATATATATACATGACATATATAATTATACATATATAATTACTAAAAAGGCACTTTCTTTCCAAAAAGGGACCAGCCTTACAGATCAATTGCAAGGACTGCAAAAGTTCCTTCTTGCGGCCTTTGGGTGGGGCGAAAGCGTCCTTTTGGCCTTCAAACGTCCTCGCGTCCCGTCCCGATCAAACCCTTTTCAGAAAATCCTCCTTTTTTTCTTTTTTGCGGCTTCAAGCAGGCCGTGCTGCTGGGCAGATGGGGCTACCCAGACAGTCCCACCGCACGCGACAAGGGAGTTGGTTGCCTCTGGGGAGCGAGCAGCAAGGGCGAAGCAGCTGGCGATGGACTAAGGGCCCGGCGAGTTTGCAGAGGGTTCCTTTTTCGGGGAGCGGGGGAGAGGGGTTTGAGTTCATGTTTCCAGCACTCGGATGAGAGGCAAAGGTTTGGGGCCCGGAGACTTGGTGAGCCGTTTGCTGCAGGAGAGAGAGAGAAGACAGAGGGGAGGGAGAGAGATATTAGAGAATAAGCCGACATTAGGAAACGTGGAGGTAAAGGATAACCTCTCGCCTACATGGGCCTACTTGGCGGTTATTGCCTGCATACCTGCACTTGGGGAATGTTGAGATCCCAGTCCCCATGGTTCTGAATCAAGGGTTCAAAGAGGAACAAAGGAAGCTGCCTTGCCAATCTAGCTCACCATCGTCAACACTGACTGGCAGCGCCTCTCCGGGGTTTCAGGCAAGAGTCTGTACCCTGGCCCTAATGGGAGATACCGGGGACATTCTGCTTGCCCACCCAGTGAGCCACGCCAGATGGACGGCATACAAATAATAAATTTATTATTAATTATTATTATTATTATTACTATTATTATTATTATTATTATCAGGTATGGTTCCAGTCTCCGCTTCTCATTTTGTATTGCATTATGTTGTGCAATGTAACGGGACGCGGGTGGCGCTGTGGGTAAAAGCCTCAGCGCCTAGGGCTTGCTGATCGAAAGGTCGGCGGTTCGAATCCCCGCGGCGGGGTGAGCTCCCGTCTTTCGGTCCCAGCGCCTGCCAACCTAGCAGTTCGAAAGCACCCCCGGGTGCAAGTAGATAAATAGGGACCGCTTACTGGCGGGAAGGTAAACGGCGTTTCCGTGTGCTGCGCTGGCTCACCAGATGCAGCTTTGTCATGCTGGCCACGTGACCCGGAAGTGTCTCCGGACAGCGCTGGCCCCCGGCCTCTTGAGTGAGATGGGCGCACAACCCTAGAGTCTGTCAAGACTGGCCCGTACGGGCAGGGGTACCTTTACCTTTTTATGTTGTGCATTGTGGTTTGCTGTTGTTTTATTGACTGGAGTTGGGAAATTACTTATTGTAATTTTTAAGAGTGGATTTTTGTTAATCTTGAGATGCTGATATTCATTATTATTCTAATGAATGTTGAATGTTATTTTATTTGCATATTGTATATTGTATTATGCATATTGTCTTATTTACATGATGTTAGCCGCTCTGAGCCCGGCTTTGGCCAGGGAGGGCAGGATACAAATCAATTATTATTATTATTATTATTATTATTATTATTATTATTATTATTATTATTCCACCCCAGGTCAGCTGCCACTGCCCCTAAAGGGCAGGTGGCAACCCCTCCACCCTGCCGCTCACCTGCTGACGTACTCTGATTTGGAGCGGGGCCTTGCATTGTGGACCCCGGCGCTCTGGGCCTGCTTTTCAATGAGGTGCTCCATGCGGTCGTGCATCTCAAGGTTCTGCAGGGAGAAAACACGAGTGAAAGGGATGATTTCACTGATTTCCAGGGGGCTGGTCTAAACGAACTGGGGGTGGGGGGCTTCCAGCTCTACAACCATATTAAAAAAGGGGGCATGTTAATTAAACCGGCAACATTTCGCTCAGGGGAAAGGGAGGCAGACAGAACTGGCCTGAACCACTGGAAGAACAACATTTCAATAACGGGAGCAAAGCATCATGGTTGGGACGTGCCAAGAGAAAAACTACGCATTTGGCAGAAACTGGCAAAATCTGCATTAAATGTCTCTTTGATGGCGCTGTTTCCTCTGCTTTGATGCTCATTTTGGCGGGGAGGGACAGCAGTCCCACCTGCAAGTCAGTTTCGTGCCTGTGTGTGTCCTTTCAAGACACCTGGAGTCAGGTTGCAAGAGTCCGCTCTGGACCCGGCCGGCATTCCCGTAGCACCACAAACGCCCCACCAGGGGGCAGCCGAGCCAAGGGCTCTTCTGGGGCAAGGAATGCGCTTGGTCTTTCACCACCAACTTGCAAAATCGAAATGCAAACACCCCACCCCACCCCGAAATTGGATTACGCATTTTCTCCAGATTTCACAATGGGAAAGCATGTGCAAAAATAGGTGTCTTTAAGGCTGTGTACGCAGCCTTAAAGCACATGCAAAAACCAGTTGTTGTTTTTAAGGCTGTGTACGCCATGCCTGGTTTTTGCAGGTGAATGCGCTGAGAATTATTAGTGGTGCATTTTACGTTTTTAAAAGAGCATTTTGTACGTAAGGAGCGCATCCAAAATGTGGGCTTCAGGACTGGTGCCCTACTCAGCGTAGACCTCCGCCGAAATTAGCAGACCTAAGCTAGGCATGTTGATTTCAATGAGTCCGAGTAGGACTAACGTTGGATAAAACTGTAATAATCTGCAGCCATATGCACAAACACCGTAGGGAGAAATATGATCACAAGGTGAGCTGACAGGGGACTGCGCTGGATGGCTCTAAAAGGGGACTATATGGGTTTGCAGCCAACGTTAGCCCCACTCAATGCATAGAAAAACAACTCATGAGAAAACCTCGGCCTTTTAATGTCAATATCTTGCAGGCAACGGGATGAGGAACTTTAATAAAAATGGTTACCTACCTCTGCCTCCAGGTAGGCCACACGTTCTTTGAGTTCCTGGATGATTGTGTCTTTGGACTGAATCACGGTCTTGGAGTTTTGAAGCTGTGGAGAAGGCGGATTGTTAGAAATGAACAGCCCTGGAGTCTCCAGAAAAGGAGAAGCTAGCTGGAAACATGCCCCAAAATGGCCCAGGTAAGTTGCACCAGGGATGCGGGTGGTGCTGTGGGTTGAACCACAGAGCCTAGGACTTGCCGATCAGAAGGTCGGCGGTTTGAATCCCCGCGATGGGGTGAGCTCCCGTTGCTCGGTCCCTGCTCCTGCCAACCTTGCAGTTCGAAAGCACGTCAAAGTGCAAGTAGATAAATAGGTACCGCTCCAGCAGGAAGGTAAACGGCTTTTCCGTGCGCTGCTCTGGTTCGCCAGAAGCGGCTTAGTCATGCTGGCCACATGACCTGGAAGCTGTACGCCGGCTCCCTCGGCCAATAAAGCAAGATGAGCGCCGCAACCCCAGAGTCGGCCACGACTGGACCTAATGGTCAGGGGTCCCTTTAGCTTTTAAGTTGCACCAGGGGTTTAAAACTAGCACCCCCACCCCCAGAGAAAGTGGGACCTGTAATCTTGGGGAAGGTGGGAGAGAGACAGACAGATCTCAAAGCAAAGATGCAACATCAAACTTCAACTCCCATGATGTGGGGCCACAGCTGTCAAAGGAGGGGTGAGGAATTGGCAGAAAGCTCCCGGTGTTGCTGGACTTCAACTCCCAGCAGCCCACAGGGTCAAGGGGCAGGAATGCAGCTGTAACCCACTACCACCGATGACACAGAAATGTCTGAACTCTCTCTCTCTCTCTCTGTAGTTAATGCATGCTGCCTGATTAATCGGGCTCCTACAGCAGCTTATAAATCATTTTTGAAACGTAACAGCCCCTCCCCATAGGCTTACAGTCTAAAAAAGTCACAACACACAAGGAAAACCGATTGGGAGGGAAGAGGAAAGAAGGAAACTCAAGCCCGTAAGTTGCAAAGTTGTTCTAACGACCAGCTGGGAGGCTCCAAAAGCTGCTGGTCTCTCAGCTGCGTGGAGTTTGTTTAGGTAGGTTTTTCTAACACAATTTTAAGTTTGGATCCCTAATCCTCTGGCGATGTGCAGAACTTTCAGAGAGAGAGAGAGAGAGAGAGAGAGAGAGAGAGAGAGAGAGAATCGTCACTGCATCAGCCCCAGACACCTCCATGAATAGGGCTTAGTTACAGGAGTCCTTTTGTGGTGTGAGTCACTCAAAAGCTGGGAGGTCAGTTTTAAATCAAACAGAAGCCAAATTAATTGGCACAGGGCTTAAGATTTAACTCTTTCCCAAGTCAGGGAGATACACACACGGCTGGTTTTAAAGGCGGAGAGACTCTCTCTTTTTTATTTGTTAATCTTACCATCTGGTTTCTGTTATGTTTGGCTGTTAGCTCACTTTCACCGTCTAGACTTACACATGTACGAAGAGAAGCCTATCTAGACACGCAGAGCACTGACGTGTGTTTTAATATGGCTTTTTATAGCTCTTCATTAGCTATTTTTTTGAAGGTTTTAAAGAATTGTTTGACAGGTTTTTGAAAAACAGATAATTCCCTTGCTTTATTCTCTCCGTAATCTGCTTTGCGGTCCAATGAGCTTTTTGACATTCAAGTGACATATAAACTCCCCAGAGTAAAATAGGTAAGAGCAGATATGCAAAAATGTTCTTTTGGGGTTACTCCCAGTGGCAGCCGGGTGCCGATTGGGACTGGTGGGGAAGAAGGCAGAGAAAGAATCCCAATGGGAGGTCGAGCCAGAGCCAAAGGGGTGGAGCCTGTGTCGATGGGGTGGAGCCAGTGTCAACAGGAGGCGGAGCCAACTTCCTCTACTCCACCCCCCTTCTTCCTCCTACCTGCCAAGTTCTACAAGGGGCAATGTTGAGACCAAGGGTGTCAGGAGTGCTTGCAGGAGCCGGGCCCTGTGGCCAATAGGTCTTTGCAGGACTGGGGCCTTCCTAAGTTTGTTCTGGAGAGGCAAGGCGCGGCCACACAGGTGAGGCTGCTTGGTAACTCACAGCACCTGGTGGCAAGAGCCGGGAAGGGATATAAGGTCAGCATTTTCCCTTCGGCTCTTTGCCATAGCAACACATTCCCTGCCTTGCTGCGTTTGACTCCTTGACTCCCTGCTTCTTGACCCTTCGGACCCTTGGGCTTCTTGACTCCTGGCTCTCTGAAACCTCAGACTCTTGGCTTCCTGACTCCTGGCTTCTGGACTCCTGTTCCTGCTCCCACCCCGCCATCTTGCCCCCGGTCCTGACGTCCCCAGCCGGGACTTCGATCACCCATGAACCGGACCGTGACAAAGGGTGAGGAGGAAGCGAACAGGCAGGGCCACCCCTCGTACTGGTTGTTAAGTAGGAAGCCAGGCAGGGAGGGAGTTGGCTGAGAGCAGAGCAGGAACAAGGACGCTGGACTCATCCTGCTCTTTGCATTATGCTCGGGTCTAGCACAACATTACCTCTGGAGACAGGAGGATGCCGGCAAGCGGAGGGGTAAGAGTGGAGGAAAGAGAAAGAAGCAGATTGCGTAACCCCAAACTCAGGAAGGGGAGAAGACCCCCAAAACGCTCCATCCCAGCCGCAGCGCACAGCTCATCCCCAGCACCCACCTGCTCAATCATCTGCCGGACCTTCCTCTGCTGGCTCTTGAGCATGTCGTCCAAGTGGTGGATCTTCTCCCGCAAAGTGGCAACTTCCTTCTCCAGTTTGGCCGACCTGAGAGCAGGAGGATGAAGAAGAAGGAGAAGAGGAGAAAGAGGCCACAGGTTATGCAAAAGCTAGTTCTGTAAGATCCCGCTTTTCGTTCCAGCTTGAAAAGCCGGCTGCACAGGCAACTCCCCATTTATGCACTCTCGGGCATCACTGCGAACTCAGACGCAGCATAAAAAGGGCCCCGAAAGAACACGAAAACGGCCCCATGACAACACCTTGGAGGTCCCAAGTAGCAAGGTGGTTAGATTGGTCTCAACTAGGGCCAGGGCCTTTTCAGCACTGGCCCCGACTTGGTGGAACACTCTGTCACAAGAGACCAGGGCCCTGCGGGACTTGACATCTTTCTGCAGGGCCTGCAAGACAGAGTTGTTCCGCCTGGCCTTTGGTTTGGACTCAGTCTGACCCTTATGTCTTCCCTCCTCTTATGATCTTGATTTATAGGCTACTTTTAAAATAAGGTTGCATTTTAAATTGCATTTTAACCTGCATTTTAAATTGTTTTGTTGTTGTTTTCCCCTTATGTTTTTATTCTAATTTTACTGGTGTTAGCCACCCTGAGCTCAGCTCTGGCTGGGGAGGGTGGGGTATAAATAAAATTTATTATTATTAAAAATGACTCAAAAATAGCATCTAGCAATCCCAGCACTGAACTTTGAGACCTGTGGAGCGTTGGGAGTTTGAGCAAGGAGTGATCACAGTGGAGTTTGGTGAATTTTTTTGTTTTTTGAAAGGGTTTTCCAGAAGTTTGGAGGGTGTTTAGTGGTTTTTCCAATGGTGTTCCAATATACACGATTTCACATAAACGTGTTGTGCCTCGGAATGTAACCCGTATGCAAATGGGGATCTGTTTATTATCTCTCCTCCCATCCCACGCCCTGTTCTGTGCTATCTGTCAGAAAACCCTATTGGACGCAAGTCAGACACAAGTCCCCAGCCCCACTGATCCTCCACGCCTGGGGCTCAAGCCTCTCACCTTTCCTGCTCGGCAACTTTGTCCTTCTCGACGCTGCGCAGCTGCTCCAGCTCAGACTCGTCGTCTCTCATCTTCTGAAGCAGAGTTTTGTGCTCCTGCAACGGGGAGAGAAGGGAAAGAAGGGATAAGGTGGCTGCCGCGAGGCTCTCAGATCCGACAGCAGGCCTTGCAATAAACCTGAAAAACTACGCCTAGGGAGGGGAAGAACAGAGAACGCCGTGGGGCTGGGCAGTATTCGCTCTACGTGGGGCTGCCCTTGAGACTGACCCAGAAACTCCAGTGGGTGCAGAATGCTGCAGCGAGACTCCTTACGAGGTCTTCGCTGCGAGATCACATTCACCCGGTGCTATACCAGCTGCACTGGCTCCCGGTGGAGTACAGGATCAGGTTCAAGGTGCTGGTTTAAACCTTTAAAGCCCTATACGGCCTAGGACCCGCATACACACGGGACCGCCTCTCCTGGTATGTCCCAAGGAGGATCTTACGGTCTACAAACAAAAACATCTTGGAGGTCCCAGGCCACAGGGAGGTTAGGCTGGCCTCAACTAGAGCCAGGGCTTTTTCGGCTGTGGCCCCGATCTGGTGGAACGCTCTGTCACAAGAGACTAGGGCCCTGCGGGACCTGACATGTTTCCGCAGGGCCTGCAAGACAGAGCTGTTCCACCAGGACTTTGGCCAGGGCACAGCCTGACTCCCTCCTTTGGCAATCTGCACAGAACTCTACCCAATGGTTGCCATCAATTTGATTTGAAGTAATTTTTTAATGAAATGATTTTAAAATGTTGTCTTATTTTATTGTTGTTAGCCGCCCTGAGCCCGGCTTCGGCCGGGGAGGGCGGGATATAAATAAAAAAAAATTATTATTATTATTATTCCTGACCCACAGTACAGTGGTGCCCCACAAGACGAATGCCTCGCAAGACGAAAAACTCGCTAGACGAAAGGGTTTTCCGTTTTTTGAGTCGTTCCGCAAGACGAATTTCCCTATGGGCTTGCTTCGCAAGACGAAACGTCTTGCGAGTTTGTTTCCTTTTTCTTAAAGCCGCTAAGCCGTTAATAGCCGCTAAGCCGCTAATAGCCGCTAAGCCGCTAATAGCCGTGCTTCGCAAGACGAAGAGACTCGCGGAACGGATTTCGTCTTGCGAGGCACCACTGTATGCACATAATTTGTTCTCGCGAGAGGCAGCGACGCCTGCCAACATGAATGTCTTTAAAAGAGGACGGGGCGGATTCACACATGTAGAAAAGGCTACAGTTCCTCTTAGATTCCCATCCTGAGCAGGTGTGGGTACTTTAAGCCAGTGTTTCCCAGCCTTGGGTCTCCAGCTGTTTTTGGACTCCCATTCCCATCATCCCTGACCACTGGTCTTGCTA
The DNA here is from genome assembly GCF_964188315.1 of Podarcis muralis. Lineage (NCBI taxonomy): Eukaryota > Metazoa > Chordata > Lepidosauria > Squamata > Lacertidae > Podarcis > Podarcis muralis. The sequence goes on from NC_135670.1 coordinate 2,785,269, forward strand.
GCTAGGGATGATGGGAGTTGTAGTCCTAAAACAGCTGGAGGCCCAAGGTTGGGAAATTCTGCTTTACGATAGGGTAATCTTTATTGTCATTGTCCCATACAGAACAACGAAATTGGAAGGGGAAAAAATCTACACAAGACATTCAAAACCAACAAGCCTGCTATCCTAGCCTGGTTAGCCCCCTAAAAACTCAGATACCCCATTTTTAAAATACAATACACTCCCATAGAGACCCCTACACTGTGTTTAAAACAAAAATAGCATTTGGATAGAAACTGTTTCTCAGGCGGCTAGTCCTAGTCTTTTAAGCTGTAAACCAGCACGTTTTTGGTTGAATGGTATCGTTACATTTTTTATTTTATTTTTTTAAAGGCATTCTGGTCTACGGCTGCTCCTTTCGAGGGTCTAAAGCATTGTTTGGTCTCTGATAAGTTTGCTAGACTGGTTTAATGCCATCTTCCACTTGCAAGGGCCACTCCAAATAAAAGACAACTAAAGGAAAGAGGGTTCTGAATTAAACAAAAAGGTACAATTAGATGCTTCACCAAACCAAGCGAATTTGCACTCTCTCTCAATTTTGGCCCAGCGGCACAACGGCTTTCGCTGCGCCAATCTGCCCTGCGGACAACCGCCGGCGTCTTCCGTCAGGCGAGTACCTTCTCCATCCCCGTCAGGAGTCTCTGCAGCTCCTCCAGCTTCAAATCCTTCTCTTCCAAGTCCAGCTCCGCCCTTCGGAGAGCTGCTCCCGAATGTTCGGCTTCTCTCCGGTAATGGGAAATGGATGTCTGCAAGAAGAGGGGAGAGGGGGCACTTTTGCATGAATGTTGACCGTTTCCCACAAACACGGCTAGCGAAATTGCACTGTTCACCCCAAAAGCCTGGCAACCACCATCATACCATCATCAACCCTAAACGGCCTCGGTCCTGTATACCTGAAGGAGCGTCTCCACCCCCATCGTTCTGCCCGGACACTGAGGTCCAGCGCCGAGGGCCTTCTGGCGGTTCCCTCCCTGCGAGAAGCCAAGTTACAGGGAACCAGGCAGAGGGCCTTCTCGGTGGTGGCGCCCACCCTGTGGAACACCCTCCCACCAGATGTGAAGGAAATAAGTAGCTATCCTATCTTTAAAAGACATCTGAAGGCAGCCCTGTTCAGGGAAGTTTTTAATTTTTAACGCTGTACTGTTTTTAACACTTGATTGGGAGCCGCCCAGAGTGGCTGGGGAAACCCAGCCTGATGGGTGGGGTATTAATAAATTATTATTATTATTATTATTATTGTTGTTGTTGTTGTTGTTGTTGTTGTTGTTGTTGTTGTTGTTGTTGTTGTTGTTATTGTTAGTACTTTGTCATGGCCTCCACATGATGATGATGATGATGATGTAGAGGCCATGACAAAGGACCCCTTCCCTGGCCCACAGCTCCAGCATCTCATGCAACTGGCAGCGCAGCCTCAGAGAGGGTGGTCCTTGCAACCACGGACGAGGATGCAAAGCCACGGGCCTCCCAGGTGTTGGATGTTCGGCCACATCAATGGTTCTCAAAGTGGACAGTACCACTCCTGAGGGACCTAGCAGGGTTTGAGGAAGGGTGATGTGTGTCTCTGTTGTGTGGGATGCGGGGGAAACCATGAAGCCAGCCAATGCTCTGCATAAACGTAAAGGGGACCCCTGACCATTAGGTCCAGTCATGGCCGACTCTGGGGTTGCGGTGCTCATCTCGCTTTGTTGGCCGAGGGAGCCGGTGTACAGCTTCTGGGTCATGTGGCCAGCAGGACTAAGCCGCTTCTGGCAAACCAGAGCAGCGCATGGAAACGCCGTTTACCTTCCCGCCGGAGCGGTACTTATTTATCTGCTTGCACTTTGACGCTCTTTCGAACTGCTAGGTTGGCAGGATCAGGGACCGAGCAACGGGAGCTCACCCCGTCACGGGGATTCAAACCGCCGACCTTCTGATCGGAAAGCCCAAGGCTCAGTGGTTTAGACCACAGCACCACCCATGTCCCTAATAGCTCCATCCTTATTTCAGACAGTGTGATATATCAGTACAGTCGTACCTTGGAAGCTGAACGGAATCCGTTCCGGAAGGCCATTCGACTTCCAAAACGTTTGAAAATTCTGATTGGCTGCAGGAAGCCCCGTCAGCGGTTCAGGTTCCAAAAGAACGTTTGAAAACCAGAACACTCGCTTCCAGGTTTCAATTGTCTGGGAGCCGAAATGTCCGAGTTCCAGGGCGTCCGGGATCCAAGGCACGACTCTACAGTCATACCTCGGGTTAAAGTTGCTTCAGGTTGAGCGTTTTCGGGTTGCGCTCTGCGGCGACCCGGAAATAACAGAACACGTTACTTCCGGGTTTCGCCGCTCGCGCATGCGCTCAAAATGACGTCAGACACATGTGCAGAAGCGGCAAATTGCGACCCGCGCAGATGCGTGTCGCGTTCTCTTCAGAATGCGAATGGGGCTCAGGAACAGATCCCGTTCGCATCCAGAGGTACCACTGTATATCGCAATGTTTAGCTGGCGATATATTGCAACGCTGAAAGCCAGCCCTACATAGGTGTGCTGGAGGTGTAAAGGATGGTCACACTTTGGAAAGCCGCTATCCCTGGAACAAGTTCGTCAGTTTTGTTGCATCAGTCGAGCTAAACTGTCCGAACTGGATTTTGAAGAATGTGCAATTGATTGCGACCGCTTTGAATGTTACGATCTTCCTGAGCGGGTCGCTCAAACTGCAGTTTTGAATCATGATTTTTGTAGGGTAAGGTTGCGGGGCCTGGGGATGAGCTTATGGAACCAAGGGAGCGGTGACCCCCATAAAAGTTTGGGAACCCCTGGCCTGATCCAGCGGGCCTTTCTTGTGTTCTGACCTCATAGGCGGCTCTGTCCGACTGGTGGCGCTTCTCGGCCTCTTGAAGTTTCGTGAAGAGCTTCTTGGTGGTCTCCCGCATTATCGAGATGTCTTCTCCGGGGTACGTCGGCTCATCCTGGAGAGAGGTAAGGTTTTTAAGCAAGGGGGACCTTTTTCGGCCGGAGGGCCACCTTCCCATTTGGGGGCAACCTCCCGAGGGCCGCACACCAGCAGTGGGCGGAGCCAGAAACAAGACTGGGCGGAGCAATGGGAATGCTTTGTTTTTTATGATAGGCTAGTTTCCTACTTCTCTCTCTCTCTCAACAGATTGAGGTTGAATCCTGACAAGACAGAAGTACTGTTTTGGGGGGATAGGGGGCGGGCGGGTGTGGGGGACTCCCTGGTCCTGAATGGGGTAACTGAGCCCATGAAGGACCAGGTGTGCAGACTGGGAGTCATTCTGGACTCACAGCTGTCCATGGAGGCGCAGGTCAGTTCTGTGTCCAGGGCGGCTGTCTACCAGCTCCATCTGGTACGCAGGATGAGACCCTCCCTGCCCGCAGACTGTCTCACCAGAGTGGTGCATGCTCTGGTTATCTCTCCCTTGGACTACTGCAATGCGCTCTACATGGGGCTACCCTTGAAGGTGACCCAGAAACTACAACTAATCCAGAATGTGGCAGCTAGACTGGGGACTGGGAGCGGCCGCCAAGACCACACAACACCGATCTTGAAAGATCTGCATTTGCTCCCAGTACGTTTCCGAGCACAATTCAAAGGGTTGGTGCTGACCTTGAAAGCCCTAAATGGCCTCGGCTCAGTATACCTGAAGGAGAGTCTCCACCCCCATCGTTCTGCCCGGACACTGAGATCCAGCGCCGAGGGCCTTCTGGCGGTTCCCTCCCTGCGAGAAGCCAAGTTACAGGGAACCAGGCAGAGGGCCTTCTCGGTGGTGGCGCCTGCCCTGTGGAACGCCCTCCCAGCAGATGTGAAGGAAATAAGCAGCTATCCTATCTTTAAAAGACATCTGAAGGCAGCCCTGTTTAGGGAAGTTTTTAATATTTTATGCTGTATTGTTTTCAACACTCGATTGGGAGCCGCCCAGAGTGGCTGGGCAAAGACCAAACACAGAGGCCAGGAGGGACACACCCCGGCCTGAGATCTCCCCACCCCTGAACTGCCAAGGAAACGATGGACTCCCATCTCCCCATTTGGTGCTGACATCCAGGGTGGTGCAATGGTTAGAGTGCTGGACTGGGCTTCAAATCCATACTGGGGTGACCCTGGGCCGGCCAGTATCTCCGAGCCTAACCTACCTCACAGGGTTGTTGTGAGGGGGGGTGAAGAGAAAGGAAGAGGTGCACAGGCCACTTTGAGATCCTTGGAGAAACGGGGGGGTATAAATGCAATAATAAATAACGTGCAAACGAGTCACAAGCAAGCTGATTCACCTTGCTCAAGGCATTAATTAATTGCATTAACATCTCTCTCCCCCCCCCCCCCAAGGCAAGGGACAGGGCTTTCACTTCCTTGGCTTCTCCTTGCAAGGTCGGGGCCTCCAAAAATCACCCAGGGGCAGAGTGAGGATTCCCTACCCCACTGGCCTGAGGCTCTAACCATTGCACCACACTGCCTCCCCTCTCCCCTAACTTCAGCTCTAGGTCAGGGCGAGTGAACAAGCCGGCCCTTTTGTGACCAGCCCAGGTTCTCCCCAACCTCAGTTCCTTCCAGGCATGGAGGCCACCTGTGAACGCCAACCGTCCCCCCCCCACCGCCACGGCCACGGACTCTCGCGCACGGACCTGGCATAGTGACACGCTGCGAAATGAGGTAGTTCTGTGAGGACGGATCCCGTTCGGCTTGTCCAGCGTTTTCTGTGTTTGAAGACATACACGCAAATAAAGTAAAATAAACTGGGGAAAGGGAACCGAACATCACCTCTTTTCGTGACAGAACTCCACACAGAGGTGTTTCTCACACCCTTTTAATCATGCAGATAAAGAAACCATATTTATCGCCAGACTTTTAGTTTAGGACAGTTTTTAAAAGTATATTATTTATGCAATTTATCACAATTATTTTAATGCTATTTTGTTTTTCAAATTGCCCTGTGACCATTTTTGGTGAAGGGCAGTAGAGCAATCTCTTCATTATTTTATTAATAAACGGTTATAATAATTGACATCAGCGATGTACGGTTAATATGCAACTGAATAACAGCGGCTCTGTGTGTGTGTGTCTGCACTTGAACGATGGTTCCTGAGGTAAAGGAGCAAGAGTGCCTCCATTTTGGGGAGCCATCTGGAAACAAAATGGCGGACTCAACCTTTTGGAACTGCAGCGATTTGGACCCCTCTTAACGTTTTGGAACCAAATTTGGCAAGGCGGTCCTTGGGACTGAGAAGCAGGGTTTTCTCCAGGCCCGGATACTGTTGAATCAAGATGGCGGACCCAACATTTCAAAGCTACAGGGTCCATGGGTTCATGAAGATACCAACAAAAGGAAAGTTCAGTGATATTCACAATACCGTAATCAAAAAGCCGCTGTTTGCCCTGGATGGGGCCCTTTAGGCTAAGCAAATCAGTCTCTTAAGCTTAAGCCAAAAAAGACTGAATTCTCTATAAGACTGAATCTCAATATACAATATCAAGACTTGGAGATTAGACCACTGAAGAAGCCCGGAAAACTACCTTGGGAGTGGGCTACCTGCAAGCCCCAGTTAAAGGGTCCCATTGGGGGCGAACAGCCGCCTTTTGAATCCTTGGCCTGCTAGGGTGAAACAGGCGCAAAACGCCAGCACCCTGTCTCTACAACTCCACTAGCATCTCTCGGTATTATGAATATCACCGAACTTACCTTTTGTTGGTATCTTCGTGAACTTATCTAATAGACTGGGTGAAGCATTTGAAAAAAATCTATTGAAACCAGACATTATAAGTTCATTTTAGGCTGGGTAGTTTGGAAGTCTTTGTGGCTTTGTTTAATGCTTTGTATTTTTCTCAGGTGGTTGATAATGTATGTACAGTGGTACCTCAGGTTACATACGCTTCAGGTTATATACGCTTCAGGTTACAGACTCCGCTAACCCAGAAATAGTGCTTCAGGTTAAGAACTTTGCTTCAGGATGAGAACAGAAATCATGCGGCAGCAGCAGGAGGCCCCATTAGCTAAAGTGGTGCTTCAGGTTAAGAACAGTTTCAGGTTAAGTACGGACCTCCGGAACGAATTAAGTACTTAACCCGAGGTACCACTGTATAATTATTGTTCTGTGTATATCACCGTATTTTTCGCTCTATAAGACGCACCAGACCATAAGACGCACCTAATTTTTTGGAAGAGGAAAACAAGAAAAAACATATTCTGAATCCCAGAAGCCAGGACAGCCAGTGGGATCGCAGCGCAGCGATCCCGCTTGCTGTCCTGGCTTATGGGATAGCCATGCGCAGCCTCTCCCAGGCACGGGGAGCCATCACCCCCCCTGCCCGAGAGAGGCTGCATGCAGCTAAGCCTCCCCCAAGAGCAGCGCTCCCCTTAAAGAACAGGCGCATAGCTGTCAACCGTCCCTTATTTGGCGGGAAACTCCTTTATCCCAGGGCCGTGTCCCGCTGCTGTCCCTTATTGATGATGTCCCTTAAATGATGTCCCTTAAATTTCAAAGGAAGCAGCTCCTCTCCCTCCCTCCCTCCCTGCCGGCCAGGGAGGAGGGAGGCTCCAACTGTGTTGCTTGGCTGCGTTGCTCACCCAATAAGGAGTCTGAGAACGACTGGGGGGTGGAGCTTGCATGCCTTGTGCCGATCAAATCGGCCGCATTGCCCGGGGACTCGTCTTTGCTCAGCGCTTCCCAGCGGAGAGGTGACGGTGGTTTCCCTTGCTGCATCCCCTTTGCCGGGTTGCTGCGCTGTGGGAACCACCGCTTGAGGCTTCGTTTGGCTGCTGGCTGGGCTTTCTGCCTTTGGCTTGGAGGGGCTCAGAAGTTGAACATACCTGTGCCCCTTGGAAAATCCCTTATTTTGGCTGCTGATCCCTTATTTTCGAGTGGCTGGGAGGGGCTCGGAAATTGAACACTTTGTGGCCGGAATATCCCTTATTTTGGCTGCTGATCCCTTATTTTCGAGGCTGCTGGTCCCTTATTTTCAAAGTTGACAGCTATGCTGCATGTGGAGCGTGTGTGCGGCTCTTGGGGGCTTTTCCCTGAGGAGGGAGATGGGTAGCCCTTCCTCCTCGGGGAAAAGCCCTCAAGAGCCACACACACGCTCCACGCGGCTCTTTAAAGGGAGCGCTGAGCAAAGCCTCCCGCCTGCATTCATTCCATAAGATGCACACACACATTTCCCCTTACTTTTTAGGAGGGGAAAAGTGCGTCTTACAGAGCAAAAAATACGGTAATCACCAATGTGTTGCATGAGTCGCAATACTTCTATCATCAACACAGGTTGCATTTTTCTAGCAGGGTCCATGGGGGCTGCTGCTTCCTGAGCGACGCCAGGCACTTATGCTTTCCCCCGACACACAAACACACACAGACCCCGGTCACAACCTCTCAGCTTGGCCGACCTCACAGGGTTGTTGTGAGATAAATTCGGGGATTTATTTTTTTTTGGTAGCAGGGTGAAACACTCCGTACATCGCCCTGGAATTCCTCGAAGGAAAGACAGGATATAAACAGAGCCAAACCCTCGCTCTGATCCCCCTCTGGCTCAGCCTAACCTCTCCATCTCAGGCAGATGAAGATGATGGAATTTATGGAGCTGGCTGATCTCACCGGGAGAATCCGCGACCAGAAAGGACTACCAAGAAGACCGGAAGAAATTTAAAGACTATTTGAACAAATATTCTAATAAAGAAATGTAACCACTTGAAAGAACCAATCAGGCCTAGGATTAAATTAGACTTAAATATATAAATAAGAAAATGTACTATAAGAAAGGTAAAGAAATTGGAATACGACTGTAATATTGTTTTATGAAATAATGATATTGGAAACTGCTACATTCAAATTAAGAGGAAATTCAGATGGAGGAGATTAGAGGAAGTCAACTAAAATGTTTATGAAAATGGATTTCAATTAATTAATTGAGGTTTTTTTCCTGTTTACGTATTTTAAGTTTGTTATTCTTTTTTCTTCTTTTTCACTTCTCTATTGTGTTGTTGCATATGTCTATTGAAAATTAATAAATACTATTGTCAAAAAAAAACAAAAACCCACCTCTCCATCTCAGACTTTCTCATCTTTGAAGGAACCGAGCAAAGACCCATCAGGCTGCCTGTGGTTGCAGACCTCCCAAAACTCTTGGGAAACGCCGGGGACTTTGCCAAAGGAACCGCCAACACCTTCAGAGCGGGGAGAGGCCCTCGCTCCGAGGTGTGGCACGCAGGCAGCTGGGCCAAGACGGGCAGACAAAACACAGAAGGCAACTCCTGACAGATCCTTTCCAGCTAGCAAAGCAATTAGGGGCTCGGATCCGGCAGAGCTTCTAAGGCGGGCGTGAGTCAGCGAGCTTCTTGATGCAAAAGGGGGGGGGGGGGAGAGAGAAAACACCCTTTGGTGCCAGTTAGGCGGAGCGGATTTCTAAAGCCAAGCTCCAACGCAAGGCGTTCCTCTGCAAAAAGGTTTGCCTTTTGCAACTTGTCTTAAGGGCCTTCCTTACTCCCCTTTGCAGATGCACCAGCAAGAATGCGAGAATATTTTTTTCTGGGACAGAATCTGTGCATTGGTGGGAGAAAAATACACTGGGTAGCAACAGGTTTTTACCGAACCGCTGAAGAGGCAAGCCTCCCTTTCTGGCTGTAGCTGAAAAGTTGCTTGCCTCTTCAGCCGCTGCAGTAAACTTCAGAAATACCATATTTTTCACTCTATAAGACGCACCAGACCATATATTCTGAATCTCAGAAGCCAGAACAACAGCAAAAACAGCGATCCCTCTTGTTGTTCTGGCTTCTGGGATAGCTGTGCAGCCTGCATTCGCTCCATAAGACGCACACACATTTCCCCTTACTTTTTAGGAGGGAAAAAGTGAGTCTTATAGAGCAAAAAATTCGGTATTTATGTTATTTCTGCACGCGCGCGCACACACACACACACACCCTTACACTTCAGTGCCCCGTTGAGAGCCCGTGCTACCAGCTCCTTCCGTTTTGCAAAATTACCTCCCCGCTACTTGCCAGCACACATTATTTAAAAGGACGCTAATTACCGCTTGGAGATGACAGCCGTCACTTTTCAGTTGATGGAGGCTCTTTTCGTTCTGGGCCCTGTCCTCGGCTCGGGCTCGGAGGTAGACCTGAGTCACAGAGGAGAAACCAAAACGCCCATCAAGTTGGGAAGGAAAGCTGCCCTGGTAGGAAGGAGGCAAACCCGGCGCAAGATGGGACAGGCGTGCGCTTGAGGAACGGTTGAGGATCAGGGCTGGGGAGCAAGCTGGAGCCCCCCAGACACGGCTGGACTCCAAGTCCCATCAAGCATGGCCAGCCACCAGGGATGAGGCGAGTCAGCAGAAAAAAGACAGTCACGGAACTGAGAACTGCACAAAACAAATGAAAATCCCTGAAACGAGAAGTAATCAACTAGAAATATTATCTTGTAGAAATAAACTAAATAATAAAAATCAAAAAGTTTAAAAATTAGAAAAACCTTGCTTTACCTAGGATTATAACACTTCAGAATTTTTGGGAGTTCTACCCCTTTTTTAAAAAAATTGTCATTTAAGGTTTACGATTTTTCTATTTCCTTCAGAGGAAATAGTTCAGTGAAACGAGGTTTGTAGCCGGCCTTTGGCAAGGGCACAGCCTGACTCCCTCCTTTGGCAATCTTCACAGAATTTTAGCCTAATGGTTGCCATCAATTTGAGTTGAATTAGTTTTAATGAAATGATTTTAGAATGTTGTATTATTTTATTGTTGTTAGCCACCCTGAGCCCAGCTTCGGCTGGGGAGGGCAGTATATAAATAAAAAAAAATTATTATTATTATTATTATTATTATTATTATTATTATTATTATTATCCCATTAAGGCTTTGTTCAATTTTCTAATTTTTTCCCTTAAACTTTTTGATTTTTATTATTTAGCTTCTTTTTACCAGGGATGACGGGAGCTGGAGTCCAGCAACATCAGGAGGGACACAGCCTCCTCTGTAAGCTTCACCTACACAGCCTTGCTGTGAGCTGCAAACCTTTTCCTAACAGCAAAGATTCTAGTCCTCATGTTTCAAAAAAGAAGTCAGAGCCACTGCACCCGGCTTCCCCTTGCAAAGCATCCTGGGAACTGCAGTTCTGAGAGGGGGCAAACTACAGTTCCCAGGCACCCTTGAGGGGAAGCAAAGGAAGAACGGATTCAAAAACTTATGGAATAGGCGGAGAAACTTACTGGAAGAAGAAGAAGAAATCAAGTTAACAAACTTTTTATAAAAGAATGGAAATGGTTCATTGAATATTTACTGATAAATTGTAAACAGATAAGAACATTGGCAGGATTATTGCAATGACCCGCAGTTCTATGAGAGCATATATTTAAAGCAGATGAATAAATGAGCAAATTAAGTGAATTTGGGTAGGCAAAAGGTATTAAAAATAAATTTAAGGATCCGCGGAAAGAGGGGGAAGGAAGGCAAAGTTATGAAATGTTAAAAGGCTTGTGAAATTAGTGAAATGTATAAACCTGAAAAGCATAAATGAATAAAATAAAATAAGTCCTTGAGAGGAAGGCAGGTGCTTTAAATCTACGCCGTGACCCTTAAACAGGAACACGGAAAGCTGTCCTTCTACAGAGCCAGGTCACTGGGGTCTACCTACCTCAGGGCTGCCAACACTGGCTGGCAGCTGCTCTCCGGGGTTTCAAGAAGAAACCAACCCCATCTGGAGATATGGGGGGCAGGATTGAACCCAGGACCTTCTGCATGCAAAGCAGGGACTCTCCCACAGAGCTAAGACTCCAGTCCTCATGGTTCTGAGCAAAAGGGCTGATTAAGCAGAGGCACCAGAAGTTGCCTTACACTGAAGCATCAGGGCACATAGCTCCATACTGCCTACACTGACTGGCAGCTTCAGGCAGGGCGTCTCTCCCAACCCGGCCTGGAGTTGCTGGGGTTTTGCACCTGGGACCTTCCGGTTGCAAAAGCAGCTGCTCTGCCCCCCCAGACTACAAGACCCTCCCTGAAAAGCTGGTTCCTTCCTTCTATTTCTCGCTGGCAAACAACACCCTGTCTGCTAAAAATAAAGCCGCGAAAGCCGAGCGCCGGCTGGTCCCAGCTCACCTTGATGATTTCCTCGTCGCCCTCGCTGGACTTGACGTACTCCGACGCCAAGGCGTGGCTGCTGGGGGGCCGGTTGGCCACCATGGCAAAGGCCCTCCCCACCGGCTGCGGGAGACAAAACGAAGGCTTTGTGTGAGCAGGTTCCTTTTTCTGCTTTCCCTTAGGATTTTAGATCTCTGCTGCAGGTACCCAACTGTGTCCCCAACTCCGTCCTTCTGTTAGAAGCTGGTGAATGCCCAATTTCAACTAAAGCGTGGTGGGCTGCCCTAAAACATTGGCTGAGGATTTCAGTGTTTGATCTAGGGAAGGGTTTGTACCAACACCTGACCAATGAGGAGTTTGTCAGCAAATGGCAGAAACCATGGCTAAAAAAGCCACCTCTATTGGTCTGCCCCCCCCCACTGTATTACCTGGGCTATGAAGGCACCCTAAAGACGTTAAAGCAAAGATTATGGGATAATGCACACAGTGACTTGCGATCTCGATCACACACGGTCTGTAGTCCGCTGGCAGTAGGAGTACAATATGGGCATGTCTTTAAGTTAACATCTTACATTAAAAACCTGACAGTATCAAATTATCAAAGGCTTTTCACCAAAGCCAGACTAAACACTTTTCCTTCTGCAGTGTTGGATGGCAGGTGGAGAGGAGTTCCCTACCAGGACAGACTTTGCTCGTGTGCTCAAGACATCGATTCCATAAAACATATTTTGTTGCACTGTGCAAAATATGAGCAAGCCAAGGCTGAGCTGATATTACCCTTGCTGGTACCTTTCCCAGGAAAATCAGAGGCTCACTGTGTCAGGTTCCTATTGGAAGACCGGACAAACGCTAGAACATTAGCAGTGGCAAAGTTTTTATCGGTGGTTGCAAGAACCAATGATCCCTATATTCTGAACAAAATGCTTGTTTAACCTGGAGGTAGGCTGTCTGAATTGTGCATTGCTTTGTAAGGATTTGTTGGGTCTCTAGACCCATCTTTAAAAAAACAATTTGTTGTTGACAAAGGACAGCTGGACGTATAAAGGGCCCCATTACCTTCAGTAGCTTGGGGCCTCACCAAACCTGAATCCGGCCCTGATCCTGGGAACTGTAGCATTTTAAGGATGCTAAGAGTTGTGAGGAGACACCCCCCCCCCCAATTCCCGTCACACGGCTACAGTTCCCAAAATTTCCTAGGAAGGAAGATTCAGTCAAGCTGCTGAGAATTGCAGCTCTGTAAGGGGAACTGGGACGCGGGTGGCGCTGTGGGTAAAAGCCTCAGCGCGTAGGGCTTGCCGATCAAAAGGTCGGCGGTTCGAATCCCCGCGGCGGGGTGCGCTCCTGCTGCTCGGTCCCAGCGCCTGCCAACCTAGCAGTTCGGAAGCACCCCCAGGTGCAAGTAGATAAATAGGGACCGCTTACTGGCGGGAAGGTAAACGGCGTTTCCGTGTGCTGTGCTGGCTCGCCAGATGCAGCTTTGTCACGCTGGCCACGTGACCCGGAAGTGTCTCCGGACAGCGCTGGCCCCTGGCCCCTTGAGTGAGATGGGCGCACAACCCTAGAGTCTGTCAAGACTGGCCCGTACGGGCAGGGGTACCTTTACTAAGGGGAACTGGAGGGGTCTCCTGTCAAATCTCAGCACCCGCAACAAACTACAGCTCCCAGGGTTCTTTGGGGGCAGCCGTGGCTGCTAAAATAGTATAGCAGACGGGGCCTTATTCACACAAGCCACTCACCTTTTGCTTTCCTTGGTCGCGCCTGTCCCCAGGGAGGTCATTCTGGAGGGTCAGTCTTAGTATTTTCACACTGTCCTGGAAAACAAGACGGCAAAAGAGACACGCTCAATAGGTTGGCTTAGCAACATTCACCACTCTTTGCAAATTGCATCCCAAAGCGATCTCTAATAAATATAACAGCCGTAGAAAGGTTGTCATTCAAGGCGTTGTTGTCAATTTCGTTCGTGGATCGCTTCCCCCGAGGCATCCCAGATTTGCGGCATGATCAAAACATAATCAACCCTTATATAGAACTGCATGTGCAGTCTATAAAATATGCATATACAGGTGAAACTCGAAAAATTAGAAGATCGTGGCAAAGTTCGTTTATTTCAGTAATTCAACTTAAAAGGCGAAACTAATATATGAGATCGACTCATGGCATGCAAAGCGAGAGGTGCTTCTACTTCTCAGAGGTCCAATCTTGCTTGATTTGCAATCCTTGTTTTGCTGATTTCCTTGACTATTCTAATTTTCTGAGATTGTTAATTTGGGGTTTTCATAAGCTGTATGCCATGATCATCACAATGGTAACAAATCAAGGCTTGACATATCTCGCTTTGCATGTCACAAGTCGATCTCATATATTAGTTTCACCTTTCAAGCTGGATTACAGAAATAAAGGAACTTTCCCACGATATTCACATTTTTCGAGTTTCAAGAACAAATCAAGGCTTAACATATCTCGCTTTGCATGCCACGAGTCTATCTCATATATGAGTTTCACCTTTGAAGCTGAATTAGTGAAAGAAAGGAACTTTTCCACGATATTCTAATTTTTTGAGTTTCACCTGTATATACTAAAATACAAGCACTGTCTCAACATAACGGCAGTTGCTTGAAATCAACTTGGACCCATCTAAGAGAGAAGGAAACTGGGATAGAGATTTTAGAAGGCTGTCAAAAGAGGAACTTCTTAAACAGGTGCCAAAAAGACGAGAGAGAAGGCGCCTGTCTGATACGTGCAGTGGGAGGGAGTTCCGAAGGCTAGGGGCCACCACACGGAAGGCCTGGTTCTGTCATGGTGTGAAGCAGATCTCCTGATCTCAAGAATGCCAAGGCTTCACGGGATGGGTTGATTTTACAGAGGGATCTGAAACAGGGGAAATGAAGCGCCGTCTAACAGCCAAAGAGATTCTCCCAAAAAGGCACTAATATGAACAAATAACAGCTTTGGGCGACTAGCAATTCTTAGTGAACAGCTAGAGATGGTAGAGAACAGCTGCTCTGCATGCAGAAGGCCCCATTTAAACTACAGTGGTGCCTCGCAAGACGAAATTAATTCGTTCCGCAAGTCTCTTCGTCTTGCGAGTTTTTCGTCTTGCGATGCACGGTTTCCCATAGGAATGCATTGAAAATCAATTAATGCGTTCCTATGGAAACCGCCTTCAGACCAGGTCCGGGGACAGTCTGTCCCCCGACCTCTTCTGAAGGCTGGGGGGGGGGGGGACAAGGGCTTTTCTTCCCACCCCCAGCATTTTAAAAAACCCCGGGACAGCGGAGGACTTCTCCGCTGTCCGGGGCGATCTTAAAATGCTGGCGGGCGGCATTTTAAAATCGCCCCGGGACAGCGGAGGACTTCTCCGCTGTCCGGGGCGATTTAAAAGCCCCTGGGAAGGCAGGCAGGGGGGACAAAGACTTTTGCCCCCCGCCAGCCTTCAGAAGAGGTCCAGGACCTCTTCTGAAGGCGGGCGGGGGGCGAAAGTCTATGCTCCCCCCCGCCTGCCTTCAAAAGCCTTCCGGGACAGCGGAGAAACCCGCTGCGTTTCTCCGCTCTCCCGGGAAGGCAGGCAGGGGGGAACAAAGACTTTTGCCCCCCGCCGGCCTTCAGAAGGTGTTCCTGCCCCGCCGCCCGGCTTCGGAGGAGGTCCGAGGACAGTGGGGAAGACGCGCTGGGCTTCCCCGCTGTCCCGGAGATTTCCCTATGGGCTTTCATCTTGCGAAGGAAGCCCATAGGGAAATTCGTTTTGCGAAGCGCCTCCAAAACGGAAAACCCTTTCGTCTAGCGGGTTTTCCGTCTTGCGAGGCGTTCGTCTTGCGGGGCACCACTGTACCCCTGTGTTCAGAACCATGAGGCCTGGAGCCTTGCTTTGTTTTTGGAGAAGGCAGTTCAGGGGCAGAGCGGCCGTTTTCCATGCACAAGGTCCCAGCTTCCATCACTGGCGTCTCCAGGAATGGCTGGGGAACATTCCCTGGCCTGAACATTCCCTGGGCAAGCAGCTGCCAGCCAGTGCAGTCTGCACTGAACCAGAGGAACCACAGATCTGGATCTGCAGAAGGCAGCCTCCTGTGAGCCCCCCAAACCCTCCCAGGCCGGCTCTGCCCAACTTCGGCTCTGCAGGAATCAATGCAAGCGCGGTTCTGCCCGAGAGACAGGCACTCATTTTTAATTCATGGGAGACAGTTGGCGCGGAGGATTCGTTTCCGCCTCCCCGCGCTGCGTAAAGAGCTTAACACGCATGCTTTCCTTTTCTCCTTCTGCCCCTAGCCAAACTTGTTCAGCAACTTGTTCTCAGCTTTGTAAACAAGCGTGAAAATAGACTTATTTTAGCCACACAGAGAGAGAGAGAGAGAGCGCGCCAGACATCAGGGCTCTGAGACACGGCAAAAGCGACGCTCTTATGTTATGGTGTCTTTTCTCTCTCTGCAAAGTCGTCCACAGCAGAGATTGGAGCTCTTCAGAAGCTGTGCACACGTCCAACAAACTCAGCGCGAACATTTTCACGGCAAACAGCAGCCCACGGCAAGGGAGCAGTGTTGGAAACTCAGATCTGTATTTAGCCAAACGGCTCCTTAAACCAGGCGTACGGCCACCAAAATGGAATGCCGAATGGCCATTTTGGGGCGAGACGGCTTCCAAGTCATGTTTTTCAATGTGACTTCTTGGTTCCTGAAATTTATTCCGATTGTGCGGATAAAACGTAACGGGAAGGATTCTACAGGACGTGTTGCTAATGTGTGGAAACAGTCAAGATCATGGGTAGGCAAACTAAGGCCTGGGGGCTGGATCCAACCCAATTGCCTTCTCAATCCGGCCCGCAGATGGTCCAAGAATCAGCGTGTTTTTACATGAGTAGAATGTGCCCTTTTACTTAAAATGCATCTCTGGGTTATTTGTGGGGCATAGGAATTCGCTCATTATTTTTTTTCAAAATATAGTCCGGCCCCCCACAAGCTCTGAGGGACAGTGGACCGGCCCCCTGCTGAAAAAGTGTGCTGACCCCTGGTCAAAATCCAAGGATCCCCAGGCGTGCAACTCCAGGTGGCGGGCGGGGATGTGCCTGGGCCTGTTGAATTTCGAACCCTGGATGGGAGCTGCAGTCAGAAACCACCTGAAAGGCATCATAGAAATGCGGAGTTGGACGGGACCCCGAGGGTCATCTAGTCCAACCCCAGACAATGCAGGAATCTCAAAGATTAGCCTCAATAGAGCCGGGGCCTTTTCAACACTGGCTCCAGCCTGTTGGAACTCTCTGCCTCATGAGACCAGGGCCCTGCAGGATCTGATTTCTTTCCACAGGGCCTATAATACAGAGCTGTACCGCCTGGCCTTTGGCTTGGAATCAACTTGATCCCCTCCCCCTCTTTCCTTTTTCCTTTCTCCTATTTCGGGACTTCCCTGGCTTTTTTCTGGCCCACATAGGACCAGTCTGGATAGTTGGCCTTGGTGAAGACTTGACGTTTTCATCCCCAAAAAAGTTTTTGAGTTTCTGCTGAAATGAGGCTGCATTTTAATGTTGTATTTTAATCTTGTTTTTAAGTTATTATTATTTATTATTAAATCCTTAATTTTAAAAAAATATTAATATCCTTAATATTTAAAAAAAGCAGAGACATCGCCTTGCCAACAAAGGTCCGTATAGTTAAAGCCATGGTTTTCCCAGTAGTGATGTATGGAAGTGAGAGCTGGACCATCAAGAAGGCTGATCGCCGAAGAATGGATGCTTTTGAATTCTGGTGCTGGAGGAGACTCTTGAGAGTCCCATGGACTGCAAGAAGATCCAACCTCTCCATTCTGAAGGAAACCAGCCCTGAGGGCTCACTGGAAGGACAGATCCTGAAGCTGAGGCTCCAAGACTTTGGCCTCCTCATGGGAAGAGAAGACTCTCTGGAAAAGACCCTGATGCTGGGAAAGATGGAGGGCGCAAGGCGAAGGGGACGACAGAGGACGAGATGGTGGGACAGTGTTCTCGAAGTGACTAGCATGAGTTTGACCAAACTGCGGGAGGCAGTGGAAGACAGGAGTGCCTGGCCTGCTCTGGTCCAGGGGGTCACGAAGAGGTGGACACGACTAAACAACTAAACAACAACAATTAAATCCTAAATGACAGGTGGACTAGGCCTGGTTTACTGGAGAACTACCCTACGTTCAGACACCCCCTCGACGTCCTGAACGCATTTTATGAAATGGAGTGACACAGAAGGGGGGGGTGTTCAACAGTCAATGTCACACAACACCTGACACAGGGCCTCTCTCGACAAATTTGCACGCCATCTGAGAGAGCGCTGTTGCTTTGCTCTCCTGCTGGTGGTCTCCTCGTGAGCAGACTGCTTGAGTGTCGTGGGTGCTGGTGTGAGCCAAAATCCTTCCGCCGTTCAGCTAATTCACACGGCGCTATCAGCACGCGGACAAGTATGGCGCGATCAGCAAAGCGAGTGCATTTGGGCAAGGCGAGAGAGAGCGTGTCCTGTCCAGGGACGGAAAAGCACTAGCAGACTTCAGCACATCACACCTCTGTGGAACTGCACACACCTGTTTAGGATACCCGTGACCCCACCTGGACGCCCAGGGGGCCACAATTAGGACCGACCCACGTTTCCCCTGCTTTAATTGCCAGCAATTTGTACGTGCGCCGCCAGCCCTTGAACGCCCAATTCCAGTCGAGAGGGAGGGCGTGCGTTCCAGAAGCTGCTTCGAGAGCACAACGTCTTTCAACGTGACACAGAAAGGCGTACCTTAATTGCCTGGGGGGCAAAAGGCTCTGGTGAAGCCTATTAAAGTCACAGTCATCATCTTGTTTGCCGTTTCAAAAAAACAACACCACACCATTCCAGCACCACATCGGCAGGCGACCAGGAGTTCGGGCCGACCTGGGGTGATTTGTGGCACAAGTGCAAGGCATCCTCCGCCCACCTCTGACATTTTGGGGCTTTTCCCCCTTGCTCTGGGTCTGTCCCAACTCTCAATTACGACATCCAGGGCTTATGAAGCAAGAATCGGGAACAAACCGGGACGGCAACATTTTTTAGGCAAACTCGGAGCAGGATCTCCGCAATGTGTCATTCCACACCCAGGACAACCCAGCTGCTGCTCCAGAGCTGCAGGATCTGCCCTGAACAAACGCTCTCACATTTGCAAGAAGATATTCGACTTATTTTTTTTGGGGGGGGGGGAATTCAGCTGGAGAGAGCAAGCGGGGTAGAAGAGGACCAAATGATTGCACCACATCTACCTGTCTCGTGTCTGGAAAAGAATTCAACCCAGAGAATACAATCAGTATTCCACTTTCAGTTTACTCACAATACGTTCCCTTTGTGCTGAAAAGAACTCGCCTGGCATAACGTAAGGGCTTTATCATTTATGTAATGTAATTACGCAATTTATGAGGTTTCGCCACGGCAGAGAGTGAGCCGCACGATGTAGCTTTTGGCAGAAGGCAAACTGCAGTGGAACAGACATGGCGCCACGTGCAACCACTACAGGGCAGAACAGAAAACACCTTCTTGATTCCCGAATCAAAGCCCACAGCAGAGCTGCAGAACCAAAATAAAAAATATAAACAGGCTCGTTCTGTTATCCAGGAGCACGCAAAACCCACACGTAATATGAAAAACGGTAAAGGTACCCCTGCCCGTACGGGCCAGTCTTGACAGACTCTAGGGTTGTGCGCCCATCTCACTCAAGAGGCCGGGGGCCAGCGCTGTCCGCAGACACTTCTGGGTCACGTGGCCAGCGTGACATCGCTGCTCTGGCGAGCCAGAGCCGCACACGGAACGCCGTTTACCTTCCCGCTAGTAAGCGGTCCCTATTTATCTACTTGCACCTGGGGGTGCTTTCGAACTGCTAGGTTGGCAGGCACTGGGACCGAGCAGCGGGAGCGCACCCCGCCACGGGGATTCGAACCGCCGACCTTTCGATCGGCAAGCCCTAGGCGCTGAGGCTTTTACCCACAGCGCCACCCGTGTCCCATTCACGTAATATGATAGTGAGCCCCAAATTCTGATCTCAGAGAATTTCAGCTTTTAAAAACACGTACACACAAAAGAGTCCCATGGACTGCAAGATCAAACCTCTCCATTCTGAAGGAAATCAGCCCTGAGTGCTCACTGGAAGGACAGATCCTGAAGCTGAGGCTCCAGTACTTTGGCCACCTCCTGAGAAGAGAAGACTCCCTGGAGAAGACACTGATGCTGGGAAAGATGGTGGGCACAAGGAGAAGGGGGCGACAGAGGACGAGATGGTTGGATAGTGTTTTCGAGGTTACCAGCATGAGTTTGACCAAACTGCGGGAGGTAGTGGAGGACAGAGGTGCCTGGCGTGCTCTGGTCCAGGGGGTCACGAAGAGTCGGACACGACTAAACAACAACAACAACACACAAACAAGGTTCTAGACCTCATTATGCACAGATAAACTTGGAAGAATGCAGATGGTGCCTGTGGGAATCACCAAAAATAAGAGGGTGGCTGGAATACCGGCCCTTGTCTTCATCCCCCCACTTTTTCTCCATCACCTTTGGGCTAATGCCTAGGTCAGAGGTTCTCAAACTTTGCTTTCCTGCCATGGGCCACATTAAAATTGCCAAGAGTCCGGGGGGGGGGGGGGGGGACGGACCGGCTTAATGGTTTTTTTTTTTCCTGCCCATGGTAGCATTTGCAATTATTTTTATTGCTTCTTTTAATTCTTACACATTGTACTCTATCATGTTGCAATCCGAATTCCACAGGATTCAAGCCATAATGTGGCAACGTAAGAACCAGAAGCAGCAATAAAAAATACAATTAGAAGCCAATATCTGATGCTATATGAATATTTGATACAACGCAGGGGGGGCACATTCTCCTAACAGCTCTCAGCAGCCTAAACTACCACGACCAGAATTTGTTCCAAGTGATATCACAGTGCTTCAAATACATGGTGTGAATGTGGCCATACACAACTCACAAACAAAAAACGCATTTCTGCGCCTACAGTAGGCTTCCCCAACCTGGTGCCTGCAAAATGGACGTTGCCGGGACTCCAACTCCCATCATCCATTGCTGGCACTGCCAGTGGATGATGGGAGTCGTAGTCCAACCCTTCAAGGGGGGGGCATGATCTAGAGCAATGGTTTCTTCAACTTGGAGTTGTTGCTGAATCACAATGCCCACTAACATATGGTCGAAATTTGCTGATGTAAAGAATGCTGATATCTCCAGGAGATTTGACTAATTGCAGATTTTCTTCCAGCGGCTGACTACCTTTTCCCTGTTTGGGTCACTGGCTCCAGTTCCTGAAATATGAGGATTTGCGGCAGAGATCGACCAGCTCCACCAAGAATTCTGAAGGCGTGGCAGGTCAAGCGAAGCGGTTATTAAGCTGGTCTCTATAGCAGCCATCGCCACGCAAACACAAAATACACAGGTGAGATTCTGCAATCGCCCCATATATGGTAAGGGAGAGGGCAGAACTTCACAGATCGGCTGAGTGTTTCAGGAAATGAGTCACGCCATTCACCAATATCAAGGTGGGAAAGCCCCTGTGGGAATTATATATCCATATATACACACACACACATATGCAAAAAGAAAACCACCCCAGAAAATACGAGTCAAGATGTAGAAGCTAATATTTTGTTAACGGTCAATGAGCTTGCTCTATGTAAACAGCCTAAGCATGGAATTTTTCCTTCGCATCCAAGGTTAATCTTATGCTTGTATATTTGGAAGAATGCCCATAACACTTTAAGAGTCATGACCCCCCCCCCCACACACACACACTCCTGAGAGAATCCTGGGAGCTGTAGAACTACAATTCCCAGCACCCAGAACAACCTACAGTTCCCAGAAAAAAGCGCAAACCCAGGTGTTAAGTTCTTCGCTGCAAATTCTTCTAGGTGGCCAGCCGGGATGGGAAAGGAGAACAGGCACAGAAGTGGATAATCCCTCTGCTGCTTAACATAGATTCCAGACAGGACAGTCCCTACCTCAATATTTTAATATTTTTTTAAAAGACACACAAGGAAAAAGGGACAGGGAGGGAAGAGGAAAACTCAAGCACCTATTTCTCAACAGGTGTTCCTGTAATGACCAAATGGAGGCACAGTTCAGGGGCAGGAAGTGCATAACGGAACGGGGTCTCCAGAAAAGCTGATGAGATGTGCCCTATTGAATCCCATCTCTCCCACTGACGCAGCCTGGTGGAATGGCTTTCCCCAATGAAATATGAGGGAAGAGGAGGCCGGATGGAGTTGGTCTGCCATAACAGAGGCAATGGAGGGAGTTCTGCTTCACAGATGTGGTCCAAAACCTGTGGACCAGGTTGGGGGTGGTTGCTCTGGCCAGTCGGTCAATTTTCTATTTTATTTCTTGGCTAGGGAAATGCCTGACCTTAAAGCAATTAAGGTTCATCCCAGTTCAGAAATCATGCAAACATTGGCAGTTGCTAGAGATCTGCACTGTCTGTGGACTCGAGACTCTGAAAAACAACCCCTTAGCGTTTTTGCACAAAGAGCCATCGCAAAATCAATTTGCAACTGAAAAAAGCATCTAGAACAGCATTAATTACATCTAGCAGGGGCTGTGGGTGGGTGGCCTTCATCACAGCGGCACGCAGATTTCCCCGGTTTCCGAGCATCAGTTTCCAATGTCTCTCCATTCACCTTTGCTGTCCACCGCTCAGCCAGATTCCTCTTTTTAAAACCTCAAAAGGCATTATGTGCTGTGTCAGGAGAGCTGTGACACGCATCTGGATCTGTCACTTCAAGCCGAGGTGCGATCAGCTGAACGCAATTGCAGCTAAGCCTCGCCGCTCTCTCCTGAGAAATAAATGACTGAACGAGCAACACGCCGCAATTCAAGTCCCAGGAGATGTCTTGATTACGCAAATGCGATTCTCCCGAGTCCCCGGCACAATTACCCACTCGGCAAGGGGCATGTTAAATGTTGCAGAAAGATTACAGTCCCATTTTCCACGCCGGGTTATAATTATCTTTACATTCCTCACTCCATCAGAACCCATTTGCGAGCGACGTTTATGAGAAAACATGAGGTCAGAGCGATAGGTATTTTTCAAGACACTAATGAGCAAGAAGGGACGCGGGTGGCGCTGTGGGTAAAAGCCTCAGCGCCTTGGGCTTGCCGATCGAAAGGTCGGCGGTTCGAATCCCCGCGGCGGGGTGCGCTCCCGTTGCTCGGTCCCAGCGCCTGCCAACCTAGCAGTTCGAAAGCACCCCCGGGTGCAAGTAGATAAATAGGGACCGCTTACCAGCGGGAAGGTAAACGGCGTTCCGTGTGCTGCGCTGGCTCGCCAGAGCAGCGATGTCACGCTGGCCACGTGACCCGGAAGTGTCTTCGGACAGCGCTGGCCCCCGGCCTCTTGAGTGAGATGAGCGCACAACCCTAGAGTCTGTCAAGACTGGCCCGTACGGGCAGGGGTACCTTTACCTTTACCTTTAATGAGCAAGAAACACATAACCAAACCCCTATTTGTAGTTTTTTCCCCAAGGTTAAGAGGAATGGATGCCTTAAAACAGCCGTTGGGATGGTCACTTACAGTGAGTAGATGCTGCCTTCGGGTAACGAGTCTTACTCATTTTTTGAAAACCACTTGGAGGCTTTTTACAATCAAGGTTTGTATACATTTTATGAAATAAATAAATGTATTTACTTCTTCTCTAAGACGGGAACTAATAACAGGGTGGTAATGGGAGGGCGGTGTCTTAACTGTGGTGGCTCCCTGGGGGGAGAAGGAGCAGTGAGGTATAGAATGAGATTCAGACTAGGTTCAGAGTTCAAATCTCAACTCAAGTCACAAAGCTCAATGGATCAGGGTGATTAGGCTGAGAGGGAAGGATTGGGCCACATTTACCATATTTTCCCATCTATAAGATGCCCCCATGTATAAGATGCCCCCGCTTTTGGGGGAGGATGTATCCGTGTATAAGATGCCCTCTAATTTATGACATTATTTTCTAGGGGGGGAAACCCAGCCAGATGGGCGGGGTACAAATAATAAATTATTATTATTATTATTATTATACACGGAAAAATACGGTAATTATGTGGAGATTTTGATGCAGGTGATATTTTCCAACGCTCATCAATTAAAAAGGCACTAATTGACATATTTTAGCCAATGTGGTGCACTGCTGTATTCTGGTCATCAAGACCCGGGTTCCAAAATCTACTGTGTGAACCTTAAGCCGGTCACACAGTCCTACCTCACAGGGATGTTGGTAGGATAAGATGAGACCACGTACGCAGCCTTGGGAAAACTGGAGGAAGGACAGGTTAAATAAATAAATAAAAATAACAGCCGCCACCTGATAAGATGCGAACAGAAGAAAAACTTGTGGCCTCCTTTACACGGCTGTTGTACAAAGCCTTCACATTTTCTCTTCAGCAGGGCTTAGAGCCCAGCCAGAAGTCTTTTCCACAATACTCCGACTTGAGGTGGGTTAACTGGAGATACTGGGCACTGAACTTGGGAAGAGAGGCGAGTTACTAGTCCTCAGTGTGCTTAATCACCAGTATCCACCCAGGTAGGATATTAGCCACAAAATTCCTCTGGGTTTGTTGCTGCTGCTGCTGTTGTGTCATCAACCTACATCACAAACTTCCGACTCCCAAACACAAGCACGTTATGTATTTGATAATAACTAACTCCCAACTGCAAGCATGTTACGTATTTGGTAATAACTAACATTTATATAGGAGTCCAGCTAGCCAGGCTCTCGTGATCCAGGATGTAATTGCAGAAAGGCCACAGGCACCTAGTGGACAGCGCCTGTGACGTCACCGCTAAGGCACCCTCGGTTGCTAGAACGTGGATACATTCACACAGTAACCACAAAACTGGCTCATCCCAAAACAAGAGATAGGGAAAGGTAAAGGGACCCCTGACCATTAGGTCCAGTCGTGGCCGACTCTGGAGTTGTGGCGCTCATCTCGCTTTACTGGCCGAGGGAGCCGGCATACAGCTTCCGAGTCATGTGGCCAGCAGGACTAAGACGCTTCTGGTGAAACCAGAGCAGCGCACGGAAACGCCGTTTACCTTCCCGCCAGAGTGGTACCTATTTATCTACTTGCACTTTGGTGTGCTTTCGAACTGCTAAGTTGGCAGGACCAGGGACCGAGCAACGGGAGCTCACCCTGTCGCGGGGATTCGAACTGCCGACCTTTTGATCGGCAAGCCCAAGCAGCTCTGTGGTTTAACAGACAGCGCCATCTTATAACAGGTTTGGGATGGGCTTAGCACACAACTGATGAAAATAAGAATTGTCAAAACAGTCACTTTCCTCAAGAACTCAACCTGGGGGAGGGTGGGAGAAGAGGTTTATAAATCCACCCTGAAGAAGAGGAATGCTATTGTTATGACCCTGCCTAGGAATTTTAAAATACCTCGTTGGAGTCCTGAGATGCCACGGCTGCATTGAGTGGAAGTTTAGCTCTAATTTACGCCTTAATCCTTTCTTGTAGGAGAGGGGGCATTTGCAAGACTGTTAACACGGGAAAACTTGCAGTGACAAAATTCAGGGCCTACGGTTCTTTACCGCCATTTAAAATTCAGCGTGATGTGGCGGTAAACTGATTTTTTAAAAGCCAGAGTTTTCTAACACAAGGCATTGCAATGTAAACAGAATGATGGAAATCAAGACGTAAGCGCTAGAATTTATGACCAGGAAAACTAGCGCACACAAAAACCCCACACCTGCACACAACCCATTTCTTGCAAACTAAAATTTTTAATAAAGATATGGTTTTCCAAATGAAATCTGAGTCACAAAGACGCCATTTCAGAAGTCTGTGATAAGCCAGGAGTTCACATTCATAACCCTGCCTAATAAGAACAGAGGGTCACAGCAGATCAAAAAACAGGTACCGTATTTTTCGCTCTATGAGACGCATCAGACCACAGACGCACCTAGTTTTTGGAGAAGGAAAACAAGAAAAAAATATCTGAATTTCAGAAGCCAGAAAAGGATCTCTGCGCAGTGAAAGCAGCAACCCCTCTTGCTGTTCTGGCTTCTGGGATAGCTGCGCAGCCTGCATTCGCTCCATAAGACGCACACACATTTCCCCTTACTTTTTAGGAGGGAAAAAGTGAGTCTTATAGAGCAAAAAATACGGTAACTTTCCTTCTCAATGATCACACAATATATCCCTGGCAAAACACCTCTTTTTTTTTTTAGGAGTGGGCAGGGAACAACCACCTTGGGGCAGGGAGATTTGAGCTGCATCCTAGCTAAGCATTCCAGTTGCTTATTTGCATTATTTAAAACCAGCATAAAACAGAAAAAGACAACTGTATTTTTAAAAGGCAGGATTAAAACATCCCACCCAATCAAGGAGCCCACAGGTAACTGAAAGCCGAAGGCCTTGCAGAAAGGAAAAAGGTTTTCCTAAAGGTGAGCAATGGTGGGGATCAGGTGAGCATCCCTGTTTCTAACCAGAAGAGATGGTTTCCCCCCTCTGGCCTTTTATTACTCTCTCAGCAACATATATATGCTAAAATCCACTCAATAAGCCTTCCTCCTTCGGCTTAAAATTAAGTTTTGTACACCAGCCAACTGACCACTTAAATGCTGTCAATTCGCCAGCAGTCAAAGATTCTATGAGGCTTGACAAAGTGGCCGGCTGTCTACTTAGCAAAAACAGCCTTTGTTTCAAGTTTGGCTTTTTTTAAAAAAAAATGCTTGCTGTTACGTTATTTGGCTTAATATCCTTCCTTAAAAAATTGACTTGAAGCAGATTCTGTGTTCCAGGATTAAATAAAAAGCGCGTGTCGTGATCTGTTTATTTATTGGAAGCCTTAGGGAGTGTTGTGCAAAGTTGGAACATTAAATAAAAAGGAGCTGGATTCCTTTGCTTCTAAACCAGAATTAGCAACCGTACTTTGTTTTTGTGTCCGCCTACCTGCTAAGCCTGCTGATTATTTAAACTTTAAACGATTTAAATCACATTTCTGTTCCAACACAAACAAATTGCAAAATGCTTCACTGTTACTTGACTGGCCAAAGGGATAAATCTTTCTTTTTTGCTGGGTCAAATGCCCAAATTTTTATCCAAGCGACAACTACTCATTAAAGACAGGGAAAAAACCTCTCGTTCAGAGTGTTGTTGTTGTTCTACTTTTTTAAAATGGCAAGACCCGGACAAGGAATGAGCAGTAAATTAAGCCAAGGACAAGGCTGGGAAGGAGAAACTCATTATCTTGGCCTTTTAAGGTGAAGGATGCGATTTGCAAGATGGTCAAAGTTCATGCTTTGATTCAGCAATTTCAAGAATTTGGGTGGGCAGAGGAATTTGCAAAACCAGATAAGAAAACAGCAGAGAAAGAACAAGATAAGGAAGAAGAGAGAGACAACGCAGGTGAACTACAATCCCCTACCTACCTCTCTAAGGAGAGTAAACACAGGTAAATTTAGCTCTCGGGTCAGACCAACCTGGGCAGTTTACAATTCTGTGTACCGCTAAGAGGGTTTATTTGCAATTAAGTGGCACGTAAATTCTGTTAAAAAAATAAATTAACGAACACAACAGACACCAACTCTGTTTTGCAAAAGTGCAAGACATTATCATCCGCCTGAACTTGCATCAATTTTTTGAAAAATATGTTCCCACCATCCATCCTTTCAACTCCTACCCCACCTCCCTTCCCCCAAAAAGGCCTATTTCAGGAATATCTCATTAATTTGCCCTCCTCATCTCCCAGCGGAGACATCAGATAAGCAACCATTTTCAGCAGCAAGGAGTGGCATCACCATGTCATTATTGGTGCCATCACAAAAAGGTTGGAGGACGTGTCAAAACAGCCAACCTGCAACTCCTTCAGATAACAGTTTTAAATCGTGTTTGACTGCTTCTCGGCACCCGAGAAACGAGACTCATTCCTAAGAGTCCAGAAGGAGGAGGATTACCAGGAAGAATGGACGAAATTTAAAGACTACTTAGTAAAATATGTTAAGTTAAACTAATTGGAGAAGCTTGCAAATAACAGATAGGACATAATCAGATAATAGGATGAATTAATATGTTTAATACAGAGTTGGAAAGTAAAATAAAAAGATGTTAAGTGACTAAGTTAATTTTATAAGAATAGTGGTTTCGGAAAACCATTAAAATGATATACACTGAAATTCAAGCAGGGGGATATGAGGAAGTCACTCAACAATGTTACCAAGTTTGGTTTAGATACGGTTGAGATCTATGTTTGTTTTTCTATTTGTGTGTTTGTTTAAAAAATTTTTTGGAAAATTAATAACATTTTTTTGGGGGAAAGAAAAGAAACGAGACTCATTCCTGCATCTCACAGTACAAAACACTCCGATCAAAGACCACGCAACCCCATTGGAAGCCCCCCCAAAATAGTAAGATGTTGGAAAACCCGTAGGGACTCCCCAGGTAGCAGGCCAAGCCCCAGTCGCTGACTCCCAGACCCCTACAACTAAATCCACCCTGGGATTTAAAGAGTCACAGGGATCCTGCTTTGAGAATTTTATTGGGGGGGGGGGGGAGTGGGAGATGGGACAACCCCAAACTCACCAGAGAGAGATGATCACTGGGCAGCCTTCACAGGTGATAGATAATGGTGGGAGTGTCTCTAAAACAGGGTGGATCTGATTTAAATCATGATTTAAATCACTAGTCAGTAAGACTTGATTTGAATCTCTCATTATTTTTTTACAGAAAGACTCATTCTTGCTGGTATAATCTCAATAATTACAACCAGATGAAGGCTTCCTTTTTGGAATAATAAATTTCCAGAGCGGTTTTTACCAAAAATCACTGATTTGGTTATACTATTAGAAATACATAGACAGATAATTATGAAATAATTGCTTTAGTTGAATAAGTGAACGGTTTATATTTGGACAACTTTTCTGCTGTACTTTATTGGAAGGTTTATTTACTTAATAACAATTTAAACAACTTATTCAACTAAAGCAATAACATTGTAGCATATGTATCCATGTTTGTTAACTTAAAACAAGTCCTTATTTCCTGATGAACAGCCTTTGGACTATAATGTAACCTAAACAGAAAACTACCTTTAGAAAGATTTTTCCTCCAAAGCATTTTATTTTTAAAATCCTATTTAAATAAAAAAATCAATATTTTTTTAAACAATCAGTGATTTTTATCCACCCTGTCCTAAAATAAGTCCTAGAAGGAGAGACGCCTTTAGTAACTGCAACCTCACAAACGTATGGGAATACTGTAGATGTCACCTCCGGGCTACCTCATACAGCAAAAATCACTATGACAAAAGGTAAAACACAACTGCAGTGAACATTGGTAGTCCTCACAAACTCATCAGGTGGCCTGAGGGAAGTAATTTTCTCTTGGCCTCCATTTGCCCCATCGCCATCTGCAAAATGGGCACACAAAAGCTTTCCTTCCTCACTTCCAAAGGTCAATGTTACGGCCAGATGATACGCACAAACTTTTTGTGGAATCCTTATTCAACTGCAGCAAGTCAATTTTTTCCCAAATCTAGCCACTGCCGTTGACATTTTCACAGATCACCCTGCAAAATAAATACTTCTCAAAACCGTTGAGCCTCTCAAATATTAAGTGTTACAACTCAGAAGTCACTGCAAGAATATCAGTGAAAAATTATACAGCCTCCTCCTTACAAAGGAGCATATTCTATGTATTTCTTTAAAATATAATTTGCTTTTCTCCTTTTTTTAAACAGGACTCCCAAAGAAGAAGCAAACAACAATCTGATCAGAAGACTCATGCATACATATAGGCGGTGATCCTAGCTACACCTACTCAAAAGTAAACCCCACAGAATTCCACGGGGAGTTACTTCTGAGCAATCAAACTTAGGTTTGAAGCAACAGATTTGTTCTTTAAATCTTGAGTCTACTTGACTTTAACACAAGTTCAGACTAATCCCAGATAAAAAAGGTGTCCCTAGTTGTCTGTTCCACACCAAATATGAGCTTTTTGGCCCCGAATTGTGGATACCATGCCCTCCACCCCCAGCTCTGCTTCAGGGGTGACTTGCAAAAAAAGAGACAGAGACTAACAAATACTGTATAAATGTCTGGAACTTGCTGACATTAGGGCCAACTGCACATGCTCAGAGACAACCTTTACGAAGTGTAATGAGCGACAGCTAGTATTTACATTACGAGTAACCACCACACAGCACAATCTTGTACAGTACGTATTTAACTGAGTGCCAACTGTACTCAACTAACAGTGCGATCCTACACAGGTCTACTCAGAAGTAAGCTCCGCTAAGGTTCAAGGAGTTGTACTCTCAGGGACAAGATGACAGTCCAAGTGTTTACAGGATTCAACCATGATCTGTCAAACACACACCTACACTTCTGGCTGCTTTTAGTATCGCATTATAATCTGATTTTGACTTAGAAAGGACTTGTTTATCTTTTTGACAGTCCTTTTTCTTTTTACATCTCGGACGCCACGTTATTCTTAAATACAGCACTGCATTAAAAAACACACACACACACACACACACACAATTGCAAAACTTCATTTTCTTTTTCTTTTAAGTATCAACAGGGCACATCGCTTTCCAAGGGGGTGAATTCGATGCTCCTCAGAGTAGACCCATTGAAGAAACACGACTAATTCAGGGTCCGAAAATTCAGTGGACCTACTCTGAGTAACACTTAGCAACCTAAAATCCTTTTTTTTCCTTTAAAAAAATAGCAAATAAAGTTACCAAGGAATGCTGCTTTACAAACGGGAAGGAATTTTTAAAAAATGATATTAAAAAGTAAAATACTTGCTTGTTACTCTTTACGATTGCCATAGTCTTGCCAAAGGTTTCAAACATTAGAGAGAAGTAAGCTTTATTTAAAAGTTTAATTATTATCTATAAAGCCTCGAAAAGGTGCAGAGGAACGCTGCTTTACAAACGGTAAGGAATTTTTAAAAATGATATTAAAAAGTAAAATACTTGCTACGGGACCTGTTCGTTACTCTTTACGATTGCCACAGTCTTGCAAAGATTTTAAAAATTAGAGAGAAGTAAAATATATTTAAAAGTTTAATTATTATCTATGAAGCCTCGAACAGGGGAGGCTGAAAAGGGGCAGAGTCGCTTACCGGGTTCTCTCCCTCCGGTTGCAGATCCACCAACGTGCACAGACTCCTCGCCCCGTTCATTGCAGCAACCCTTCCCTGCCCGCTCCGCTCCCGGCGACGCTTCCTTGCGACTGAAGGCGCATCCGGCCACGCCCGCTCCTTATATACCGGTCACGCCCACTTCCACGCCCCTGCCTCCTCGGCCACGCCCCTTCGCCTCCTCGCCCGCCAGCGCTGGCCACGCCCACCCCTCCGTTCTGCAGCGTCATCTCCCCTCGCGCTGGCCACGCCTCCGCGCGCTCTCAAAGCCCCGCCCACCTTTGCCGTCATTCTTTTTTGTCCGTCCTGGCGACTCCTTAGGCTCCGCCCCCTTCCCCCTCCCAACTCCCTTTCCCCGCACATGCGCACTCGCTTTCTCCCTTTACATTAATACATTGGCAATGTATTCATCTATTAACTAATTGGTTAGTACCCTGCATAAAGTCTGCAAAGGATTGAGGGCAGGGAATTGCCTCTAAAGCCCGGATGCCTGCCGTCCTCAGTGATCCAGCCTTCAGTCAATAATAATTCATTTTAATATTTTCAATAATGATTCATTATTGGCTATTAACCAATTAATAATTACTTATAAACTCGTTATTATTAATTAAGTTTTGGCTACTGATTGCGATTATTAATAAACATAAATAAGAAATCGCAATTTTATTTAAAAACTACAATTGTAATTGTTATTGATTAGCCTTATTAAATATTAGTAGAGGTCATGCATTAGTTACTGAGTGCGTTGTATTGTAAGCTACCTTCCGGGCTCAGGTAGTTTACAGGTAGACTGCTTTGCTTTAGTTTTCATCGCTTCCAGATACAGCAGGAGACACACAATTGTTTTGCAAACAGCATCAGTCAGAGATACACAAAACAACACACTCTGGCAAGGCATTTAATGTTTGGGTTGTCTGTGTGTGGAAACAAGGTTACTGTTGTTGTCGTTTAGTCGTTTAGTCGTGTCCGACTCTTTGTGACCCCATGGACCAGAGCACACCAGGCCCTCCGTGTCTTCCACTGCCTCCCGCAGTTTGGTCAAACTCATGCTGGTAGCTTCAAGAACACTGTCCCACCATCTCGTCCTCTGTCATCACCTTCTCCTTGTGCCCTCCAGCTTCCCAACATCAGGGTCTTTTCCAGGGAGTCTTCTCTTCTCATGAGGTGGCCAAAGTCTTGGAGCCTCAGCTTCAGGATCTGTCCTTCCAGTGAGCACTCAGGGCTGATGTCCTTCAGAATGGAGAGGTTGGATCTTCTTGCAGTCCATGGGACTCTCAAGAGTCTCCTCCAGCACCAGAATTCAAAAGCATCCATTCTTCGGCGATCAGCCTTCTTTATGGTCCAGCTCTCACTTCCATACATCACTACTGGGAAAACCAGAGCTTTAACTATACGGACCTTTGTTGGCAAGGTGACGTCTCTACTTCTCAAGATGCTGTCTAGGCCTGTCATTGCCCTTCTCCCAAGAAGCAGGTGTCGTTACTGTACAAAGGGGAAAATAGCTCAGCTGTCAGAACATGAAACTCAATCTCAGGGTCTTGGGTTTGAGCCCCTCATTGGGCAAACGATTGGGCAAATAAATATACACAAACATACATATATGCAGCAGTGTGGTATAGTGGTTAGAGGGCTGGACTAAGATCTGGGCGTGTCCAGGGTTCAAATCCCCACACAGACCCATGAAGCCCACACTGGGTGACGTTGGTTCAGTCACAACCTCTCAGCCAAACCTACCTCACAGGGGTGTTTTGAGAATACGGGGGGGGGGGGGGGAGAGAGAGAAGCACATGGGCTAGCTCCTTGGAGGAAAAACGTGGGGTAGAAATGTGATAATGAACAAAACTAAGTATATAAAGTAGAAACACCAAGCACCACATCTCAAGAGCATGTGCAGAGTGCATTTTGCCTGTGCTATTAAGCAGTCGCCTTCAAGCACATCTCCACCCACCTGACATGGAAGGTGGCCAACCTGGAGCCATCATTGGCCCATAAACCCAGGACTGCAGCTTGGCAAGGACAGCCTGTGAAATTTTTGCTCCCAGGCCCTGAAGCCTGAGCTTAAAAGTGGCCAATATCTTTTGTTTTGTTTTTCTGACAAGGCCCACATGCCCTCAGGATGTCATCTGGCAGGTGCCACAAGCCAAATGTGTGGCATTCTCTCTCTCTTGAGTGGCACATCTCATTTTTTAAAAATCATTTTTATTGATTTTCCAATAAAAAACATCCAATTAATATATCCAATCATAATACTCCAATTAAAATAAAAAAGGCCAAATTATAGTCCAATTATTAATTTTCCAGAGCTCCCCACAGTCTGGATCTCTGAAGCATATCCCCACATCTCGGTCCTGCCTCTCATAGAATCATAGAGTTGGAAGAGACCACAAGGGCCATCGAGTCCAACCCCCTGCCAAGCAGGAAACACCATCAGAGCACTCCTGACATATGGTTGTCAAGCCTCTACTTAAAGACCTCCAAAGAAGGAGACTCCACCACACTCCTTGGCAGCAAATTCCACTGTCGAACAGCGCTTACTGTCAGGAAGTTCTTCCTAATGTTTAGGTGGAATCTTCTTTCTTGTAGTTTGGATCCATTGCTCCGTGTCCGCTTCTCTGGAGCAGCAGAAAACAGCCTTTCTCCCTCCTCTATGTGACATCCTTTTATATATTTGAACATGGCTATCATATCACCCCTTAACCTCCTCTTCTCCAGGCTAAACATGTCCAGCTCCCTTAGCCGTTCCTCATAAGGCATCGTTTCCAGGCCTTTGACCATTTTGGTTGCCCTCCTCTGGACACGTTCCAGTTTGTCAGTGTCCTTCTTGAACTGTGGTGCCCAGAACTGGACACAGTACTCCAGGTGAGGTCTGACCAGAGCAGAATACAGGGGCACTATTACTTCCCTTGATCTAGATGCTATACTCCTATTTGTGGGAGTTTGCAAAACATACTCCTCGTTGATTCCATATTTTCCACATCTCGATTTTGATGCTTTAGGCATATCTAATGTTTAATGCACCCTCTGTGAGGCATGCTCTTTTCAGCTGTGCAAACCTCTGCCCCCTGCCCACCCATCAATGGCAAAGAGTGTGAGTCTGCTGATTCTCTCTGTGGCTTTCCATACCACTGGGAATCAGTTCTGCTTTGAAGGCTCCTGGCCCCCTGGAGCCTTCAAAACGGGGGTCTACAGGAGTCAGTCCTCCCACCCCCGTGCTGTTAAGAATGTAAGAAGAGCCCTGTAGCTGGATCAAGCCAATTTCCTGTTCTCACAGTGGCCAAGTGCCCCTAAGAACCCAGAAATCTAGATGGACTGTCTCTGGAGCTGGAGGTTCCATCAGAACATCTGAGGAGCCCTGCTGGATGAAGCCAAAGTCCCACCTAGTCTCGCATCCTGTTCTTAGTGTCCATAAGGGACAGCTACACATTGCTGCATTGGTGGGGTTGGACTAGATGGACTCAGGGGTCCCTTCCAACTCTATGATTCTAAGCAGATTCTGATCTCCCCATTTTGTTGTTGTTTAGTTGTTTAGTCATGTCTGCCTCTTCATGACCCCCTGGACCAGAGCACGCCAGGCACTCCTGTCTTCCACTGCCTCCCGCAGTTTGGTCAAACTCATGCTGGTAGCTTCGAGAACACTGTCCCACCATCTCGCCCTCTGTCGTCCCCTTCTCCTTGCGCCCTCGATCTTTCCCAACATCAGGGTCTTTTCCAGGGACTCTTCTCTTCTCCTGAGGTGGCCAAAGTCTTGGAGCCTCAGCTTCAGGATCTGTCCTTCCAGTGACCACTCAGGGCTGATTTCCTTCAGAATGGATAGATTTGATCTTCTTGCAGTCCATGGGACTCTCAAGAGTCTCCTCCAGCACCAGAATTCAAAAGCATCCATTCTTTGGCGATCAGCCTTCTTTAAGGTCCAGCTCTCACTTCCATACATCACTGCTGGGAAAACCATAGCTTTAACTATATGGACCTTTGTTGGCAAGGTGATGTCTCTGCTTTTTAAGATGCTGTCCAGGTTTGTCATAGCTTTTCTCCCAAGAAGCAGGCGCATTTAATTTCGTGGCTGCTGTCACCATCTGCAGTGATCATGGAGCCCAAGAAGGTAAAATGTCTCACTGCCTCCATTTCTTCCCCTTCTATTTGCCAGGAGGTGATGGGACCAGTGGCCATGATCTTCGTTTTTTTGATGTTGAGCTACAGACCATATTTTGCGCTCTCCTCATTCACCCTCATTATAAGGTTCTTTTATTCCTCCTCACTTATGCCATCAAGGTTGTGTCATCTGCATATCTAAGGTTGTTGATTCTCCCCATTTAAAGGGTAAGGTAAAGGGACCCCTGACCATTAGTTCCAGTCATGACCGACTCTCGGGTTGCGGCGCTCATATTGCTTAACTGGCCGAGGGAGCCGGCGTACAGTTTCCGGGTCATGTGGCCAGCATGACTAAGCCGCTTCTGGGGAACCAGAGCAGCGCACGGAAACGCCGTTTACCTTCCTGCCGGAGTGGTACCTATTTATCTACTTGCACTGGTGTGCTTTCGAACTGCTAGTTTGGCAGGAGCAGGGACCGAGCAACGGGAGCTCACCCCGTCACAGGGATTCGAACCGCCGACCTTCTGATCGGCAAGTCCTAGGCTCTATGGTTTAACCCATAGCGCCACCTGCGTCCTTCTCCCCATTTAGGATCCTACAAAACATAGCTACCAAGGCTAGTAGCCCTTGATAGCCCCCCCCTCCTTCCTGTATTCATCCAACGCTCTTTTAAAACCGTCCAAGTCGGTGGTCATCGATCTGAATTTGCTGAGTGGGGTCATCCAGAGATTTGGAGTGCGTTGTCATCAATTCGCTGATGACACACAGCTCTTATTTCGCCTTTACATCAGAAAGTGCAGCAGGGAATGTGCTGGTTTGGTGTCTTATTTCGGTAATGGGCTGGACAAGAGCCTCGAGCCCTAATCTCCAGAGCAGGAGAAAACAAGCAGGCTTCATCTTTCCATGTGAGATATTTGAAGAAAGCTCGCATATCTCCTCTCAGTCTCCTCCCTTCCAGGCTAGACATACCCAGCTCCTATTAAACCACAGAGCCTAGGACTTGCCGATCAGAAGGTTGGCGGTTCGAATCCCCTCAACAGAGTGAGCTCCCATTGCTCAGTCTCAGCTCCTGCCAACCTAGCACTTCAAAAGCACGTCAAAGTGCAAGTGGATAAATAGGTACCGCTCCGGCGGGAAGGTAAACGGCGTTTCCGTGCGCTGCTCTGGGTCACCAGAAGCGGCTTAGTCCTGCTGGCCACATGACCCGGAAGCTGTATGCTGGCTCCCTTGGCCAATAAAGCGAGATGAGCGCCGCAACCCCAGAGTTGGCCATGACTGGACCTAATGGTCAGGGGTCCCTTTACCTTTTACCACTGTACTGCTGGCAAGCCAGGTGTCCCCCATCCTATATTAGTGCATCTGGTTCTTCATGTGCAGAACCTTACATTTGCCCTTATTGAAATTCATTTTGTTAGCTTGCTTGCACCCAGTTCTCCAATCCGTTAAGGAAATTTTGAATCCTGATTCTGTCTTCTGCAACATTAGCTACCCCTCCCAGTTTGGTGTCATCTGCAAATTCAATGAGCACCCCCTCAATTCCTTCATCCAAGTCTTTTATGAAGACATTGAACAACAACGGGCCCAGGACAGACCCCTGTGGCACCCCACTTGCCAATGTTTCCCAAGGATGACGAGGAACCATGAATGCAGCCGTTCTCAACCTGTAGATCCCCAGATGTCGTTAGACTACAACTCCCATCATCCCTGAGCTCTGGCCTTAGGGATGATGGGAGTTGTAGTCCAACAACATCTGGGGACCCACAGGGTGAGAACCACTGCATTAATCTTTGGGTTCGGTCAGTCAACCAGCTACAAATCCACCTAACAGCCACCTCGTTCAGCCCACATTTTACCAGCTTCCTCGTGAGAATATCATGGGGGACTTTGTCAAAAACCACATTGAAATCGATATATTGTATACTCCCTGTGTTCATATTTAAATCAGTCCTATAACCAAAACCATGAGGACTGGAAACTTAACTGTTATATTTAAGGGATAAGGCGTAGTTCCTAGCAGCAGATCTCAAAACACACACGTTCTGGGTAGGGCTGGGAGGCGAGGCCAGAGAAAACCCATGACAGGAATAAAGTTCTTTGATGTGAACACATCCGTGTCTTTTTATTCTTCGTTCCGGTTGTTGATGTAAGGAAAGGCCAGCGCTTGTGTGAGAGACACACCCCTGAGAGTTAAGGATAAATTACAGGGCTCACTCGCCCTGCCAGAATCGTAAGGTTTAAAACGAAAACAAGAATTGGGTAAGGGCTTTTGTTTGTTTTTGCTCCGGCTGAACCCTTAGGAAAAGCTCCTTGCAGTTTCATCAGTAATTTGGTTTCCCCCCTATAGAATCATGAGGACTAGGTTTAGATTAAAGAGGTGTTTAAGTTGGACAGAAAGATAGGATTCCAGGTGGAAAAGTCAAAGCTAGAAACAGAACTGTTAGATCCTAAAACCAAAGTTCTTTCAAAAATGTACAACCTGCTGCTAAAATGGAATACACAAGATGAAACGGTTAAATCAGCTATGATAAAATGGGCACAGGACGTTGGGTATAACATTATGTTTGCTGACTGGGAAAAGTTATGGACCACCGGTGTGAAGTTTACGGCATGCAATGCCCTAAAAGAAAATATTATGAAAATGATATATAGGTGGTACATGACCCCAGTCAAGCTTGCAAAAATATATCATTTGCCTGATAACAAATGTTGGAAATGTAAAGAAACTGAAGGAACATTCTTTCACCTCTGGTGGACTTGCCCCAAGGTTAGGGCTTTCTGGGAAATGATTTATAATGAGCTGAAAAAGGTATTTAAGTATACCTTTCCTAAGAAACCAGAGGCCTTGCTTTTGGGCATTGTCGGCCAGAGGGTGTTAAGGAAGGACTACACATTTTTAATGTATGCAACAACAGCAGCAAGGATACTGATAGCTAAGCATTGGAAAACTCAAGACTTGCCCACGCTGGAAAAATGGCAGATGCAACTGATAGACTATATGGAGTTAGCAGAAATGACTGGCAGAATCCGCGACCTGGGAGAGGAAGCACTGGAAGAGGATTGGAAGAAATTTAAGGACTGCTTACAAAAACATTGTAAATTGTATGAGTGTTAAGATGATGCAAGAGTGAAAATAAATGTGGCATCAGTAAGTTAGCTGATAAGAATCTGAGAATAGGTGAAATTGGAGAAAAAAGTTAATTTTATTTTGGTTGAAATTATGCCTAATTAAGTACTCAAGTGTTTGGAAAATAAATCTAAAACTAGAGGTATAATATGGGGAAAAATACAAATAAGAAATTAAAATAAGGTGATAATTTGCTGTAAATAATTTTATAAACCTGGAAAGCAGGAATGGAAGATGCGAGGAAGTCCAAAAGTAAGGAAAGCATGAATATTAAGAACTTGGATATGATGTTATAATATTGTTTTGTGTTTTTTTTCTTTCTTTTTTCTTTTATGTATGTTTTGTTATTGTTATTTCTTTTGTGTTTGTATACTGTACTGTTGGGTATGGGATTATATATGTTGGGTGATAAATGTAAAAAATCTTGAATAAATATTATAAAAAAAAATAGAATCATGAGGACTAGGAACAACCCCTTTTTTTAAACCCTGCATTTGCTCCTTAAATAAACATCAGGGTTTGAGCAATAAAGCCAGGCCTGCCGCGTCTGTCTATTTGCAAACGGCTGTGTGTCTTTGCATCTTAATCCAACACAGCGGAGCCACAGGAAGCAGGTGCTCTAACACAGAGCTACAGCCTCTCTCTTAAAGTAAGGTGCTAGACCTCATGGTTCCTGAATACAGGGCTGCTCTAGAAAGCCTTATCTAGGTCTTATACGTAGTCAGGCCAATGGTCTGCCTAGCTTCACACTGTATTGCCTACGCTGGTTTCCTCTGTGGGGTTTCAGTCAGGGGTCTTTCTATAAAGCACACACACACAAATCCAAGAAAAAGAATTCTAGTTTGTTAAGGGTACTGAGAATTGTAGCTCTGTCAAGAGGTAAACTATAGTTCCCAGGATCATTGCTGTGTGCATTAAATGTGCTTTAAATGTGCGTACGCAGCTTATTCTTCCTCAATCCAGGAAATATTACGGAAACCAAAGATCTGGCTTGTTAGCAGTGTGAAATTCAGCCCTCTATATCACCTCCTGGCAAACAGAAGGGGAAGAAATGGAGGCAGTGAGAGATTTTACTTTCTTGGGCTCCATGATCACTGCAGATGGTGACAGCAGTCACGAAATTAAAATGCGCCTGCTTCTTGGGAGAAAAGCAATGACAAACCTAGACAGCATCTTAAAAAGCAGAGATGTCACCTTGCCAACAAAGGTCCGTATAGTTAAAGCTATGGTTTTCCCAGTAGCGATGTATGGAAGTGAGAGCTGGACCATAAAGAAGGCTGATCGCCGAAGAATTGATGCTTTTGAATTCTGGTGCTGGAGGAGACTCTTGAGAGTCCCATGGACTGCAAGAAGATCCAACCTCTCCATTCTGAAGGAAATCAGCCCTGAGTGCTCACTGGAAGGACAGATCCTGAACTGAGGCTCCAAGACTTTGGCCACCTCATGAGAAGAGAAGACTCCCTGGAAAAGACCCTGATGTTGGGAAAGATGGAGGACGCAAGGAGAAGGGGACGACAGAGGACGAGATGGTGGGACAGTGTTCTTGAAGAAACCAACATGAGTTTGACCAAACTGTGGGAGGCAGTGGAAGACAGGAGTGCCTGGCGTGCTCTGGTCCAGGGGGTCACGAAGAGGCGGACACGACTAAATGACTAAACAACAACAACAAAATACCTCTCTGAACCCCTCGCTGACACACACAACCTGTCCTAGCACCCCCTTATTTTATCCCATGCTCCTTGACTCCTCAATTCCGCTTCAAGCGATCTCCTTGCCTCTGTGCCATATTTGATATTCCTCCCTTCATAAAAACTGTTTCTGGCCACAGAAATACTAATTTCCCGCCTGTCGACTCTCTGCAGTTCCATCCGTTTTTCTGCATTCCGCGACTGCCCTTTGGAAGCAGCTGAACATTCTGTGTCATCAGAGAAGGTCAACCAATGGGGAAAGTGTTTGCAGACAATGGCATTAAAAAAAAACCAAAAAGCAGTTGCACACACATGACACATAACGAAGAGCAACTCTGTTCTTGGAACTTGTATCCTGGAAGTCATCAGGAAGTCCTGTCCACCCTCAAGGCATTGGTAATGTCGCTGCCAATGACATTTTGGAACAATACAAAGAACAAAACAAATTTAAATACGTCCTGCACAGGTCAGGAATTTTAATTAGGTGAGGCCGAGAAGGAACTTGAGCGGTGCATACACAAAACACACCCCTCCCACCCCGAGATTCCTGGGAAGTGCAGTTCGCCCTTCACTGATCTGCAAGTTCACAGCGCCCATAAAAAACTACAGTTCCCAACATTATGGGAAGGGGGCTTTAAATATATGGTCCATGCACAGTCACAGAATAAAAAAGGAAACAGGAAGTTTTGGTCAAAAGAAACAGAGGCTGCCATCATTTGGGGGGCAGAGACACCACGTGACAGGCAGAAATTCTGCAGGTGCAGCTTATGTCCTTCACTGCAGTTCTGTGCTAAGGGGGAAAGCTTCACCCGTGAGTTTTCTGCTGGACAGGCAGCTACTGAATATTAAACTGAAAGAGCATTAAAGATAGCAAGCTCCCCTCTCAATATGTACAGTATTACATCTGATCAGACAGAGAGACAGAGAAACATTGTTATATTCATGTTATTGTAAGTTGCCTTGTGCTTTTAAAAACTGGAAATGGAGAGAGAATTTCTTTTTTTTTAAAAGAGGACATTGAAGAAGGAGAAAACCTGAATTTGCTGGATCCGTTCCCTTCGGTATCTGTTTTATAGTTTTGCTTTTCATCTTTTAATTTTCATCTGTTATTGTTGCTCTGATTGTTCTCTCTCTCTTATATGCATTATATTCATTTTCGTTAAAAATGAAACAGAAAAGCTATACATACATATATATATATATATATATATATATATATATATATATATATATTCCTTTCAGCGTTTCCGCCTGCAAGTCTTCACACCAAATAGTCTGTAGCCTGCAAATTTTTGTCAGATATGCAAGACATATTTCCTATCTAAATTTGACTGCCTCCTCCAGGTGATTTGAATATACTTCTCCATCAACATGCAAATGTATTTTCTTTTTTTAAAAAAACACAATTGGTTTCTTTCGAATGAATCAGACCCCGAGTTCAAATTACGCCCCTTCTGCTGCGCCAGCTTCTTGAGATCTGGCTGAGTTACCAGAATTCAAGATGAGCCCATCCATATGCCTTTTCCTTGAGAGGGCGTCTCTGCTTATCACATCGTCGTGTCAGCAGACGCGTCCTTAAATACCTTGAAAACATATTGAGGTTTTGTCCAAATGCTAATTTGTTTAATTGATTAAATGAGTCAAATTACAGAGGATTAATCACACGTACAGACTTCTTTTTTTAATCAAGCTGCTGAAAATATGTCAAGCACACGTCAGTGAATATTCAACACCAAAGCAGGTGTATCACTCTCTGACACCCCCACACACCCAGAACGAGGGTTTATTGGGGTGCAGGGCCAACCCATCCAATAGCCTGGGTGCCCCTCAATAACAGATAACCATGCAATCGCTACCACCACATCTTAAGTCCTGAAATAACTCATTTCCAATATTTATTACATTGATATCCCAAGGTTCTTCTCACAACAATTCTGTGAGGTAGGCTAGGCTGAGAGGCCATGACTGGGCCATTGAAGCTCCACGGCCGACCGGAGATTTGAACCCGAGTCTCTCCCTAGTCCGGCACTCTAACCACTGCACAGCCGCTGCCTCTGAAGAATGGCAGATGAAGATGATGGACTAGATGGAACGTGCCGAACTGACCGGGAGACTCCGAGACCAGAGAGAAGAGACAGTGGAAGAAGATTGGAAGAAGTTTAAAGAATATTTGAAAAAAAATATGTTAATATTTACATCGTTGAATAGCTTTGGAAGTGGATATAGGCTGTAGGGTTAGAAGTAGAAGATAGGGTATTTTAAAACAGTATTATTTGTAAGTATAAAATGTGAAGTTATTTTAAGTGTGATTAAAAAAAAAGATGGTTAGAAATTATGATATATGTAAACTGCTAAAGATGAAGTAAAATGAAAATCAGATAGGTGGGACTTGGGGAAGCCCACCTAACAATATTTAGGGAAAAAAGGATATGACAAGAATTTGTTTGTATTGTTTGTCTTTTCTGTTTGTGTTTTTTATTTGTGTTATAAAATGAATATACTTTTTTGAGAAAATAAAAAAGAGCAGGCATCTGTTTTCTGCCGATCGCAGCGTGGCTCGCTTTCTCGAGTCATCAGGAGCTTTTAAAGCAGTCGGACAATGCGCAGCTCCTGGCCCAACACTCTGACCAGCACATCTCACGGACTCAAGACTCATCGGCACATTAAACGGAGCACAGGCTGCTTCCAGCCGTGGGCCAGCGCTTGTGGGAAAGGCTGCGTACGCTTGTGGGAAAGAGTGAACACGTTCGTCGTTGAACCTTAGAGGTGAGCAGCTACATGGCTGCACAGCTTGTGTATAGTGGTACTTCGGGTTAAGTACTTAATTCGTTCCAGAGGTCCGTTCTTAACCTGAAACTGTTCTTAACCTGAAGCACCACTTTAGCTAATGGGGCCTCCTGCTGCTGCCACGCCACCGGAGCACGATTTCTGTTCTTATCCTGAAGCAAAGTTCTTAACCTGAAGCACTATTTCTGGGTTAGCGGAGTCTGTAACCTGAAGCGTATGTAACCTGAAGCGTATGTAACCCGAGGTACCACTGTACTTGTCAAATGCAGCATGTAAACACTCGTTGCAGGAGAAGGACTTAGTGGGTGAGCTTCTACCTTGGGTGCAGAAGGTTCTGGGTTCAATTCCTGGCATCTCCTGGTAGGGTTGGGAAACAGCTTCCCATCTTCTTCCTATCTTTAAACCAGCCCCATATTTCGAACGCTGAGGACTGGAATCTTAATTTCTTTTTAAGGAAAAGACTGCAGCTTAAATGGGCAGGGCAGCTGCCCTGCTTGCAGAAGATTTTCGGTTCAATCCCAAACATCTCCAGGTACAGCTGGGAATGTTCCCTGCCGGAAACCCCTGGAGTGAGCCTGCCAGTCAGTGTAGACAATATTGAGTTAAATGAACCCCTGGTCTAACTTGGTTGGAGCCAGCAGCTCCCAATGTTCCTACAAGAACCTCCTCTGAGAGAAAGATATAAAATGAAGAGACTTATTTTTCTCTCTCACCAAAGCACTCACCACACCAACAGCCAGATAGACCCCTTTTCTGAGGCAGGAACACCTCCAGGGACTCCCCGCAGGTAGACCACTCCTGGCTGAGGAGGCTCTATCTGGCCTCATCATCACAGACGTCGGAGAAACATTTATCCCACTTCAGGGATGACGTCTAGACGGGAGCGGACTTTGCCCAAGGGGTCAGCCGTGAGCTTCCTTGGCTTGACAGATCTCCATTTAGTATAATTCCCAGAGTCGCCTGCACACAATATATTTAAAGCACTGCCCCCCACAAAAAGAACCCTGTATACTGTAATTTACCCCACAGAACTACAATTCCCAGCATGCCCAACAACCTACTTTTAACACCCCCCTCCAATAACCTGAGAACTATAGTTTACTTCTCCCAGAGCGACAATTCCCAGCACCCATGACAAACAACTTTTATCACCCCCCCCCAAGAATCCTGAAAAATGCAGTTCACCCCTCGCAGCGCTACATTTCCCAGCACCCCTGACAAACTACATTTAAAGCAGCCACGCACCCCAACAACCTGAGAACTGCCATTTACCTCTTTTAAAAAAGCTACGGTTCCCAGCACCCCGACAAACCACATTCAAAACACACCTACCCCTCCAAAATCCTGGAAACTTTAGTTTGCCCCTCACTGAGCTACAATTCCTAGCACCCTCGACAAACGACAATTCCCTTATCTTTTTGTGGGGATCAAATGCATTTTCCAAAACGTTGCCAATCCAGTTCATCCATCCCCTTCTGCCGCTCCTGGGCCAAATTTGGCACAAAGTCCGCCAGTTGCCGACCCAGGTCACCAAGCAGGCTCTGCGGGAAGCCCCTTCCCCTTCAGAGACTCACCTGGGGGCAGAAGACCCTCCTCTCCTCCTCTGGACCCCAGAGATGAGGGTGCAGCCAGCTTCTCCCTATCCCTCCGGCCGGCATGGAGAGCCTCCTGGGACGGTTCCAGGAGGCCATGGCGCCTTTTCGGCTCGGAGCATCTGTCGACAACAACCTCTCCTGCTCCTTCTCCTCCTCACCTGCCTGAGCTGAGGAGCCGGTCTGACCTCCAGCTCGGCTGAGAGAGGCGTTCCATCTTTCCCTTGGGCTGCTCCTCCTCCTCCTAATTGTCACATTCCCTCGAAATTACATCATGGAGGCCCAACGATGGAAGGAAGTCTTCAAACTCATCAGGGAGGCTGCATGCGCAATGACAGAATTAAAGCACATTCTCCCGTGGGAATGTCTTGTTGTTGTTTTTTTAAATTATTCATTTTTCTTTTTCATTCATTACTTACATCTCAAATTCTTAACATTTACTATATATTCCTCCTTCTCTCCCCTCCAAGATTTCCCCAAACTTCGGCTTCTGGTTTGTTTCTGCTTTCACCCACTTTGCTATCTCTCAACAGAAAAGGTTAATAATAATAATAATAATAATAATAATAATAATAATATATTATTTATACCCCGCCCATCTGACTGGGTTTCCCCAGCTACTCTGCGCGGCTTCCAACAAAACACTAAAACACAATAACCTATTGAACATTAAAAGCTTCCCTAAACAGGGCTTCTTCTAAAAGTTTGGTAGTTATTTTTCTCTTTGACATCTGGTGGGAGGGCGTTCCACAGGGCGGGCGCCACCACCGAGAAGGCCCTCTGTCTGGTTCCCTGTAGCCTCACTTCTCGCAGTGAGGGAACTGCCAGAAGGCCTTCGGAGCTGGACCTCAGTGTCCGGGCAGAACGATGGGGGTGGAGACGCTCCTTCAGGTATACTAGACATAACATCAAACCTAAAAACATAGAAATAAAAGTAAATACACCATCCTATTTCACCATCTTCTAAACATTTTCTGATGCTGATAATGTGGATGTTTATTTAAATCCTGCCATCAAGTCTATTGACTTTCTTTGTTTCTGCAAACATAATATGAAAGGTTCCCAATCTTTTTCAAAGTCTCTGTTGTCTTTTTCTCTTAGTCTATCTGTCATTTTTTGCCAGTTCTGCATAGTTCATCAACTTCTATTGCCGTTGTTCTTTAGTTGGTATTTCTCCAGTCGTCCAGTTTTGTGCAATCAATGTGTTGT
This sequence comes from Podarcis muralis, assembly GCF_964188315.1. Lineage (NCBI taxonomy): Eukaryota > Metazoa > Chordata > Lepidosauria > Squamata > Lacertidae > Podarcis > Podarcis muralis. The sequence continues at coordinate 2,829,918 of NC_135670.1, forward strand.
TGTTTTTTAAGGGTGCTGGGAACTGTAGATCTGCCCAGGGGGAAACTACGGTTCCCAGGATTAAGAACAGAAGGGAAGCCTGCCAAATTGGGCCAAAGGGGGCCCAACCAGTTCAGATTCTCACCATGGCCAACCAGAGGCCTGTGGGGAACCAGCAGGATTTGAACTCTTTCTCCTCCTCTGGTTTCCAGTGACTGGTATTCAGACGCACTGCTGCCTCTGGCTGTGGAGGTTCTGGTAACCTCCGTTAATTAGTACATCCAATCCTCTTTTAAAGGTAAAGGGACCCCTGACCATTACGTCCAGTCGTGGACGACTCTGGGGTTGCGGCGCTCATCTCGCTTTATTGGCCGAGGGAGCCGGCGTACAGCTTCCGGGTCATGTGGCCAGCAGGACTAAGCCGCTTCCGGCGAACTAGAGCAGCGCACGGAAACGCCGCTTACCTTCCTGCCAGAGGGGTACCTATTTATCTACTTGCACTTTGACATGCTTTTGAACTGCTAGGTTGGCAGGAGCAGGGACCGAGCAACGGGAGCTCACCCCGTCACGGGGATTCAAACCGCCGACCTTCTGATCGGCAAGTCCTAGGCTCTGTGGTTTAACCCACAGTGCCACCCGCGTCCCTAGATATATAATAAATGTTCATAAGTGTACCAACCAATCAAGTACATAGATCAGCAGAGGAAGACCGACCTGAAACCATTTTTGATTCCCAAACTGACCAAATGTTTTCTCTGCAAGGAGGGAGGGGGATCAGGGAGCCTTCCGACTGTCTCAGGAATTGAGTAATCAGCATTTTAATGGGTGACAGACTATCAGGAAAGGCAGATAACCTGGCAGACAGGAAAAATGCGTTCAGATTTCTGCTGTAGACCGCCTTTTCTGTGATGTAGGTATGTGGGGGGGTGGTCTTGGGCTACACCCCTTCTGTGATGTATGCATGATGTGTGGAGGAGTGGTCTTGAGCTCCAGGGCAGGGAATTTAAAATGTCTAGACGTTGATTGAGGTCCTCCTCCTTTCCTGCATGTGAGGGGAGCATCCTGTTGCAACAGATCAATAAAGATCAGGCTTACGAGCTGCTTTGCTTCTCAATATTCTCTGGTTGGCCTCTGTTCTTTTCTCCTACCAATAGGGAACTTACGTAAGGACTCTATATGGGCTCTTGGATACCCCATAAGGGAAAAAGGGCAGCTTTTGTTTACAACATTCCTTCCTTGGATGTTTTTAAGCAAAGGTTGGACGGCCGTCTGTCATAGATGCTTTTGCTGAGATTTCTGCATTTCAGGGGGTTGGAATAGATGACCTGTGATTTTATCCTTATGCAAGACAGCTTGCTCTTAAAAATACAGAAGATAAGCCACCGGAAGAAGCAGAAGGGCGGGCAGGAAAGGTGCCCAGTGCTCCCTGGAACCTTCTACCTGGAAAGGTAGGCAATGATCTCTGATTGGCAGCTCCTCCTAAGGAAACACAGCGAAATTTGAGCAAAGGGCACCTGCAAAAGTTGCACAGTGGAATTGGAAGTGAACTTTGTCCTGACCAGCTGGGCAAACACGAGCAGCGCCCAGCCCAGGCCACAGTTTGCCACTTACCCCAGCAGCTGATAACTGGGGCCAGTTAGGCAGATTTTAGATATCTGAGATGTAGCAAAGCCGCTTTCCTTCTCCTGAGGGAAGGAGCTTCTGGGGTGCAAAGGATCTGGGAAATTGGTAGATTGCCAGCAGGCTGCCGAGTCTTTCTCAGTAGACCAGAAAGCATTTCTTGACTCTGCTCTAACTGTAGGCAAGCTCTGAGCCTCGGTGTTCCACAGATGTAAAATGGGCCTGCGTGCTGCTGCCGCTGCTGCAACACGTTGCTTATTCCTCCTCCCTCCCAATCGCTTTTCCTTTTGTGCCGTGTCTGCCTTATTCCTTCATGCTTCCAAGCTGACTTGGAAAGCTTTTCCAGCAGTGAACAGCGGGTTAAAAAATGGTTTGAATGGATGAATAAAAATATTCATTCTGGCCTGGTGTGAATCTCCCTCCCTCTCTCTCTCTCTCTCTCTCTCTCTCTCTCTCTCTCTCTCTGTTTTTCACCTAGAAATATGAGTGGTTGTGAATGAGAACCTAAAGCATGGGTAGGCCTGGGGGCCGGATCCGCCTCAATCGCCTTCTAAATCCAGCCCACAGACGGTCTGGGAATCAGCGTGTTTTCACATGTGTAAAATGTGTCCTTTTATTTAAAATCCATCTCTGGGTTATTTGTGGGGCATAGGAATTCGTTCATTATTTTTTTCCAAAATATAGTCCGGCCCCCCACAAGGTCTGAGGGACAGTGGACTGGCCCTCTGCTGAAAAAGTTTGCTGACCCCTGATCTAAAGCTACCTGGAACTGTTGCACAGATTAGGGAAGATCAGAGAAAACCTCGCTGGCTCCTTCATCCTACGGAGGTTGCCCTTTCTCTATACCCAACACGGTCATGTTTTCCGTCTCGCCGCAGGTATGATGTCACACCTGAGCAGGAGGGAGGCGAGTTCTGCAAACCCAGGCGTCCAATTACAGAGCGATTCCTTTGCCGTCTCAGAGAGGTTCCATCACCGCAGATGGCTGAGCGGATCATTTTTGCCCTGTGAGTCACCCGGCAGACACGCAACATCTGGCCAAAGGTGGTGTTTACAGGATCACAACAAGGAGGACGGAAGACTTGAGGCACAAAGCTCATCTGCTTTCTCTCTCTTTCCGTATCCTGCTTCTGTCTTCTTGCTCTGGCTGCTGTTGTAAACAAAATCTGCCCTTTCTCCCTTAAGGGGTACCCAAGAGCCCGTATAGAGTCCTTACGTGGGTTCCCTATTGGTAGGAGAAGATAAGAGAGGCCAAGCAGAGAATATTGAGAAGCAAAGCAACTAGTAAGCCTGATCTTTATTGATCTGTTGCAACAGGGTGCTCCCCTCACACACACAGGAAAGGAGGAGGACCCAGAACAAAGGTGTGCCTGCCCTTATTTTAAACTCTCTGCCCCACATACCACCCCGCCATACATCATATATACGTCACAGAAGGGGTGTAACCCAAGACCACCATCCCCACAAACATCATACCTGTTGTTTAGTCGTTTAGTCATGTCTGACTCTTCATGACCCCCCTGGACCATAGCACACCAGGCACTCCTGTCTTCCACTGCCTCCAGCAGTTTGGTCAAGCTCAAGTTGGTAGTTTCGAGAACACTGTCCCATCATCTCGTCCTCCGTCATCCCCTTCTCCTTGTGCCCTCCATCTTTCCCAACATCAGGGTCTTTTCCAGGGAGTCTTCTCTTCTCATGAGGTGGCCAAAGTCTTGGAGCCTCAGCTTCAGGATCTGTCCTTCCAGGGAGCACTCAGGGCTGATTTCCTTCAGAATGGAGAGGTTTGATCTTCTTGCAGTCCATGGGACTCTCCAGAGTCTCCTCCAACACCATAATTCAAAAGCATCCATTCTTTGGCGATCAGCCTTCTTTATGGTCCAGCTCTCACTTCGGACAAAGACAACATCATACCTACATCACAGAAAAGGCGGTCTACAACAGAAATTTGAGTGTGTTGTTTTTCCTGTCTGCCAGGTTATCTGATAATGCCTTATCTGATTGCCTTTCCTGGTAGTCTGCCCGTTCCTTTGAGACGGTGATTACCTAATTCCTGTAAAAAGGAAGGTTGTTTTTTTCACCTCCTCCCTCCTTGCAGAGAAAACATTTGGTCAGTTTGGGAGTCAAAATGGTTTCAGGACTGTCTTCCTGTGCTGCTTCAGACATGTGGTTTATATATTTATGTACGTGTTTGCTTGGTACATTTATGAACATTTATTATATATATATCTAAGACCTTAAAATTCTTATTACACTGCCAAGCTCTTCTTTCTAGGAGACACCTTTTTCTCTCTCTCCTTTCTGCCCTGAGAGGTCACAGGGTTCTCTTGCCCAGGGTCCAAACCGGCCCTTTGAAATATGCCTGAGGCTGCTTCGTTTTTGTATTTCTTTATTATTATTATTATTATTATTATTATTATTATTATTAAACAACATAGAATCAAAATTAAAAATTGGAAACGTGTGTGTGTGTGTTTATTTCTTGTTATATTCCATTTCTGTTTGGTAACGTTATATAATAGGCATTTTCACTGAAAAGCCAATAGAAATAATGTGAAGGCAGAGCTACCTTTACTAAGAAAAGGGGGGGAAATGTTCAATTGTCTATTTTTTTCCATGGCACTTATAGTTTTAAATAAACCACAGATACTTCGCGGGGGTTGGGGGAGGTTGAGGCTATCAGGATCCCATCTCCTGGTTTAGCATCTCAAGTTAGGCTCCGGGAGACCCAGATTCAAATCCTCACTCGGCCCTTAAGCCCATCCAGTGTGTGAGAAGTGTCATCCGTAGTAAACAAACCTCATGACCAAGAGTGCCTCTGAGGATGTGCAGACATTCCCTATGGCTGCCATCCTTAAAAGGCAGCCGAGAGGCTCTGTGCCTTTTAATTACAGGCAGAATTCAAAAAAGTTTTGTAGTGGAGTGTTACAGTCAGAAATCCCACAGGTGAAGCTTTGCATTTTGAGCTGGATGCCCTCAGGGGGTCTCTTCAGGGCTCTGTGCCACTGACTCATGGTATGTAGTATGCACCTTGCTTGTCTCCATTTCCCTTGTGTTAAAAAGCGGAGGGGATTAGTCATCCTTTTTTTGGATTCCTTCCCAAAGGGCTGTTGACTAAGCCGTGAGCTTCTGGAAGGAGCCTCAGGTGCTGGCTGTTCATCTGAGTTGCACTTGTGCCTCTGGGTGACAGGGGATGCTTTCATGTGGCATGGAGTTCCGCCTGCCCTGGAAAATTCACGGCTACTCTGTCAAAGGGTGTGGCGTTTGATCAACCGTTTTTTTTTTGTTCCAAAGGTGGGTTTTTGCAAAGCCCCAACTTCCGCATTTGGGAGGAGGTGATAAACTGGAGCTGCGAGAAATCTGATATCAGCCTTGTTGCTGCAATGTCTGGCTGCATCTTTCCTTCTTGGGTTGCCAACTGACCAGGGAAAAACAACACCCACACCCACACACTCAGCACGCTCTTGTGCTTTGCAGCAGCAGCAGCCACAATCCTCCGAGAACCGGGAAATGAAGGAGGCGAATATTCTCACCAGCTAATGTCAGCGCAACCCGCTGAAGAAATGCCTGACTTAGCAATGAAGGAAGCCGCTTTTCCCAAGTCAGACCCCAGCATCCAGCCAGCTCGGACAGGCAGCAGTTCTCCAGGGTTTCAGACAGGAGACATTCCCGACCTTACCTGCAGAGGCCATTGAGGATCAAATCTGGGACCTTCTGCCTGCCAAGCAGGTGTCCTGCCACTGAGCTCTTCCCCTAAAAACGACGCAAGTCCCTAGTCCTCAAGATTCTGAACAAAGGACTGGTTTCTGTCGGAAGCACAGCACATTCTGCATGCCAGGCAGGTGTCCTGCCACCAAGCCTTCCTTGTAAAGCCATCAAAACAACGACCTGGTTGAAATTTGTTTCCCTGGGCTAAGAAGAGCCTGAGCAGAACAGATGAGGCGACACCCGTTCTGGATAGCTCCTAGCATGCTGTCGCTTCCGAGTTCAGCATTTATACTGTAATAAACAAAAATCTGCCCTTATTCCCTTATGGGGGACACAAGAGCCCTTATAGAGTCCTTTGCAGGTTCTCCATCGGTCGTAGAAAATAACAGAGGCCAAGCAGAGAATATGGAGAAGCAAAGCAGTTCGTAAGCCTGATCTTTATTGAGCTGTTGCAACAGGGTGCTCCCCTTACACGCAGGAAAGGAGGAGGACCCAGAACAAAGGTGTGTCCTCCCCTATATAGACTTTTGGAATTGCCCACCCTCAAACTCCAGACCACCCCCAGGAACATCATACCTACATCACAGAAAGGGCGGTCTACAACAGAAATCTGAGTGCGTTGTTTACCTCCTGTCTGGCAGGTCACCTGTTAATGCTCACTTGATTGGATATCCTGGGGAGCCTGGGCAGTCTTTTGTAATGATAAATACTTAGTTCCTGAGCCAGGTCACAGACTCACCCTATTCATACACAGACATGTTGTTCTTATATTCAACTAATAAAATATTTTTTAAAAAAATATGCCCAGTGCTATGGAATTTTTTTAAGAAGGAGGACGGCTTAGGAATGGACAAATCTGTCAATTTCGGCTGCCATCTGCAGTTTGAGACTTATCTGCACCAGCTTGCAATGTTCAAAGTCCTCACGATGATTTGCCAGCATCTTAGCGCGTATTTTAAAGCGTTGGGAAATGGCTGAGGTTATTGGCAGACCCCTTAATGATTTCCCTGCTTATTGTAGCCATTGTTAATGGGCCGTGCTAAGCGACGCTGGATGGTTCTTAATTGCCTTTTAATTGCCTCTTTCATTTTCTAGAAATTGTCCTGTACAGAATGCAAATCGCTGATAGAATTCAATTTGCTGCGCCATAAAACACAATCTAAGAAACAAAAGAAGCGACCGTGAAGTGGTTAAATAACTCAAGATTGAATATTGAATACAATGGGTGTTGTTATAAGAATTCTAAGGTCTCAAATACAGAATAAATGTTCATAAACGTATAAAGCAAACACACATGCATAAGTATAGTGTCTGAGAGCAATCCTGAAGCCATTTTGACTCTCCCAAATTGACTTCAAAATTTTCTCTGCAAGGAGGAAGGAAATGAGAAAAGCTTTCCAATTGTCTTTTGACTCTAGGGGCTTATACCTCCCTTTTCAGATACAGTCTGGCAAGTATCTGTTAAGCTGAGCAAACTATCAATATACATAAGAGATTCAGGAACTAAAGTATTTACCATCTCAAAGGAATGTCAAGCTACCCAGAAAATGCAATCAAGTAAGGCATTATCAGGGATGCTGGCAGACAGGAGAGAAGCAACACTCTCAAATTTCTGCTGTAGACCGCCTCCTTCTGCGATGTATGTATGATGTTTTTTAGGGGTCGTCTTGGGCTGCAGGGTGGGCAATTTAAAAAATCTTTATAGAGGCTGGCACACCATTGTTCCGGGTTCCTCCTCCCTCCTGCGTGTGGTGAGTGGGGACCCTGTTGCAACAGTTTATTTCCTTTAAAATAGATCAGGCTTACTAGCCGCTTTGCTTCTCAATACAGTGGGCGCTCGGGTTGCGAACGTGATAGACTGCTCCTGGACCTGCAGGTTCCATAAGGACGCTGTTCTCACAGTGACCTCCCAAATTCCCCATTGGGAAGAAGCCCAAAGCCAGACCTGAGCACAATATCAATGGTCTCTGTTTGCGATTCCAGCAACTGGTGTTCAGAAGCATACCTGCAGCCGCTGGGAGAGACAATCTGGGGGTTTGGGCTGGGTGTCCATCAATATGCGGATGATACCCAGCTCTACCTCTCTTTCAAATCGGAACCAGTGAAGGCAGTGAAGGTCCTGTGTGAGTGTCTGGAGGCGGTTGGAGGATGGATGGCGGCTAATGGATTGAGGTTGAATCCTGACAAGATAGAAGTACTTTTTTGGAGGGACAGGGGGTGAGTGGGAGTGGAGGACTCCCTGGTCCTGAATGGGGTAACTGTGCCCCTGAAGAACCAGGTCCGCAGCCTGGGAGTCATTTTGGACTCACAGCTCTCCATGGAGGCGCAGGTCAACTCTGTGTCCAGGGCAGCTGTTTATCAGCTCCACCTGGTACGCAGGATGAGACCCTACCTGCCCACGGACTGTCTTGCCAGAGTGGGGCATGCTCTAGTTATCTCCCGCTTGGACTATTGCAATGCGCTCTACGTGGGGCTACCTTTGAAGGTGACACGGAAACTGCAACTAACCCAGAATGCGGCAGCTAGACTGGTGACCGGGAGCGGCTGCCGAGACCACATAACACCGGTCCTGAGAGATCTGCATTGGCTCCCAGTACGTTTCCGAGCAGAATTCAAAGTGTTGGTGCTGACCTTGAAAGCCCTAAACAGCCTCGATCCAGTATACCTGAAGGAGCGTCTCCACCCCCATCGTTCCACCCAGACACTGAGGTCCAGCTCAGAGGGCCTTCTGGCGATTCCCTCCCTGCGAGAAGCCAAGTTACAGGGAACCAGGCAGAGGGCCTTCTCGGTGGTGGCACCCGCCCTGTGGAACGCCCTCCCACCAGATGTCAAAGAGATAAACAACTACCTGACATTTAGAAGACATCTGAAGGCAAGCCTGTTTAGGGAAGTTTCTAATGTGTGACATTTTAATGGATTTTTGTTGGAAGCCGCCCAGAGTGGCTGGGGAAACCCAGCCAGATGGGCGGGGTACATATAATAAATTACTATTACTGTTACTACCTCATCCAGTGGTGAACTTGGCCGTATCCACATATAGCCCTGCCCTCTATCAATTTGTCTAATCCTCTTTCAAAGCCAAGGGCGTGCAAACGAGCCAGCGTGGCGTTGTGGTCCCAGGAGGAGAGACCAGGGTTCGAATCTCCACTCGGCTGCGAAGCTCATTGCGTGACCTTGGCACCAGTCACTGCCTCTCAGCCTCAGCTGATTAAATGAGAACCATGCATGCCACTTTGAGCTCCTTGGAGAAAAAAGTGGGGTATGGATGCAATAAATTAATATGAAGATTAATAAATAATAATAATAATAATAATAATAATAATAATAATAATAATAATAATAATAATAACAACACTAGGCAAATATATGGGCCGCCTAGCTAAACCTTTCCCCATGACCCCTGGGAGAATCATAGAATTGTAAAGTAGGGTCATCTAGTCCAGGGGTCAACAAATGTTTTCAGCAGACGGCCGGTCCACTGTCCCTCAGAGCTTGTGGGGGGCCAGACTATATTTTGGGGGAAAAATATGAACGAATTCCTATGCCCCACAAATAACCCAGAGATGCATTTTAAATAAAAGGACACATTTTATTCATGTAAAAACAGGCTGATTCCTGGACCGTCTGCAGGCCGGATTGAGAAGGCGATTGGGCCGGATCTGGCCCCTGGGCCTTAGTTTGCCTACCCCTGATCTAGCCCAAGCCCGTTCAATGCAGGAATCTCAACCCACAATCCCCAATCCAATCTGAAACCATTTGTAGCTCAAGCTTTGCATGCAGAACGTCCCGGGTTTGATCTCCAGATCATAGCTGTCAACAGTCCCTTATTTGGCAGGACAGTCCCTTATCCCAGTGCCGTCTCCCGCTGCTGTCCCTTGTTGATGATGTCCCTTAAATTTCCCGGGTTTCAAAGGAAGCAGCTCCTCTCCCTCCCTCCCTGCCGGCCAGGCAGGAGGGAGGCTCCAACTGTGTTGCTCATCCAATAAGGAGTCTGAGAACGACTGGGGGGTGGAGCTTGCATGCCTTGTGCCAATCAAATTGGCCGCGTTGTCTGGGGACTCGCCTTTGCTCAGCGCTTCCCAGCGGAGAGGTGACGGTGGTTTCCCTTGCTGCATCCCCTTTGCCGGGTTGCTGCGCTGTGGGAACCACCGCTTGAGGCTTCGTTTGGCTGCTGGCTGGGCTTTCTGCCTTTGGCTCGGAGGGGCTCAGAAGTCGAACATACCTGTGCCTGGAAAATCCCTTATTTTGGCTGCTGATCCCTTATTTCCGAGGCTGCTGGTCCCTTATTTTCAAATCTGTAAGTTGACAGCTATGAATGAATGAATGATCTGACTGCATACAAGACAGCTTCCTAAGTTCCCAAAGGCCGGAGCCACACACCACAGGGTGGAGTTCTGCTCCTTTAAAGGACTGGGAAGAATAATCACCAGGAGGGTGTGGGAAACTTATCAGCTTATCAGACAGGCTTCCCCCAGCTTTGCTCAATATGTAGGCCAGAAGAGGAGGATTCAATTTCAGGGCGTGCCGGAAACCCATTCCTAGGCACCCAGCCCAGTTCTCCAGCAAACTCCCTTCACTCTTTTGAGTTATGCAACAAATCTCTGTGACATTTCCCCAGCAAAATACGTTATGACTGAGATGCACCAGGTTGCAGAACTGCTCTGCGTGGGCCAGGGATCAAGTGACACGTCGCAAATATTGGGACTTCCTGGTGGCCCAGGTGAGTTATAGCGCCGACAAGGGTGCAGAAGTTTGCTACTGAGGTGGGCGGGGCCAGAGGCAAAAGTGGGAGGGGCAATGCATAGCTTACCTTTGTACAACCGCTAGGCAAAAGCAGAGACATCACCTTGCCACCAAAAGTCCGTATAGTTAAAGCTATGGTTTTCCCAGTAGTGATGTATGGAAGTGAGAGGTGGACCATGAAGAAGGCTGATCGCCGAAGAATGGATGCTTTGGAATTCTGGTGCTGGAGGAGACTCTTGAGAGTCCCATGGACTGCAAGAAGATCAAACCTCTCCATTCTGAAGGAAATCAGCCCTGAGTGCTCATTGGAAGGACAGATCCTGAAGCTGAGGCTCCAAGACTTTGGCCACCTCATGAGAAGAGAAGACTCCCTGGAAAAGACCCTGATGTTGGGAAAGATGGAGGGCACAAGGAGAAGGGGACGACAGAGGACGAGATGGTGGGACAGTGTTCTTGAAGCTACCAGCATGAGTCTGACCAAACTGCGGGAGGCAGTGGAAGACGGGTGCCTGGCGTGCTCTGGTCCAGGGGGTCACGAAGAGGCGGACACGACTAAACAACAAGGCAAAAGTGAGAGGTTTTAATACACCTATGCACCAGGGTAAGTCTGGGGGCCGATGCAAAGAACCAGAGGGCCACATAGGGAGAAATCCAGTCACTTCAGAGCTTAGGGACCGGCAAGGGACAGCGCCAGGCCTTGAGACCCATGTTCTTGGGGATTACTGTTGGGCACCAGTGCGGTTGTCGTCATTTTAGGTGCCCAGCAATTCTTCCCCTCTGGGTTTTTGGGAAGGTCGGCGGTTCGAATCCCTGCGAAGGGGTGAGCTCCCATTGTTCGGTCCCTGCTCCTGCCAACCTAGCAGTTCGAAAGCACGCCAGTGCAAGTAGATAAATAGGTACCACTTCGGCAGGAAGGTAAACAGCGTTTCCGTGCGCTGCTCTGGTTCGCCAGAAGCGGCTTAGTCATGCTGGCCATATGACCCGGAAGCTGTACGTCGGCTCCCTCAGCCAATAAAGCGAGATGAGTGCCGCAACCCCAGAGTCGGCCACGACTGGACCTAATGGTCAGGGGTCTACCCTTCACCTTACCACTCAATGTCAATGACTCCCTCCCTTCTGTTTTCAATGCTGTAGCTGAATTGAATTGAGCTCCTGTGGGATCACAGAGTCATTGCAGAGTTGGGAGAGATGCTTATCTGTTAAAACAAGGCGTAGTTGTAACATTGGACTCCAGTTCCTATAAAGTGGTACCTCGGGTTACAGACACTTCAGGTTACAGACTCTGCTAACCCAGAAATAGTACCTCGGGTTAAGAACTTTGCTTCAGGATGAGAACAGAAATCGTGCGGCGGCAGCAGGAGGCCCCATTAGCTAAAGTGGTGCTTCAGGTTAAGAACAGTTTCAGGTTAAGAACGGACCTCCAGAACGGATTAAGTTCTTAACCCGAGGTACCACTGTAATCCCTGGGCACCATGGCCAATAGTTAGTGATGACAGCAGCTAACATCTAACCTCTGCAAGCAGCACCGCTTCTCCACTCACAACTCTGTTTTAAATCAGGGGTCAGCAACCTTTTTCAGCCGGGGGCCGGTCCACTGTCCCTCAGACCTTCTGGGGGGGCCGGACTATATTTTGGAAAAAAATAATGAGCGAATTTCTATGCCCCACAAATAACCCAGAGATACATTTTAAATAAAAGCACACATTCTACTCATGCAAAAACACGCTGATTCCCAGACTGTCCGTGAGCCGGATTGAGAAGTCGATTGGGCCGCATCCAGCCCCGGGGCCTTAGTTTGCCTACCCATGTTTTAAATGATCTTGGGACCAGTTTTACCTTGCCCCATGCATGGCCACTCAGCCTCTCTGATCTTTGGAACTCCCTACCTGTTGATGTTTAGCCTTTGCCGTATTCTTTTCAGCATGGACTGAAAGCGATTTTGGTTTAAGCAAACCTATCCAGACAAATAGATGTTGACATTTAATTTTATTTTTTAAACTTTTCTTTAAATGTTTTAATTTAAACCATTATAATCAGGCATTTTAATGATGAAAGGATAGATTCACCCAAGGCCTTTACCACATACCAATTTGGGGGGTGGGAGAGTGGGGGTGGTCAGAAAGTCCAATTCGTATAGGACTTTAGGGGGTGTTTTTTGGAAAAAAATCAATCTACGCGATTGTGGTGTGGGTTTTTTTTTTGTTCTTTATTAAAGGAAAATAAATCTGGAGGGAAATCAAAAATTACAAATAATAAAAACCAACCCAGATCGTATATTATAGCAGCCATTTAAAACTGTACAAACCCACTGTGCTGGGGACGAGGGAACCCTCGTTACGAAACAATCCTCTAAGATCAGGTTTTCCTCCCTCCCCCAAATATAGACGCTTCTAAATTATTGCATTACTGTTTAAAAAAGAACGAGAGAGAGAGAGAGACAGAGAGAGAATCACAGCTCCAAAGACCTAGGTATAAAAACCTCACCCTCAGGTTTTGCCCCCCAGGGAAACGGAACGGGGCAGGCTGGGTGGGGGGCACACAAAACAAGGTCGCGTTTTCAAGACATCCAGTTTTGAGAACCAGGTTCCAACAAAATGCCGTCCGTCTTGCCCTGACGGACACAGCGGCGCCTGCTACCAAACGCTTGAATCCGGATTGGGTTTTCATGTACCCAGAAGGTAGAACCGGGCGGTTTATTTTGTTATTGCGGCTTGAGGCCTGAAGATGCAACGGCCTCAGAGACCCCTGCTCCTTTTTTGCTCTCCGTAAATCTGAGCGGGGTGGTCAGCGGCCTGCGGACCCCTTCACAAGACGATTACCGGTCTGAATCACTTCATGCAACCTTCAAGAGAGGGAGAGGCAAAGCGGGAAACTCATCTGAGCCCAGAAGTTGGATAAAAAGGACGAAAACAAGGCAGGAGTTTTTTCCCCATCTCGGCCAAATGACATTTGAAAGATCTGCCACACCTTTGGCCCGCCAGATGTTCCCGAACTCCCGTTAGCCTTAGTGAGGATGGCCTGGGATGATGTGAATTGTACTCCAGCAACTTTTGGATGGTCAAACTGTCTCCACACCCGATCTGCAATGTAATGGCTAAATTTGACAACACAGGAGGCTGATTTCAAGGCTGTGCATTGATCCAGCTGCCGGTGGACACTGCAGATCAACTCATTCCACCGAATTCCTGACGCCCAGCGACTTCCGCAGTCCGAAGCCATGTTGAGGGTTGTGGGGAGCAAACAAGACGTTATCCCCACCCCTATTTGCCATGACTATAGCTCAAAGACATGGACGGTGTCGACGAAATATAAACACAAGCTCTTCCAAGAGAAAGATTTGCAGAAATAATTGGTTCAAAGACATTTGCATGAGAAAACTTCCAAAACAAAAGACCCACCAACTGGGAATGGAATCTGCGGCTCGAAAACGTGTCGTAAGTCAAACACGAAGTGGAAAACATGGGCACAACGGCTCAGCGGCCTCTGTCTCCAAGACCCACCGAGCTTGTGCAACCTGTCAATGTTCTGGCAAAGGTGATGCCTTGCTGCATTTAGGGGCAGGTGGAGGGAGGAATGAGCAGGAAAAAATACAGGGAAGCCAGCAGCCGAGATATTGGTCGAGCAGTAGAGGGGGAAAGGGGAGCGATCTTCCACAAATAAGATGGTCGCTCTGCTTTTGATGCTGGCTGCAATGCAGACGAGTTTCTTGAGGACTAGATGCCTTGTGTGTTTTCGGCAACACACCCAGTAAAACCTCTTGGACGTTTCTGCAACCACTGAAGCAAAGAAGCTAAGATCTCTCCTCTGACCCAGGGTGTATTTGGAAGACTTGTGCTGGCAGAAGGGATGAGCCTCCAGAGACTGCCAAAATAGTTGTGGACAAGGTGGTGCCAGCCAGGGGTGGTGGAAACCATCTTGCCTCACTTTTTTCCCCCCTGCTGAAGGTGTAATTTCCCCTCCCCGCAAAATGCGCAGCCCTTTAAGAAGGGCTCGTTTCAGTGCAAAACAGGGTGGCCAGCCAGGAACCAGCACTTTAAAGTCGTGTTGAAATCCCTGTTTTTTAGCGCCATTGTGACGATGACGGCACAGCGCCTGCTTTTGAGAGGGGGAGCCACAAGGCAAGCAAAGATGGGACCTAGCAAGACCTCGATGCCGGCACATGTGTATGCAGAAGTATAAAAGGCAGAGGTGCACATCATGCCTTTGATAGTGCCATTCCAAGCATGGCACAGCCAGTCGGTTCCCGCGTGAAACGAGTACATTAAGAGTGAGCCCTTCTCCTGGGACACATCCATGATAAGGCACTTGGTGCAAGGCCTGCAGAGGTTAAATTGGGGCACCTGGGTACTGTTAAAGAGGGCGTAGGGAATCCTTTTGGCCCAGCAGACCAGCTCTGACATATGGGTGGGGCAATGCTCCTGTCAATTCCCCTGATGTCGGGCTTTGACAGGTGGGCAGTCACACCCAACCCATCAGAGCTGCTTGTGCAGTGCTTCCCAGGCGCCTGACTGAGTTTGGGGAGCGCAAAGCCCTTTGTGATATCTAAACTTGGCCTTTCTCGAGGTCTGGCAAAAGCGCTTTTTGCAGGAAGTGGCTGCGCAGTCCCGTTTGCCTCACGGGGAACGCAGCTGTGAAGTGTGGCGATTCAGCCTCCCCACCCCATAGATTGGCTGTGCAATCAAGTTCCCCCTACAAGGAACTCTTCTGCGACCTCGCCACATCGACATGCCCCACACCTGATGTCACAGGTGGCTGCGGTTTGGGGCGGAAACAGCCTCGGGGGCTAAACGGAGATCCACGCCAGGCCACATCCACATCTGGCCTGTGGGTCAGAGGTTCCCCACGCACTGTGTTAAGGGGACAGGGTGGAAAAAGCAGCCCTTACTAAGGTTTGATAACGCAGCCGTATTCTGCTGAGCGACAACAGTTGCATCCTCCGACGCCCAGTCTTGTGCGAAACAGAGGTTTCCCAAGGAGAAGTCCAGAAAACCTGAAATTGTCATGGAGGCGTTCTTCCACGGAGTTCGGTGCTCACGTTCCTCCTTCGCCACGCCCCAACTGAAGACACGGCACAGCGATCGGCCCGGGAAGAAAAGTGGCAGAGGGGTGTGCATTTTGCAAACACGCCGACAGTCGCGCGCGAAGGATTGCGTGCGGTGCCTCCAACAGAGCCAGTGGTTGCAGCGGGGGAAATATCGTACCCTCGGCTGTTAGGTAGCGTCTTAGCCAAGCGAGGGCTCCAAACGGCAATCAGAAAAAAGAGCTATTGCTGTTCTTCCGTCCCCCTGACAGAGGAAACTGTCAGCATGGATCCGAGAAGAGTATCTTCAGAACTGGCCGTCCCAACAGGGTTGCGAGACCAGAGTCTGGCTTTGCTGTTGCTTTAGGAATCAGGAGTGGAAAACCCCACAGCCACGATGGGACATAGTTTATATACAAATAGGGAACGGGGAACCCATGGCTTCTCCAGATCTCGCTGGACTCCCAAAATCTGTCATTTGGGGCTGATGGGAAGTCCAGCAACACCTGGCTCCCACCATGGAGAAGACCATGGAGATTTCCCTCTCTTTAAAATTTCCGTGCTGGAGACGGCAGATTTCATGCGCTCATCAGCAGCCAAGAAGGTCGTCTGACACAGCCACCATCCAGCAGGGTCGGTCCTGGCCGATGGGAACTGGAGTCCACCAACATCCTTCAGAGGTTCACCATCCCTGGAAGGGGTTCCTCAGGCTTAGTCTTGGCCTCGTTCCCAACGCAGAACCCAAAACGCCTTGAAGAGAAAGCCAAGGATTGGTGCTTCACCGATGGAAACTGGGAACACGGTTCCCTCCAGATCTTATTGGCCTACAACTCCCATCAGCCCCAGCTGGGATGGCCAAGGGTCAGAGGTGACAAAGAGCTGTCTGCAGGGCACCAAGTCGGCTACCATCGCTTGGTGGCCCCAGCCAGATCCTCTCTCCCTGCAAAATGAAAGGACCGACATTTTGGGAACGGTTCGGAACAGAGCTCCAGTTCTGCGAAATGGCGGCTGGTTACCCGGGATGGTGGTAACACAAGCTGGTTCTAATTTACGCTGCTCCAGTCAGCAAGAAGCTTAAAATGGAGGTAAGTCCTATGGACCTCGCCATCGTCGCTTCAATGGCTGCTTGCCCAATTTCTGCGTCAAGGCCGTTGCTCGTGTTGCCATCCCTGGGCCATCCGAGGAAAATCCCAAACGACGTTTCAGAATCCCGTTGCTGAAAGATTCATCTTCACTTCCTGGGCGAGACAGTTTCAGGTGACGCATTTAGGAGAGGTCGTCCGAGGATGTGAACGGGAAATTCCGGAAAGAGGAGCAGGGCAGATGTCCAAAGATGAAGCAGGGATCAGCTTCGAGGGTCTCGGTGGCGAGAAAAATCTATAAGCGGAGATAGCTGCCCAGCGGAAAAGTCACAAGTCATCTCTTCCCATCCCAAGCACCTGGTCTTGAAGACTCAATAGGAGGGTCAAGGGCACAGCGATCAGAATCAGTAGTTAAGGCCACCTGAGGATCTGTTTTCTGCAGACCCATATATACATGTACCGCAAAGGGGGGGCGGCTCCAGGTCCCCACCTCCCCCCAGACACATTCCACTATCTCCCCAGATCCCTCCATAAAACATTATTGCACATCCAAATTTGGAACACATGCAGAATTGACATACATACACAGGCCCTATATATCTATATCTATATCTATATATATCTATGTACACATACATATGCAGAAAATTAAAATTTTGGTTTAGAAAAAGCAAAAAACTGGAAGATTCTATTTCTTAATCATTCACCAGTTGCCCTGAGAACCAGATCGAGGGGGATTTAAAAAGAGAGAGAGAGAGAAAGTTCTGTCATCATTTCCGTTTTACGACCGGCCTCTCGCTGCCCCATAGCAAGCAAAGAAAAAGAATTAACATAAAAATATATCCTTCACTTCGATAAAGAGGTCTGTTTCCATCTTCAGGCACACAACATTTCGGGGAGGAGAATCTTCCGGCTGCTCCGCCAGGGACCGGCAAACGCGAGGACGGCACTTCGGACGGGTTTCGAAGTGTTTTAAAAGTTCAGGCGTTCCGACGGGATCCGCAAAAAGGGTCGGCCGGAAGTTGCTAACAGGAGCTGGTCTGGAGGTTCCCTTCCGTCAGAAGCGAGGCGATGGAGGACGGGCCGTAGGCGCTGTCAAACTCCTCATCGGAGCTCAGGTGGTCGTCCTTCAGGGAGGACTCGGCTGTGGACCGGGCTGCCTTGCGCCTGGTGGAGAAGGGAGAGAAAGGTCAGGGGCCAGATTTCCATTCCCTAAGAACCTGGGAATCGAGGTAGACTGCCTCTGGGGCTGGAGGTTCCATAGGTACATCAAAGAGCCATGCACCTGGGCCAGGCCAAAGGGGGTCTATCTAGGCCAGCATCCTGTTCTTGCAGCGGCCAACCGGACGCCCCAAAGAGAAGAATAATAATAATAATAATAATAATAATAATAATAATAATATTATAATAATTTATTTATACCCCGCCCTTCCCGGTTCAGAAACCGGGCTCAGGGTGGCTAGCAACAAATTTAAAAGACTTAATTGTAAAAGCAGCATAAAATACAGTATAAAAACATGAATAACAATAAAATTCAAAGTTCAGAAATCAATTTAGGGGAAATCCATCTAATAAGCATTAAATAATCCCCAGGGCTAGCTGGCTGAATTGGTCCTACTTGGGCCAGCGAGGCGGCCAGGGGAGAATTAACTGTGGGGTCAGAGCGGGTGATCTTCATAAAAGGGGAGGGAAAAGAAGGGAAATAAAAGATCAGGCTGAATTCAAATTAAAGGCCAGGCGGAATAGCTCTGTCTTACAGGCATGGCGGAAGGAGGTTAAATCCCGAAGGGCCCTGGTCTCATGGGACAGAGCATTCCACCAGGTCGGAGCCACCACTGAGAAGGCCCTGGTGGAGGATAGTCTGACTTCCTTAGGGCCCAGGACTTATAAACTATGGTTGTTCATGGACCTTAAGGTCCTCTGCGGGGCAGACCAGGAGAGGCCCCCAAGCAAGACCCATTTCTTCAGGACCCACAAAGGGTCGGCCTTCCTTACCAGAGGTCCTTCTCCAGGGACTTGATGCGGCTCTGGAGCTGCTCATTGGTCTCGTGCTGCTCCTCCAGCTCCCGCAGGGCCTTCTTGCGTGCAGCTTCCAGCCGCTCTATCTCCTCTTCTGCCTCGTCCACTTGCCTCTTCAACGCCTTGACCCTCAGGCTTAGCTATGGGAGGAAGGAAGGAAGGCCTGCTCAGTTTGACTCAGGGGTAGCAGCAGGGAGATCTGGGATGCCCTGGCAACTGAAGGGCCCAGCGGAGACCTCATAAATACATGCTGGCTAATTTAAACCCCCCGTAAGGAGTGGAATCATCATACAGCAGGATCTTTTGCCTTTAAACTTTCCACTGCAGCAGAACCTGTCCTTTGGAACTCCCTGCCAATGGACACCAGGGAGGCAGCCTTCGCTGAACTCTTTTTTTTAAATAATATTTTTATTAGGGATTCCAACATAACAATTTTAACAAAAATACATCATCCACATTATTCCCCCCACACAATTTCCCTCTCCCCCCCAAAAAAGAAAAGAAATGATATATAATGAACTGAAAAAAATGTTTAAAATGACATTTGTAAAAAAAACCAGAACCATTTTTGTTAGGGACTGTAGGACAAGACCTGCCAAGAAAAACATAGAATTTATTTATGTATGCTACAACAGCAGCAAGAGTCTTGTTAGCACAAGGATGGAAGAATGAGGAAATCCCAACGAAAGAGGAGTGGCAAGAAAAACTGATGAGCTATGCGGAACTGGCTAAATTGACATACAAACTGCGTGATAAGGACAATCGTGACTTCAAGGAAGAACTTTTTACAAATTATCTAAAAAGACAACAAAAAGATCTGGACTCCTTGGCAGGTTTTGAATAAACACCCACAAACTTATTAGTTGAATACATGATAGATAAGGCAAGAATAGGGACAATTTTATAATACACAGAGAACAATATGTGCAAAGAAACCAGAGAGGGGAGAAAATAATGTAATTGAATATTTGGATTGATAATTTGTTATGTTGAAATGGTCTAATAAAAATATTTTTTTTAAAAAACAACAACAAGAAAGGCTAGTTGCGGTGGTCCAAGATTTCAGAGAGGGACATCTTTTTACAGTCCTGCCTAGAGATGCCTTTGGGGGTCTTCTGAGCCCCCCTGCCCACCCCACCCCAGCTCACCTGGTCCTTCTGGTCGTTGACATGCTGCCTCTCGTCATCGATCTGGATGGTCAGTTCCTTGACCTTCCGCTCCAGCTTGCGGTTCGAGGAGACCAGGACGCTCTTCTCCCTGTGGCGACAGGGAAGAAAAAGGGGGGAGCTGATTTCTGAAGAGTCTGGTCACTGAGCTCAGCACTGCCTCCACTGAGCGGCAGCGGCTGTCCAGGGCTTCAGGCAGGGGACATTTCCAGCAAAACATGGAGGTGAATTCTGCTGCTGGAGGAGACTCTTGAGAGTCCCATGGACTGCAAGAAGATCCAACCTCTCCATTCTGAAGGAAATCAGCCCTGAGTGCTCACTGAAAGGACAGATCCTGAAGCTGAGGCTCCAAGACTTTGGCCACCTCAGGAAAAGAGAAGACTCCCTGGAAAAGACCCTGATGTTGGGGAAGATGGAGGGCACAAGGAGAAGGGGACGACAGAGGATGAGGTGGTGGGACAGTGTTCTCGAAGCGACCAGCATGAGTCTGACCAAACTGCGGGAGGCAGTGGAGGACAGGAGGGCCTGGCGTGCTCTGGTCCAGGGGGTCATGAAGAGTGGGGTACAACTAAACGGCTAAACAACAACAACAATGGAGGTTCTGGGGGTCTTCCGCAAGCAAGGCAGGTGCTGTGTTGCTTGTCCGAGGCACAGAAGGGGGAAAACTTCGGTTCTCGGGGTGTCGCTGAACTACAACTCCCATCAGCCTCTACCTCTCTTTTAAATCAGAACCAGTGAAGGCGGTGAAGGTCCTGTGTGAGTGCCTGGAGGCGGATGGAGGATGGATGGCGGCTAACAGATTAAGGCTGAATCCTGGCAAAGCAGAAGTAATGTTCTTGGGGGACAAGGGGCGGGCGGGTGTGGGGGATTCCCTGGTCCTGAATGGGGCAACTGTGCCCCTGAAGGACCAGGTGCGCAGCCTGGGAGATATTCTGGACTCACAGAGGTCCATGGAGGTGCAGGTCAATTAAGTGTTTTAAAAGTGTTGTTAGCTGCCCGTAGCCTGGTTTTTGAACCAGGAAGGGCGGGATATAAATAAATTATTATTATTATTATTATTATTATTATTAATCACTGAGCAGGGTATCTGAGCCCCGGTTTCCCCCATGACACTCTGACCGCTACCCCACACTGCCTCTCCGCGACTTACCTCTCTTCAGCCTGGAGTTTGTCCTGAAGCTCTTGAATGCGCGATTCCAGCTGGGAGACGTTGGCGCTGGGCTTCTGAAGGACTTCGCTGCTGGCGAGGCGGCTTTTCAAGTCTTTGTTCTGGAAAGAGAGATTTGGAAGTGGGGATATTTAGAGAGGAAATGACCAGTGGCCAGGGACAAGTTCCCGCATGACCTGTATTAAGTTGTGGGTGAACATATCAGACGACACAGCGATTCTTCAAACAGCTCTTGTTTATTCACAGGCCAGGACAGAACTGAACTGAAGGGTTCAGCCAGCCTGCTTATATAGAGCTCCACTACAACACAACTGTAACCACTTTCTGTAACTATCCAATCACTGAATGTCACTTTCAATCCCTTATTTGCATATGTGGACCTGAGTGAAAACTATCTACAGTATCCCCCTGCTGGCCCAGGGTGAGAACTTCAGTACATAACAATCTGGAAGGGACTTCTGTGGAAGTCACCTTTTGCCACCTTTGCTCTGACAAAACACTCTCTACAATATCCTTTTTGAGATGAGGGGACCAGCCTTTCAGAAGGTCTTTGCATGCATGGGGAAACTGAGGCAGAAAAGGACTGGAAAGCACAGTGCTCTGATCTGTGTTGGACCAATAGTTTCATTAAAAGCCTCTTGCAGAATTAAGAAACCAGAAGACTTTCTACTTGGAATAATAGGATTGGAATTGCCCCAAAATAGATGGTAGGTTGTTTTCGTATGCCACCACAGCGGCAAGACTTTTACTGGCCAAAAACTGGAAATCGCAAGAGACACCAACAGTAGAAGAATGGCAGATGAAGATGTTGGACTTTTCGGAGCTGGCCGATCGGACTGGAAGAATCCGCGACCAGAAAGAAGAGGCGACACAAGAGGACTGGAAGAAATTCAAAGAATAGCTAGCTAAATATTGTAATGTAAGATAAACAGAAAATTCCTGGAAGTAACAAATAGGCTTAGGAGCAGAATAAGAATATATGTCAGTAATTATTTTGGATTTCAGTATTAATAAAGGAGAAGAAGTTAAATGAAAGAAGTTAATATTATTAGAAATAAGAATTTGGAGAACTGCTAAACAGGCAATATAATGAAATTCAGTTAGAGGGGATTTGAGGAAGTCAGTTATTAATGTAATGAAATTAGGAATTTGAAGTAATAATTTTTCTTTGTGCTATTTTTTGTTGTTGTGTGTTTTTTTGTAAGGTTTTTCTTTTTACGTGATAAATGCGAAAATCAATAAAAAAAATTGGGGGGGGGGAGCCTCTTTCAGGCGGCTTCTAGCCGAATCAGCAACTTGAGGTTATAAGCAAAAAGATGGAGAGCAAACACAGAAACACACACACACACACACACACACACACACAAACACAAACTCCGGCTGCACAGGGTTATGTAACGTCCCGGGCCAGGCTGAACAAAATTCCCCTCCCCGCTTCAGAAAGCAGGAATTTTGATTAGCAGAGTTACATAACAGTAATAATTGCTTTCCCCTTGCTTTGCAGTGCAGCCAAGGTGGGTGATAGTGGGAGGCCGTGTTTAGCTGCTTTTCTTTATGAGAGAAAGAGAGCGCAAAGCCTCAGGAGGAATGCAAAAAAGAGCTCCTGTTCTCTCTCATCTGTGTTCAGACATGTTTTGGGCCACAGCTCCCAAACAGTAGCACAGACAGGGAAGCGCAGCCCCGAGAGACCTCTGCCAAATCCCATTAGAAATCCGGTTTTTGTTTAATGGGTCCTGAATGGGGCAACTGTGCCCCTGAAGGACCAGGTGCGCAGCCTGTGAGTCATTTTGGACTCACAGCTGTCCATGGAGGCGCAGGTCAATTATGTGTCCAGGGCAGCTGTTTACCAGCTCCATCTGATACGCAGGAAGAGACCCTACCTGCCCACAGACTGCCTCGCCAGAGTGATACATGCTCTGGTTATCTCCCGCTTGAACTACTGCAACGCGCTCTGTGTGGGGCTACCTTTGAAGGTGACCCGGAAACTACAACTAATCCAGAATGCGGCAGCTAGACTGGTGACTGGGAGCGGCCGCCGGGACCACATAACACCGGTTCTAAGAGATCTGCATTGGCTCCCAGTACGTTTCCAAGCACAATTCAAAGTACTGGTGCTGACCTTGAAAGCCCTAAACGGCCTCGGTCCTGTATACCTGATGGAGCGTTTCCACCCCCATCATTTAGCCCGGACACTGAGATCCAGCGCTGATTGCCTTCTGGCGGTTCCCTCCCTGCGAGAAGTGAGGTTACAGGGAACCAGGCAGAGGGCCTTCTCGGTAGTGGCGCCCGCCCTGTGGAACTCCCTCCCACCAGATGTCAAGGCAATAAGCAGCTATCCTATCTTTAAAAGACATCTGAAGGCAGCCCTGTTTAGGAAAGTTTTTAATATTTAACGCTGTATTGTTTTTAATACTTGATTGGGAGCCACCCAGAGTGGCTGGGGAAAGTCAGCCAGATGGGCGGGGTATAAATAATAAATTATTATTGTTATTATAAGAGGAAGAGGAAAGAGGCTAGTCCTCATGGTGGCCGAGAAAAACGCAGGGGCCTATCGGAAAGAGGCTTTGTTTCAGGCCGCAAAGCAACCTGAGTTTTGGGCTAATACTCCACGGCTGGTGCAAAAGGATAGCAGGCAGGCAGGCAGGCTGGACTATTAGGGAAATGGTAATATGAATAATAATCCTAAATTAACTGCAGTGAAATGAGGACCCCCTACAAAAATTGACACCGCAGCAGGCAAGCTTCCCTGTTCCACAGAACGCCTCTCCGGGCGATCCCTCCCTTTCTGAACATCCAGAAATGAAGAAGCGCTCTGCTGAGCTCAGAGGCTTGCTCACCGCTCTGCAATGTTTCGAAACAAACCCGTCCTGTTGCTGCTTAAAACTAGGAGTAATGTAATGCGTTAATTAGTAAGCGTTTGGTCATTTGGCCCAATTAAGGGCCAAACGAGGCACGAGCCTGTTCACGCCCTTGTCTTCCTTCCCCGGGGACGAAGAGGGAGGGCTCCGAGTGCGAGAAAACGGGGCGGCGAGGAACAGGCTCAAATATCCCCTTCCTTGCTCCCCAAATTCAGTTTTATTCCTCACATAGAATAGTAGAAGTATAGAGTCTGGAGGAACTCTAGCCGAATCCCCCGCAATGTCTTTTTTAAAAGGCCCAGGTGTGAATGTGGCCCCCAGACCCCTTCCCTTGGCCCCTGGGACTCTCATAAAGGGTGGAGAAAGCAGTTCAGAGCATGCAATGCCTGCCACCAATTTGCTTTTCGCTATCTAATGTGGCTTTAACTGATGTCGCTTAAGTTAATCACTGTGCTTCCACCATCCACAGATCTCGCGGTGTGAGAGGGGGTGGTTTAATAAATGCAATTTTAAAATCCAGTAAAATTCCAGGAAGGAAAGGGATCGGAAGCACCCAGCCGCACCCCTTGCAACTTTTTCATAAAAGGTAAAGGGACCCCTGACCATTAGGTCCAGTCGTGACCGACTCTGGGGTTGCGGCGCTCATCTTGCTTTATTGGCCGAGGGAGCCGGCTTGCAGCTTCCGGGTCATGTGGCCAGCAGGACTAAGCCGCTTCTGGCAAACCAGAGCAGCGCACGGAAACTCCGTTTACCTTCCCGCCGGAGCGGTACCTATTTATCTACTTGCACTTTTGACGTGCTTTTGAACTACTAGGTTGGCAGGAGCAGGGACCGAGCAACGGGAGCTCACCCCGTCATGGGGATTTGAACCGCCAACCTTCTGATCAGCAAGCCCTAGGCTCTGTGGTTTAACTCACAGCGCCACCCACGTCCCTTGCAACTTTTTCATAAAGGTAAAGGTAAAGGTACCCCTGCCCGTACGGGCCAGTCTTGACAGACTCTGGGGTTGTGCGCCCATCTCACTTAAGAGGCCGGGGGCCAGCCTGTCCGCAGACACTTCCGGGTCACGTGGCCAGCGTGACAAAGCTGCATCTGGCGAGCCAGCGCAGCACACGGAATGCCGTTTACCTTCCCGCTGGTAAGCGGTCCCTATTTATCTACTTGCACCCGGGGGTGCTTTCGAACTGCTAGGTTGGCAGGCGCTGGGACCGAGCAATGGGAGCGCACCCCGCCGCGGGGATTCGAACCGCCGACCTTTCGATCAGCAAGCCCTAGGCGCTGAGGCTTTTACCCACAGCGCCACCCGCGTCCCTACTTTTTCATACTTTGGCTCAAATGCAAGAACTTAAAAAAACCAAAACTCTTTGCATGGTAGCTGTGATTCCTGGATTGGACTAAATGGCTCCTGAGGTTCCTTCCAACTGCACAATTCTATGATTCTGCAGGCACTATTAGTCATACACAAGAGTAGACCCATTTGAAACTAATGGGCTGAGTGACTCATGTCTATTAATGTCAATGGGCCTCCTCGGAACATGACTAACACTATAAAATCCTACGGCTGCAGGCCTCTTCCCATACAACCCGGAGCAGAGTGGAAGTTTATGCAAGAAAGCTTCTGATCTGTCGCTTTAAAAAACAAACAAGAGCCATCCTGCAACTGCTGGTTTTCGGCGCTGTAAGAAAGCTTCCATTCCCCCCCCCCACCCGCAAAAAGGAATGTTGGGAACTATAGTTTGAGGGTGCTGGGAACTGTAGCTTTGCAAGTTCCCAGGATCCTCTGGGTGGAAATAATGTGCTCTGAATGTATGGCACATGGGCCAGTCTAAAATTTGTGGCTCTCCAGGGCTCCAACTCCCAGCAGCCCCTGGGGTTGCTGGGAGTTGTAGTCCGGCGGCGCCCAGAGGACCGCAGATGTTGTAGTCCCGTCCCTGTTGTGAAAGAAGCAGGCTTCACACACACAGGCAAGACGTAGCTCAGCTTCTCGTGAACCTGGGGGCCTGGGAGAGGAAAGTCTGTTTGCAAAGGACAATTGCAGGGGGTTGGTCTGAATGACCTTGTGGGGTCCCTTCCAGCTCTGCAATTCTACAATAAAGGTCTCTACGGGGAACGCTCTGAGCCGCACGTGGCCGGTGTCCAAGCAGAGTGTCGCCGGGGCTGTTTTCGCCCTCGTTAATTGCACGGCAACAGCAGCTCATTTATTGAAATGACTCAGGGGGGTTGGATTTAGAAATGGTGCAAATTACATAACCTGTCTTGTCACCCCACCCCCACCCGCTACAAGCCCAGACAGGCAGGGCTCCTGCAGACACCGAAGGCAGATCTGGTGGGGAAAGAGACTGCTGGGGAAGTTTCCAGGTCCAAACCCGATTCCGGACAACAACTGCTTTGAACAGTTGAGGACAGGATCACACTTCAAAACGACCTTGACAGATTAGAGAACTGGGCCAAAACAAACAAGATGAACTTTAACAGGGAGAAATGTAAAGTATTGCACTTGGGCAAAAAAAATGAGAGGCACAAATACAAGATGGGTGACACCTGGCTTGAGAGCAGTACATGTGAAAAGGATCTAGGAGTCTTGGTTGACCACAAACTTGACATGAGCCAACAGTGTGACGCGGCAGCTAAAAAAGCCAATGCAATTCTGGGCTGCATCAATAGGAGTATAGCATCTAGATCAAGGGAAGTAATAGTGCCACTGTATTCTGCTCTGGTCAGACCTCACCTGGAGTACTGTGTCCAGTTCTGGGCACCACAGTTCAAGAAGGACACGGACAAACTGGAACGTGTCCAGAGGAGGGCACCCAAAATGGTCAAAGGCCTGGAAACGATGCCTTATGAGGAATGGTTGAAGGAGATGGGTACGTTTAAGCCTGGAAAAGAGGAGCCTGAGAGGAGATATGAGAGCCACCTTCAAATATCTCAAGGGCTACTGCATGGAAGATGGAGCAAGCTTGTTTTCTCCTGCTCTGGAGGGTAGGACTCGAATCCATGGCTTCAAGTTCCAAGAAAGGAGATTCCATCTAACATCAGGAACAGCTTCCTGACAGTGAGAGCTGTTTGGCAGTGGAACGGGCACCTTCAGGAAGTTGTGGACTCTCCATTCTTTGGGTGGTGGGGGAGCAGAATCAGCCAGTTATTATCTGTATAACTTTAAAACTATACGCAGTGGCAGTGGGAGGAGGAAAGTGAGACGATCCCTTCAGCCTCCGATCGCTGAGTCGGCAAAGAGAAGATGCAGACCTGACCGAACACGCCAGCGGCAGCCTCACCTGTCTTTCCAGCGAGATCTTATCACACTCCAGGTCCTGCCGCACGGAGCGCTCTTGGAGGAGTTCGGCCCGCAGCTGGTCAATCTGGAGGGAGACAGAGATGATGATGATGATGACGATGATGATGATGAGCATAAGGTTTTGATAGGGGACAGGGTTGTCAGCAGAAGATCATTATTAGAGGCCTTACAACTCAATAGGCTGAATTCTATGCTACCAACGGTTCAGGAATGATCAAATTACTTTAATAGTGGCTGAATTTTTTGAGTGCTGTCCATGTAGAAAGACTGGGCCATTATAAAGAGATTTAGTGGTTCTCAACTGATCGGTGATGTGGTAGTGTTGTATTGTATTATTTACGCAAATTGATTTCCTCTGGAGTTAAAGATCTGACTGGGACAAACCTTGTTATGCTGAGCTCGTATTTTGCACAATTTGTATATGCCTGAGTAGGGTTAGCATTGATACAACCCAAAGATTTTATTTTCACAAGTCGTTGAATACTTATCTATTTATTGCATTGATGCGCCAAGGAACAGGGGTTTCCCTAACAACGTTTGGCGCTTGTAGCAAACTACAGTTCCCGGGTTTCTTGGGGTGGGGAGCTGTGGCTGTATAATAATAATAAGGCGGTATAATAAAAGCTATTTTAATGGATGTGTGATTGCAGCCTCCCTAAGGGCAGTTTGACAATGGACAGGAGCGGGCATCCCAAAGAATTCTGGGAGTTGTAGTCTGTGCTGCCGAGAGACCCCGAATTCCCTCGCAGGGTTACAATTCTCAGAGCCCTCTTCGCAGGGAACTCTGGGAAGTGTAGTTCCATGAGGCACCCCCAACCTTCGGCCCTCCAGACGTTTTGGACTACAATTCCCATCATCCCTGACCACTGGTCCTGTTAGCTAGGGATCATGGGAGTTGTAGGCCAAAACATCTGGAGGGCCGCAGGTTGTGGGTGCCTGGGATTTTCTAACAACTCTCAGCACCCTCAACAAACTACACTTCCCAGAATTCCTTGGGGTTTAAAGTGGCACAGCGCTGCTTTAGACGCAGCCCGCGTTTTGCAAGCAGCCAAGATGTCGACAGGCACCATCTCCCCCACCTGGTCTCTCGTGCGGTTGATCCTCTCCGTCAAGAGTTCCACCGTGTTCCTTTCCTCGTCCAGCTCCACTTCGAGGCGTTTCGATTTGTCCTGAAAAGGCCATTGTACGCGTTTAATCAAACGTTATCTGCTGTCCCGCCCGTGAGTGCAGGTATCATTCAGGCAATGACATAAAGGCGGCGCATTGAGCTGGCTTCAGAAATGTCACTGAAGCTTTGGAACTGTGTGGGGAAAGGCCACAATAAAATGTTGTTTGCAGGGGGGGGAACCCAACCCTGAGCAGAATAAAAGAAAGTATGACTTTAATAATAATCTCATTTATATACCAACTTTTCCTCCAAGGAGCTAATTTTTAAATTGTATTTTAACCTGTATTTTAAATTGGTTTTCCTCCCCTATTATGTTTTTATTGTAATTTTACTGGTGTTAGCTGCCCTGAGCCCAGCTCTGGCCAGGGTATAAATAAATAAATAAATAAATAAATAAATAAATAAATAAATAAATAAATAAATAAATAAATAAATAAATAAATAAATAAATAAATAAATAAATAATAATAATAATTTTTATTTTCATTATTAATTATTATTATTATTATTATTATTATTATTATAATTAGCTTCCTGTGAGCTTCCTGGCTGTGGACAGAGATTTGAACCCTGGTCTCCCAGGTCATAAATCTTACAACCCTAGCCAGTGGGGTGCCGTGGCCAGAGTGTGGGACTACCACCTGGGAGACCAAGGTTCAAATCTTGACCTTGGGCCAACCCGCAGTCTCTCAGCCTGGCATTACAGGGCTGCTGAGAAGATAACATCAGCAGAGGTAAGAATTCTACAAGCCACCTGGAGCTCCCTGGAGGAAAGGTAAAGGGACCCCTGACCATTAGGTCCAGTCGTGGACGACTCTGGGGTTGCGGCGCTCATCTCGTTTACTGGCCAAGGGAGCCGGTGTACAGCTTCCGGGTCATGTGGCCAGCAGGACTAAGCCACTTCTGGCGAACCAGAGCAGCACACGGAAACGCCATTTACCGTATTTTTCGCTCTATAACACGCAGTTTTTTCCTCCTGGAAAGTAAGGGGAAATGTCTGTGCGTGTTATGGAGCGAATGCCTACAGATGGCAGGGGAATCCGCTGCAGTTGTGAGCAGTCCGTGGCTCTCTTTGAAACTGCAAAGCGGGTGTAAGCGGCTCCTGTCAGCGAGCCGAGCCGGGCAGGAGGGAGAGAAGCAGAGCGGGGTTGGTTGCTTTAAAACAACCCCGTGCTCTATGTCCCTCTCTCTTCTCCACTGAGCTGCTAAGTAGCAGCAAAGCTTTTCAGCCAGCCTAGCCGGGAGGAGGGAGAGAAGCAGATCGGGGCTGGTTGCTTTAAAACAACCCCGTGTCCCTGCCTGCAGTTTTTTGCTGTCCGATTTTGGATCAGCCACTGTAGGGGCTGTGTGTGTGTGTGTGTGTGTGTGTGCTTGAGCTATCGTTCTCCTCCTCCTCCTTCCTGTTCACTCTCACAGCGCCCCAGCGCTCTCCTGCGACTTTAGGAGTGATACTTTGTGTGTCTCTCTGTGTGTGAGGCATCGTTCTCCTTCTCTTGCTTCCCCTTCACTCTCCCAGCGCCCCTGCTACTTCCAGCGCCCCTGCGACTTTAGGATTGATACTCTGTGTGTGTGTGTGTCTGTGTGTGTGAGGCATCGTTCTCCTCTTGCTTCCCCTTCACTCTCCCAGCGCCCCTGCGCTCTCCTGCGACTTTAGGATTGATACTGTGTGTGTGTGAGAGAGAGAGGGGGGGGGATCGTTCTCCTTCTCTTGCTTCCCACTCCCAGCGCCCCTGCCTCTCCTGCGACTTTAGGATTGATACTCTGTGTGTGTGTGTGTGTGTGTGTGTGTGAGAGGGATTGTTCTCCTCCTCCTGCTTCCTGTTCACTCCCCCAGCGCCCCTGCGACTTTAGGGCGACTTTAGCATGGATCCACATGGATCCTCAGGATTTTTGCATTGGGCTACCCCAAACTCACCGTCAGATCACATGTCTGTGGCCACAGCATGAACCACAAAAATCATACATCCACTGTTTTGTTTAGAATATTTTTTTCTTGTTTTCCTCCTCTAAAAACTACGTGCGTGTTATGGTCTGGTGCGTGTTATAGAGCGAAAAATACGGTACCTTCCCGCCGGAGTGGTACCTATTTATCTACTTGCACTTTGACATGCTGTCGAACTGCTAGGTGGGCAGGAGCAGGGACCGAGCAACGGGAGCTCACCCCGTCATTGCGGGGATTCGAACCGCCGACCTTCTGATCGCAAAAAAACTAAGCCATCAGAATGCTTGGTTTAATTTCTGCCTGCTTAAACTTGGAAAATAGGTTTTTGCCGTGGTTGTTTTACAAAAAAAAAAAGCGCTTTATGTGGAAAAATGCAGTGTTTGCAAACGTGTTGCAGCAGGAGGAGCTGGAAAACACATCTGTGCTGCGTTGCTATTTTTAAGCACATGCAAAAATCATCAGGTTTTACCAAAATTGCTCTGTACTGGGGGTGGGGTGTTTGTAGCAGAGACAGACTAACCAAACCGCTGTATGGGGGACGGACAGAGACTTTTTGGAAAGCAGCACTGCTGCCTCCTGCTGTTGGCTAGGAGGCATTGCATGCATGGGGGACCCAGGCCAGAAGGCACAAATTGCAATTTTTTCTTGCTTTGACAAGGAAAGGAACCCTCCCTTGTTTCCAGTTTTCTATTCCCCTACAATTCCCAGAGTTCTCTGTGAAGGGGGAGCGATTCTTCGGCCCCACTGGGAGCCAAATGGGGGCAGGGGGCGTCTCCCAGCAATTGTCAGGACCCATGCCAAACCACAGCTCCCAGAATCCTTTGGGGGAAGCCGAAGGCTGTTTACGAAGAGGCATTGCACCGCTTTAAATGTGTGCTGGAGCCATGGGTCTGGAGGTCTGCTGGGATTCTCAGCTCAGGAAAGAGGAAGGCAGCGGAGGGTGGAAATGCAAACCTCCAGGGCCTTGACTTGCCGGGATCGATCGTCTTGCGACCTCCGCTTGGACTCCATCTCCTGCTCCAAGTTGTGGAGGCGTTGGGCCAGCAGTTCCTTGTCCAGGACGGCGTTCTCACGCTCAGCTTGGGCGTCCTGCAGGGCTTGCTTGAGACGCATCACCTGGAAGGGAGGTCACGGGAAGCGGGTTTGCGAGGGAGTAGACCAGCATGCCTTTCTGGAGGAGTCAGGGATTCGAACCCAGGCCCTGCCTCCAACCTGGTGCTTTTCCCCCTGTGGGAAACCCCCGTGACCCTTGGGTGTTGCTGGACTACATCTCCCATCACCCTTGGCTGCCGGCTGGGGCTGCTGGGAGCTGAAGTCCACACTTGCCCTACGGCCACACTGACTCTCCTGCCGGAGGCAGTCTTGGTGGAAACCCACAAGGCGGGAACGAAAGAGGCAGCCCTCCTCATCTAGTGTCAGAGATAGACTGCCCCTGCAGAGGGAGGTTCTGCCCCCAGCTATCGGGAGTGAATAAGGGTGATGGATCAGGGCAAGAGGCGCATCCAGAGCCCACTGGGAAACGTGGGGCGGAAGGCGCGGGGACCAAAGAGTAGGCCGAGCCAGTGGTTATCTCCCGCTTGGACTACTGCAATGTGCTCTACGTGGGGCTACCTTTGAAGGTGACCAGGAAACTACAACTAATCCAGAATGTGGCAGCTAGACTGGTGACTGGGAGCGGCCGCCAAGACCACATAACACCGGTCTTGAAAGACCTACATTGGCTCCCAGGACATTTCCGAACACAATTCAAAGTGTTGGTGCTGACCTTGAAAGCCCTAAACAGCCTCGGTCCTGTATACCTGAAGGAGCGTCTCCACCCCCATCGTTCTGCCCGGACACTGAGGTTCAGCTCCGAGGGCCTTCTGGCGGTTCCCTCATTGCGAGAAGTGAGGTTACAGGGAACCAGGCAGAGGGCCTTCTCGGTGGTGGCGCCCACCCTGTGGAACACCCTCCCACCAGATGTCAAAGAGAACAACTACCACCAGACTTTTAGATGACATCTGAAGGCAGCCCTGTTTATGGAAGCTTTTAATGTTTGATGCATTACTGTCTTTTAATATTGTGTTGGAAGCCGCCCAGAGGGGCTGGGGAAACCCAGCCTGATGGGCGGGGTATAAATAATAAATTATTATATTATATTATATTATATTATATTATATTATATTATATTATATTATATTATATTATATTATATTATATTATATTATATATTATATATTATATAATATAATATAATATAATATAATATAATATAATATAATATAATATTATATTATAGTGGCAATGAAAGGCAGAGCCAGCTAACTCTAGTTCCTCCCCATCCTTGTCCCTCCTGCTGAGTCTCATGGAGACGAAAGAGGAGGAAGAAGCCAGCCACGGACAGCTCACCTGGCCGAGACGAATGGCCCCACCTAGCCCAGTGTCCGCTGCTACCTCTGGGGTCTTGCAGCCCCCTGCTCATTCCATAGCCCCTTCCTTGAATTGTGTTCGCCTCTTGATTTTGAAAGCAGAGAAAAGGGGAGCGGGGCCCTCTTCCCACCCCATCGTACCTCGTCCTGCAACCGCCCCAGGTTGTATTGCATCTTCTCCACCTCGGTGTTCCTCTCTTTGGCCTGCTTCTGGGAGTCCGTGATCTCCTTGCGCGACTTCTCCTTGTATTCCTCCAGCTGAGTCTGCAGCTTGGACAGGGCGCTGTGGGACTCTTGAGCCATCTGATCTAGCTGGAGGAGAGGAGAGGGACTCCAGGTGAAACCTCAAGGAGGATGTTTTAATCATCATCAACCTTTATTACGGTCCAGAGACCCAACAAATCGTTACAAAGCAATACACAATTCATATAGCCTACCTCCGGGTCAAGCAAGCATTTTGTTCAGAATATAGGGATCATTGGTTCTTGCAACCATGTTTTAATCATGGGCTCCATGATCACTGCAGATGGTGACAGCAGTCACGAAATTAAAAGACACCTGCTCCTTGGGAGAAAAGCGATGACAAACCTAGACAGCATCTTTAAAAGCAGAGACATCACCTTGCCGACAAAGGTCCATATAGTTAAAGCTATGGCTTTCCCAGCAGTGATGCATGGAAGTGAGAGCTGGACCATAAAGAAGGCTGATCGCAGAAGAATTGATGCTTTTGAATTCTGGTGCTGGAGGAGACTCTTGAGAGTCCCATGGACTGCAAGAAGATCAAACCTCTCCATTCTGAAGGAAATCAGCCCTGAGTGCTCACTGGAAGGACAGATCCTGAAGCTGAGGCTCCAAGACTTTGGCCACCTCGTGAGAAGAGAAGACTCCCTGGAAAAGACCCTGATGTTGGGAAAGATGGAGGGCACCAGGAGAAGGGGACGACAGAGGATGGGATGGTGGGACAGTGTTCTCGAAGCTACCAACATAAGGACCAGGAAGATGGTTCACACCCTTCCCAATTTCCCCCCGTCTCCAAGAAGTGGGAGGATGGCTGGCTCCCCCAATTGCCTCCTATTTCCTAAGACCAGAGCAGGGATGGAGAACCTTTTGCATTTTTAATACATGTATATATACAGCTGTGGAAGAGCCATAGCTCAGTGGTAGAGCATCTAAGGTCCTCTCTAACACACACACGAAATACAGGGTCTCTGGGCATCTCTCTGCACAGCCTGACCAAGATTCTGCGTCTCTCCCTCTCAGAACCAGCGAAGGCCAAAGCATCATCTGCTGGCTGCTGCTGTCATCACCTTGTCCACCCTCGCGGACCCTGTCACAATCCTGCTGCTCTGTTAAAAGCCCCGCCAGATCACTGGTGTCAGCTCCTTAAACCTCAGCAGAAAATGGGAGCTGGCAGCAAGGGCCTGCTGCCTAATGATCTGGCTGTCTTCTCATGGCCGGCTGGGAGGGAACGCCACCTCCCTCCGCAGTGCTGCGGCAGCCGGCTTTGCAGCAGAGACCCTGAGAGGGAGCTGAATTCAGTCCACATAGAGTCCTAACATGAGGCAAGGCAAGGCAGAGACACACCGAGGAATTGGTTTTGCAGGCCTGCCAAAGCTGAGGAGGCCCGTGCCTGGGTGAGGACGTTGATAGGAGTCCCAAGTAAAGGTAAAGGGACCCCTGACCATTAGGTCCAGTCATGGCCGACTCTAGGGTTGTGGCGCTCATCTCGCTTTATTGGCCAAGGGAGCCGGCGTACAGCTTCCGGGTCATGTGGCCAGCATGACTAAGCCGCTTCTGGCGAACCAGAGCAGCACACGGAAACGCCGTTTACCTTCCCGCTGGAGCGGTACCTATTTATCTACTTGCACTTTGACGTGCTTTCGAACAGCTAGGTTGGCAGGAGCAGGGACCGAGCAACGGGAGCTCACCCCGTCATTGCGGGGATTCGAACCACCGACCTTCTGATCGGCAAATCCTAGGCTTGGTTTAACCCACAGCACCACCCGCGTCCCTTAGGAGTCCCAAGTATTTCATGTTTAAAAATATGCAGCCATACCTCATGTTGCATCCGCTTCAGGTTGTGTTTTTTCAGGTTACGGACTGCCGAAACCCGGAAGTACTGGAACAGGTTACTTTCGGGTTTTGGCAGTTGCGCATGTGCAGAAACGCTAGATCGTGCTTTGCGCATGCACAGAAGCCCCGAATCACAACCCGTGTGTGCACAGACGCGAGTTGCGAACGCTGCGGGTTGTGAACGTGCATCTCGCATGGATCACGTTCACAACCTGAGCATCCACTGTAAAAGCGATCAAATCAAGGACACCAGGAGGACAGGCAGCTTTAACCCCACTGGGGGACAACCCACTTCGAAGTCATCTGAGCACAGAGCCTTCTCAAAAAAGGACAGGAGCCAAATAAAGAGAATGACAGTTGGTTGGTGAGGTCATGGCTGCTAGCCAGTTGGTGCTCATGAGCGACTGCCATTTGCTTCGTTGGGCCTTCATGGGATAATTTCAAAGTGAACAGGGCTTAAACCAGCCTTTTCTACGTCTGACCATGAGGCCTGGTACCCTAGAGACCCTAACTCCGTGGTAGAGTATCTGCTTTGCACAAAGAAGGGCCCTGGCACAATCTTCCATGCAGGGATGGGAAGATCCCTTGCCTGCAACCCTGGAGATCTGCTGCCAGCCAGTGCTGAAAACATTTAACTAGGTGGGAAATGGTCTGAGAATGAGAATTAGGCAGCTTCCAGCAGGTCCTCTACAAAAATAGAAAATGGCAGCAGAACGTAAGAAGAGCCAATGGCCCATCTGGTCCAGCCTGCTGTTCTCACAGGAGCCAACCAGATGCCCTCAAGGAAAACCCACAAGAAGGATCTGAGCATGGGAGCAAGGCTCCCTTCCTGCAGATTCCAGCAACTGGGATTCACAAGCATTGCTGATTCCATCCGTGGAGGCAGAGCAAAGCCATTGTGGCCAAGAGCCATTGATATCCCTCTCCTGCTCCATGGATGTCTCTCATCCTCTTTTAAAGCCAGCCATGAAATTAAGAGACGCCTGCTTCTTGGGAGAAAAGCAATGACAAACCTAGACAGCATCTTAAAAAGCAGAGAAAATCACCTTGCCAACAAAGGTCCGTATAGTAAAAGCCATGGTTTTCCCAGTAGTAATGTATGGAAGTGAGAGCTGGACCATCAAGAAGGCTGATCGCCGAAGAATGGATGCTTTTGAATTCTGGTGCTGGAGGAGACTCTTGAGAGTCCCATGGACTGCAAGAAGATCCAACCTCTCCATTCTGAAGGAAATCAGCCCTGAGTGCTCACTGGAAGGACAGATCGTGAAGCTGAGGCTCCAAGACTTTGGCCACCTCAGGAGAAGACTCCCTGGGAAAGACCCTGATGTTGGGAAAGATGGAGGGCGCAAGGAGAAGGGAATGACAGAGGATGAGATGGTGGGACAGTGTTCTCGAAGCTACAAACATGAGTCTGACCAAACTGCGGGAGGCAGTGGAAGACAGGAGGGCCTGGCGTGCTCTGGTCCAGGGGGTCACGAAGAGGCGGACACAACTAAACGACTAGACACAAGGTTAGTGGGCTTCATTGCCTCCTGCAGAAAGGAGTTCCACAGATCAACTACAAGCTGCGTCAAGTTATCCTTCCGTTCACCAGTCCCAAATCTTCCAACGTTCAGCTTCCCTGAATGCCCGTGAGCTCTAGTGTTAGGAGGGAGAAAACCAATCTCTCCATGCAACGAATAATTTTTATAGACGCTTGCTGGTTAATTAGCAGCGGCCAGCCAGCGTGGGGGGCACCCACCTCCTTCGTCAGCTTCCCGATGCTCTTGTCCAGCAGGCGCTTCTCCTCCTCCAGCTCGGTCTTGGCGCGCTTGAGCTGCTCCTTCTGCGCCAGCTCCTCGTGGAGAGAGGCACTCAGGTCCTGGTGCTCCCGGGAGAGGCGGTTGAGGCTCCTCTGGGCGTCTTCCAGGCGGCTCTCCAGAGACCGCTTCACCAGAAGCAGCTCCTGTTCCTGGTCGGTGGCGTCCCCCAGAGACTCCTCCATCTGCTTGCGGTCGGACTGGGAACGGGGGGACAACAGCGCAGGAACTCACGTCAAAAA
Organism: Podarcis muralis; assembly: GCF_964188315.1. Taxonomy (NCBI): domain Eukaryota; kingdom Metazoa; phylum Chordata; class Lepidosauria; order Squamata; family Lacertidae; genus Podarcis; species Podarcis muralis. The sequence continues at coordinate 2,866,205 of NC_135670.1, forward strand.
GGGAGACTGCGGTAGTACATAGCTCAAGAGATCTGCGGCTGCTCCTTCAAGTCCCTATTACTTAAGGACGCGGGCACGTCGGATCGGTCCCTGTCCACCTACAGTTTGAGGCAGCCTTTCTCAACCTTGGGTTCTAGGGTGTCGTTGGACTACCACTCCCATCATCTTTGATTGCTGCCCCTGCTGGCTATGGACGATGGGAATTGTATTCCCCCCCAATAATTTTTTATTATTTTCTTAACACAGTTTTATACAATACATCAAACAACATACAGTGGTGCCTCGCAAGATGAAAAGAATCCGTTCCGCGATTCTTTTCGTCTAGCGGTTTTTTCGTCTTGCGAAGCAACCCCATTAGCGGCTAAGCGGATTAGCGCTATTAGCGGTTTAGCGGCTAAGCTGCTAAAAGGCTATTAGCGGCTTAGCGGCTTAGAAAAAGGGGGGGGAAGCGGGGAAAAAATGGTGAGACTCGCAAGACGTTTTCGTCTTGCGAAGCAAGCCCATAGGGAAATTTGTCTTGCGAAGCGCATCACAAACGGAAAACCCTTTCGTCTAGCGGGTTTTCCGTCTTGCGAGGCATTCGTCTTGCGGGGCACCACTGTATATACTCTGCCGAGCTTGTAACTTCCCTCCTTCACTTCAACAGCTATCCCTTATTCTTTTAAATTGCATATTTTAATACTAAACTTCTTGTCTATCTTTACATTGTAGGAGGTATTTCAACCCTGCCAGTGTTTTTAGAGTTTTACAATTATCCTTTAAATGCACCATAAATTTACTCCAACTTTCCTGGAATCTCTGATCGTCCTGATCCCAAATCCTGGACGATGGGAATTGTAGTCCAACAACATCTGAGAACCCAAAGTTCAGAAAGCCCGGTGCCTCGGTTGTCAAACGGCTTGGCTCCCCAAACAAATCCGCTACTCGACATCGCAAACGCGGAAGCGAGTGTTCCGGTTTGCAAATGTTTTTTGGGAGCAGCCGAACATCCGACGCGGCTTCCAATTGAGTGCAAGGAGCTCCTGCAGACAAGCGGAAGCCGCGCCTTGATTTTCGAACGGTTCCAGGAGTCAAACAGACTCCTGGAACGGATTAAATTTTACAACCAAGGTGCCACTGTAATAGTCGGCCTGGATAGGTCAGATGGTTAAGCAGGGGTCAGCAAACTTTTTCAGTAGGGGGCCAGTCCACTGTCCCTCAGACCTTGTGGGGGGCCGGACTATATTTTTGTGGGGAAAATGAATGAATTCCTATGCCCCACAAATAACGCAGAAATGCATTTTAAATAAAAGCACACATTCTACTCATGTAACAACACACTGATTCCCAGACCATCCGTGGGCCAGATTGAGAAGGCGATTGGGTCAGATCCGGCCCCTGGGCCTTAGTTTGCCTACCCACGGGTTACAGCACGATGCTGATAATGCCACAGTTGCATTGCAGGACAAGATCGGCAGCTTTCGGCAAAATATAAAAGCAGAATAAAACACTAAACACTAAGAACTTCCCTATACGGGGCTGCCTTCAGGTGTCTTGCAGTGGTCCTATAGTTATTTATCTGTTTGACACCTGATGGCCCCCCCTTTGAAGGGCTCTGCACCGGGGCTAAGCAAACTGGCAGCCAAGGGTTCAATGATGGAAAACCTTTGTCTGGGTTGGGATACAGTTCGCCGCCACGGTGGGAAAATTAAGAGGCTTGCGAGAAACTGCGCCAAACTCTCCCTTGTGATCTTCTCCCGCACCCCTAGAAAGAAAGATACCTCACGAGGCTCCAAAAATAACAGATTGGCAAATCAAACTACAGGAATTGGTGGAGACGGCTCAATTGACTAGTAAACTCAGAGGAAACTCAAAGCAAAAATTTGCAGAAAAATGGGATGGTTATAGAAGATATGTTCACAAATATAATAATAGTTTTGACTCCGTGCTAGCATTCGAGTGATAAAGGAACTAAAAGGAGGTGGATAACAATTAAGGATTTATTATGTTTTCGGGATGTATTAGAAAAATTATACAGAAAGGTTTATCGTTTTGTGTGCATTCAAATGTAAGATAAAACATATGCAAAGGGACTTGACAGGAAGTCAAAGCTGAAGAAAAGATTTTGGAAGATAAAAGGGGGGAAAATATTTACTTTCATTATTATCATTTTGTGTGCGGGTGTGTGGGTGTCTGCACAAATGTGTGTTGTTGTATGCAATGTTTGGGAGGAAATAAGACGGTAAATAACAAATAACAAACCAAATATCGATGCATGTAATTTTTATTTCTTAATTATATTTAGTGGTAGTATGGCTGTATTGTTTTTTGTAACATAAAATCATTCAATAAAAATTATTTTAAAAAAAGAAAAGATAAAAAAAGAAAGAAAGGTACCTCCAGTTTAGCAATCTTCTCCTTCAGCCTGGCCTCTGTCCCTTGCCAGTTGTCTGCAAAGTGCCTGTACTCCTTGATCTGAGTCTCCAGGCCAAGGATTTTCCGCCGAAGGTCGTCGTTCTCCTCCTGCGTCTCCCTCAAGGTGGACTCCACGGCCTTCTTCATCTGCTCGGTCGCCTCCTTCTCACCTTCCAATGAGGCCTTTACCTGGTGGTGGGGGGACGGAGGAAAGAGACAAATAGGTTAATATATTTTTTTTTTAAAAAAAGAGTTAGGCATTTAAGTTTTTTATCTGTACTTTTCAAATTTATACATTTCATTAATTTTACAATCCGTTCAACGTTTCAAAATTTGACCTCCTCCCCCCTCTTTCTGCGGTTCCTTAAATTGATTTTTTCCTATCTTCTGCATATCCGTACTCATTTAATTTACTCATTTTAAGAGTAAATAGATACTCTTATAAAACTGCAGGTTATCACAATAATCCTGCCAATGATTTTATCTGTTTGCAATTGATCTGTAAATATTCAGTAAACCATTTCCATCACAATAATCCTGTCTCACAGGCCCTGCGGAAGGAAGTTAAATCCTGCAGGGCCCTAGTCTCATGGGACAGAGCATTCCACCAGGTCGGAGCCACCACTGAGAAGGCCCTGGCCCTGGTGGAGGATAATCTGACTTTCTTAGGGATGTTCTTATGTGATGGGTGGGGGGAGCTGGGCCTAGATGGGCAGGATGGATGTGCCACCCCATGCCCAAGGGCCAAACTTCAACAGGGGGGTGGGATCAGCCGCGTGTCAATCAACCTGACATCACCGTGCGAATTCTGGGCAGGGAGCTGATTGCAAAGACACACACACACACACACACACACACACACACCCCGGCAAAAAAACACCAGGGATCCTTGCCTTGAAGGCCTCTTCATAATCCTTCTGTAGCTGCTGGACGTTCTGCTGGAATTGCTGCTTCAGCTCAGCCATTTCCTGGTCATGGCCGCCCACTTCGTCCTCCAGAGCCTCTTTCAGGGCCAGCAGCTCCCTCTCCCGCTGGCGGAGGAGGTCGTCCTGGGTCTGCTTGGACAACGTCAAGTCTCTCAGCTGATCCCGGACCTCACGCAGCTCCTGCCAGGATGAGGGGAAAGGAGAGAATTAGAAAGCCGTGCACACACACACACAAATCCACAGAGCCGGGTGGAAGAATAGCAAGCATCCATCGTGGAAGAAAAGAGTTCTCGAGCTACAAGAGATCGGTATGACCATTAAATTAATAAATACAGTGGTACCTCGGGTTACATACGCTTCAGGTTACAGACTCCGCTAACCCAGGAATAGTACCTCGGGTTAAGAACTTTGCCTCAGGATGAGAACAGAAATCGTGCGGTGGCAGCGGGAAGCCCCATTAGCTAAAGTGGTGCTTCAGGTTAAGAACGGACCTCCGGAACGAATTAAGTACGTAACCAGAGGTACCACTGTACTAGGTAAAGGTAAAAGGACCCCTGACCATTAGGTCCAGTAGCGGACGACTCTGGGGTTGTGGCGCTCATCTCGCTTTATTGGCCGAGGGAGCCGGCGTGCAGCTTCCGGGTCATGTGGCCAGCAGGACTAAGCCGCTTCTGGCGAACCAGAGCAGCGCACGGAAACGCCATTTACCTTCCCGCCGGAGCGGTACCTATTTATCTACTTGCACTTTGACGTGCTTTCGAACTGCTAGGTTGGCAGGAGCAGGGACCGAGCAACGGGAGCTCACCCCGTCGCGGGGATACAAACCGTCGACCTTCTGATCAGCAAGTCCTAGGCTCTGTGGTTTAGACTACAGCACTAGAGTGAAACAAAAAGCTTCTGTGATAAGCCCCGCCTCCTTCTGCCCCTGGCCCCGCCCACAGAACCTTTGAACATTCCCCATAAGCCCACCCACACTGCTGCAAGCCAGAGTCTGCCCTAGGAACCCCCGTGAACCGAGCGCACCTTTCTGAGGGCGCTGGCCTCTCCGGAATCGCCAGCGCCGTTCCGGGCCTGATCCGCTTCCTGCCGCACGGCCGCGAAACGCTCCCTCAGCTCCTTCAGCTCCTCCTCAAAGTCCTCGCGTTCCACCTTCACCTGCAACAGCCTGGAGGCGGTGAAAGGAAGGAGAGACAGAAACAGGAGGCATTTAATTGCGATTTGCCAAATTCGCACCCGCCCTTCCGCTAAAGGGAAGATAAGTGAAACATCTAAAACGGCGGTTCTCAACCTGTGGGTCCCCAGATGTTGTTGGACTACAACTCCCATCATCCGTGAGCTGGGGCCTTGCTAGCTAGGGGTGATGGGAGTTGTAGTCCAACAACATCTGGGGACCCACAGGTTGAGAAAGGCTGATCTAAAAGCTGCTAGGACAGATGTTCCTATGGGGGGCAGTGAGATCACCTAGGGGGCAGTGCGCCACACTGGCGTGGCACGCGATGACGGCGATTGTGGCATGAAGAGTCAAGGGCAATCAAGGAAACATTTAAACCTTTCAGTGTAGTGTAGTATCAAAATATTTGGGTATTTTTTTAATTTGCAGAATACGGATAGATATTCAAAAGCATTGGCTATCCTCCCAGAGTTCTCCACGACATATTGTTTCGAACAGGGGTTTTCAACTCTGAGACAAATACCAAAGGTCAGAAAAGACAAAGGCTTCTTTGTGCTGACGAGGAGATGAGAGTTTCTCTGTCTCAAATCAAAGCGCTGTCTAGGCTGCCCCTCCCTACAGAAGCCTAAAAGGCTGAGGCACAAACGCAGGACGCACCAGCAACCCACCCGCTGCCTTGCGCATAAAAATCAATTGGCTCAATTTTTAAAGATTTGGGGAGGAATCGGGGGGGGGGGGGAACGGGGACGGGACGACTCACTCCTGCTTGGTGCTTCGCAGCTCGTCCTTGGTCTTCTGGAACATCTCCTTCCAATGGGCGGCCTCCTCGCCGCTCTCCTGCAACTCCCTCTGCAGATTCCTCACCACGGTGTTGATCTTCTGCCTCTCCGACTCCAGGCTGGCCTGATCCTGGCAAGAGACGAGGAGAAGCAAAGCTACGATTTCCCCCACGTGCAAAAGCAGGCTGGCGCTTGAAGCTTGCAGCAAAAGGCAGCGTCGTCTAGCAAAGTTGGCAGGATAGCTTGGACGGCGCATGTGTGCGCTATGCACAGCTCTGGACTCAAACAGATGGGGGAGCGGCCCGGGAGATGATGATGATGATGATGATGATGATGATGATGATAATAATAATAATAATAATAATAATAATAATTTATTATTTGTACCCCGCTCATCTGGCTGGGTTTCCCCAGCCACTCTAGGCGGCTTCCACAAAGACCAAAAAAAACACTAATATGTCATACATTAAAAACTTCCCTGAACAGGGCTGCCTTCAGATGTCTTCTGAATGACAGGTAGTTGTTTATCTCTTTGACATCTGATGGGAGGGCGTTCCACAGGGTGGGCGCCGCCACCAAGAAGGCCATCTGCCTAGTTCCCTGTAGCATGAGGGAACCACCAGAAGGCCCTTGGCGCTGGACCTCAGAGTCTGGGCAGAACGATGGGGGTGGAGACGCTCCTTCAGGTCTACTGGGCCGAGGCCGTTTAGGGCTTTAAGGTCAGCACCAACACTTTGAATTGTGCTCGGAAACGTACTGGGAGCCAATGTAGGTCTTTCAAGACCGGTGTTATGTGGTCTCGGCGGCTGATCCAAGTCCCCAGTCTAGCTGCCGCATTCTAGATTAGTTGCAGTTTCCGGGTCACCTTCAAAGGTAGCCCCAGGTAGAGCGCATTGCAGGAGTCCAAGCGGGAGATAAGCACAAGAGCATGCACTTCCTGCGGGCAGGGAGGATCTCATCCTGCGTACCAGATGGAGCTGGTAGACAGCTGCCCTGGACACAGAATTGACCTGCGCCTCCATGGACAGCTGTGAGTCCAAAATGACTTCCAGGCTGCGCACCTGGTCCTTCAGGGACACAGTTGCCCCATTCAGGACCAGGGAGTCTTCCACACTAGGAAGTATGATGCCTGCTGCTATCCTGCCTAATAGTAGGACTGGACCTGTTTGTCAGCAGCGACTGGTGTCGGGAAGATGATTCTGGGGCACAAAGGATGTTTTGTCGTCTCCCTCTGCCTAATGGCAGAACCGGTCCCTGGATAAGATGTCAAGTTAAGTGATGGCCTGGATCAGCACAATGGTCCGTGGGCTATAAAGGATGGACCCATTGTGCCAATTTTTTCTAACAAACTGCCTTATCTCCAACTCTGACCAAATGGCTCTGACTGGCAGAATAATAATAATAATAATAATAATAATAATAATAATAATAATAATTTATTTATTTATACCCCGCCCATCTGGCTGAGTTTCCCCAGCCACTCTGGGTGGCTCCCAATCAAGTGTTAAAAACAGTACAGCGTTAAATATTAAAAACTTCCCTGAACAGGGCTGCCTTCAGATGTCTTTTAAAGAGAAGGTGGTGCTTATTTCCTTCACATCTGATGGGAGGGTGTTCCACAGGGCGGGTTCCACCACCGAGAAGGCCCTCTGCCTGGTTCCCTGTAACCTCGCTTCTTGCAGGGAGGGAACTACCAGAAGGCCCTTGGCACTGGATCTCAGTGTCTGGGCAAAACGATGTGGAGAGTTCACGTCAAAGCAGAGGTGAGGGTCTAAGTCTTGCCACCGAGACTGTGGGTGAGGGCCCATAACCTGCCTGGTATCCCTGCACACAGAAAGCTAGCATGTCAAGGAGAGGACAGGCCCCTTTTTCCTGATGTGCTAGATTTCTAAATGCGAGGGGTTTCGTTCTCATTCACAGAAAGAAAGCCATCTACGTGGGCCTCCCATCTGCAACTGGAGATGGCAAAGCTCGACAGCCGGTGGACGCACACGCTCCCCTCGCGTGCATTTCGCAGAGAGCTAGCTAGGCTGCAATTCTTGGAGGCCCCTGCAGGGAAGTGTGCTCAGCCAGGCTCACCTGCGACATGTCCTCCATGTTGCGCCGGAGCTGCTCCATGTCGTGCTGGTACTCCTGCCGCACCCGGTCCAGCTCCCGGTCGTGACTGGCCACCTCCTCCTTCAGGGCCCCCTTCAGGGCTGTCAGCTCCCTCTCCCGCTGGCGCAGGTGGTCCTCCAGCTTCTGCCGGGCCCTCAGAACCTCCTCCAGCTCCTCTCTGGTCTCCAGCAGCTCCTGGGGAAAGAGGGCAGAACTGGCTCTCACCCCATCGGCTCAGCCTTGCCAGGCCGGCTCCATCAGGCACCTTCTGGCACTGAATTGGACTAGCGTTTAGAGATTGGTGGTGGTTGTTTTTAAGATTATAAGTTTGATTATAAGGGACTGTCAAACATAAGCCACTCTGCTAGCCATTTTGGATGAAGAGCAAGGGTGAAGGTAAAGGGACCCCTGACCATTAGGTCCAGTTGTGGCCAACTCTGGGGTTGCGGCGCTCATCTCGCTTTATTGGCCGAGGGATCCTGCGTACAGCTTCCGGGTCATGTGGCCAGCATGACTAAGCCGCTTCTGGCGAACCAGAGCAGTGCACGGAAACACCGTTTACCTTCCTGCCTGAGTGGTACCTATTTATCTACTTGCACTTTGACGTGCTTTCGAACTGCTAGGTTGGCAGGAGCAGGGACTGAGCAACGGGAGCTCACCCCGTCAAGGGGATTCAAACCGCCGACCTTCTGATCGGCAAGTCCTAGGCTCTGTGGTTTAACCACCGCGCCACCCGCATCCCATGAAGAACAAGGGTACAAATGCTCTAAATAAGCAAATAAATAATTTGCAAGACAAAGCCTGCGCCCAGTTGGGAGTTTTTCTTAGAACAGGGGTGGGCAACTTCAGGCACAGATAATCTACCTGGCCCTCAGGAATCCCCCCAGACCACATCCCATTCCATCCTCACAAACAACCCTGTGAAGTAGGTTAGGGCAAAATACAACGATTGGTCCAAGATCACGCCTAAGCGAGCTTCATGGCTGAGAGGGGATTTGAACTCTGGTCCCCCAGGCCTGGGGGAACCTTTTGCCTTCCAGATGCCGACCAACTACAACTCCCATCAGCTGCTGCAACATCTGGAGGGCGAAAGATCCCCCACACCTGGCCCTTGTCCAACACTCTTAACCACAAAAGTGGTTTTGCGCGTCTTCCTATACACATAAAAATGTAAGGTTGTCGTTGTGATAGGAATTTTGAGGTCTTAGATATATAATAAATGTTCATAAATGTACCAACCAAGCACATACATAGATCAGCACAGGAAGACCGACCTAGAACCATTTTGATTCCTAAACGGAGCAAATGTTTTCTCTGCAAGGTCAAAGTGGGAAACCTCCCCATTGTCTCTTTCCTCACAAATCCTGTCTTAAGAACACATTTAAGATATGAATAGGGTGTGAGCCTGTGACCTGGCCCAGGAACTAAGTATTTATCACTACAAAAGACTGGCCAGGCTCCCCAGGAAATCCAATCAAGTAACCTGCCAGACAGGAGATAAACAAGGACAGGAGAAAAACAACATTCAAACTTCTGTTTAGACCGCCTTTTCTGTGATGTAGGTGTGATGTATCTGAGGGGTGGTCTTAGGTCACACCCCTTCTGTGATGTATGCATGATGTTTCTGGGGGTGGTCTTGATCTACAGGGTGGCATTTTCAAAAGTCTTTATAATGTCTTGCACACCATCTTTCTGTGTTCCTCCTCCTCTCCTGCGTGTGAGGGGAGCACCCTGTTGCAACAGATTAATAAAGATCAGGCTTACGAGCTGCTTTGCTTCTCAATATTCTCTGCTTGGCCTCTGTTATTTTCTCCTACCAATAGGGAACCCACGTAAGGACTCTATATGGGCTCTCGGATACCCCATAAGGGAAAAGGGCAATTTTTATTTACAACAACGTCATGCAGCAACAGCTGTTCAATCGTGGAATGGACTCTCTCAGAACGCGGTGAACTCTCCTATGCTGGAAGTTTTAAATCCAAAATTGGGAGCAGGGGCACCTGTCAGGAATTACTGAGCTGTGATTCCTGCATTGCAGGGGGTCAGACTAGATGATCCCCAAGGTCCCATATACCCCTACAACTCTGTGATGCTATTACACCGGCACGTTGTGGAGCTACGCAGAGGCTCCATCCAGGGAGCCACTTACTTTCAGCAAAGCATCCCTGTCCGGAGAATCTCCCATCGGCTCCCGGAACCGGTCCAGCTCCTCCTGCATCTCCATCAGCTGGTCTTCCAAGTCGGCCAACTTGGCTTCTGTCTCTTCCTTGATGGTTTTCACGTCCTTCAGCCTTAAGAATCAGAAAGGAGGAAAGAGAAGGATGGGTGGGAGTTCATCTTAACTGTGCCGGGTAGGGCTAGAGGCATTAATAATAAATAATAATAATAATAATAATAATAATAATAATAATAATAATTTATTTGTATCCCGCCCTCCCCAGCCTAAGCCGGGCTCAGAGCGGCTAACAACAATAAAAGTAACACAGCATTCAAAAATCAATTCATTCAAAAATCAATTCAGAATCAAATTGATGGCAACCACTGGGCTAGAGTTCTGTAAGGATTACAATGATGATGATGATGATGATGATGATGATGATGATAATAATAATAATTTTTTATTTATATCCCGCCCTCCCCAGCCGAAGCCTAACAACAATAAATCAACAATATTGTTGTTTTATTTAACAACAATGAAAGTAACACAGTTTACATAAAATCACAATCAATTGATTGAAATGCATTCTAAAACCAATTCATTCTAAAATCAATTCAAAATCAAATTAATAGCAACCATTGGGCTAGAGTTCTATGAGGATTACCAAAGGAGGGAATCAGGCTGTGCCCTGGCCAAAGGCCAGGCGGAACAACTCTGTCTTGCAGGCCCTGCGGAAAGATGTCAAGTCCCACAGGGCCCTAGTCTCTTGTGACAGAGCATTCCACCAAGTCGGGGCCACAACCAAAAAAGCCCTGGTTGAGGCCAGCCTAACCTCCCTGTGGCCCAGGACCTCCAAGATGTTTTTGTTTGCAGACCGTAAGGTCCTCCGAGGGACATACCAGGAGAGGCAGTCCCGTAGGTACGAGGGTAACTATCAGACTTTGAAAAGCCGGCATGACTTGATCAAGTTCAATTTTGTCGAATCAATTACGCCAAACAAGTTTCCATTGGATCGCAATTCATTGCTAGTTTTGAACTTGATTGTGTTGCTGTTATCATCTTCCTTAGTGGGACGTGCAAGCCGCTAGTCTGAATAATGCTTTTTGTAGGGTTGGGGACCACTGGAGTAGAGGATTAAATCAAATTCCTTCTGCTGTGTCCTTGCCTACAAAGTTTATTCACCCCGTGAGCTATATAGAGCCTGCAATACAAGTGTCACTGAGACCGCAAGTGACACAGGCAAGTGTGATGGCCCGGGACTCAGGCTCAGACTCAGAGCCAGAGGAGTCTCAGTCCGCACCAGATCCTTTGCCTCAGGTGGCATCTGAACCTAGTCTGGGACCTCATTCTGAAGAACCCCAGCCTGCACAGGTTCCCCTGCAACAAACACCTGGGCCGAGTCAGGGGCCTGATCCTGCCCTGGCTCCAGATGCGGGGGTGACCTCGTTGCCTTCAGCTGGGCCATCACTTACAGCTGCTCCACTACCGGTTGGGTCAGGAGAGGCTGAGGCGGCCTCTGGGTCTAGGAACCCACCGACGTCTCCAGAGCTGCAGAGACTGAGGTCTGAGAGAAGGAGAGACCTGAGTACTCGCAGGAGGAGTGCTCGCCTTCGGGCGAGACAGGGAGGTGAGTCGCAGGGAGATCAAGACTGGCCGTTACCCCGACAGATAAAAGGCTGCTGGACCCTGCCCCAGGTTGCGGGAGCAATGTTGCTGTTTGCCAGAAGCTGCCTGTGATCCGGTACCTGACCTTGCCTGGTTTCCTGCCTTGTGTCCTGTCGGACTGACTCCTCGCGGAACCCTTGGATTCGGGACCGGACCTGGACCGCGTCACTCGGGCTACCCCCGGGCCCAGCACAGTGAGGCTGCATGACGGCGACAGTGGCAAGAGCTGCGATTCGGCCGCAGCCAACTCTGCTCCCTCTCCCCCAGCCCTCTGGATCCAGAAACGGCAGATCCGGACGCTGCGGCTGAAGGCTCAAATCCACCCCTCTTTCACCCAGGTGCTATGTGATATATTTCTACCCTTTCCTCCTGGGAGCCACCTGGTGGTGGTGGGCGGGGCCAGAGGCAAAAGTGGGAGGGGCAACACATGCAAATTTTTTACCTCTGTGCAGCAGCCCCGCCTCCCTCTTTTCCCCAAGAGTATTATGTACAGTACGGTATATCCTTTTTTGCTGTAAGTCGCTTGGAGACGTTCAGGTGACAAGATCCCCACCTGAAGGAGGGCAGGATTCAGGTGCGACCTGGGGGTCTTGAGATCTGGAGGGAAGGGTGGGCTTGCAGTTAACTTGGGGGGGAGGGTTCCCCCCCACAAAACCCCCCACAGATTTGCACTTACTCTTGTACGCTGCCCTGCAGTTCCTGGCTTTTCTTCTCAAAGGCCACCCGCAGCCGGTGGCACTCCTCTTCCAATTCCTCCAGCTGGACCTCCAGGTCGTGGGGGGCGCCGTTCCTGTGGCCGTTTTGCAACAGCTCCAACCTCTGACGAAGCTGCGTTTGGGGGGGGGGGTGAAAGAAAGAAAGAAAATTAATAGGCCCAGAATGCAACCATCTACAGGTTTTTTTTCCAGATGTTCCGGCATTACCCAGAAGCCTCTGCTTCCACAGCTTGGATGGGAAGGCGTGACAAAGATGGCGGCCGCAGACCCACTGACTGGGGAGCAGTGGGGAGGGGAGGGAAGAGCAGAGACCCCAGGCACCTAACCCCAGTATTGTCTACACTGATTGGCAGCAGCTCTCCAGCATTTCAGGCAGGGGATGCTCCCAGGCCTACCTGGAGATATTGAGTATTGAACTTGGGACCTTCTGCATGCCAAGTACCTACCGACCTACATGCCGCATTTTAGATATACCACATTTTTCGCTCCATAAGACGCACTTTTTCCCTCCTAAGAAGTAAGGGGAAATGTGTGCACGTCTTATGGAGTGAATGCAGGGGGGGAGGCAGGCAGGAAAAGCCCCCAAGAGCCGCACACAAGCTCCGTGCGGCCGGTCAGTCCCTTCTTCCTCCTTGTAGAAAAGCCCGCAGGAGCCGTGCGCTCCTTAAAGGATGCACGGCTCCTGTGGGCTTTTGTGGGTGGTGGGGGTATTGCCATAGCCGCGTGCAGCCCCTCTGGCCGGGAGAGGCTATGCACGGCTATGGCTTCTTTAGCCGCACGCAGCCTCTCCCGGCCGGAGAGGTTGCGCGCGGCTAAAGAGGAAGCCAAAACAGAGAGCGGGATCCATTCCACTCGCTGTCTTGGCTTCTTTAGCTACACGCAGCACCTACGGCCAGGAGAGGCTGTGTGCGGCTATGGCAGAAGCCAAGACAGCAAGCAGGATGGATCCCGCTCGCTGTCTTGGCTTCTTTGCTCTTTAGAGCTGGGGGGTGGGGTGGGACCCGGGCTTCCCCCGGCAGCCCCAGAAGCTCTGGGAGGCGGGGGGAATTTTTTTTTCTTGATTTCCCCCTCTAAAAACTAGGAGCACCTTATGGTCCAGTGCGCCTTATGGAGCGAAAAATACGGTATATGTGTTAAGTTTCTAGTCCTTGTGGTTTTAAGGAGATGGCTGTACTAAATGGGAACAGAGGAAGCTGCCTTGTACTGGGCCAGCCCCTTGGCCCATGCAGCTCAGGGCTGCCCGACACTGGCTGGCAGAAGCAGGGGACATTCCTAGGGATACCCGACGACACCTGGGACCTTCTACATGCAAAGCAGATGTTCTGCCCCTGGAGGCACAGCACCTCTCTCCCTAAAGATAAGGGCAAGACTCTGGTCCTCATGGTTCTGAATCGAGGGCTGATTTTAAACAGGGAACAGGAGACACTCCTTTTTTCTGGGAGACTGAATCTGGGACCTCCTGCCTGCAAGTGAGGAAGGAGAACAATGGCCCCATGTGTTCTGTTTCTTGTTTGTTTTGAGTAGGACCGTGTGTCCTCAGGGGAAAGACAATACAGGTGAGGCTCTTGTTCCAACAAAAGGGGAAGAGGTGCTGTTGCAGGAATTTATGTATAGGTGGGGGGGGGTTTGCCCCTCCAGCAGATATCAGGCACACGCAGCCCACTACCAAAACCAGCACAATCACTTTTGTGACATTTGTGATTTGTCCCCACAAAACACCTCATCGCAGTTCCTTCCTATCTATTCAAAGGGCCTCTGCTGCACGATACCAAATGTAAGAATTCACTGATCAATGTATCTATGTACCGGCTCACTGGGAAAACTTCAGAAATTCATATAGACACGTGAGCTCAGCTACTCAGCAGCCCCTCTGCCTGAGGGATAATCCCTGGCATCCTGATACCTGAGTGCCAGACATGTAGCCATTCCAGAAACAACAAACCCAGATGAAGACAAAAGGGTGTGATTAACTAGGCTGGGAAAGAGGGAAATGTAAATATCTTTTTTGTTACACTTGATGGGTGTTTGGTGGAGGGCAAGGGGAACCATGGGGCAGGGTCCAGGATGCTCAGATTCCTGCCACCAGACCTCCCCTTTCATGATGTAACTGTGATGTATTAGTGATGTAGTTTGGGGGGATGTAATATGGGGATTAAAAAGGTAAAGGGACCCCTGCCCATACGGGCCAGTCTTGCCAGACTCTATTTTTTTTTAAAAAGACATTTATTAAAGTTTCAAACAGTCTTGCCAGACTCTAGGGTTGTGTGCCCATCTCACTCCAGAGGCCGGGGGCCAGCGCTGTCCGGAGACACTTCCGGGTCACGTGGCCAGCGTGACATCACTGCTCTGGCGAGCCAGAGCCGCACACGAAAACGCCGTTTACCTTCCCGCTTGTAAGCGGTCCCTATTTATCTACTTGCACCCGGGGGTGCTTTCGAACTGCTAGGTTGGCAGGCGCTGGGACCGAACAACGGGAGCGCACCCCGCTGCGGGGATTCGAACCGCCGACCTTTTGATCAGCAAGCCCTAGGCGCTGAGGCTTTTACCCACAGCGCCACCTGCGTCCCATAAACATGGGGATTAGCAGCTAATAAAAGTTTGGGGGCTCTTTTGTTTGGGGCTTCCATCCTGTTCCACCTGGTGGCAGGTGGGAGTCCTGTTGCGACAGTCTTCAATAAAGACCAAGCCTACTGGCTGCTGTTTTGCTCTGGTATTCCTGGCTGGTGTCCTTGTTTTTTGTCCAAGGGAGCCCTCAGGTTTCTCCGTTAACAGTGCCAACACACCTTGGTTTCCTCGTCCAACTTCCGCTGCAGCTCCTCTACCTTCCGTGTCAGTTCACCCGCTGGGGGGAGAGAGGCTGTCGACTGCGCCGTTGGGGCAGCCTTCCCAGAAAAGAAGGGGGGGGGGAGAGAAGCAAAGGGAATCAGATGGGGAGATGCTGGAGAAATGGAATACGGTCGGCACCTTGGAATTCTGGTGGGAAAACACCACCATCGCAAAAAACCCATTACCTGGACGTGCGTGTTGAGCCCGCTTTTATCTACGCTCTATACAGCTGGCTGTGCCCCCAAATACCCCAGTAATAAGATCATTAAGTTTGCAGATGATACAACGGTGGTTGTTTTAGTCACGGCTGGAGAGGGGGAGGCGGCCTTTAGGAAGGAAGTTGAGCAGTTGGGGGAGTGGTGCAGGAAAAACAACTTACTCCTTAACTTAAAAGAAAACAAAAGAGATTATTGTGGACTTTAGGAAATGTAAATTGAATATTCAGCCACTTATTATTGAGGGGAAGTGCGTGGAACAGGTCTCGGTGTTTCGATTTCTGGGAATGGAGTTGAGAGATGACCTAACCTGGGGAGAAAACAGCCAAGACCTGATGAAGAGAGAACAGCAGAGGCTATATTTTCTGAGAATCCTCCGGAAAAACAATCTCTCAAAGGACCTGTTGATGGCATTTTACCATTGTACTGTGGAGAGTGTATTAACTTATGGTCTCTGTGTGTGTGGTTTGGGAGCTGCACGGCCAGGGGAAAAACAGTGCTGTCCAGAGTTGTAAAGACTGCGGAGAGAATAACTGGGTGCACTCTTCCCACCTTGGATCAAATCTATGCTTCCAGGTGCCATAAGAAAGCTGCAGAGATAGCGCAGGATAGTGCGCACCCCGGAAATGATCTCTTTCAGCTTCTGCCTTCTGGAAGAAGGTATAGGGTTATAAAGACCAGGACTAGCCACCTGAGAAACACTTTCTACCCAAATGCAATTCTGGTTTTTAACACAGCACAGTGGTACCTCAGGTTAAGTACTTAATTCGTTCCGGGGGTCTGTTCTTAACCTGAAACTGTTCTTAACCTGAAGCACCACTTTAGCTAATGGGGCCTCCTGCTGCCGCCGGAGCACAATTTCTGTTCTCATCCTGAAGCAAAGTTCTTAACCCAAGGTACTATTTCTGGGTTAGCAGAGTCTGTAACCTGAAGCGTATGAAACCTGAACCATATGTAACCCAAGGTACCACTGTATAATTAGTCTCTATAGTATATTGCATTATAAGATGGGGTTTCAGAGTTTTTAGGGGTTTTTGAATGTCTTATGTAGATTTTTCAATTTCATTGTTCTGTATGGGACAATGACAATAAAGATATTGTATCATATCGTCTGCCCCAGCCCCCCTGGGACCGAGAACGAGGCAGCAGCATGACCCCACCCCACCCCGCTTTGAAATGTAAAGCTTGGGCAAGCAGCCTTCTTGCACCCGAGGCCCTTTCCACATCCCTTCAACCGGAGAGTCATCTGTTCGTGGCCTCCCTCCGCCCTCAAGGAGCCGGTCCTCATGAGGTGTCAGTTTCAATAGAGAGAGAAAGAGATCCCTGTCAAGAAATGAGGGCTGGAGGGAGGGCAGGAGAGAGAGCAAGATTTGCCGGGAGAGCTCTTTCAAAAAAGAACTGAAGTTTGCAGAAAGAAAGATGTTTGGGTTCATGTTTGAAAAAGTGCTAACAGGCCACCCCCCCCCCCCCCCCGGAAGATGCACAGCAGGAATTCATCACTATCTGAAGCTGAGCAGAGATCAAAGCTTCTGGGCTTTGAAATGGTTTCATCCAAACTCCTGCTGACACAGGGATTGTTTTTCCTCTGCAAGACATTTGCTGTAAAAAGAAAATCTATTTTGCCCCACAGAGGACAGGCAGGCGGGAGTTAATCTGTCTCATGGGGAAAGTGGGGAGAAGGGAGACTAGTTTTGGTTGGATAGGGCAATGGTAAAGCTCTGCCCCCCATATCAAAAGGAAAATCCTCTTTCTTTCTGGAGAAAATACATTAATAATAATAATAATCACTTTCCCAGCAAAGAGAGCAATTGTCGTTCCAGGGCTGGTACAACCAGTGGTTTTTTCCCCTAAAAGAAATGTTATGGGGTACTCTCATTTTCCTACTCATATTAAAATACTGCCCCTCAATGAGGCCAAACTTAGATTTGTTTAGGGGTATGTGTAACCCTGTGTCCCCACAGAAAAAAAGCACTGTGTACAACTCTAGACAACCACAAGATGAAGTCTTATTAAGGCTGGGGGGACTGGGGTCCTGAGTTCGGGTCCTGCCTCTCAAAAGAAATTAGGGCTCCAGCCTTCGTAATTCCAAATAAAAGGCTGGTTTAAAAAGGTGAGGAAGCTAACTTAATACAAGCCACTGGGCCTATCTAGCTCAGCATTGCCAACACTGGCTGGCAGAAGGGTTTCAGGCAGCGGGGAGATTCCCAGTCTAGCTGGGGATACCAGGGATCGGGTCGGAGAGGTTTGGTATAACAGAGTGGGGACTCTAGCACTTAGCTCATGCTTTGCACCATGAGACCCTCCCTGCCCGCGGATGGTCTTGCCAGAGTGGTGCATGCTCTGGTTATCTCCCGCTTGGACTACTTCAATGTGCTCTACGTGGGGCTACCTTTGAAGGTGACCTGGAAACCACAACTAATCCAGAATGCGGCAGCTAGACTGGTGACTGGGAGCGGCCACCGAGACCACATAACACCAGTCCTGAAAGACCTACACTGGCTCCCAGCACGTTTCCGAGCACAATTGAAAGTGTTGGTGCTGACCTTTAAAGCCCTAAACAGCCTCGGTCCAGTATACCTGAAGGAGCGTCTCCACCTCCATTGTTCTCCCCGGACACTGAGGTCCAGCGGCGAGGGCCTTCTGGTGGTTCCCTCCCTGCAAGAAGTGAGGCTACAGGGAACCAGACAGAGGGACTTCTTGGTGGTGGTGCCTGCCCTATGGAACTGCCTCCCACCAGATGTCAAAGAAAAAAATAACAACCAGACTTTTAGAAGACATCTGAAGGCAGCCCTGTTTAGGGAAGCTTTTAATGTTTAATAGGTTATTGTCTTTTAGTGTTTTGTTGGAAGCTGCCCAGAGTGGCTGGGGAAACCCAGCCAGGTGGGCGGGGTATAAATAATAAATTAATATTATATTATTATTATTGCACACAGGCTCCAGGTTAGATTCCTGGCGTCTCTAGTTAGCAGCCAATAGCAGAGAAAGCCTTTCTCAGCCAGAGACCCTGCCCATCAGAGGTTAGCAGACAATATTAGTCTCAAGGGACGATGTTTCTCGCTTGGTGCAAGGCAGTTACAAATGGAAACTCTGGGAAAATCCGGTTTTCGGGTTTCCCACAGTGGCTGGCCACTGTGAGAACAGGATGCTAGCTAGATGGGCCATTGGTCTGATCTAGAAAGCTGGGCTCTGCTTATGTTCTTTGTATAGTGTGCATTGGGATTAATGCAGAGCTTAGCTATTCCTTTCTTAAAAGGCAGGCTTTTAAGGCCTATCCTTTCCCTTAATCCCCTCGTGACCGCCTTGGCATGGTCTCCCAAGAACACAGTAAATAAATCTCCACAGTCAAACAAACCGTAGCCTTCTCGGGCTCTGGAGAATCCAAGGGTAAGTTCCTAGTCCTCCTTGTTCTGGAGCTAAGCCCAGGAATATTGGCATCCAGAAGGAACGGATGTGGGTTCAGCGGTCCATCCTTGTCCCCCCCCCCGCCCCCAGAACTGGGATGCATCGACCAGAAAGAGGGCAGGAATCACACCATGGAGGAAATGATTTTGTACCACAGATGTGACATTTTTGTTCTTCGCCAGGTACTTACGGATAGCGCTTGGACCTTCTCGAAGACAAGGTTGGTCTTTCTCTTCACCGCGGCGTCGCTTTCCGTGTTTCTGAAAGTGACAAAAACATTAAAAAAACAAATCAAACCCACCAGCTCAGCTGAGAATGAAAACCGCCAGCATGTCAGATCCTGTTATTCTAAATAGGATCCAGCAGAGCCCCATGTGTGTTTGTGTGCTCCTAAAATGTAATCCAAACATTTACAACAAATTTTACAGAAGACCCAGATAGGGTTAGGGACGCGGGTGGCGCTGTGGTCTAAACCACTGAGCCTCTTGGGCTTGCCGATCAGAAAGTCGGCGGTTCGAATCCCCGCGACGGGGTGAGCTCCCGTTGCTCGGTCCCTGCTCCTGCCAACCTAGCAGTTCAACAGCATGTCAAAGTGCAAATAGATCAATAGGTACCGCTCCGGCAGGAAGGTAAACGGCGTTTCCGTGCGCTGCTCTGCTTGGCCAGAAGCGGCTTAGTCCTGCTGGCCACATGACCCGGAAGCTGTACGCCGGCTCCCTCGGCCAGTAAAATGAGATGAGCGCCGCAACCCCAGAGTCGGCCACAACTGGACCTAATGGTCAGGGGTCCCTTTACCCTTTACCTTTTACCAGATAGGGTTAAAATATGGCACACACTGGCAAGACACAAATAAATAAGTCATCTGTGCATCGTATTATATTTTAATTTGCTCCTGTGAAATTTCTTTTCAAATAAAATAGCAATTTTTTTAAATGTATTTTTTTAAGGGATTAAACCCCCATTTGTGAAGAACAGGCCAATGAATGGGTATGATGACTAAGTGGAGCTTCCAGATTCAGGAGCAATCTACCAGGCGCAGTTGCCTCCATGCCCCTCCCATACATCCGATTGGTCACAGCCCCTCCTCTGCTCCCGCCCCAACGCTTACCCATCCTTCAGAATACTGTAGATGAGCTCCTTGGTGTGGTCGCTGCTTCCGGGCTGAGACACCTCTTGCTGGTCCTTCAGGAGGTCTGGGGTGGACTTCAGCTGGAAGGAAAACCCCAAAGATTAAACCCCAGCGTTTTTGAGAGGGAGGGAAGCCGTGTTTTCAAAAAGCTGTTGCCAGAGTAGACAACACAGGGCTAGACTAGGGCATAGGAAACAGCCTTGGTCCATCTGGATCAGTGCTGACCACTCTGATGGGCAGAGGCTCCCAAGGGTTTCAGGCAGTGGACATGTTCATGTTGCCAGGAGACGCCAAAGATTGAACCCAGGACCTTATAAACGGGTGTTCACCAATATGCAGATGATATCTCTCGTTTAAATTGGAAGCTGGCAATTAACAGATTGAGGTTGTATCCTGACAAGACAGAAGTACTGCTTTTGGGGGACAGGAGGCAGGCAGGTGTGGAGGACTCCCTGGTCCTGAATGGGGCAACTGTGCCCCTGAAGGACCAGGAGCGCAGCCTGGGAGTCATTCTGGACTCACAGCTGTCCATGGAGGCGCAGGTCCATTCTGTCTCCAGGGCAGCTGTCTCCCAGCTCCATCTGGTACGCAGGATGAGACCCTCCCTGCCCACGAACTGTCTCGCCAGAGTGGTGCATGCTCTGGTTATCTCCCACTTGGACTACTGCAGTGCGCTCTACGTGGGGCTACCTTTGAAGGTGACCCAGGAACTACAACTAATCCAGAATGCAGCAGCTAGACTGGGGACTGGGAGCGGTCACCGAGACCACATAACACTGGTCTTGAAAGACCTACATTGGCTCCCAGTACGTTTCCAAGCACAATTCAAAGTGTTGGTGCTGACCTTTAAAGCCCTAAACAGCCTCAGCCCAGTAGATCTGAAGGAGCATCTCCACCCCCATCGTTCTGCCCGGACACTGAGGTCCAGCTCCGAGGGCCGTCTGACAGTTCCCTCATTGCGAGAAGTGAGGTTACAGAGAACCAGACAGAGGGCCTTCTCGGTGGTGGCACCCGCCCTGTGGAACGCCCTCCCAGCAGATGTCAAGGCAATAAACAACTATTTTACTTTTAAAAGACAACTGATGGCAGCCCTATTTAGGGAAGTTTTTAATGTCTGATGCTGTGTTGTTTTGAATATTCAATTGGAAGCCGCCCAGGGTAATAAATAATTATATTATATATATTTTGTTACAACATTTTAGCCATGTGTTGCCTGCTATTGCTTAAAGTTTTTGCAACGCAGGGGATTTCCTTTGTTACAGGTCTATGCTGGTGCGCAGGTGCTTTTCAAGGTCTCTGGCATGAGCCCCTCGCAGCGCTACCCAGAGATGCCACTAGGAACTAAACCTTCTGCACGCACGGCAGCTGTTCTGCCACGGAGGTGCATCAAACTGATGACAATCACGGCAACCTTCTCAAGACAAGCGTGCTGATCTGACTACCTTCCGGGCGGGCCCCCCGGTCTCTGTTTCTAAAGACGCTGGGCCCCGCAGGCTGCCATCAGGAGAAATTGGCACAGACAGCCCCGCAAAAACACAAGGAAAGAGAATCACCTGCAGGTCTGGCTGTGATTTCCTCGCCTGCTTCTCCAAGGCTGGCACCTCCAGGCTCTTATTGACCCATTCCCGGGTCAGTGTCGATTTGTCCAGCCCGTTCACCGGCCGCCCAGAGGCCCGGCCGAGGCTCCTGCTTCCCGGGGGGCCGGGGTCGGCCGCCGAGCCCCCTGCCCCTCCTCCGGAGCCCGCCTGGGGCTCCCCGGGACCCAGCTCCCGGCCGTCGGCCGTGTCATGGCAAGGCACCCTTCCGTCGAGGCTCTTGGACCGCTTCCGCTCGTCCAGAGAGAGCCGGTTCCTCCGGGACGGCCGCCCCCGCTGCTGCGCCTTCGCGTCGAACTTGTGGATCAGAGAGTCCACCGAGGACAGGGGCTTGGTGTCGATGTCGCCGGCCGGAGCGGCGGGCTCAGGGGAGCTCGCCACCGCCGGCCTGCGGACGGGTCTCAGGCCGGACAGGCTGCCTGCAGAGTCCTCACTGGGGCTGGGCTGCCGGCGACCGGGCAGGTTCATCATGCTCGCGCTCCTCACAGCGCCCCCCGGAGGCAGGGGCTGGGGGGTGTCCGGGGAACCGGCCCCCGGGGCGCTGGGCGCGGGAAGCTCGTCCAGCTCGGGGTCGAGCAAGGAGCCGTGCGACTGAGTCCGCCGCAGCTGCTCCCCGAAGGATTTTTTGTGCGGCAGTGTCCGGTAGCCGCCGGCGCGGTGCTGCGGCACGGGCCGCCCCTCCAAGCTGCCGGCTTTCGGGGTCCGACGCGGGCCGGGCTCCTCGTCCGAGGTGCTGTAGCGGGAGCCGTGCCGGGACTGCCTGACACCGTACGGGTTCTCCGGCAGGTCTGAATCGGAGCTGAAGGAGCCCGACGCATCTTTGGAAGATGCAGCCCCGGGGGAAGCGGGGAAGGAGTCCTCCCGCTGGGGGCTGCGGGCGGGGGGCCCGTACTTGCTCTCGCCTTTGATCTGCACCCCGAAGGAGTCTCCCCCTTTCTCGCCGCTGTTGAGGACCACAAAGGGCTGCCCGTCGATGCCCTGCACCCGCACCGCCACCCCGTAGGAGCCCGGCTTGGAAGGCTTGGGGCGGATCTTCTGCGACTTGCTGGGCTCCTTCAAGTCGTTGATGAAGCGGATCTGGACCCCGTAGTCCATGGGGCCCGGCTTCTCGGCTAGGGTGCCGTTCACGTGGTGGTCCATCTTCTGCGGGTCTGGGGCCTTGAAAGGATCCTGGCAAAGGGGGGGAGAGAACACAGGCTCAGAATCCTAGATTATAGAGCTGGATGGGACTCTGCGAGTCATGTAGCCCAACGACTCTGCAATACTGGAATAATGCAGGACTTGTTTTTACCTATCGCAATGGCCTGATCCTGCAGGCTTCTGATGTTCCTGTGCTAGCTAACACCTGCGAGCCCCTACATCTTAGGCTCAGGTTATGTGTGTGTGTGTGTGTGTGTGTGTGTGTGTGTGTATAAAGGGACCCCTGACCATTAGGTCCAGTCGTGGCCGACTCTGGGGTTGCGGCGCTCATCTCGCTTTACTGGCTGAGGGAGCCGGCATACAGCTTCCGGGTCATGTGGCCAGCAGGACTAAGCCGCTTCTGGTGAACCAGAGCAGTGCACGGAAACGCCGTTTACCTTCCTGCTGGAGTGGTACCTATTTATCTACTTGCACTTTGACACGCTTTCAAAGCTGCTAGGTTGGCAGGAGCAGGGACCGAGCAATGGGAGCTCACCCTGTAGCGGGGATTTGAACCGCCGACCTTCTGATTGGCAAGTCCTAGGCTCAGTGGTTTAACCCACAGCGCCACCCGCATCCCATATATATATATATACACACACACACGCGCGCGCAAATACAAATATCTACATCCCAAAGGCACCGCAGCCTCTGCTGCCCTTCTTTCCAAGGAAGCCGAACCCTGGGAGAGCTCAGACGAGCGGGGTTGAGCCAGTCACCACCTCTTAGACCACCGGTTCTCAACCTGTGGGTCCCCAGATGTTGTTGGACTACAACTCCCATCATCCCTAAGCTCTAGCCTTGCTAGCTAGGGGTGATGGGAGTTGTAGTTCAACAACACCTGGGGACCCGCAGGTTGAGAAAGGCTGTCTTAGCCTAACCTACCTCCCAGGGTTGTCGTGAGGGTGAAACGGGGTTTGGACGAGAACCACGTGCAGCACCTTGAGATCATTGGAGCGGCGGTATGTAAATGTAACAGATAAATAAATGAATGAATAGCAAACAATATAAAATAATCAAACATTTTAATGAGGCGGTTGGGGAGGAGATGTCTCAGGAGGCTGAGCAGTGGGGCCAATCCTGCAAAATCCTAGCTCTGTATATAACCACAACTTCAACTCAACAGGATTTTTTAAATAACATTGCACTATTAATTTCTGTAACCTGCTCTGAGATCGGTTATGGTGAACAGCGGGAAATAAATCGAAAATAATGTAAATACTTACAACAACCCTGAAAGGTAGGAAAGTACTGTCCTCTTATTGTGGATTAGAGCGTGGGGGGGGAGGGGGGTTCATGGTAGAGGTGAAATTTGAACCCAGAGGGGGCGGTGGGGGGTGAGAGAGAGAGACGACTTCCTGGGTTTTGAGATTATTTCCTCCGCCGCCATCCTCCTCCGCTTGATCTCCTGCTCTCAAGATTTTTAGGAACCTGCCTTCCTTGCGCTAAGTCTGAAAACAACTCCACCGAGCTCAGTACTGCCCACACTGGCTGGCAGCTTCAGGCTGGCAGGCAGCCTCTCCCAGCCCTACCTGGAAAAGCCATCGGGGACTGAACCTGGAGCCTCGTGCGCAGGGCAGACGCTCTACCCTTGAGCCTCAAATTAAAATATCCGTGTCCTCATGGTTCTGAGCCAAAGGCTGGATTTAAACAGGAGCAGAGGCAGACAGGGTCCTCCTGGACCAGTACTGCCTGCTCAGACTGGCAGCAGCTCGCCAGGGTTTCAGGTAGGGGACAGTCTCAGCTCTACCGGGAAATGTCAGAGATTTTACCTGGGACCTTCTTGCTACTGAGCTACAGCCCTGGCCAGAGATTTAAAACCCTGCATTAATTCAGGGATTAGTTCCACTCTCAGAGACCAGCAGCAAAGCTGCACTTTCACCTCTACACAACATGCCCCGGCCGGCAACTCCCTTTTACGATGGGGGAGTGAGCAGGGAAAAACAAATAAATATGCAAAGCGCTCTTATCGGGTCAAGGCAGAGTGCAGGTTGCAAGCGTTTCAAGTGGAAAAACACACCCGGCTGCCGTCAGAAATCTGCCGCCATGCAGGAATGCAAGGAGACCGAGAGCATGGGTGAATAACGCCAGCAGAACGTGGGGAGCAGGGTGCGAATCCCAGTAGAGAGACTACCTGCAAGGACTCAGTCGTCCATGTCTGTAAAATGGGTGGAAAGTGTGGTGGAGGCCAGACCACACACATACACACACCCTGTGAGATTCTAAAATAAAAACGTAAGATCCATATAGGATCAGGCCAAATGCCCTGAAGAACCTAGAAATCTGGATAGACTGCTGCTGGACTTGGAGAATGTCAGAAGAGCCTGGTTTCTGGATCAGGCCAAAGGGGTTCAGGATAGCATCCTGTTCTTGCAGCGGCCAACCAGATGTTCCAATGAGAGCCCTGCCAGAATGACCTCACCATCAGGAATGCATGAACAATCCAGGATTTTTATTTACACAGCAGGACCATTCAGAGGGTGTCATCCCAGAGTACATTTTCGCAAAGACAGCATCGCTCCACCTATCCGGCCAAATAATTGCAGGTTGTTGTCCGATTCACACTTGGCAGACCTGCCTGTCGTGGGTACACCCTTGGTGAGCAGCGGGCGTCTCAAGGGGGCGGGGAGCATCCATGCCTCTAAATCAGCCTAAGTTTCTAGTCCTCAGGAGGGTTTGAGCAGCTTGCCTCACACCCAGGAATGGCTCAAGCCCTTTGGGGGCAAGCCAGGTGTGCCCTGGGAGCGCATGCACATGAGGAAGTCGCTCAGGAGCAGAACACATGCTTTTGAAGTAAGGAGGTCCGTTGTTCAACCTCTGCCATGTCCAGCAGCGTTCGAAATTAGCCAGGCGTCAGGCACATTTCGCACCTGGCCACCGGCCCCTTGCAACCAAGTGGAGGTGCCAGGATGCCACCTGATGTCTCCACCAATTTGGATGCCTTTAAAAGAGGATTAGACAAATTCGCGGACGGTATCTTAAAAAGCAGAGACATCACCTTGCCAACAAAGGTCTGTATAGTTAAAGCCATGGTTTTCCCAGAAGTGATGTATGGAAGTGAGAGCTGGACCATCAAGAAGGCTGATCGCCGAAGAATGGATGCTTTTGAATTCTGGTGCTGGAGGAGACTCTGGAGAGTCCCATGGACTGCAAGAAGATCAAACCTCTCCATTCTTAAGGAAATCAGCCCTGAGTGCTCACTGGAAGGACAGATCCTGAAGCTGAGGCTCCAAGACTTTGGCCACCTCAGGAGAAGAGAAGACTCCCTGGAAAAGACCCTGATGCTGGGAAAGATGGAGGGCACAAGGAGAAGGGGACGACAGAGGATGAGATGGTGGGACAGTGTTCTCGAAGCTATGAACATGAGTCTGACCAAACTGCGGGAGGCAGTGGAAGACAGGAGGCGGACACGACTAAACAACAACAACAAAACAAGGCTACTGATGGCTTCTTGCCATGATGGCTATGCTTTGCCTCCAGCAATGCCTCTGAAACCATAGGAGGGGAGAGGGGGTTCTTATGCCAAGTTGTTGTGGCCTCCCTACAGGGCATCTGGTTGGCCCTGTGAAAGCAGGATGCTGGGAGAGATTGGGCCTCCTTTGGCCTGATCCAGCATCGTTTTCCCACGTTCTAAGCATTCTGAGAGGGACGCGGGTGGCGCTGTGGGTAAAAGCCTCAGCGCATAGGGCTTGCTGATTGAAAGGTCGGCGGTTTGAATCCCCGCGGCGGGGTGCGCTCCCGTTGCTCGGTCCCAGCGCCTGCCAACCTAGCAGTTCGAAAGCACTCCCGGGTGCAAGTAGATAAATAGGGACCGCTCTGGCGGGAAGGTAAACGGCGTTTCCGTGTGCTGCGCTGGCTTCCCAGATGCAGCTTTGTCACGCTGGCCACGTGACCCGGAAGTGTCTCCGGACAGCGCTGGCCCCTGGCCTCTTGAGTGAGATGGGCGCACAACCCTAGAGTCTGTCAAGACTGGCCCGTACGGGCAGGGGTACCTTTACCTTTTACCTTAAGCATTCTGAGAGATGGAGAAACTGGCCAACACAGCTCACAGCTTGAGGAAATCTCTCGCTCGCCGTTTCCCAGAGGAAACTTCCTGCCTCGCACTCTTAGCTCCCCGACCAGCCGGCACGCTCCCTTTTTGCTCAGCCGAACGAAGCCGCTACCTTTAAACCAGAAATGGATTTCAAAGGGTGCTGGAGCCTGCAAGGGAGAGGGGGCTTGCGAGGTTTATCAGGGAAGCCGGGAACAATACAGGCGATTGTTTTCGCAAGTGTCTCACTCAGAAACTGGCTCCTTTCAACTCCATCAGAGCATTGCGCGATCGGGGACCGTCAAGAGCATCAATTAAAAAAAACCAAAACGACAATAACGCAGTGTTAGCGGGAAATGGACCGGCAGAACCTCGCGAGCAGAGAAGCTGGGGGAGCAGTGGGAAGGGGTACCATTGTGTTCATCGGCCGCTGCAAGGCTGCCAACGTTGTGTCCATCACCCGCTGCCAGGCTGCCGTGCCGAATGGGAAGGCGGAAAAACAAAAGGGTACTTGCTCTGCAATCCAACCCACCTTGCTTTCTGCAGCCCGCCAGATTACTGCTGCATACTCACTGCGACCGGAGCAATCCGAAAAGAGGAGGGGGTTAGAAGTGCATCCAGAAAGGGACAGGGGTGTGCGCGGAAGAGAAGAGAAATAAACAAATAAAAAAAAGTTTGACGCAGCTAAAGAGGCAGCCAGCGTCCTCCGTGGCCGAACGCCGTGGGAACCTGGCCGCCCCGCAGACCCGCTCGCGCCCGGGTGGCGGCAAGACCTGACATTTTGAGCGCAGTGCAATGCGGTGGCAGTTTAGCGGCGCCGGCGGCACGTGGCGGAGTGGCTGGGCTGCATCGTGGCATCGGTTCCACGGCAGGCGGGGAGCAGGGAAAGGGAGAGCCAAACGGCCCCGCTTCCCCCCCCCCCCCCGCCGGCCAGTTCCTTCCTTGCCGCAGGCACCGCAGATCAGGCAAGCTTCCCGGCGAGCCGTGGGGAGGAGAGCGGCTGGCCGGCTGGCTGGCTGGGGGAGAGCGATGTCCTTGAGCCAACGGTCAGCCGGAACAATTATCTCGCCTGCTTTCTCCCCTCCGCTGTCCTGCCTGCTCCCAGACGCAGGCTTCCAAAGAGAGCCAGGAAAACAAGCACAAAGGGGGGTCTTCTTCCTTCTCCAGGCAGGGGCAAAGTGAATTAGAAACAGCCGGGGCAAGAAGGGGGTGTTCTGGGTAGTGGAAGGCAGGCGAGCGAATGGAGCTGGCTGGTGGCTGGATGCGGAATTTGCAACATCAGCTGGAAGGTGTTTGTGTGCATGTGGTTTGATCACAGATCGGGAAAGGAGGAGGAGGAGGAGCAGGAGGGGTTTGAGGGTGGGGGGAGGAAGGAGGAGGAGGTGTGGAAAATGAGATTTGGGGATTCAGGTCTTTGGGAGACAAGATTTGCTGTCCCATGCGGAACAGCTTCTGCTGCAGAGAGAGGTGAGGGTTTTCAGACATGATAAGGATGCTGTTTGTGCGCTAAGAGGAGGCATAGTGGTTAAGAGTGTCAGGCTGGGACAGACCAGGGTTCAAATCCTCCCTCTGGCATGAAGATCACTGGCAGGGGTGACCTTGGAGGCCAGTCGCTGCCTCGGCCAGCCTGGTCTACCTCACAGGATTGTTGTGGGGATCAATTGAGGAGGGGCAGGACAGCTCATTGGAGAAAAAGGTGGGCTAAAAATGAAATAAATTAAACTGAATGCAGCAGAATGAGCCAGCTACCTTATTTATTTATTAAGTACAGTATTCGCTGCCTTTCGGCCAAAGTGGTTTATACACTTTTAAACGATTGAAACAGATTATATAACATGTCTCTCAAAATGGGATGTGGGAGGCATTTCAGTTTAGGGGATAGGGATAGAAAGAAAATTAAGGGGTGGGGGAATGTAGGTCTATAAAAATCACGCATGCTGAGGAGAAGAAAAACAGGAGAGGGTGAATAAAGTTTTTGTCTCTTCGGCTAGAATTACAGGTCGCCTGACGCACACAAATAACCCACAAAGAAGAATCCTATCTGTGGAACTCCCTGCGGCAAGGTCCACTGGTTTACATTTGAAAAAACAGAAAGGGAAAGAGGGATTAATCAAGACCCCAAAAATCTGTCACTGCCTATTAATTTGGGGGTGAAGTGGAACTTCCAGGTCCCGACGCAGTCTACCCCCAAATATTGGGAAGAAAGAGCAGCGGCGGGATATTCCCATCATGCTCTGCTTACAGGTTGTGTGGGAGGCATCTGATTGGCTACTGCAAGAAGCACGGTGGGCTGGAATAGCTTAAATTCTTATTTTAGA
Organism: Podarcis muralis; assembly: GCF_964188315.1. Lineage (NCBI taxonomy): Eukaryota > Metazoa > Chordata > Lepidosauria > Squamata > Lacertidae > Podarcis > Podarcis muralis. The sequence goes on from NC_135670.1 coordinate 2,894,805, forward strand.
CTTGGGGGTGGGAAGTCTGTGGACATCTGGACCCCACATCAGCTGGGATGGCAAGAAGACAAGAAGAGGTTGCTGGATCAGGCCAAAGGCCCGTCTAATCCCGTATCCTCCTCTCACAGCGGCCAACCAACCAGAGGGAAACGAGTGTGCAGGATTTACGGAGGCAGGGCAGGGGAGCAAACTTCCCAAGCAGCTCTCAGGATCTGAGCCAAAATAATAAGAATAAACCCCGCATTTCTTTGGCTCAAGCACACACCTTTCCGATCAGAAGGATCAGCAGCGGCGGGAGATCTGACACGGAGGAGGCCGTTGCTTTCCTGCAAACGCAGCCGACGTGGCCACGGACAGGGCTTGGAACATGGCAAGCAACCCAGGCAGAACGCGGCTGCCAGTTTCCGTCCAACAATCGCTGGGCAGGCGCCAGCTCTGTATCAGCGGAGGGAGGAGGAGAGGAGGTGAGTCAGGTACCCGTCCAAGGCTGGCATTTACTCCCTGGGCCCAGCAAACGGAGAGGGGAAGGGGGGGTCCCATGAACCTCCACCCTCCCACCCGCCGATGTACCTGGTCAAGTGACCACCGTGGTTTCGGAATCGCTGGGAAAGCGAGAGCCGCAGGAATGCGAAGCCTCTCTGACCCTCCCCGGCTACAGACTCATGACTTCAGCTCCGCATGATTTACTTGTTTTTAATGAGAGTCCACTGGCTTTTTAGGAAAGTAGCGATCTAGGAGCATTTCCCAGGCTTAATGGCTAACAGATTGAAGTTGAATCCTGACAAGACAGAAGTAGTGTTTTTGGGGGACAGGGGAGAGGCTAGTGTGGATGACTCCCTGGTCCTGAATGGGGTAACTGTGCCCCTGAAGGACCAGGTGCGCAACATGGGAGTCATTTTGGACTCACAGCTGTCCATAGAGGCGCAGGTCAATTCTGTGTCCAGGGCAGCTCCATCTGGTACACAGGATGAGACCCCCCTGCCTGCAGACTGTTTCACCAGAGTGGCACATGCTCTGGTTATCTCCCGCTAGGACTACTACAATGGGCTCTATGTGGGGCTACGTTTGAAGGTGACCCGGTAACTGTTATTAATCCAGAATGCGGCAGCTAGACTGGGGACTGGGAGCGGCCGCCGAGACCACATAACACCGGTCTTGAAAGACCTACATTGACTCCCAGGACGTTTCCGAGCACAATTCAAAGTGTTGGTGCTGACCTTGAAAGCCCTAAACGGCCTCAGTCCTGTATACCTGAAGGAGTGTCTCCACCCCCATCGTTCTGCCTGGACACTGAGGTCCAGCTCCAAGGGCCTTCTGGCGGTTCCCTCCTTGTGAGAAGTGAGGTTACAAGGAACCAGACAGAGGGTCTTCTCGGTGGTGGCACCCGCCCTGTGGAACGTCCTCTCTTCAGATGTGAAGGAAATAAGCAGCTATCTTCTTTTTAAAAGACATCTGAAGGCAGCCCTGTTTAGGGAAGTTTTTAATATTTAATGCTGTATTGTTTTTAACACTTGATTGGAAGCCGCCCAGAGTGCCTGAGGAAACTCAGCCAGATGGGCGGGGTATAAATAATAAATTATAATTATTATTATAATTATTAACTTGTGATAGACTGAACTAGGGCCTTCTGCACGCAAAGCAGATGTTCCACCACGAGGCTACGCCCTTCTCAGGCAGGAATAAAGCGAGACTCCAGTCCTCGTGGTTACGGACAAAAATGGCTGGTTTAAAGAGGGGCATAGGAAGCGGCCTTTCAAGCAGTCAGGCCGTTGCTCCATCAAGCTCAGCACTGCTTGCCCTGACTGGCAGCGGCCCTCCAGGCTTTGGCAGGTGCTTCTGCCAGCCTCACCTGGATATTGAACCTGGAGGTCTGCCGCTGAACTGTTGTCCTTCCACTAAACATACTCAGTGGACATACAACGGTGTCAATCACACAACGGTGTCACTGTTTCCTATCAGTTTCCCAGCAACGGGGAAAATAATAAAGCAGATCCAAACTTCTCTGGAAGTCCCCCTCCCTGAATCGAACAACCATAGAATTCTGGTGTCCAAAGGGACCTCAAAATGTCATCTAGTCCAGCCCCTTGCAAATGCCAGGGACTCCCTGCAAAGACAGCGAAGCCTAGTGAAATCTTTGCACATGCCGTGGCAGATTCGCGCCTCTGGGGGGAAAATTGCAGCCCATCGGCTGCCACCAGAAATTCCCCGGAGCTCAGAGCCTAGGAAACCAGCCCCCTCCTGGGGAAGAAATATATACAGATGCCTGACCAATCCCATAATCTACAGCTCATTATTTCAATCCTCTCTAGATCATTAGCGCAACAAGATTTGCGCAGAAGAGCATAACCTCTCCAGCAGAGTTCACGATACACGGAGTACGATTCTTCGATGAGATGCAATAGATGGGAAAAAAGCACACTCCATTTTTCTCGGGTGGGGAGGGAAAAATTTGCTGGGGGGGTGGGATGTTGAGTGGGAAAGGCTTAAAAATTTCCTCTTCCCAATGCCAGCCTGAAGCCTTAGCGGGACTGCGCTGTCGAAGCATATTGGAAAATCAGTGGTTTTCAATGAATATCTTAAAAACTACACGGACAAGACAAATCTCCTGAGAGATATAGAATGAATCTAGAAAATAGAGGAATATATAGTAAAAATTGTAGAGAGGAAAAAAGTGGAAACCTAAATAATAAAAATGTGTATAGACCACCAAAATGTAAAATAGCACAATGAGAATAGTTGGAAGTCAAACACTTGGGTGTATTCACATTGCGTATGTATATAGGTAAATTATGTATTGTATGTACAGTGGTACCTCTGGTTGTGAACAGGATCTGTTCCGGAGCCCCGTTCGCAACGTGAGCAGAACACAACCTGTGTCTGCACGTGCGCGGGTCGCGATTCGCTGCTTCTGCGCATGACATCATTTTGAGCACCTGTGCATTCGCGAGCAGCAAAACCCGGAAGTAACCCTTTCCTGTACTTCCGGGTTGCCGTGGGACGCAACCTGAAAAGATTTAACCTGAAGCAAAGGTAACAAGAGGTATGACTGTATTGTATGTAATGTACTGTATTGTCTATTCTTAAGCTTAATAATTTCCCAATAGTGATGGATGGAAGTGAGAGCTGGACCATAAAGAAGGCTGATCGCCAAAGAATGGATGCTTTTGAGTTCTGGTGCTGGAGGAGACTCTTGAGAGTCCCATGGACTGCAAGAAGATCAAACCTCTCCATTCTGAAGGAAATCAGCCCTGAGTGCTCACTGGAAGGACAGATCCTGAAGCTGAGGCTCCAGGACTTTGGCCACCTCATGAGAAGAGAAGACTCCCTGGAAAAGACCCTGATGTTGGGAAAGATGGAGGGCACAAGGAGAAGGGGACGACAGAGGATGAGATGGTTGGATGGTGTTCTTGAAGCTACCAGCATGAGTTTGACCAAACTGAGGGAGGCATTGGAAGACAGGAGGGCCTGGCGTCTCTTCTGGTCACGAAGAGACGGACACGACTAAACGACAACAAACAAGCTTAATAAAATATTACATATTTCTTTTTTAAAAAGGAAAATCAGTCGTAAGGATTTAAGACGAGAGGCCTGAATTCAGCCTACAAAAGAAAAGAGGGAGCAGTCATCTTTGAACATCTGTAGATGGAGCAAGCTTGCTTTCCGAGTCGGCAGGACGGGAACTAACGGTTCTAAATGGCAAGAAATGAGATTTTGACTTAAAACCAAGAACCTGAGCTGTTGAGACAGCGGAACGAACTCCCTGGGAAGGCTGTGGACGCTCCTTCCTTGGAGGTTTTTAAGCAGAGGTTGGATGGCCATCTGCCAGGGATGCTTTAGTTGAGATTGCTGGGGTTGGACTAGATGACCCCTGGGGTCCCTTCCAGCTCCACAAGTCTATGATTCTACAGAAAGGTCTGTCTAGTCCAGCTCCCCACAGAGGCCATTTGGGAAACCATGAGCAGGGCAGGAAGGCAACGTACAGCCCTCCTCCGGCTCCCTGCAACCTGGTGTTCTGAGGTATGCTGCTACTGAACATGGAGGCTCCACTGAACCATCACTACTAAAAGCCGCTGGGCCCACGGGACACACACCCCAAACACAACACGATTATTTCTTATGACAAAGATAATTGTTACTGTTAGAGATCCTCTAACAGAAGGGAGACTCAGCCAGATGGGCGAGGTATAAATAATAAATTATTATATTTTATTATCTGATGGGGCAATTAATACAGTCGCCCACAGGCCCCTAAGATTTGAGCAACCTTCACTAGGGGCTGAGACTTTATTTTTTATTTTATTACTGCATTTATATCCCGCCTGTTCCCGACTAAGAGCACATATTGATATAGGAATGTATTAGATAAAATGTAAAGCAATATACTGTACAATAATAAGAGTACATTCATTTGTAAAAAAGGAATATACAACGGGATGGACAGGAAGTCTAGTGTGTTGGTATATATATGATTTGGGGGGGGGAATTGTTTTTGTTTTTTCTCTTTGCTCTTTTTTTGTTTCATTTTCTTTCTAGGTATATAAAATTTGTATATAATTTTTGTATACATGTTGGAAATTATATTATAGCAAGTCCTGTAATGGAATATGACAACGTTTACGGATGTAATATAAGGATGTTAACAAATAAATAAAATGCAAATTCAAAAATAAAATAAAATCCCACCTGTTCTCCCCCCCCCCCCCCGCCGCACCTCAAAAGCAATTCAAGGCAGCACACCCTCCTCCGTTTAATCTTCACAACAGGTTAGGCTGAGATATAAGCAGCGGCCCAAAGTGATGTTGCCAAGTAGGATTCGAACCTTGGTCTCCTCCCGGGTCCAAGTCCGGCACTCTTTAACGACTACTGCACACCAGCTCTCTCCACAGGCTCTGCCCTGTGGAACTCCCTGCCACAGGTCCAGCAACCAACGTTCCAGCCTTCCCAAAACTCTGTTATTCAGACTGGGGTTTTGCAGCTTGTGTGTTTTTTCGTTTGCTGGTTTTTAGGCTGGCAGGTGCTTAGAGAGGGCCGGTTCAGGGAACAACCTGAAACCGCCACACCTCGGGCTTGCATCATCGATCCGTCCTTGCAGGTGCAGCGGAAGGAATGGAATTCCAGAGGCATGAGAGCAGCCCTTCACCTGTTGCGCAAGGACTCGCCGTCCCGGGTAAATAGCAGCGATCGGGACGGCAGGAACGTCCTTGCCACGCGGGGAGGAGAAGGGCCTGCTGTCGCTCTCGCTTTTTCCAGGCACAGGATCTGAAGACTGTGGGAAGATTCAGGGCAGAGAGAGGAAAGTACTTCGGCACAGAGCACGTAGTTAAACTGCGGAACTCCCTTCCACAGTAGGCTGCAGTAGCCATTTCCCATTTTCCTGTTTAGGAAAGCAGCAAGGGACCTCAGACCTCTCTAACTCGACTCAGGCAACAACACAACTGCCCTCCTCAGGCCATGCTCCTCCGCAGGTTCCTCAGGTGATTTTACCTGGCTGGAACCTGTCCCTTGAACTAGGAGACCGCCTAGCGCAGGAGTAGGCAACCTAAGGCCCGGGGGCCGGATCCGGCCCAATCGCCTTCTCAATCCGGCCCGCGGACGGTCCAGGAATCAGCGTGTTTTTACATGAGTGGAATGTGTCCTTTTATTTAAAATGCATCTCTGGGTTATTTGTGGGGCATAGGAATTCGTTCATTTTTTTCTTCTTCAAAATATAGTCTGGCACACCACATGGTCTGAGGGACGGCCCACAGCTGGAAAAGGTTGCTGACCCCTGGCCTAGCGCTTGCCCAAGATGGGGACAGGGACAAGTTTACATCAGAACTTTAAATAATAATAATAATTTATTATTTATACCCCGCCCATCTGGCTGGGTTTCCCCAGCCACTCTGGGAGGCTTCCAACAGAACACTAAAATACAATAACCTATTAAACATTATAAGCTTCCCTAAACAGGGCTGCCTTCAGATGTCTTCTAAAAGTCTGGTAGTTGCTGTTCTCTTTGACATCTGGTGGGAGGGAGTTCCAAAGGGAAGGCGCCACCACCGAGAAGGCCCTCTGCCTGGTTCCCTGTAAATTGGCTTCTCGCAATGAGGGAAGCGCCAGAAGGCCCTCGGCGCTGGACCTCAGTGTCCGGGCTAGACGATGGGGGTGGAGACGCTCCTTCAGGTAAAGCACATGGGTTCCCCCAGTGTACCCTGGGATCTGTAGTTTCCCCCCTCGCAGTGCTACAGTTCCTGGCTTCCTTCTACAACACCACCACAGCAACCTTGCCATGTTGGCTGAAGTCATTTGATTTCGGTTTTGCCTCTTCACACAATTCTTTGGGGAAGGGAGTCATGGGCTTTAAATGTGTGTAGGTTATGCTTCCGATGTCTGGTGCAGACGTGCCCTGGATCCTCAGCGGCTCACTGAACTCAGACATTTGGAGGGGAATCCCAAACCAAGAGTTAAGAGCCCCACCCACACGGCCACCCAAAATACAGCCCTTCAGCCTGAAAACAGTTCCCTGCCTTGGTTTAGGAGGATGTGCTGGGCGTGCATTTCAGGTTTTATCCTTCCGCAGGCAAGGAAAGCAAAAAAAGAACAAAACCCCGAGCGCCGTTAATCATAAGCCACGCTCCCCAAGAGAAACAAACAATGCACAGAAATTGCTTCCTGCTTTTTCGGATGCCCCTGAAGCGTTCATCAGAGTGTGCACCATCAAAGCATTAAAAAAACACTCCTTCCCCGCCCGCTCCAAAATCTCCTAGCCGACAATTAAGAGTGTCTTGCAAAGGTGAGGCTTTCAATGGGGGAAAGGAGGTGAGCTTTGACCCCCGGGAAAAGGGCATTCAAAACCCCAGCTTCCTGGTCTGGGACCAGCTGTCAACATGGCCAAAAACCAGCGCCTACACCTCTCCGAAAGCCATTCAGGTTGGTGGAGGGAGTAGCTTTCTCATCACAACAGGTAGGCTGAAGCTATTTAATTTCAGATTTGCGGCTGGGGGAGGTTTCTGGGCGAAAAATGGGTAATTCCGTAGTTAAGTTTCAGTATTATTAAATTTATTTAAAGCCTCTTTCTGTTAAAAAAAAAGACTCAGGGCTCCTTGGAACAGGTGAGGATATGCAAATATTAAAATAAAAAAAGTATAATATACTGTAACCACCAACAATTCTTTTAAAAAAACCACCCACCATTTTGTGGTCACACACTGTTCCAACCTGGAGACACGAACAGCAGCCAAGTTGTGTTTTTTTTAACCACATACAGAGGACTTTTTTAAATACTTTCTTCCAACAGAAACCTGAACCTGGTGGGGGACAGGAGCAAAAAAACCAGCCTAACAGGTTGGAGTAGGATAAGGGAAAGGGGGTGAAATTAGTTTGGGAAGAAAATAAAGTCAGTTTCTTTGCCAAAACACTGGACTGTGAAGCCAGTATAAAAGGGAATTTTTTTCCCCACCAGGATCTCGAGAACTTGGCAGCCAATCCTGAGGTTGCGATCCTAGGCTTACCTGGGAGCAAGTCCCATTGAACTCAGTGGGGCTTGCTTCCGAGTAGATAATGGATAGGATTGCATTGTCATGGGGTGAAGAACATTACAAATCTGGCTGTGATTATGGCAGAACTGACGAAATGTGCTATCTGGAAAGGGAAGGTGTGTTCTGAATATTTTCCTCAGGTGTACACACACTTACACAATGATGCAGCCAAACCCCACGCAAGAGGTTTTATATCAAGGAAAGTAGCAGGAAAATCTAGCAAACGTCAGCGAACTTTACATTTTATTTTATTTTTAGGGCAGTAATCCCCAACACCTTCCCCAGAGGTGAAATAAGGACAGCATTTTTATTATCAGAGACAGGGATATGCCAGTCCCTGGGTGCCACTGCCTTCCGATCTGTGAAATGGGTATATTTTAAACCAGGGGTGTTTGCGGAGGTGGACTTTTGCGACAGGGACAAGGTTTCTCAAATGACGCATCTGTGACAAGGTCAACGCAAAGACCAGCAGGTGACCTCAATTCAATCACCTCTCCGTTTCTTGACAGCTGGCTAAACTTTTCAGCTGGCGACACCCTGAAAGTATGACATTCGGACACCGCCCTTAACCAGAAGTACCAGACCCGTCACTCAAGGTTGCAGGCGAACAGTGGAATTATTCAGATTTTCGACAACTCGCAAAGGGCTCAGGTTATCATCGCCTGCCGTGGAAACTGCCACTTGAGAGTTGGAACATTAAAATTTTAAAGGCATCGCATTACAGAAGGGAGGTGCAGGGTTCAGTTCATGCCAGCGCTCAAGCCTGGCACTGAAGAGATTAACAAAATAAACCCACCAAGGTAGATGCACACGGGGGCTCTTGTCTTTAGCAAGCGATTTCGGAGACGCCCCAGGTGGGATGTAATCTCACATAATGATCAGACATATTCTCTACGATGCGTACAGAAAAAAAAATCATAGATGCTACATACAGGGACGCAGGTAGCAGCTGCCTTCTACGGAGTCAGAAAACAGGTCCATCTAGGTCAGTATTGCCTACACGGACTGGCAGCAGCTCTCCAGGGTTTCAGGCAGGAAATCTTTTCCAGCCCTTCGTGGGTATGCCAGGGTTTGGACTATCTGCCAATCTATGTGTGCCCGGACACTGAGGTCCAGCGCCGAGAGCCTTCTGGTGGTTCCCTCATTGCAAGAAGCGAAGTTACAGGGAACCAGGCAGAGGGCCTTCTCGGTGGTGGCACCCGCCCTGTGGAACGCCCTCCCACCAGGTATCAAAGAGAACAATAACTACCAGGCTTTTAGAAGACATCTGAAGGCAGCCCTGTTTAGGGAAGCTTTTAATGTTTAATAGACAATTGGATTTTAATATTCTGTTAGAAGCCGCCCAGAGTGGCTGGGGAAACCCAGCCAGATGGGCAGGGTATAAATAATAAATTATTATTTTTTATTATTATTACACGTACACCATAGGCATGAGGCACAACATACCAAGCTTTCATTTAAGTTATTTAATAATACAGTCATACCTCAGGTTACAGACGCTTCAGGTTGCATTTTTTGGGGTTAAGCTACCCCTGCCTGTACGGGCCAGTCTTGACAGACTCTAGGGTTGTGCGCCCATCTCACTCTATAGGCCGGGGGCCAGCGCTGTCCGCAGACACTTCCATGTCACGTGGCCAGTGTGACAAAGCTGCATCTGGCGAGCCAGCGCAGCACACGGAACGCCGTCTACCTTCCCGCCAGTAAGCGGTCCCTATTTATCTACTTGCACCCGGGAGTGCTTTCGAACTGCTAGGTTGGCAGGCGCTGGGACCGAGCAACGGGAGCGCACCCCGCCGCGGGGATTCGAACCGCCGACCTTTCGATCGGCAAGCCCTAGGCACTGAGGCTTTTACCCACAGCGCCACCCGCGTCCCTTTTTGGGGTTATGGATTGCCAAAACCCAGAAGTACTGGAACGGGTTACTTCCAGGTTTCGGCAGTCGCGCATGCGCAGAAGCACTAAATTGTGCTTTGCACATGCACAGAAGCATCGAATCGCAACTTGCATGTGCACAGACACATGGCTGCGGGTTGCGAACGTGCACCCCGCATGGATCACGTTCACAACCTGAGCGTCCACTGTAATAATAATATTATAATAATTTATTATTTATAGCTCGCTCATCTGGCTGGGTTTCCCCAGCCACTCTTGTTAAAAGGAGTGTGTGCCGATTGTATGACTCATACAAGATGCCTAAGGTGGTGGTATAAGGACACTTTGGACTTGCATTCCCCACAGAACAGCCCCATCCCATCTCATCTAGCAAACCAGTGATGTGTCAGGACATTAATATAAAAGATTCCATCAGGATTTTAGGATTCTGGATCCGGAGGGGGCTGTTTCTTTAAGGCCACAAGGCCTAGAAACTTGAACTCGCTAGCCACGCTGGTTCGTTTTTATATATTTTTAGAAACCCTTCCTTTCAGCAGGGCAAGAATTGATATCGATCGCCCTTCGTTTGCCCTCTCGGCCGTTGACCTTTGACAGCAGCTCCTGCTGAAGCCGAAATCTCCAGGGGGCTGGCCCTTGTGGATTTATTTATTTTATTCAAAAAAGGAAAAGGAAAAAGGTCAGCGGTTTAGCGAGATCTAAGTCCGCCCCCCGCCCCCGCTTACTTTATCCAAACAGGATTCGACAATGGGCAAATTCTTTGCAGAAATAGCCAATTAAGCAATGAGGTCTCCCAGATGGATGCGAGAAACCGCAGCTCCCAGCAACTTAAAGGCAGCAGCCCCCGGACACTGGGATATTGTTCTCCATTCATGGGGAAAACTAGAATTTCAGCCTTTACTCTAGTTTCAATCAGGTGATGGAAGGGAGAGAGGAGGACGTACACCCTGAAGGTGTAAGAGGAAACCTCAAACTGAATACCTGGAGAGAGAGGATGGTGGTCGAAATTCCTACAAGCACATACAAAAATAGGAGAAAAGACGAATTTTGCAGTCACTTTGGAACGAAGGCTGCTATCCTAACCCTACTTACATGGAAGGAAGCCTGGCTGAATTCAGGAGGTCTTATGCAGTGCTTTTTGCCTAGAAAGAAAAATTGCCAGTACTCTGTACTCTTGAGCACCTCCAGAAAAAAAGCAGCAGACTTATATCAGAAGCTGCGCTTTGGTTCCCAAACTGATTCAGGAATCGAACAGACTCCCTGAACGGATGAAGTTCAGAAACCAAGGTTCCACTGTATAGATTTTACAAAAGCAGCTGCGTTTTCCAATGCAAAGATGTATCGCACCAAGAAGGTCGTTCTAAATTTTAATCGTAAGAAGGGGCAGTGTTACGGGAAAGCAATTGTCAATTTCAATGCAAGTTCACTTTCAGTGTAGTTCACTTTCTGTGTGTGTGTGTGTGTGTGTGTGTGTGTGAGAGAGAGAGAGAGAGAGAGAGAGAGAGAGAGAGAGAGAGAGAGAGCTTGACCCTATGCACCCTTACTCAGAAGTAAGACCCAATAATGTTGACTGTACGTGTGCCTGCGCTAGCAGTTTAAGGCTGGAATTTTATTTCACTATAACTTTCCCAAACTGTTCCAAATCAAAAGACAGTTAATTTTTTTGCAAATTTGGGAGTGGGACAAGGGCAGGGGGACATGACCACAGCCGGATTTAGCAACAGAGGGGCTTCATGGTGAGGGGGGTTGTTTCCAATTAGAAAAAGTCGGGGGGGGGAGTAGAGAGAGAAAATGACTCCCATCTATCAGCAATGCAAAGATTTGCTCTATATATCAGGGAACCTCAGGCCTGCCATGTGTACCAGAGCCAGTGGTACAAACGGCTAGAGTGTTGGACCGTGACCTGGGGGACCAGGGTTCGAATCCCCATGCAGCCACTGGGTGCCCTGGGGCCAGTCACGAATCTCTTAGCCTAACCCACCTCTCACAGGGTTGTCGTTGAGGATGAAATGGGGAGGAGGAGCACCTTGAGTTCCTTGGAAAAAGGAGGCGTATGGATGCAATAACAATATATAATGTTGAATGCAATAACAATATATAATGTTGTTGGGATTCCGAATCTCCAGCACAGCCAAATGGCCAGGAATGAGAGTTCAGCAACACCTTGAGGGCATCAGGTTCCCTATCCTTTGAGAGAGAGAGAGAGAGAGCAAATCTTTGCATTGCTGATATAGCTGGGGTCACTTCCTTCCTCCACCCCCACCTCAAAGGGATTTATAATAGGATTCCTTCACATTCCAAAAGGTCACGTAGTCAAAGGCCTCTTTTAATCCCTTCCTCCCGGGGCAAAGGAGCAACACCAGCTTTGCCTTTAACTGCGGGGTTGTGGTTTTTTTTAAAAGAACCCTTTGCTGCTTCTTGGATAGGAAGAAAGTTGTTTTATTCATTTTATGTATAGTCTTCCCTGCAAGGATCTCCCGGTTTTATCCTCTCAGCAACCCTTCTAGGTAGGTTTGTGCAGACCCAACGGATTAAGCTAAGAGACAGTGCGTGGGTGATTTGAACCCTGATCCCCCAGGTGCAGCAGTTAGGAATGTTGGACTAGGACCTGGGAAACTAGGGTTCAAATCCCCTTATTCAGCTATAAAGCTCGCTGGGTGGCCTTGGGCCAAGTCTCTGCATTTCAGTCTAACCTATCTCACAAGGTAAGGATAAAATGGAGATGGAGGGGAGAACTATGTTCATCATCTTTAGATCCCTGGAGAAAAAGCAGGGTATAAATGCTGCAACAAATGAATAATCATCATCATAATAACAGAAGAGGGATTTGGAGCTTGCAATCGGGGTTATTATGGAGCCAGGCAGGAAACCTCGCAAGAGAGAGGCAAATTAATGGAAGATAAGTCTAAATAGAGCCTCCATGTCTGGACACAGTATACCTCTGATTGCCATAACTTGGACATCCTCGTCTAATCTAGCAAGACTCTCCCGTTCTCAGTAGCCATATAACGCTTGGGAATGGCACCGCCATCTTCCAAGACACACTGCCTCTGAAAACTAGATGCTGCAGTCAGGCAATTGGGGGGGGGGGATTTTGTGGCCCTCTTTCTAGTCACTGTGGAAAGTGGGGTGCTGGATTAGACCCCAGCAAGGCTGATCTTAATTCGTTTTGTTTCAGGCCCCTGAGCCACAGGGGTTTATGTGCATAAATGCATCAGTTACTCTTCCCTTCCACCCAAAGAGTTCTGTGATGCTCAAAGGCTTGCACACATCTCTCTCTTCTAGCATCTAGTTCAGGCTTCCTTAACCTCAGCCCTCCAGATGTTTTGAGACTACAATTCCCATCTGTCCTGACCACTGGTCCTGCTAGCTAGGGATCATGGGAGTTGTAGGCAAAAAACATCTGGAGGGCCAAGGTTGAGGAAGCCTGATCTAGTTTTACAGTACTCATTTTGCACCTCCTACCTTATAATGCTGCCAACCTAGCAGTTCGAAAGCACACCAGTGCAAGTAGATAAATAGGTACCGCTCCGGCGGGAAGGTAAACAGTGTTTCCGTGCGCTGCTCTGGTTCACCAGAAGCGGCTTAGTCATGCTGGCCACATGACCCGGAAGCTGTACGCCGGCTCCCTTGGCCAATAAAGCGAGATGAGCGCCGCAACCCCAGAGTCGGCCACGACTGGACCTAATGGTCAGGGGTCCCTTTACCTTTACCTTATAACAATTACCAACACCAATGTGACTCTAAAAAGGCAACCCTTTAGTTTACACGCATGGGAACATTAACAGGAGGTTATTTATTGAAGAGCAAGCTTGGAGCAAGAAAAAGAGAGAGACAGGCCTGCCTTCACAATCAAAGCCTCCCTTGCTGTAAAAGAATGCAATGACCAGAGAGCGAATAAAAGGAGGATCTTATCCAGAGTTGGTGGTTTTTGGAGCCATCGGTCACCAATGCCATACACATTGCATCAAAATAAACCATCCCCAAAACTGTTCAAAGTTTGAAGCCTTAGCTAACACAAACAGACCCCCTTCCAAGATCAAAGTCCCTTTTTGGCTGGATATACACCACCAGCTTAAAAAAACCAGCTAGGTTATTCTTTTTCCTCAATTTGGATCAAAGCTGCAGCAGAATACAGTATTTCAAAAGTAATGACAGGCTAAGATACGGCTTTTGGCTGACATCTTGTGTACACCAACCTTGGTCAAGAGGGCAGCCTCAGAGCGGCTTTCACGCATGAGGTTTGTGGCTCCCAGTGCAATCCTGATTTACACCAGAGAAAAACCCACTAGTGGATTCCCTCCACAGTATTCTGAAGGAGCATCTAACTTATAACCTTCTCCAGCCCTTCTGGGTTCGTTTATAGTTAGACAGCAGAAAACACCAATTCCTTTCCTGCTATCCTGCACCAACCCATCAGGCAAACAGAGCTACGTTGACGCAAGATGTGATGGAATAACATGGTGCAAATCCCAAAGAATGTAAAGGAACACTTCCAATCCCTATTCCCACTTTACGTGGAAGGAAACCGAGCAAAGATTTCAAAGTTCCCAGGCACCAGAACCAGGAATCAACATTTAGGCTCCTGGAATTTCTGCCGGCTCTTGCTAGTCAGCCCCACAAAGAGGCTAGTCCACACCGTTCAGAATGCAGCATGCCAACAAAGCAGTCCTCCCCAGAGTTATCTCAGTTGGTGTTTTAAAGGTGTCCCACTATGGGAAAATATAGCCAGAATGGAAGATAGAGGAAGCACAGCCCCGCCCTGGGACAGCAATCTTGGAAGGGGAGGAGGGATCTGAGACAAGGGGGAGCAAAATTCCAGGGGTGGGGTGTAGCTGTAGGGGGAATTCCGTGTGCACAGGGCAGAAAATCAGGATTGCAATTGTGTTTTGTGTGTGTCTGTGTGAGAGAGAGAAAGTGCCAGGCTGTGACAGATTATGGGGGCATTCACTGGGGCAGGAACAGTGACCATAAACTCACTGTGTGTGTGTGTACACACAGGAAGTATTTATCACAAATGGTGTACCACACCCCTAGAAGGTGGGAGTATAAAACCAGAAACAGCACCGAGAGGATTGTATTCAATGTTAGTTCCACTCTAGAAATTAACAGGCTCCACTAACAGCGCCAGATTTAGGGCAACCCGGGTGCTTCCCCTGCGCAGGGCGCTGAGCCGAGGGGGCGCAAAACAACAATACATAAAAAAGGAATTATTGTGAAAATAATAAATATTTAGAGGCAGGCATCAAATTTGTCCTTGCTTCAGGCACCAGATTACCAAAGTCCATCCCCCCCTGTGACTAACGCAAGTCGATGAATTCTAATGGGTCAAACTGGAACTTAGTTGGATGCAACCCAGAAATCCCAGTGATAAAAATCAGTGTTAGGTTGGTACTTAAAGTTGGGGACGGACAACAGTGTCCCCTGAGGACTGGAGAGGGTGGGCAGGCGTGGTACCCGAGAGCACTGATCTTTTTATCCAGATCTGGAGCCACTAGCGATTCCCGGATCAATCGAATGCACGTTTGGGTTTTAAAAGGGGGTCCTGGCTCCGAAAAAGTTGAAGAGGAGTACAAACCCAAAACTGAGAGTGCAGTTGGGCGAAGAGAGATACATACTGCCTGGCTTTCTTTCCAAAGAAACATAGCAATTCTTTAAAAGGCGGCGGGGAGGGGGGGGGGACACCAATAGCAGCTGGAAGCAGGAGGGCTTATAACAATTAATAATTAATAATAATAATTAATAATCCACAAACTCCCCCGGGACTGAAAGGAGATATAGGAGCTAAGGTGGAGGGCATAAATGAGAAAGCGGGGGTCCAGCACCCTAATCACCCCCTCCCACAAATAAAAGCAGCGGCTGGGCGGGGGGGGGAAGAGCCGTCCTCGCTTGGGGACAGTGAACTGGGGAAGGGCAGAAACTGGGGTGGGGGGCGATACCCATAAAAGGCAATGGGGTGGGGCGCACGGCAGGGACCGCTGCTTTCAAAAGGAGGGTGGGAAGGGAAGGAGAGAGCCTTATTCACGCGCCAAAAGGGGGGTTTCCAGCCCCCGACTCACCCTCTGGCTTCCTCCTCGGCCGCCCCCACCTGCCCCGCTCGCCTCTCACACCTTCTGCGCCTCTGCCCGGGCGGGCGCAACCTGTTACCTGAGCCAGGCGCCGGGGCCACGCCCACGCCGCTCCCCATTGGCTCTGGCGCTCCGGGAGGCCCGGCCCCCTCGCTCGCCCCTCCCTCCCCGGGCGACCACGCCCCCTCCTTCTCCACTTCGCCCCCCCCCCGCTCTTCTTTCTCCGCTTCCAGGAGCTGGGTGGGCGTGGCATAAGCGTCCG
The DNA here is from genome assembly GCF_964188315.1 of Podarcis muralis. NCBI lineage: Eukaryota > Metazoa > Chordata > Lepidosauria > Squamata > Lacertidae > Podarcis > Podarcis muralis. The sequence continues at coordinate 2,910,533 of NC_135670.1, forward strand.
CACGTCATCAGGCGGGAATGGAGCGGGGCGGGGATAAAAAATGGCCGCCGAGTTTCGGGCGAGGGGGCGGGGCTGGAAGGAGCCCTTAGCAACCGGGCAGTGAGGCTGCCTCGGCCTTAGCAACCAGGCCAGGCCTTGGCCTTTCAGAAGAAAGGGCATTTTAATTTTTAAAATGTGTTGTTTTCAAAGAGCCTTTGTTTTGGCTAAGTCTAGAAAGCATCTTTTTAGAAACTGGAAATAAAGATAGCTGTGTTGTCTGGCCCATTTATATTACACACACACACACACACACATAAAGCAAATACATACATATGTATACATATATGTATGTATACATATATGTAGGTATACAGTTTAATATATATACATGTATATATATGTGTGTGTGTGTGTATATATATATATATATATATACACACACACACGCACATATATGCATATATATATGATAAAGGGACCCCTGACCATTAAGTCCAGTTGTGACCGACTTTGTATATATATAATCCATTTTAAAAACGCAGGCCATTTTTTATTTTTAAAAAAGTCAAAATTGTGAGACTTAATAAAGGTCTTCAGGGTGACACAGGACCCTTTTGTCATTTTGCAACAACACACTGTCAAAGCCTCACAAACTGGCTGGGCTGCTGTCTGGGTCAAAACTGAAGCCTTGCCGAATCCCCACAGCTGGGAGATTGACGTGTGGTCAGGATGACCAGCCTGTCAAAAAGTGAAGGGTTGGCGGGTGAAGAAGAACCCCACTCAGTTCCCTCATATCCCCCTTTCCTTGACTCTTGACGGCTCTCCAAGAGGCCAGAATGACATTTTGTCTTAATTAAGCCGGGTTTGACTTGGGGGACGCCAGTTCCCGACCCCCTGTTTAAAAATGGCTGCATGGGCGACTGCAGGAAAAGTTCTCGAGCCGCCAAACTTCTTATGTCCGGGCAAAGAGTATCTCAGGACAGCTGGCCCTGGTGAGGGAGACGCTTCCCCAAGAGGGATGAGGCCATCGAAGACGAAGCCTTTTCCGCTGGAGATCGATGTATGAACTCTGCAACCCTCCTGCAAACAAACAAACAGCGCTTCAGACATGTCCGCAGCTGACCCCTTTCGGATAGCATGTCGATTTGATTTTGGGTAGCGAGCCCAGAAGTTAAGAAAACATTGCCGTGAGCCACATCTGAGGGCGCCGGAGAGATCAGATTAGATCCTTGATGGGGGAAGGCGAAGTTTAAAGAGACGTCTCCAGCTACGGCCGCCTGGGCAATTATCCTCTCTAAACTGCAACCAGATTTAAGATTCTTCTTGACACTTCCTGGCTCAACCGGTCATTAATTTCAGGTTTTTTTTTAGATATATACAGTATATAAAAGTGCAATCTTTATTATTCACTGCTCACAGTTCATAATAAACAGCTCAGGGCAGCAAACATATGGTGCAGTCTAGTTTGGCTTCACAACAGCCTTGCAAGGGAGGCCAAGCTAAGAGACAGCGATTTGCCCAGGGCTTTTCTCATTCGTTTAATAACGGGGTAGGGATTTGAACACAGGTCTTTGCAACCCAGGTTCAGGACTCTGTCTGCTATGCCGCAGGCTCAGCAGTCTATCATCATTTCATTATTTGCTGCTAACCTTTTATTCTTGTTTTTCTAGACAAGTTCAAAGCAACTGCAACTGGTTGCATGTCCATTTCAGATTGCTGCAGGCTGCTCCGCTCTGCCTTGCAAAAGGGTTCTGTGTAGCTCGAAAGCTTTCATGCTGCCAAAATACGACACAGACCTAAACTGGTCTAGTCAAGAAATTTAACTTCCACCTCCTTTGTGTCTCCTATTCCTGTAAAGCCCTCAACTATGTGCTACCTGAAGTAACAGCAGCACTATGAAGGAAGGGATCCACTGCCTCTCATTCTCTTCTCCAGCCTCCCTGCCTACCAAACCAGCGACACCTAATTTTGCGCTGTTATGTGTCAGGTGCAATTGGAGCAGTCCATTATTCCTGATTGAGGCGCAAGGCACCTTTAGCCACCGCCAGAGGAGAAAACTCCTGTTGCATCTCTGTGAGAGTTCCTGTTCTGAGCCCCTGCTCTGCTTCCTTCAAATAAGGAGGTCCAGCTCCGAGCGCCTTCTGGCGGTTCCCTCTCTGTGAGAAGCGAAGATGCAGGGAACCAGGCAGAGGGCCTTCTCGGTGGTGGCACCTGCCCTGTGGAACGCCCTCCCACCAGATGTCAAAGAGAAGAACAACTACCAGGCTTTTAGAAGACATCTGAAGGCAGCCCTGTTTAGGGAAGCTTTCAATGTCTGATGTTTTGATGTATTTTTAATCTTTGTTGGAAGCCGCCCAGAGTGGCTGGGGAAACCTAGACAGATGGGCGGGATACAAATAATGTAGTATTATTATTATTATTATTATTATTATTATTATTATTATTAATGTCTGATGTTTTAATGTATTTTAAATCTTTTGTTGGAAGCCGCCCAGAGTGGCTGGGAAAATCCAGCCAGATGGGCGGAGTATACATACATGTTGTTATTTTTTTGTTGTTGTTATCATCATCATCATGCCCACAAATACAGGAGATGCTCTCGTTAACCGTGGGAAGTTCCTACTCTTACTAGCTCTAAAATATGTGGAAAGTGTGTGTAAAAGCGAAGTTGTGCTTCCAGCTCAGTTCAGAAACTAATCTGCTGCAGGTAAGTTTGGCAAGAATCACCATGCAACCCTTTACGGCCAGCAGAACAAATGCCGGTCACCATGGTCACTTGCCTGTCAACATAGAGGGGGGAAATAAGAAGATAATGCTCAACAGCAGGGAACATTTGGATCACTCGATTTGGACCCGTCACATTCCCTTCAGTTTCCAAACCGTTGGTGATGCTGAAACAGCCGCGGAGAAGCTTTGCACAGTCTGGTTTGAGCATTACCGCTCCTGACACCTGGATGCAGAGCTCACCTCACCGATTCCCCTTCCGGGCGGCAGTGCAAAGACGGCACGCCACCTCTCACCTTGGGCTCCTGTCGGGCCTGTCTCCTTCCCTTGTGCTGACCATTTTATCACCTGCCGCCACTGCCAAGCGTTCGCCCGGAGGGCTCCTTCCTCCACACCAGGCAGCAGCGGAGAATGGCGGAAAAGAACAGCCGGGTCGACAGGGCAGAGATGGGCAAAGAACAGGTATGATTCGATCTGGATCAGCCTGTGTTTTCACGGTGGTGGAGAAAGTTGCTCTGCTTTTCTGCCCTGGGCCTCGCATACACACAACTGCCCGGAAACCGGACGGCTCGCTGCAGAACGACACATCCCTCTCCTTTGGCCCTAACTAATTTGCCAGACCCGTCGCCGGAGAGAACCAATTAAGAACAAGTGTTTATTGTCTGCCGCTGCGGTAGGGGAGCCTGTTCTCTCTCTCTGGAGCGGCAGTCAGGAAGTTTGAACCTGGCTCCCACAACAGATGGAAGTAGGGAATGTAGTTCTTCGATCATCCCAACAGTGGCTGCACCAGTTGGATTCATATACTCTGCAGTCATTGGTCCTGCACGGTTTTAAAAGTAAAAAGGTAAAGGTACCCCTGCCCGTACGGGCCAGTCTTGACAGACTCTAGGGTTGTGCGCCCATCTCACTCAAGAGGCCGGGGGCCAGCGCTGTCCGGAGACACTTCCGGGTCACGTGGCCAGCGTGACAAAGCTGCATCTGGCGAGCCAGAGCCGCACACGGAAACGCCGTTTACCTTCCCGCTGGTAAGCGGTCCCTATTTATCTACTTGCACCCAGGGGTGCTTTCGAACTGCTAGGTTGGCAGGCGCTGGGACCTCGCAACGGGAGCGCACCCCGCCGCGGGGATTCGAACCGCCGACCTTTCGATCGGCAAGCCCTAGGCGCTGAGGCTTTTACCCACAGCGCCACCCGCGTCCCAAAAGTAAAGTAAAAGTAAGGCAGCACCAAAAAAAGGGTATACTAAGAAATCTTAGCAGCGGCAACGCCATCTTAAGCAGTCTGCTGGGAACACTTAAACCTTGGACGGTGTGGACTGCTCCCTCTGCGGAGGCGACTGGCAAGAGTCAGAAGAAAATCCAGGAGCTTAAACGTCAATGTCTGATTTTGAGGTGGGGGGGGGGAGTCCTCAGGCCTTCTGTTTGCTTGTACACAAACCAAAGCAAACAGCAGGTCCGTTTCCTAATCAGGTGTTTCAAGAGCTCTGTAGATCTGATCAGATCAGAAGGAAATACCAACACTATTCTTCCACCCCTGGTGAAGCCAAAGTCCAAAACTCCCTCAAGAGTGTGGACTGCGCAGCTTTTACAATCCAGTAGTTCAGCGACTCCCATGGAGAGTCCCCTGGACTGCAAGAAGATCAAACCTCTCCATTCTGAAGGAAATCAGCCCTGAGTGCTCCCTGGAAGGACAGATCCTGAAGCTGAGGCTCCAAGACTTTGGCCACCTCATGAGAAGAGAAGACTCCCTGGGAAAGACCCTGGTGTTGGGAAAGATGGAGGGCACAAGGAGAAGGGGACGACAGTGGACGAGATGGTGGGACAGTGTTCTTGAAGCTACCAGCATGAGTTTGACCAAACTGCGGGAGGCAGTGGAAGACAGGAGTGCCTGGCGTGCTCTGGTCCATGGGGTCACGAAGAGTCGGACACGACTAAACAACTGAACAACAACAACAACAGTTCAGTGAACTGCTGGCTCTTTCAAGACACCTGATAATTGTTGCAGTTGTAATACACTTACACGCCAAGAACATGAGAAAAGTCCTCCTGGATTGAGACAAAGGTCCATCTAGAGTTTTTAAAGCAGGGGTTGGATGGCCATCTGTCAGAGATTATTTAGCCACAATTCCTGCACTGCAGAGGGTTGGAATGGATGACCCTGAGGACAATTCTACGATTCTGTTATCCTTCTCTTGCAGTAGCCAAGTAGATTGAAACCTGCAAACTGGACCTGAGAGCAATAATGTTCTCGCCACTTGCAGTTCCCAGCAACTGGTATTCAAAGGAATACTCCCTCTGACAGTGAAGACCGAACAAAACCATCGTGGAAGCAGGTAAAAGGTAAAACTAAAGGACCCCTGGACAGTTGAGTCTAGTCGAATTCGACTAATGGGTGCAGTGCTGATCTTGCTTCACGCTGAGGGAGCCGGCGTTTGTCCACAGATAGCTTTTCTGGGTCATGGAGCCAACATGACTAAATCACTTCTGGCGTAACAGGACACCGTGACGAGTGCCAGAGTGCACAGAAATGCCATTTACCTTCCTGCCGCAATGGTATCTATTTATCTACTCACACTGGTGTGCTTTCAAACTGCTAGGTTGGCAGAAGCTGGACCGCCGACCTTCCAATCGGCAAGCCCAAGAGGCTCGTTTTTTAGACCACAGCACCGTTGCAATTGCAATTCATTTAATTTACAAACTGTATATGAATCGCCGGAGTGTGGAATGTTAATCTCTTCTTCGGATACGCCACCCTGTTCAAATGGTTTTTTAAAAAAGTTGTTATTAAAGATTTTATTGTGCTGCAAAACAAACAAATAAACAAGGAACAGAAAATATAGCACCTGCACTTTTAAGGTCAAAACCATCCTGTATTGACAACCTCCCCCTGCAGCAATTAGACGTCAGTGAACTTTTCCCCCTTTAGGCTGTGGGAATCCTGTACCAAACCACACCAGTTTGGAACCACGATCCTGGAGGGTAAAGGGTGGAAGCCAGCCAGCTCCCATTCTTCCGCAGCCCCACAAGCGATTTGCTGCAGCGCATCGTTCCAGAAACCTTGTCACCCAAATTATGCTCTGCGCTGGGTAATCAGCAGCTCGTTAACCTTAATCATATCACCGCACTGTCACTTTCTTTTCTGCCTGTGTAAGACGGCCGGGGGGGGGGGGTGCAGGGGGGAACGGAAACGGACCAACCACAAATGTTTGGCGCCATCACTCACGAGAATGCCTCCGTGCGACACTGCCAGCTTTTCTAGGGATGGCGAAGGCCAATCCTCTAATTGGAAGCAGGGAAAGTTCAACGGGAGAGACCCCGAGGGGGGGCAGGCATCAGCAAAATAAGAACAACGCTGCATTATGCTTTCCCCACTTCTCTCTGCAGTGACGGCATTTTGAAGCGTTTGCTGCAATCTTTTTTCCTGCACAGAGGGCATTTGAAGAGCCCTGCGGGATCAGGCACAAAGGAGCGTCTCCACCCCCATCTTTCTTCCCGGACACTGAGGTCCAGTACCGAAGTCCTTCTGGCGGTTCCCTCCCTGCGAGAAGCCAAGTTACAGGGAACCAGGCAGAGGGCCTTCTCGGTGGTGGTGCCCGCTCTATGAACGCCCTCCCACCAAATGTCAAAGAGAACAACAACTACCAGACTTTTAGAAGACATCTGAAGGCAGCCCTGTTTAGGGAAGCTTTTAATGTTTGATGCATTACTGTATTTTAATATTTTGTTGGAAGCCGCCCAGAGTGGCTGGGGAAACCCAGTCAGATGGGCGGGGTATAAATGATATAAATAATAATAATAATAATAATAATAATAATAATAATAATAATAATATAATATAAGCTGTCCACCATCCTGTTCTCACAGTGGCCAACCCGATGTCCCCATTGGTGTGCAGTCAGTGCACTGGGAACTAGAATAGTCTCCTAAATGTTTCTGCCCAGCTTAGGGAGGGAGGTAAAAGGTAAAGGGACCCCTGACCATAAGGTCCAGGCGTGACCGACTCTGGGGTTGCGGCGCTCATCTCGCTTTACTGGCCGAGGGAGCCAGTGTGCAGCTTCCAGGTCATGTGGCCAGCAGGACTAAGCCGCTTCTGGCGAACCACAGCAGTGCACGGAAACGCCATTTACCTTCCCGCTTTGACGTGCTTTCGAACTGCTAGGTTGGCAGGAGCTGGGACCAAGCAACGGAAGCTCACCCCGTCACAGGGATTCAAACTGCCGACCTTCTGATCGGCAAGCCCAAGAGGCTCAGTGGTTTAACCCACAGCGCCACCCACGACCCTTCTAGGGAGGGAGGAGCGATGCTCAAATGTGTGACATCACCCTCGCAAGCTGGCGCCTCTGGTCCTAACTGTCCTCCTTTGAAAAAGTTCACCGCATGCCCCTGGGTGCCCCTGTGGGAAGCCCACTGGCAAGAGCTGAGAGCATCAGCAACTCTCCCCTTCTGCGGTTTTCTGTCATGTTCAGAGGCACCCTGCTTCCAACAGCAGAGAGTTCTCTGCTGTTCTAAACAAAATAATCTGCCCTTTTCCCTTATGGGGTATCCAAGAGCCCATATAAAGTTCTTACGTAAGTTCCCTGTTGGTAGGAGAAAAGAACAGAGGCCAAGCAGAGAATATTGAGAAGCAAAGCAGCTCGTAAGCCTGATCTTTATTGAGCTGTTGCAACAGGGTGCTCCCCTCTCACACGCAGGAAAGGAGGAGGAACACAGAACAAAGGTGTGCCCACCCTTATATAGACATTTTAAATTCCCTGCCCTGGAGCTCAAGACCACCCCTCCATACATCATACATACATCACAGAAGGGGTGTAACCCAAGACCACCACCCCAGATACATCATACCTACAACACAGAAAAGGCGGTCTACAGCAGAAATCTGAGTGCATTGTTTATCTCGTCTGACAGGTTACCTGTTAATGCTCACTTGATTGGATACCCTGGGGAGCCTGGCTAGTCTTTTGTAATGATAAATACTTAGTTCCTGAGCCAGGCCACAGGCTCACCCTATTCAAACACAGACATAATGATAAATACCGTATTTTTTGCACCATAACACTCCTCCTAAAAAGTAAGGGGAAATGTCTGTGCGTGTTATGGAGGGAATGCCTACGGGTGGCATGCCTACGGATTTTCCTCCTCTAAAAACTACGTGCGTGTTATGGTCGGGTGCGTGTTATAGAGCGAAAAATATGGTACTTAGTTCCTGAGCTCACCGTATTCAAACACAGACATACCCTTAAGACAGGATTTGTGAAGGAAAAGGCAATGGGGAGGCTTTTCCATTTTCCTTTGACCTTGCAGAAAAAAACATTTTGGTCAGTTTGGGAACCAAAAATGGTTTCAGGTCAGTCTTCCTTGTGCTGATGTATGTACGTGCTTGGTTGGTACATTTATGAACATTTATTACATATCTAAGACTTTAAATTCTTATCGCACTGCCTTCTTGCTTACGAGTGCCTCTAAGTTCAACAGCAAGGCGCAAACAGACCCAGGGGCATCACAGGTGTGCAAAAAGTCCTATTTGTCCTGATTGCAGGCTGGCCACTGTTAGAAAAGGATGGGGGACTTAGATGGGCCTGATCCAGGATGCTGTTTTCTGTTCTGATGAAGGAGGGCTCTTGCCTGTGGAAATCTGATTAGCCCCAGCGAAAATAGGCTTGCTGGACCAGGTGGGCCTCTGGTCAGATCCAGCAAAGCTCTGCTGACGCACTTTTGCCAGTTCCCCCCTCCAGGAAAACAGCCTGCTGTTGGAGCCAGCTGCAGAAATCTGTACCTCTTTTTCTCTCTTTGGATGCCTTCCAAGAGACAAGCTGTTTCCAGGCCTTAGCCGAGGTGGTTGGCTAAGAGCCATCCAAAAACCTAGCGAGCAAGCAGATTCGGCTCGCTGGTGCCTATTAAAGAAAATATGTAAGTCTTTTGTCTGATTAATAGCCAGAAAGAAAGATGAATTGGTCTCCTTATGGCCGTAAGCAGGATATCTGCAATACCGCTGTTGGACCTTTTAAAATAATAATAATAATAATAATAATAATAATAAAGACTGGGGGGGGGTGCAAGGAAGAAGGGGAAGTATCCTTTGCCTACCTGTCAAGAGGGGAAAGTGAAACAAAATGTTAGATTCAGGTTCCTCCAGTTGCTTCCACAAGGCCCTACCCACCTGCTTGGACAGGAAGGACAAAGTCACAACTGCAGGTAAGGAATGTGTCCGGGCCGCCTTTATGGGCGTTGTAAAATGTGAAATGAAAAGCAGGTGGGAAATAGGTGGGGTGGAGATACAATCTTGCTAGTGTGGCTTCCTCCACAGTTCAGTTTACAGGTGTATTATTCTGCTATGGTTATTTATCAGGTGTGAACGCTCCTTAAAAGTAGGCCACGTATTAGATGTTGCAGAAAGGACTACAAACAGGAGCAGGATCATAGTTCACCATGCTGTTCTCACAGTGACCAAATACCCCTGAGATGTTGGGAATAATAATAATAATAATTATTATTATTATTATTATTATTATTATTATTATTATTATTATTATTATTTGTACCCGTCCCATCTAGCTGGGTTTCCCCAGCCACTCTGGGCGGCTTCCAACAAAGATTTAAAATACTCTAAAATGTCACACATTAAAAACTTCCCTGAACAGGGCTGCCTTCAGATGTCTTCTAAATGTTAGGTAGTTGTTTATCTCTTTGACATCTGGTGGGAGGGCGTTCCACAGGGCGGGTGCCACCACCAAGAAGGCCCTCTGCCTGGTGCCCTGTAGCTTTGCTTCTCGCAGTGAGGGAACCGCCAGAAAGCCCTCGGAGCTGGACCTCAGTGACCGGGCAGAACGATGGAGGGGGAGACGCTCCTTCAGGTATACTGGACCGAGGCTGTTTAGGGCTTTCAAGGTCAGCACCAACACTTTGAATTGTGCTCAGAAACGTACTGGGAGCCAGTGTAGGTCTTTCAAGACCGGTGTTATGTGGTCTTGGCGGCCACTCCCAGTCCCCAGTCTAGCTGCCGCGTTCTGGATTAGTTGTAGTTTCCAGGTCACCTTCAAAGGTAGCCCCACGTAGAGTGCGTTGCAGTAGCCCAAGCGGGAGATAACCAGAGCATGCACCACTCTGGCAAGACAGTCCGCGGGCAGGGAGGGTCTCATCCTGCGTACCAGATGGAGCTGCCCTGGACACAGAATTGACCTGCGCCTCCATGGATAGCTGTGAGTCCAGAATGACTTCCAGGCTGCGCACCTGGTCCTTCAGGGGCACAGTTACCCATCCCAGGTAGACTGCCTCTGGACCTGGGACAAGGACCACAAGGACATCACAGAACGCTGCAGCTGGGTCAGGCCAAAGGGGGCCCATCTAGTCTAGGATCCCGTAAACACAGCGGCCCCAAGGGGAAACTTGCAAAGAGAACATGAGCGCAACAACACTCTGTCACTCACAGTCCCCAGCCAACTGGTATTCAGGGACATCCTCCTGACACTGGAGTTAATAATAAAGCAACCATTGATTTGCAGCTATTGATAGCCTTATCCTCTGTGAGTTTACTTATCTAATCCCCCATTTTAAAGCCATTTAGAATGCATCTGTAAGCAAATTCCAGACTTTGACTGTGAAACAAGACATCTTTTTTTTTCTTTTTTAAACTTTTATTTTCAATGCAAAATTACAGCAAAAATTACAAACATTGAATCCAAAATAAAGCAGTACAAATAAGAAAAAAACACAAGAACAAAAAACAAAAACACACACCTACAAATAAAACCATATCATCATTCTAATCATTACGTACATATACACATATTGACTTCCTTCCTTTGTTCTAAGACCTCGAAGCTTTGCAGGCTTAAAGAAAGAGAAAAATGGTGCAAAAAGTATAAAGATAGAGGTAATCTACATCAGACACAACAATTTAGAAAGAGTAAACATTTCGAAACAAGACATCTTCTTGTCTGTCCAGAATCTCATTTGGAACACCTTCCGGTTCTAGTATGATGAAATGGAGAAAAGCACTTATTCTGCAACACAAAAAACCCAATTTAAATATTCCAGATTGAACCCAGTGTTCGTCCTCCTCAGAGTAGCAGACCCCATTAAAAACAAAGGTTGTTACTAACGTGGGCCTTTTCATTCCAATAAGCATAACTTAGTTGTAAACAATCATCTTTACTAGGAGAAAGTTATTCCTCATTTCTTTATTACAGTAAAGTACTGTATATTTCGCATATTTGGAACGCTTAAAATTAAATCAAGATGGTTTCATTCCACTCACATTCCAAAAGAGGGATAAGCAGATAGAAGCATCAAGACAATTCACCTCTTATCTTTAAAGGCTAAAAAAGGAAAGGAAGTCTCCCATATCTGGGAGAGATTTGAAGAGACTTCATTTTCAGTGTGTGGGGAGAGAGGGGAGCCCAGCAGAGGCAAAGGAGGAACACATGTTTTGTCCCACATTAGATTTCTGAAAACAGAAATAAAACTATTTCCCTCATTGATGCTCCTGACTTACAAATCTGCTTTCTATTTGACTGAAGGAAGCTGTATTGGTTTTGACAGAGTTAAGCTTGCACTTAACTCCACTGCAAGACACATTTTAATTTCCAGTTTACAATTACGTCGCAATTTATGAGAAATGTCTGCTTTTCCCAATAATCCTGGCATTGCCTCTAATCCCTCGGCAAATGACTTTACCCAGTATAGCCACACACACACCCCTAAATCAATCTTCTGTTCCTATAGTTCTGGGCACCTCTCCCCATAAAGGATATTGTAGAGTTGGAAAATATTTTTTTAAAGGGCAAGCAAAATGTTAGTATGGCTTCCTCCTCAGTTCAGGATGCAGTGATGGCTACCAATTTGGGTGGTTTGAAAGAGGATTAGAGGAATTCCTGGAGGATCAAGTTATCAGTGATGACTAGCCGTGATGGCAGTACTCTGCCTCTGCAATCAGAGGCAGGAATGCGTCTGAATATCAGTTGAAGGAAAACAGGATGCGGGCGGCGCTGTGGTCTAAACCACTGAGCCTCTTGGGCTTGCCGATCAGAAGGTCGGTGGTTCGAATCCCTGCAACGCAGTGAGCTCCCGTTGCTCGGTCCCAGCTCCTGCCTACCTAGCAGTCTGAAAGCACACCAGTGCAAGTAGATAAATAGGTACCACTCCGGCGGGAAGGTAAATGGTGTTTCTGTGCACTCTGGCACTCGTCATGGTCTTCTCTGCGCCAGTAGCGGTTTAGTCCTGCTGGCCGCATGACCCGGAAAGCTGTCTGTGGACAAACGCCGGCTCCCTCAGCCTGAAAGCGAGATGAGCGCTGCAACCCCATAGTTGCCTTTGACTGGACTTAACCGTCCAGGGGTGCTGTACCTTTTTACCTACCTGAAGGAAAACACTGGAGGGGAGAGGGCTGTTGTGGTTGAATCCTGAGGGTTTCCCACTGAGGCATCTCTGTGCCCACTGTGAGAAGAGGATGCCGAACTACTTGGGCCTCTGTGCTGATCGGGTGAGAGGGATCTTCTGATGTACCCATGGAACCTCCAGGTTCAAAAGCAGTCTCCCTTGATTACTAGGTTATTAGGAGCATTTGGCCATGGTGTGAACAGGAAGTCAGACTAGGTGGATCAGTGGCCTGCTCCAACTGGACTATATATCTATATCTATATATAGGGTCTAAACCACACAGCCTAGGACTTGCCGATCAGAAGGTCGGCGGTTCGAATCCCCGCGATGGGGTGAGCTCCCGTTGCTCAGTCCCTGCTCCTGCCAACCTAGCAGTTCGAAAGCACTTCAATGTGCAAGTAGATAAATAGGTACCACTCCGGCGGGAAGGTAAACGGCGTTTCCGTGCGCTGCTCTGGTTCGCCAGAAGCGGCTTAGTCCTGCTGGCCACATGACCCAGAAGCTGTAAACCACCTCCTTCGGCCAATAAAGTGAGATGAGCGCCGCAACCCCAGAGTCGTCCGCGATATTTTTATTACATTTTCTGTTTTACAATTTAGAAAATTCATTTAAAATATCAATGACTTCCCTTCTTCTCTTTCCATGGTTCATTTTGCATAACATAAATCCCTGCATATTTTATATAAACTAAACCATTCAGTACTCCCTTATCACATCCATCAAAACTTGTTTACACTGTTGAATTTATCTTAATGCTGCCAACGTTTTCAAGCGTACACAATTCCCCCCCCATATATTCAATAAACATTTTCCAATCTTCTCTAAACGAATGTTCTCCTTGTTCTCTTATTCTATATATTAAGTCCGCAAGCTGCACATATTCTATCAGTTTAAGTTGCCATTCTTCTTTAGTTGGGACCTCGCTTGTTTTCCATTTTTGGGCTAACAAAACACGGGCCGCTGTAGTGGCATACATAAAGAACCTTTCCTTATGTTCTTAAAAAATATTTGTATTCTAATAAATAATAAATAATAAATAAAAAGGTGTATAATGCAAGGAATGACATAATATTAGAGAGAGAGAGAGAATGAATGTATATATTCATTACTATTACATGAGCAAATTCTTGGAATAATAATAATTACAGAATATACACTTAAATACTACAGAAATGGGTAAAAGAGGTGTGGCATTAACTGATGCCACACTCAAGATGGCGCCTCTCCATTCAAGTCACAGGGAAAGAGCGCCCCCTCGAGGAAAGAAAGCTTCAGAAACTCGTGCCCATAGAGGTTTCAAAAGGCTAGAGCGACACGTGTAGCTGAAACTTCCGGCAAAATGTGAGCGTAGAGAGCAGTGGTCGCTCTAGCCGTTCGCATCTCTATGATGGAAGCGCGGGAAACTAGTTCCCTTGGAGATAGCGGAAGTGCTCATAAAGTCCGCGACGGAGTTTGTCACTCTAGGCCTGCTTGCTCTACTCTACGGGCTCTAGCTAAGTTTTGAGCAACACTCAAGATGGCGACACCGGGGAAGGGGGAAATGCCCTTTTAAATTATATCCGCCCCTGCGGCTCCCTTCGCACCACAACTTCCCAATATTAAAAAGTACTTTCGTAACTCTCGGCGGTCTGCGTTTGCTAGGACGTATGCTATATTACCTTTTTAAAAAGTTAAAAGAGATGCATCAGTTCCGCCACGCCCAAAATGGCGGCTCCTCACGGTCTTCGGCTTCTTGTACGGCTCGCCGCCGAGGACAAAAAACGCATCCCCGAGCGCCGCGCATGCGCAGAATGCCGGCGCCGCTTCCTGCTCAGTGACTAAGCTGCGGCTCTTCGGGGAAAGATGGAGGTTCCGTCGCCCTTCTCGCTGCCGCCGTTTTGGGCCGGGGGTCCCGCTCCGGGGGCGCTTTACTCACCGCCCTGCCCGGGAAACGCACCCGGGGTCCAGGCCGAGGGCGTCACCAGGACTCTGTAAGGGGGCTGGGGGGGGGATGGAGGCTGAGCGCCCCCAGTTAGGCCTCAAAGGGGGAGGGGGAGAGAAAATGCGCCTGTGATGTCACCTTGCTGACGTCACATCAGGTTGATGACGTCTCTGGGTTGGGGGTGGGCAGGAGGGAGGGTTAGGGGAGAAGAATGGCTAAATTAGACAAATTATATCTTGTTTAAATGGGCATTTACTTATTTCAGAGGTGGGGGCCTCTGTGGCCCCATCCCGACGTTGCTGGACTCCAACTCCCAGCACACACCCCAACCAAGGAACAAGGGTTCAATTATATCCCGATTTCCCCATTTAGCCCATCAGCATCTAAATAAATGGACCAAATTCACAGACCATATCATGATCTGGCGGGGATGAGGGTATAGAGATATGCTGCAGCTATTTTGAAGGTTTTAGGTACAGGTATTGTGAGTTTTATTTGTGAAGGTTTTAGGTATAGGTATTGTGACCCGGTGGGACGCGATTGGCGCTGTGGGTTAAACCACAGAACCTAGGACTTGCCGATCAGAAGGTCGGCAGTTCGAATCCCCGCGACGAGGTGAGCTCCCATTGCACGGTCCCTGCTCCTGCCAACCTAGCAGTTCGAAAGCACGTCAAAGTGCAAGTAGATAAATAGGTACCACTCCGGCGGGAAGGTAAACGGCGTTTCCGTGCGCTGCTCTGGTTCGCCAGAAGCGGCTTAGTCCTGCTGGCCACATGACCCGGAAGCTGTACGCCGGCTCCCTCGGCCAGTAAAGTGAGATGTGCGCCACAACCCCAGAGTCGGCCGTGACTGGACCTAATGGTCAGGGGTCCCTTTACCTTTATTGTGAGTTACATGTGTTGTTAGTCACTTGGAGACTTCCAGGTAATAAGCAGCTAAGAAGCCTAATAGAAAATAATACCCTCTTACAACATCATCTACATCAGTTCGGTATTATTTGTTAGGAGGGACTTGTTAGCTCTGCCTGGGGTGGTGTGTCTGTCCGAGGGCGGCGGGGGCAGAGTGGGAAATAGGTGTTGTGTGAACAAGCAGCATTTTGTGGGGTTAGATTTGACTGCCTCAAAGGGGGAGAGCACAAAATGCTAGCGCAGGAGGCTGACTTATACCAAGTCGCTCCATTTAGTTCAGTGCTGTCCACACTGACTGGCAGCAGCTCTCCAGAGTTTCAGGCAGGGGACATTCCCAGCCCTGCCAGAGGATGCCAGGAATTAAATCTGGGAACTTCTACATGCCTAGCAGATACCACTGAGCTGCAGCCCTTTCCCCCGATAAGGAGTCAAGTAGGAAGAGGCACTCGAACACGGCAGGAGATGTGGGGCTGCTTTGCCATTTCTTCCAGCTCAAGTTATCCCCCGCAGAGAAGGGGGAGCTGCAAGCTGACCCTCTGATGCTTTTTCCCCTCAAAGGAGCCCCATGGTGACAGGCACCTCAGTCCTGGGGGTGAAGTTCAACGGTGGGGTGATGATTGCGGCCGACATGCTGGGCTCCTATGGGTCGCTCGCCCGCTTCCGCAACATCTCCAGGATTATGAAGGTCAACGACAGCACCGTGCTGGGGGCTTCGGGCGACTACGCTGACTTCCAGTACCTCAAGCAAGTCATTGAGCAGATGGTGTAAGTCTGAAGTTCTCCAAACCAACGGCAGGGAGCAGTTTCCCCCAACAAGAGCTGGGAGCAGATGGAGGCCTTTTAAGCCTCTAATTCACCTCCACCAGGCTCTGCCCTCTCCTGGAGAAATGTAGAACCTTAAAGAACAAACCTGAAGACAGACACTCCTCCTCCTCCTCTGTCCCATAGCCTGCCTCCTGGTGCACCTCCTGCACTGCTGGACTGGCAGAGGCACCTATGAGGGTCCCAGCTCTGGCCCTGGGGGTCCGGGAGGTTATTCTGGGGGCTTCTGTCTGCTAGTCTCTGTGTCCCTCCGATATCCAGCAGCCAGCTCCGAGCCCTGAACTGTTAGCGTAATCTAAAAATAGGCTTGAAATGATTCTTGCATAGTTTTGCCTCCCAGCAGCCGGGTTTCCTTAGCAACAGACTTCTATATTAGACGTGCTCTGATAGTGGCTGTTACTTTGTCCGGATGGTTGAAAAGCAGAGAGATGGAATGATTCCGTGTATATAGTTTTACTTTGTTTTTCTTAAACCAGTAGTTGCATAAGTTGTACAGTTGTGCCTCGAGTTACAAACGCCTCAGGTTACAAACGCTTTGGGTTACAAACTCCGCTAACCTGGAAGAGTTACCTCGGTTTGAGAACTTTGCCCCAGGATGAGAACGGAAATCTTGTGCCGGTGGTGCAGCAGCAGCAGCAAGAGGCCCCATTAGCAAAAGCACGCCTCTAATTAAGAACAGTTTCAGGTTAAGAACAGACCTCCAGAACGAATTAAGTTCGGAACTAGAGGTACCACTGTAATGTTAATTCTTCAACAAATACTGTATTTTTCACCCTATAGGGCACACTGGCCCATAGGGCGCACCTAGTTTTTTTTTGAGGGGGGGAATAAAGAACCCCCCCCCCGAGCTTTCCCAGCCCCCAGAACAGGCTGCTATCCGCAAGCCTTGGGAGCCCGGCGGGAACTCCCACCAGGCTCCCAAGGCTTGCGGATAGCTTCCTGAAGCCTGCATTCGCCCCATAGGATGCACACACATTTCCCCTTCATTTTTGGAGGGGGAAAAGTGTGTCCTATAGGGCGAAAATTACGGTACTTTAAGAAGAACAGGAATGGATGAGGTGTTTGTTCCCGCATGGGAATTCACCAGCAGATGAGCTGAACCAAGAAAGAAGAGCTTGGAAGACTTTCTGGGTGACTGCGGACTGAAAAAGGATCCCCAAATGATTGGCATAGTGCGCCGACATGAACTTGGCCTGGTTCCTTAGCTGGCCCTTATGTAGTCTGTGACTGTGTGTCTGGGTTATTGCTGGATTCAGGCGTCAAAATGGGGGGTCCCCACTCCTTGCTGTAGAGCACCAGGTGCCGCATCTAATCTGGCTTCCGCCCTGCAGGATCGACGAAGAGCTCCTGGGAGACGGCCACAACTACAGCCCCAAGGCCATTCACTCCTGGCTCACCCGAGCCATGTACAGCCGCCGGTCCAAGATGAACCCCCTCTGGAACACCGTGGTGATAGGCGGCTTCAGCAACGGAGAAAGGTAAGTCATCCTGGGGTGCGATGGGCAGAAAGGTTGGGAGCGCTGTTGGAATCAGCATTCAGATAGGATGGGATGAGACTTCTGGCTAAAGTGCCCTACTTGCCTGCCTGCCTGCCTGCCTGCCTGCCTGCCTGCCTGCCTGCCTGCCTGCCTGCCTGCCTGCCTTTTTATGTGGAGAGGGTTCATCCTGGAAGATGAAGCTTTTAATGGCTACTATTCATGTTGGCTCTGCTCTTGCCTCCCAGCCAGAAGCAGGAATGCTTCTGAACACCAGTTGCTGGAAACCACAGGAGGGGAGAAGGCTCTTGTGCCGGAGTCCTGCTTGTCGTTTTCCCACTTAGGCAGTTGGGTGGCTGCTGTGACAAGAGGGTGCTGGACTACATGGCCTGATCCAGCTAGAGGGCTCTTCCGATTTTCCTTTTTTTGGTTTTGTTTATTTACTTATTTATTGATATCTCAATACATATGCGTCGCGGAGGACCTTAAGGTCCATAAATAGCAGCACCCTAGAGGTCCCGGGCCCTAAGGAAGTCAGATTAGCCTCAACCAGAGCCAGGGCCTTTTCAGTGATGGCCTCAGCCTGGTGGAACACTCTGTCTCATGAGACCAGGGCCCTGCTGGATCTGATTTATTTCCACAGGGCCTGTAAGACAGAGTTGTTCTGCCTGGCCTTTGGCTTGGAATCAACTTGATCCCCTTCCCCTCTTTCCTTTTTCCTTCTCTGATGGAACTCCTACTTGGGGACTTCCCTGGCTTTTTTCTGGCCCACGTAGGACCAGTCTGGATAGTTGGCCTTGGTGAAGACTTGACGTTTTCATCCCCAAAAAGTTTTTGAGTTTCTACTGAAATGAGGCTGCATTTTAATGTTGTACTTAATCTTGTTTTTAAGTTGTATTGTAATCAATTGTTTTTATACCTGGTGTTAGCCACCCTGAGCCCAGTCTTGGCTGGGGAGGGTGGGGTATAAATAAATTTTATTATTATTATTATTATTATTATTATTATTACTACTACTACTACTACTACTACTAAAGCCTCCCCCCCTCTCAGTTTCCTAGGTTACGTTGACATGCTCGGGGTGGCGTATGAAGCCGCTTCTCTGGCGACGGGATACGGTTCTTACGTGGCGCAGGTAAGCCTCTCAGGTGGAGGAGGCGCACGGTCTCATGTTAAGAGGTGCCAAAGATCCGGTCTGTGCCCAGCCGCTTTTGGTTGGCCACTGTGAGACCAGGATGCCTGATGGGCCATGGGCAGGACTCTTCTGGCCTTCTTAGTTCCCACTGCTTGCGGCTGCACAGCTGACCGTTTTATTTCTCCCGCTCTGTCACAGCCACTGATGAGGGAAGCCTTGGAAAATAAGCCCATCCTGTCTAAGCAGGAGGCCAGAACCCTCCTTGAACGCTGCATGAAAATCCTCTACTACAGAGACGCCCGCTCGTTCAACAGGGTAAGTCTCCCACTGTGCATCTTGGCTTTAGAACCATGGAAGGGTGGGACTTTGCGACCTTCCTGATGTCAGGATTTGCATCTCTCACCAGCCCTGGCCAGAGGTCACAACTGATGCTGGTAGACGGCATCAGGAGGTCCTGTTTAAGGCAAATGTGTCTGGCAAGAGGGTCTGACCCAGGGGTCTGCAACCTTTAAGACAAAAAGAGCCACTTGGACCCATTTCCGAAGAAAAAAAACCTGGGAGCTGCAAAACTCATCATTATAAAAATAACTTTTTTGTCATTTTTTAAATTATTTCTTTGTTTGACCCCTCAGAATTACTCCTCCTCATAGAAATAAACATTAAATTAACAAGTTACCTTTTTGTGTGTGTGTGTTCTTCACTCCCCTTCAAAACAGTGACCAGCGTACATGCCCCCTTTCAATGCAGTGACCAGCGTACATGCCCATTACAATGTAGCGGGCGGGCGGGAAGGTGACGTCGGGACGGTGTGTGACTAACGCACGCACCGCCCCCATACGACGTCACAGCCAGTACAGCGCCTGCCACAGTGGGGAGTGTCGGGGCGCACAATGCGCCTCCTCCCCTCGCTAGTACAGTGGTGCCCCGCAAGACGAATGCCTCGCAAGATGAAAAACCCGCTAGACGAAAGGGTTTTTCGTTTTTCGATGCGCTTCGCAAGACGATTTTCCCTATGGACTTGCTTCGCAACACGGAAACGTCTTGCGAGTCTTGCGATTTTTTTCGCTTCCCCCCCTTTTTCTAAGCCGCTAATAGCCTTTTAGCTGCTAAGCCTTTAATAGCCGCTAAGCCGCTAATAGCCTTTTAGCCGCTAAGCCGCTAAGCCTTTAATAGCCGCTAAACCGCTAATAGCGCTAAGCCGCTAATAGGGTTGCTTCGCAAGACGAAAAAAATGCTAGACGGAGAGACTCGCGGAACGGATTATTTTCGTCTTGCGAGGCACCACTGTATCCGCCCCGGAGCCGCGGCAAAGGTGTAAAAGAGCCACATGCGGCTCCGGAGTCGCGGGTTGCAGACCCCTGGTCTAACCTATCACTCTTCTTTCTCTCAGTACGAGCTCACGACGGTGACAGAGAAAGGCGTGGAAGTAGAAGGGCCCATCTCCTCCGAGACCAACTGGGAAATAGCACACCTGGTCAGGTAAGCACACCTCCCTTTGGATGGGCTTTCAAATGAAGCAGTTTGCGGCTGGCACAGTACAGTGGTGCCCCGCAAGACGAACACCTCGCAAGACGAAAAACCCGCTAGACGAAAGGGTTTTCCGTTTTGGAGGCACTTCGCAAAACGAATTTCCCTATGGGCTTCCTTCGCAAGACGAAAGCCCATAGGGAAATCTCCCGGACAGCGGGGAAGCGCAGCGCGTCTTCCCCACTGTCCTCGGACCTCCTCCCGCCGCCAGGCTTCGGAAGGCTGCTCCGAAGCCTGGCGGGGGGGCGGAGAGACCTTCTCCCCGCGCCAGGCTTCCGAAGGCTGCTCCGAAGCCTGGCAGGGGGGGCGGAGAGACCTTCTCCCCGCGCCAGGCTTCCGAAGGCTGCTCCGAAGCCTGGCAGGGGGGGCGGAGAGGTTTTTTAAAAACCCCGGGACAGCGGGGGACTTCTCCGCTGTCCGGGGCGATTTAAAAGCCCCTGGGGAAGGCAGGCAGGGGGGACAAAGACTTTTGCCCCCCCCCCCCGCCAGCCTTCAGAAGAGGTCGGGGGACAGCGGACCTGGTCTGAAGTCGGTTTCCATAGGAACGCATTAATTGATTTTCAATGCATTCCTATGGGAAACCGTGCATCGCAAGACGAAAAACTCGCATGAAGAAAAAACTTGCGGAACGAATTAATTTCGTCTTGCGAGGCACCACTGTACAGGAAAACTCCCAAGCTACCTACATGACCTTTGGGAAGGTGGCATTTTTGGACCCTGCACTGTCTGGACACCCTCAGAGAAACCCCCTCGACTGTCAAGAACACCAGAGGGGGCCCTCATGGAAGTTCCACCTCCCTCAGAGGTTTTGGGGTTAGTAGCGGCTTACAAAAGGGGCTTCCTTTGTTCCCCTAAGTTGTGGAACCCGCTTCCCACAGAGGCGAGGCCAGCTATGCAGATTTCGGCTCAAGACTTGCCTCTTCACCACACTTGCGAGCACATTTTTAGGGTCTATTTTTGTGATTGTCATGTTTTGGACTGTGTTTGAGTCATGTGTTTTTAAATTGGCATCGTCTGCCTTGGGACCTTAGCATGAAAGATGGGGAAATAAACTAAATGAATAACATCTTTGAGATTATCCTAGAACTCTTTGTTCTGCTCACATTTTCTTGGCTTGGCTCACCTCACATGGTCCTTTTGGGAACAGGAGCTGAAAAGGCCACTAGATTTTCTTCTTCTTGCCCAGGGAGCCATCCAGCCCCTTTAGAGCTCCTCCCAGGTCACACCTCTTCAGCATGCTACATCCACTACCAGCCATGATCTGTGAGACCAGACACTTGGCTAGATGGGCCATTGGGCCAAGTTTCTTATTAACTTCTTGCCTGTGCCCTCAAGTGTGTTTTCCTGGCCAAAAGCCATCCCTGAACTGCAATGATGCCTATAGAAGGGTGTGTAGAAACCTCCTTGACCTTTGCTTGGCCTCTAGCCTACTGGGCAGCGAGCATCTTATCCATGGCCCCCGTAAAGCTCCCCACAAGGGAATGTGGCCCTCGGCGTATAAAAGGTCCCCCTGCCTCAGACCCTCCAGATTAGCTAGGTTTTGGGTGTTTATATATGAACCTTGAAAGGAATATGCAGGTTTTAGAGGGAATGACTGGCTCCTAGCAAGAGGCACGCACACCTCTGCGACCACTTACCAAACCTCCTCATAGCAACATTCTGAACATGGTTAAATGTATCTAGTATCCCTGGGCCCAAAGGCTGTAGTAATTCCATATTCATACCCTAAATACTGTGCTTCATTTTGTCTTAAAAACGATTTCCTGTTCTGCAACCATTTCTAGACACCGTGCAGCTCTTATCTCCTGCTAATTTGGGTACTGCCAACCTAATTTTTCCCCATTTCCTCCCCTCTCTGCAGCGGCTTTGAATGAAGCTCAAGAGCTCGTGGGCAGTCTCTGTTCCTGTCGAGAGATAATCCCAAATCCCTTGCGATGCTGTTTGATGCCTAATGTTTCGGCAGCTCCTCAGACCACGTTTTCTTTTTTTGTAAACAGAATAAATGAGGTTTAGACTCTTTGCCTGTATGTACATGTCATGATTCTTATACTTTCACTGCAAATTTCCAGTTTTCTCTGCTATAAGCTTCCTGTCGACCTGAATCGGGCATTCCTGATCCTGTGACAATTTAAAGCATTGCTGGCTTCTCCCCTTTCTGAGCTTGTCAGACTAATCTTGTGGTGAGGCTGTTTGTGTGTGTGTGTGTGGGGGGGGGGAGACGACGACGACAACACTTATAAAGTAGAGAGGGAGGTGCATTTTTTAAAAAATGCTTCTCCATCTACTGAAAGCTCCCAGAAAATTCACTGCATTGTAAAAAGCTGACACATCAAGAAAGAAGCCCGCAGTCCAGCCTTGACACTCTGATTTTCTACTTCCAGGGGAATGTATTATTTGATGTAGGGGGAATTGATCAGACCCTGGGACTGAGGGCTAAACTGAATGTGGCATATCAGTCACGCAGTTTAGTGACTGTGTGAATGGGTCCGTCCTTTAGGGGTAATTAATGTAATCACTAATGAACATAGCTGTCAACTTTTCCCTTTTCCTGCGAGGAATCGTATTTGCAATAAGGGAATTTCCCTTAAAAAAAGGGGAAAGTTGACAGCTATGCTAATGAATGGTGCTGTTTGGTCCTGTGTGGTTCAGTTCCAACACAGATCCAGAGAATGCACATGGACACTTCGCTTGCGTAGTAGATGAGAAGAAAAAAGTGGCAGAGATTGGAAGCCCACTTTCTGCAATTTGACAGGCAGATAGATACAGGCTCAGAGTTTGCCACCCTTGCTGTTGCCAATCTCATTCTTAAACCCCTGATGAGCTCAGGAGCAGCCAGTAAAACTACCAACACATGAGACCACTGAGAGGCATTCAAAACATCTGAATAAGCACCGTGTTGGCTATCTAATTTTCAAAGCACCCCGGTACCAAGTTTGAGAGCGGCTTACAGTCTTGAGGGGAGGGTGGGATAAGGGGGCATGACAGTGTTTGCAGCAGAGAAGAAGGAAAAGCAAGGGGAAGAATCAGCTAAAATGGTTGGGATGGCGATGGGAAGATGAGCCCCTTGGACTGGAAAGGGGTAAGATGATGGGATGGCAAGATCCACTTTGTGCAGGGGCTAGGGTGGTAATCTGCGTCCAAGGAAGGAAGGGAATCTAGTGTTGTATAACAGGGAGGAAAAAAACTATCCAGTTGCTAATTTTATGCTTGTCTACAAGGTCACCTCTTGGTGGACATTTTCTGAACCTCTTCTGACTCTGCCAATATCCTTTTTGAGATGTGGCAACAGAACTGTACACAGTATTCCAAACGTACGGAAGAGAGAAGACTCTCTTTGGGGATCTGGCCCAAGTAACTTTCCTCTGGACCCCCAACTGAAAATGCAACTGATTGCCCCCTGCACCACAGCTGCTTTAGGCTCCCATCAGCACCCACCAGACCCTCCCGCTAACCTCAGCATCATACAGCTGTGCTGCCTTGGGCTGATGGAAGATGAAAACACCTGGATGGAGGACACCAGCTTGTATTGGGCATCCTGCCTGAAGCTCCTGTTAATTTACAACACGTACAAAATTTCTCCCCGCCCCGTCCAGCTGTCATTCTCCATAATAAAAACACAGCGTTTATAAATCCATTTCCCTGGCTTTATTAAATGTTCCACGTATGTACATTTTAGAGATTAATCATTTACAGGTCAGCCCACCCTGTTTCCTTCTTCCCTTGAGTCACTGGGGTGGGGAGTGGGGTGGACATATTGGGGGCTTCGGGGAAAGGGAGGGAAGGCGTCGGCCACAGAGGAGAGTCTTAAAACTTCAACGGAAAAAAGTAAAACCAGAAGTGGCATGAAGGGCAGGGGAGGGAGGAGGCTCCCACGTTCTTTCGTCATGTCAAAATGCTTTTCATTGTTCAGACCATAATACGTTACGATTTTTAAAAAAACTCTCAAACATGCAAACAGTAGAAAAAACATCTCTCTTTTTGTCTTTCTTTTGTCTCTGTTTTTTACGCTGGCAGTGAAAAATAAAAACAAGTTCTCCCTTGTTTTTTTGAGTGTGCAGCTGGGTTCAACCGAAGTAGCAAATTCGGGGTACGTAGTGTGTCTTGGCGCCGTCGGAGAAAGCAGGATTCAGTAGCTATCGATAAGTTTCCAGAAGGTTTAAAGTCAATGGTCCAGGAGAGGATTAGCTTGCGACCAACGAGCCAACCGGAAAGGATGTTGCCAACCTGAACGGAGTTGTCAAAAGGCTTGAAGCTTCCACAGTTTATACTCTTGTTAGGAATCAGAAGGAGCAGGTGCCCAGTAGTTTAGCCGACGGACGAGGAAGTTACAGCAGCTGCCTGGAAGTCCAGGTAACTCTCGACCAAAGTGGATCATCGGTCAACCCAAAGCATGGCACTTCTATGTCTATAAAGATCCATTTGCTGGTGACCAACAGGCGGGATCAACCCCTTTCCTGTCCCTAAACAACGGGGTCGGCCTTTAATTGCTGTCCTCTTTGTTAATAAGGAAACCTCAAATTTTCAAAGGGCGGCTATAGAACGTTCAATGTGTTAAAGGAAACATTCATACCTTAAAAAAAAGAAAAGATGTTATCACCTAGAAATCAACATTTCTGGATCCAAGTGTTAAAATGGGGAAGGTAGGGGAGGTCTGTGTTATGACAATTTTTTTAAAAAGTGGGGTGGGGTGTAGAGATTTTCATTCTTTAGCTACATATTGGTGTTCCTTGGTTTTTTCAAAAGAAAAAAGGTCACATTGATGATGTGGCTTAATTAAAAACCTTTTTTTGCACAGTATAAAACAAACACAACCCAGAAACTATAATACAGTGAGGTAAAGAAAATGAAAAGCAAAAAATAATTCACCCACAATGTATCTTCAGAAAATAGCAACACAGTGATTTAAGAAAAAACAAAAACAAATTAAGCACATTTTTTTCTTTTTAAAGAAATGAACAGACAGCATAAAATGGCTATTAGTCTGCGTGTTCACCTACTAATCTCCTGTACCCGCAGATCCACAGGGAAGTGAAAATGGTCGCATCCAACATTGATTTTCTTTTATATATATATCTATATATCTCTATATATATCTATATATATAAAAGAGAGAGGAAAAGAACTCTTTCTCTGGATCAAGCGGGAAAGCACTCAGACTTCCATCAGATCCAAGTCAGCATCCTCAAAGCCGTAGAACGATTCTGTCTCGCTCTCCCCTTCAAAGAGCTGGTGGAGGATCTCGGGGTTGGCGGATTCCTCGGCTGGCGCGACCGATGCCCCGTCCTGCAGCTCTGCCTCTTCCTCCTCCTCCTCTTCCTCCTGCGGCTCGTTGTTGAGCTTCAGCTGCTCCTCCAGCGAGGCAATGAGCTCCTCCTGCATGTCGGCGTTGCGGGTGGGTGTGTTGGCCGTGCCATCGGGGCCCGGCAGCACACTGGCCACCAGGAAGGACTGCTGGACCAGTTCGGGGCAGTCGCTGATGACCTCGAGCGCCTCGGCCAGCCAGCACAGGACCAGCTGGAGGAGGATGTCCGAGTCGCACGTGGAGTCGGCCATCTCCTTGGCCTGCTCCTTCCACTTTTTGTGCAAGAAGTTTTTCACGGTCCTTTTGATGCAAACGTCCAGCGGCTGGTTTTTGGAGCTGCAGCCGGCGGGGACGACGGCCGGCAGCGTGTTGGAGGAGCTCAGCACGGAGAGGACCTCTTCCGAGAGGTGCGTCCGGTGGCAATCCAGGACCAGCATGCCTTTGCTGTTCTGGCTCTTTATGTGCTTGTGCCACACCGTGGAGGACCACGACTCCATGATCTCGTCGTCGCTGTAGCCGCCCTCCTTCACCTCCAGGACAATCGTCTCCGGGACGTTGGCGGCCTGCTCTACCCGGCCCCGGTAGAAGACGAGGGTGGGCAGCACGCTCCCGTCAGCCAAGATGGCCAGGACCACGTCACACCAGGGCTCCCCCGTCCCCACTGTCTGCAAGGCGTTCTCCTTCCGGTCGTCGCTGCAGAGCACTTCCACGTCCAGGAAGAGGGAGATCTCGTCAATGGCGGCGATCATGGATAGAGGCAGGTCCTGGGTGTGGATCTGCCGCTGCACGAACTCAATGAAGCAGCTGGCACTGCCCTCGACGTCCTTGGGCAGAGGGTGGGCCACCGCCCGGCGGTTGTGCGTGCTGAGGTTGTGCCGGAGCATGAAGCGGACGGCCCACTCGTAGGAGATCTTGAAGCCGCCTTCCAAGGACCGCCCGATCTTCGTGGCCTTCTGGAAGAGGGTCTCCTCGTTGACCGGCAGCTGCTGCTCCCGCTGGGTGAGCACCCACTCCGCCAGTTTCTCCTCCGCCTCAAAGCTCAGGTACTTCCCCTCTGACAGGGAGGCCACGTTCTCCTCCTGGAAAGCCTGGAACCGCCGAAGCCAGCGCCGGATCCGCCGCGGGGGGTTCTTGAAGTGCTCCGCCGCCTGCTCCGTGTTGCAGCACAGAGCGAAGAGGACCACCCGTAGCTTCTTCACCGAGAGCTGCTCCTTTCGGCTCGCTGGCTCAGGCGCTTCCTTCGCCGGCGGCTCCTCGTCCTCATCTTCCACGTTCAAGCACTCGTCTTCGTCCTCCTGGATAGTGGCGGGAGCTGGAGTGGGAGCGACGACAGGGGGTCTGTTGCTGGCTTCAGGCGTCTCCTTCTCTTTCTCGTCCTCGGGCACAGGCGAGGCCGTGTTCACGGTAGCAGCTTTGATTGGCGGGTAGGTGGAGCTGGGGGCCTTCACGCCTCTGTCAAAGGGCTGGGCAGGCCTGAAGGGTGGGAGAAAAAAAGAAAGACGGGGAAGGTTCTTGAGTATTTTTCTTTATCTCATCAAGTTTACACACCACTTAAATGGGGGGGGGGATCTCAAAAGCAGTTTACAAATAGAATAAAGCAATAAAATTACCAGTAAAAACCATACAAAACAATTCTCAAGATGATTCAAAAGAGAAAAATCACAGCAATTATCTAAAAGCAGATTAAAACATGTATCTACATTCTGCACATCTGGGGAGGCTGAACAAAAATGTTTTTAGCAGGCAGTAAGAAGAGTACAGTGAAGTCACCTTCCCTGTCAATACACAGGGAGTCTCAGAGTATGGGTGCTGCCACAATAAAAGATTTCTCACAAATGTGGAATGGGTATGATGTGGCACTTGTAACAGGGCCAGTTTTGCAGTAAAAGAAAGAGAAAAATCCCTCATGAATCTGCCTAGATGGGAGGGAAATAGGGGGAAATTTACCTTGAATGCGAACTCCAGGTGGAACCTGTTAGAAAAAAGAGGAAATAAAAGTATTGAGAGGCTGAGCTTGCACCAGGCGGCTTGTTAACAAGGAACACACAGAGGGACTGGACAGACAGCCAGAGTCAGTGGCAACAGGTGGACTCACAGCACAGGGGCAGAGGAAAATCCAGGGGCGTTCTGGGAACTATTAGCCATACCCCGAGCCTGCACAGCAATCCATCACTGCCCTTTTCCATCAGCATATAAACTGCCTCTTAGGAAGGCGACGGAGAACCAGTTGCAAGCAGCTCACAGACACCATGCCATGCTTAGCCCCACCCTGGCTCCCTTACGCACCAGACTAGGTCCCCCATCCTCTCCCTGCCTATTCTGCCTTCCTGAAACTGGTCTTGCTCTCCTGAGGGCACCCTCCTGTTCAAGCCTGCAAATCTGTCTTGCCCCTCAGTCAAGCCCCGCTGTGGCCTGGCGATCTTCCTGGAAGAGTCCTGGACCTTTTTGTACTTATCTAGTGGGCGACACAGTTGCCTTCCCTTTATTTCCTCATCCCTTGTTGATAGCCTAATGTGTGTGTGTCTCAAGGACAAGTTCTGTGGACAGGTTCTGAGAATTAACCCAGATCCATTGCTCTTTGAACTCAGTTTCCTAGGCAGCTGCCCCCAAGGACTTCCACCGCAGTCTCTGAGCTTGTTGGGAAAGGAAGAGCAAAAAGGCTGGAAGTATCGAGGCAGCGGAAATGGTGCGGATGGCAGAGGGGGTGGAACTGCAGCAAGGGCAAGAGTGAAGTGTTCAAACAGGCTTGCAATAAAAGAGAGGGGAAATGCCTCTCTCTCTCTCTCTCTCTCTCTCTCAGAAGAGAGTCTCAGTTCGAAAACCATGGGAAGCTGCTATTAGTCAGGGTGGGCAATACTGAGATGGACCAGTAGAGGGCAGTTTCCTAGGTTATAAGACACATGTGGTGGTGATGATTCTTTTTGCTGAGGAACTCTCTGAATGAGGAAACGCTGGGAATGGAGGAGTTGGGAGGAGCCGCGCTGCATCATCCGATTTCCACCTGCCCCCTCCAGCCCTCACCTCGTAGGAGTACGTTGCTGAATTCGTGCGAGGGGTTGAAGACAAGGTGCTTGGCCATCGCGTCGCCTTCCGATGTGGCAAAGAGACAAGCTGAGCAAGCCAATCGCACTCCGCTGTGAGGGAGAAGTGAAAAGAAGGAAGGTCATCGCTTGTGGTAGGATCTTGCCACCAGGAAGCGTATTTGATTCCCAAACATTTTCCCTTGTAGACAAACATCAACACCCCCCCCCCCCGCCCTGGCAATGCACATCTTGATTTAGCTGCTCAGAAGATAAATCACATCAGGGTGGGGAACTTGAAGCCCCTTGATGTGATTCTTTGGCAATCTTGTTATAAGTGCCAAGAATTCCAACACATTCATTACTTACACACACACACACACACACACACACACACACACACACACACAAACTGTCTAAGCCTCACTGATGAAGCATGTCAGAAAACAAGGTTTCTAAAACAACCACAGATCTTGGAGGGCTGGTTTAAAAAGTTATTAATTCAATGTTTGAAAAGCCAACCCCCCAAAGTGCTCTCTCCACTACGGCTGGAGTCAAGCATTTTGAGCTGAGGTTCTGCAGCATTCGTTCTCCAGACCCAGGAACTGCCATTTGCGATCAGCACAAAAGCGATTAGATAAATCACACACAGGAAAGCTCATGAGGCAAATCTACACTACAAAAATACAAGTCGTAACACCAGTTCAGCTCACAGACTTAAAATGGTCTAAACCAGCATTTCCCAACCTGAGGCCCTCCAGCAGAGGCTTCAGGTGACTTACTGATTCATGGTTTGCTTCTCTCCAAACAAACCACAAGCAAAGTCCTCACTGTCATTGCCATCGCTTTCTTTAACATAGCGGGGTTAACCTTGCACATGAACCAAATCCCTCTCGTTTTAATTGTCATAGCTCCAGCCACCCTGCAAGGAATTCTGGGAACTGTAGGTTGCTGAAGAGGCTGAGAAGGCACACTTGGCTTGACTACCCCCAACTGGGCCAGAGAGTTACAAATATTAGGTGTGAGAGAAGGATTATTAAGGCAGGTTTAGGTCCACGGTGTAGACGAACAACACACCAGAACATAAAAAAGGTACTAGCTAGCAGGTAAAGAAAGGAAATTATTGTTCATGGAAATTTCTGCCTTACCAAGCTGTGTAGTTTTTGAACAAGGCCAAGTACTTCGGACTCTTGCGAGGAACGTGGTTGCTGGTAAAAAGAGAGCAAGCAAACACACACAAGTGAGGAAAGAGCAATTCTTATGGACTCCCACAAGCCACCCACGTCCTTAACCGGGCCCAGCAAACACTTCAGCCCAGCAAAAGTGGGTGCACAGGTCCCAGAAAGAGAAGAGCAGGCACACTCTTGCCCCCTCCCGCTTCAGCCGGAAGGGAAGAGTTAGCCGCTGCACCAAAAGATCAGAGGAGGAGGAAGAGAAAACGGCTTGGCCTGACTTACTTGATCATGTGGTTGGCATAGGCGCGGGAGCAGCAGGTGCTGTAACGGCATAGCGAGCAGTGGACGTAGGTGGGGAAGTGGTTTGGGAAATCCGGGATTTCGAAGCTGCACTCCAGACATGTTTGCCGGCCAAGGACGCTCCTGCAGAGAGAAAGGGGGAGCCGGTCAGGGGCTGGGTTCCAACAAAGGATGTGGGTTTCACTAAGAGGGTTGCAAGAGAAGAAGAAGAAGAAGAAGAGTTTGGATTTGATATCCCGCCTTTCACTCCCTTTAAGGAGTCTCAAAGCGGCTAACATTCTCCTTTCCCTTCCTGCCCCACAACAAACTCTCTGTGAGGTGAGCGGGGCTGAGAGACTTCAGAGAAGTGTGACTGGCCCAAGGTCACCCAGCAGCTGCATGTGGAGGAGCGGGGAATCGAACCCGGTTCCCCAGATTACGAGACTACCGCTCTTAACCACTACACCACACTGGCTCTCAAGAGGCTTTGGATCATGGTTGACGAAGCAGCAGGCTAGTGCCGCAGCTGTGGACTCCTTCCTGGCTTGTTGTCCTGTATCGCCTTAAGCCATAAGGACCAGACATTTGCATTAAGAGAAAAACCTTGAAAACGGAGTCCTATTGCATTTTTTAATAATAAAAAAAGCCAAAACACCACCAAATTAAATGAGCAATTCTGTAAAGGACGTTTGGGTCATTGTGCACCCAAGTCAAAGTGCAGGATTTGGATTTTGTAGCTGGAGACCCACAACTAGCCAGGTGTTCAGCTCATAGCAGCTCCTTGCTCCCCTGGCTGGGACAGTGCAGGGAAGCATCTATACCAGGGGTTGGGAAGAACCTCAGGCCGAAGGGCCAAATGTGGTTCCCTAAACTCCCTCCAGCAAGCTGTTCTTTCCAAGCTGCCCCTGCCTCCGTGTCAAGTCACTTTCCTCATAAAAGTGATGCAAAGCAACAGCTGTCGAACGTAAGGAGGAAGCTGCAGAATCTGAACCACTGAACTGTACAGTTCTCCACTGCCACCCATAACAGATTATTATTTCTAAGGGATGTTTTAGTGGGAAATTTAGTAATGAGCTCTGACATCTTCCTGACGGCTTTCTTCTGGATGTTCCTCTGGTAAGGTGGGCACAGGAAGTTGGGCTGGGGGTCCGCCGAGGCTGAGAGCAAGGTGGTGTCTTGTAGCAGGCCTGGGGGCATGTCGTTGGCAGACAAGGGCACCGTCCGCGGCTGCCCTCGGGAGGCCCTGATGGTGACCTGTGGCGCAGAGGAGGAGGAGAGAGACTGCAATGAAAACACTCGAGCGCTATACCGATACAGATGGGGTTTCAAAAAGAAAAAAAATCTCAAAATGATGCCTGCACCTCATTTGCATAGCCCCACCGCTGGGAAAAGTGGGAGGGGTTACCCATTCCCAAGTAACCTTCCTCACCAGCTGAGGGGAAGCCAGAAATCGATCAGCATTAAAGATGGGGACAGAGGAACTAGCTGGAAATGTATTTTATTCATGTCTTATATTTATATCCCACCTTTCAAGGTGGCCTACAGACATCTCCTCCCCATGTTATGCTCACAACCGCCCTGTGAGGTAGGCTAGGCTGAAAGACAGGCCAGGATCACATCTAGTGAGCTTCATGGCTGATGGGGTGGCGTGGGAGGGGGAGAGAATTTGAATCCTGCTGAATCCTGAAGTCCAGCGCTCTACCCACTACAGGCAGGTGGGGAGCCCAGGGAAACTATGCAAACAAGTCTACGCAAGTTTCTGGTCCACAAACATTTCAACCAGCCAGCCTGTCACTTTGTGCCTTAAAAAAGAAAGTGGCGTGGGGAACCACGCAGACAGGGAGCCTTAGTAATGTCTGCCTGCTAGATTGTGCAGTGAGGACTGCCTGTCTGTTTCCGAGGCCTGGCTTGATTTAAAAGAGAGGCACGGCTGCTTCTGCCCCCCCCCCCGGCCCCCCCAGGTGTCCCTCTCCGTACCTTGGTGCCTGGTTTTAGCCCCTCCAGCTGCTTGGGCTTGCGGAAGGTTTTGTGGTGCTGCAGCTTGTGCTCAATCTTGTCCTTGGCAAAGAGGAACTGCAGCCGGCACTTGTTGCAGTGATAGATGCTCTTCTTCTGCGGGGGGAATTGGAGTGGCATTGGAGTGGCGTTGGCGCAGCAGCAGACAGTAGCTTTTGTCGTAAAGGGAGGGTGGGGAACCCGCAGCCCCTCCAGATGCCGCTGACATGGCCAGTGTGGTCACCCCTTGGCTGGTGTTCTTACCCACAACAATCCTGTGAGGTAGGTTAGGCTAAGAGGCAGTGACTGGCCCAAGGTCACCCACAGGGAGCGCCATGTGGCCAAGCAGGGATTTGACCCCTGGTCTCGTCCAGGTCCTAGGTTGACATTCTAACCCATGGGTGGGCAACCTAAGGCCCGGGGCCGGATCTGGTCCAGGAATCAGCGTGTTTTTACATGAGTAGAATGTGTCCTTTTATTTAAAATGAATCTCTGGGTTATGTGTGGGGCCTGCCTGGTGTTTTTACACGAGTAGAATGTGTGCTTTGATTTAAAATGCATCTCTGGGTTATTTGTGGGGCATAGGAATTCGTTCACCCCCCCAAAAAAAATATAGTCCAGCCCCCACAAGGTCTGAGGGACAGTGGACTGGCCCCCTGCTGAAAAAGTTTGCTGACCCCTGTTCTAACCACTACCCTCAGGACTCTCCTGCCTCATTCTAATGCACAGGTAGGCTTCAAGATAAATGGGTGGGAAATCAGTAATTACTTCTATATCCCTGCATCTTCCCCACCCCCACCCCCCTTTAGAATTTTTAGTCCTGGTTTTTACTTTCTGTTACATTCTCCAACTACCCCTTAAAAGGGAAACTGAAACCAGATATAGAGTTGCAAGGCACCTCTGGGAAATGCTTCGGAGACCTCTATGGCCTCAGGGGTTGAGCTGAGGAGGAGGGCGCAGAGGAGGGCCAGAGAATTTAGCCAGCCTGCATGGCATTCCCAGTCACCAAGGGGACCAGGCGAGTGCTTCACCTGCAAGGCCAATTTACCTGGTGCCTCATGAAATGCTGCTGGAAGGCGTTGCCGTTCTTGAAGACCTTGAGGCAGTAAGGGCAGAGGAGGTGCCGCGTGTCCTCGTGGACCATTCGGAAGTGGCTGTCTACTTCGGAGTAGAGTGACGAGCGGTACTGGCAGACCTGGAGGGAGCCACGAGCACAGAAGCATGGATAGACTTTTTTTTTCTTTTACAGTACAGTAAAAAAAAACAAAACAGCAACGCCGAAACGAACAGTCACAGATTTCTCGCATGTTACAGTATGTTTTTTGAAAGAAGTGATAACCATTAAAATCAGGGGAGCAATAAGTAAAGCAACTATCTGATACAAGCCCTCCAAATTCTTGTCTGGCATTTTGCCTTCAGCAATGGCTTAATGTGGGAAGCTCATAATTATTTCGTAAACAACTTTGAGGCGGTTTTAAAAATTAAAAATTAAATAAAAATCAAGAGATATATAAATAAATAAATAAATAAATAAATAAATAAATAAATAAATAAGGAGTGTGCGAAGGCCATGGCTCTCCCATATCACTTTCTCCCCCTGCACAGAAACTCCCATACATCAGAAACTGTTATTCAGGGGTAGACTGCCTCTGTGCATGGAAGTTCCATTCCTACTACATTGTAGCTAACAAAGGGGAGAGCAGGCTGGCCAGACCCAGTGTGGATTCTCAGTTTGTTGAAGCCAACTGGGTTTTTTTTTGGGGGGGGGGTGTTCTCCATACCTGGCAAACGTAGGGCATCTCCCCTGGCTTGTGAGTGTCCTTCATGTGCTGCAGGAACATGGGCTCGCTCTCAAAAGCCCATTCACAGATCTTGCATTTTGCTGTAACGCAAGAGGGAGTCTGTCAAAAAGGAGGACGCCAGGAGGATTCAGGTGCCACCCCAAACTGCAGAAGGCTTGCAGGGCCTGGCCCGGGAACAAAGTCTGGGTTGAACCTCAGATAACCATCCCCACGCCCCACTAAGGGTCCCTGTTGGTCATGAAACAAAATCAGGCCAAGCAAAAATGTGCCTGCAAAATAATTTATATTTAGGTTTAGTTTCCCATTCCGCTGGACCCAACTGTAAGGTAAAGGTAAAGGTACCCCTGCCCGTACGGGCCAGTCGTGACCGACTCTAGGGTTGTGCGCTCATCTCACTTAAGAGGCCGGGAGCCGGCGCCGTCCGAAGGCACTTCCGGGTCACGTGGCCAGCGTGACAAAGCTGCACTGGTGAGCCAGTACCAGTGCCGCACACGGAAACGCCGTTTACCTTCCTGCTATAAAGTGGTACCTATTTATCTACTTGCACTTAGGGGTGCTTTCGAACTGCTAGGTGGGCAGGCGCTGTAACTGTAACTATGCCTAATTACATGCAGCTCAAAAATGCAACTCCTTCCCCTTTCCCCTATCGCCTCCTGCAACCCCCTTGGGGCAGGGAGCAGCCCCTGGTACTCTGCCAAGTCAAATGGACGCCCTGTAAATAATGCCACTGTTTCCTGCCCTGTCCATGGTGAGCAGAGCGGACAGTCCTCCTCTGCACCAAAGGAAAAGGGAACCTCTGAAGGAAGCCCTTTTTCCAGTGCAGGCTGTGACCATCGTGGAGACCCTTCCCATCTCCCCCTGCTGAGATGTTTTGCGGGGGGGACGGACGGACAGGGGGAGACACTTTGGGGCAGAGCTTACTGGTCGATTCGTAGGGGCTGTGTACATTCTCCAAGTGGCACTGGAGCTGGAAGGGCGTAGAAAACTGCCGGTAACAATGCTGGCAGATGGTGTGGACGTCCACCTCACCGTTCTGCTGATCCAGCTCGACGTGGTGCTTCATGTGGTTCATAAACCTGGAGGCGTGGGGGAAAGGAGCAGACGTTTCTGTGGTTACTTCAAGCGGGGGAGAAATCTCTTCCTGCCTGTTTCCCCTTGCTGCTCACTGCAGGCAGCAGCTCCGAGTGCGAAGTGTGCCTCTCTGAATATTGATTGTTGGGGAGTGTTGGCATTGGGCTTGTGTCCTGCACGTGGGCTTCCCGGAAGAGGCACTCTGGCTGGCCATTGTGGGAAAGGGGATGCTGGATGGAGATGGGTCCCCTTTGGCCTTTGCAAATCCTCAAACGGGACCCGAGCAGAAGAGCCTTATTCCCTCCTGCAGTTCCCAGCAACTGGGATCCAGAAACATGACTGCTTCTGTCCGTGGAGACAGAGCATGGCCATCAAGGCTAGCGGCCAAACACAACAGATAAACAACCTTAAAGTGGGCTGGCTCTCTTTAAGAGTGGCGAGTCTGTGGCTCTCCAGCTGATGTTGGACTGCAAAAGCACCCCCCCCCCAGCATCTTCCTGAGGGCCACACCTCCTCCTGCTGCTGCTGGCTTTGCCACAGCCCTTTCTCCCTCCCCTCCCTGACAACGCTTCACCCATCGCCGTTTACCGGATGTTGTTTTTGAGCCTCTTGGTGCAGTGCGGGCAGCGGAAGGACGTTGGCACCTTGGGGAAGTTGAGCAGCTGGTTCACCTTCCCGCCGTCCCGGCCGTAGTAGAAGTCGTCCACCAGCATTATCAGCTTGCTCTGCGCCCCGTCGCCCGTGCCGTCGCTGTGCTCAGAGACTTTGGCTGGCGGCGAGAGGGCGGGGATGGGGGTGGAGGAGGGGGGCGAAGCGACGGCGGCTGCTTTCTCCGGGGAAGGGGGCTTGGGGACTTGGATATTTGGTTCAGACTCCAGGGGCTTCCCTTTCTTCAGGAACTCCACCATTTCAGGGCAGCAGTACTGAGGAAAGAAGGAGGAGGTCCTCGAGTTAAGGTTAATATATGAATGAAAGACGAGAGCTACTGGATCAGGCCAGCCCAGCATCCTGTTCTCACAGTGGCCTACCAGATGACTCTGGGAAACCTGTGAGAAGGATCTGAGTACAAGAGCACACTCCCGTCCGTTCCAGCAACTAGTATTCAGAAGCATCCCTGCCTCCAACTGTGGATTTGCTTAAACAAAGGTCCTTTCGCCTTTCAGTCCTGAATCTCACTGCCTATCAACTTTGCAGGGTGACATCACCACCGCCCCACTCCCTGAACTCCCAGTTTTTTTAGCAACAGCCATCGACCTGAGCTTCTGCTCTGGGCAGACACCATAGTCCTTTGACTCTATTCACGGCTGCCAGCAGGGTGTAACGCTGCAATGGCCTTCATCTCATAATTCGGGAAGGGGGTTACTTACACACATATGGCCTCTTAAAGCTTCAGTGACTCTAAACTGGGCATTGCACCGGGGACAGACTTTCCGCCCGCTGTCCTGCAGGTCGAAGGCGGGGATGGGGGAGGAGCTGACTGTAATGGGAAGAAAAAAGGAGAAAAGGTCATGGCTAGCATCCAAAAGCCCTGCAACTACCTTTTTGGACTTCTCACTTGGGCTGGTCACCTTTTTCCTTTCCTTCCCCCGGATCTCCCTTCCCACCCTATGTAACAATGGAGGACAGGCTGTCAACCCTCCCATAGTGCACCCCTATCTCTTTCATGCACACAGGAGTGGAATTGGGAGGGGATATTTGCATGGCACCACCCCCAGAGTGAGTGGGAGGAGTCACCCACCTGATACCCTCCTCCATCACTAGGGAATTCCAGTTTTCTGTGCAATGGGCGGAAGTGAAGCTTGATGCTGTGGTTTGGGACAAAGTGACAGTCGGAACCTGCCCAAGCCCAGGCTGCTGGCAGAGCTTACCTTTCTGTGATGAAGACTCCGAGATGCCTGCTCTCTGGGGGACATGGGCCGGGCTGTTGTTGGAGACCACAATGGGGCCCGAGCTCTGGCCGAGGGAAGGGACCGTGTTCAAGGTGTTCACCAGCTTTGCCACCTCGTTGCTGTTCTCCCCCGTCACCCCGGGCCTTTTCACCGTCACGAAACTTGCAATGCTCACTGTCAGGGAAACAAGCGTTTTTGAGTTGAAGAACAGGGAGATGGAGCAGAACGCTTTAATTATTGTTGTTAGATGGAGAAAGCAGGAGAGGGCTGGTAAGCTTTCAAGGTATGTTACAGGGCAGGCAAAGCAGTTAATAGAAAAACATTAACCATATTCCCTTTGGAAATATAGACCCAAGCGATTTCTGCGTTTTGGTAACAAAATGCAGGAAGCGCATTCCTTCCACACACACACACCCTTTCAAAAGAGATGAATCGGTAGACAGAGCAGCTGCTTTGCATGCAGAAGGTCCCAGGTTCAACCCCAGGCTGAGCTGGGGAAAGGACTCCCATCTGCTGCCAGTCAGTGTAGACAATTCTGAGATAGACGGAGCAAAGGTCTGACTTGATATAAAGCAGCATCCTAAGTTTCTTGGAATGAAAGACAGATAAAGGCTTGCAAGAGTGAGAGACGTATCCTGTAAGCCTGCTGAAATGGCAGGGACAGGAAAGCCATGGTCTACCCCTTCCCTCTTGCAGACTGCATTTTAATATCACTTTATTTCCCTCCTTTGACTTGACATCTAAGGACTAGTAATAAGCAACTGGAGAACATTGGAGCCCATTGATCATCGGCTTTTGGATGGATTGACTTAAATACCTTTTGTATATATGGAAGCGAGGTGTTATTAACAGGGATGTTGCAGGGACAATGTTAATAAGCAGGAGCTACTGGGCTGAGGTGCCCCGGGTTCAAATCCCTGCTTACTGGGTGACCTTGGGCCCATCTTTTCTCAGCCTGAACAATCTCACAGGTTTCTTGTGTGAGGGATGAAATGGTGGCAGTGGGATCATGTATGTGCTATCCCTGAGTTCTCCAGCGGAAGGTTTTCTTCTTCCCTCCCCATCCCTTTTTCCTTTTGTGCCATGCCTTTTCAGGCTGTAAACCTGAGAGGCAGGGATTGCGGCATTGTCACCTTTTCCAACTGAAGAGTAAATGCATAGATGCTTTGAATAATTTTTTTAAAATGTAATTAACAAATAGTCTTGTAATGCACTGGTTAAAAAAAAACATTAATCGACACAAGCTGTTTTTCTTATATTTGCTTACTTTCACATTTTGCCCTTCCCTGGAGTAGAGCGGAAGTGTTTTTCCTTAGCCCACCTCCCAATCAGATGGACAAACACAGAGCATTTGCTGTGCCATGAGCCCCACATAATGCAGGGGCCGCAGCAAAACCCAGGGGCCACAATGTTTCCCAGCTCCTACAGACAATTGAGGACCAAAGTAATACCATTTTTCTTTTTCTTTCATTTTTAGTTTCCCTCTCCACGGGAAGTCTTACCTAATTTGGGGTTAGTAGCTTGAGTGGACTGCCCTGGCTGCTGTACAGTTAACTGTCCCAGTGCGGTTGGCTGTGCTGGAGTAGGAGTGGTGGTGGTGGAGGAGGTGCTGGGAGAGGACTTACTTTGCGGTTGGGCCTGGGACTGCGGTACTGTGCTCCGGATGGTAAGGGTGGCTGGAATGACCGTCGTGAACGTGTTGGAAGACGGCCGGACCGGCATGGCCGGACCAGGTCTCACCTGGGCCATTTGGGAGAAAACCTGAGGGACGCCGACTGCAGGCTTCACAAACTGGGTGCCTGGGGCTGCAAAGGAAAGGAGGGCACAGTTACCGTCCCGTCGTTCCTCGAGACTCTCCTAAAACAAAACTTATTAAGGAGGTACCATTCCTCCGATGGATCAAATCAGTCAGCTTGTTCATTTCCATTAATTCTAGAAATTCTAATCAGTTCCAGGAGACTCTCCTGGAAAAATTATTACTGCTGTTATAAGGAAGTGCCCTTCCACTTATGGGGCAAATCAGTCAACTTGCCCATTTATGCTAACTCAAGGCACTTTAGAGCCATCTCCCTATAGATGGAATAGGAAAGTCTCTCAATTTCTCGCTGCGATTAACCAGGGTTTTTGTTTTGTGTGGTTTTTTTTATTTTTACTAAATACATGTATCCTGCAAACACACCATCCTCAATCCAATTAAAAGTTACAGACACTGGTCAAGAGGTGGCCATACTTTGTAGATCATTGCAATAGGAATCTAGGAAATATTAAGCTTGGAAGACATTTATTACCTGCCCTTCACCCTAAGGTCCAAGGGCGGGTTACAACACTAAAACACAATATTAAAAACAGTTTAAAACAACTTGCTCATATTGGCAGAAATATTATTTGTACAATTCTCTAAAACAATTACATATTGGGCTGTTGATGTTTGATAAGATTTAAAAACGGATTTTAATGTTCTTATTTTTAATGTCTGTATGACACAAACTGCACAGGCTGAAACCAGGGGTGGCGGGAGATCACCTGTGGTCCTCTAATTGCTGATGGACCACAACTCCCAGCAGCCCCAGCAATTAGAACGGTCATTGGGCAGGGATGAGGGGCCGGGAGTCCAGCAACATTTGGAGGGCCACAGATGTTCCCCACCCATAATCCATAAGAAGGCAGTCTTCCCTACCCCCAGCATGGAAAATGCGCTCTCTCTTTTCTCTTGCTTTTAACAGAAGTACGCAGGAAAAAAACCCTGCAGACTTTAAGCCATGACTTCGGTCAGCCATGAATCCTGGTTTACCATGCAGTGCAAACTGGTTTTGTGGCTGAGACCTGGTGCGGCCCCCACTCTCCCTCCACCTCCTGCTACCCTCTTTCTACTCCTGTACTTTTTGTCCCGCCTTTGATAAGCCTGCCCTCGCGCTGCATTTTTTGTAAACCCATATGAGGCAGAAAGATGCTAGATAAGCGAACCTCTAGGATTATATATATATGAAGGTAATATATTCATCACACTTTCTTTGGCTAAAGAGACACAGGTGCATAGGAGCTCTGTACCTTCAAAGGAGGCGGGGCTGGGATTACGGAAGCCCCTCCCACTGAAGGTGGCAGCAAAAACGTGAAGCTTTTTGCATAGCCCTGCCTCTGCAGCCCATACTCTGGTGCTGGAGGGAAATTTCCTGGGTCTCTTTTCTTCCCTTTTGACACCTACTGGCCCAGCAGCCTGACCCCTCCTCACTTTCACCGTTCCAGCCTCTGCTTTACCTGGGACAAGGGTAATGGGCCGCACTGTCTGGCCTTGTTGTACATTCAGGACAATCCCAACCTGGTTCATCGCGTTCTGCACAGGCCGGACGTTTCGCACGGGGAAACCCTGCAACGCGCAAGCAAAAAGAAGTGGCTTTAGCAGGCTTATCTCAACAGCAGGCTTGGGGGCAGACAATGAGGATTGCTGCATGCTGCAATTCCACAGGGACTAAGGGACCTGAGTAGGCTTGTCTAAACACAAACATTTTTAGCATTTAAGTTAAATACAAATTGTACAGATAAATTAATTGTGCAGAAATTTTTTACATAGAATTGTTCAGTCTGGCACCGTATTATAGAGGTTTCTGAATTATTATAACATTGAGTAAAAAGTGTACACAGCTCTGGGGATGAGTGGCTTCTCTTAACATTTCAGTCAGCTCATTGATCAAGGTGTCACCCTGCTGGCCCAGTCAAAGTCTACCACGGAACACAGTGACAGGCCAATGGTACCATCCACCAGCTCCAAATGTGAAAAAGAAATAAATGAACTACACATCTGCATAAAAACAAACCAGGAATGTGCCAGGTACTCATAAAGAGTTATCAGCAGAAGAAGAGCTCTGTCGGATCCTCAATGTGGCAACATACAGAGTGGTCCAAAAGTATACTCCTTTAGAATCCACTTTCTTTGTGCGTGACTCAAGTTCGCCGTCATCATTCACAATAACAGTATAATAATCCTTTAATCTGACTCCACTATTCTTTCCAACTGCCAGCCTGAAATTTAACTGCCACTTTGTTGTGTGTCAGTGATGTGTACCCATATAATCTGTTGTGATGAATTTCACTGATTCAACTGTATACCTACTTTGCGGCCACCCTGTACTTCCTGCAAGAGCCAATGAGATGCCTTTGGAAAACCCATAAACTGGGCAAGAAGGGGGGTGCATACCCTATTGACTGCCCCCCCCCCAGCAACTGGTATCGAGAGGTAGAAGAGGTGCTGCCCCTCCCTCACCTGAGTCGTGATGAAGATGGGCTGACTGGTCACCGGGGAATTGGTCACATGGTTGGCGTTCTGCATGACCTGCACAGGCCGGAGGACTGGTTGGGTCATCACTGTGCTGAGGCCAGAGCCTGGGTTCTGCGTGAGGATCAGAGGCTGCCCGCCTTGCTGAACGAGAGGAGTCCCAGCTGGACAAAAGAGAAGGACAAGTGGGCAAAATCATCATTGTCACATGCCCTACAACTTCCAACTTCAGATCAGCTTTGCCACTTCAGGGCCAAACAGTGGCTTGGAGGACTGGTGGTGGAGTCAGATGCAAAATGGCGCTCCAGCAGGATGGAGCCAATTATCTACTGCATATACATTGGGAATCCCAAGATTATTTGAGGGAAAATACAACTGCTTAAAGTGGCATCAGAGAGCATGAATGTGGCAAATGTGAAAGTGGGTCATTTACTTAATTGGCAGGTTTGGTACTGGCCACAGAATCCCATTTTCCTTGGCAAAGTATTAGGGTGAGTGGGATATCTGAAGTGTGTGGCCTGCAGATCCCAACACTCGCCCCCAAACCAGGATCCTCCCATCCAAAGCCTCTCCCCTTACCGCTGTTGTTAGCAAAAAGCGTCACCAGCGTCTTCTTTGTGCTGTCGCTGTTGGGTCCTCCACTGCCGCTGACTGAGGTGGAGGTTGTGAGGCCGCCACCAATGGATGCGTGAGCGACGATCGGCATTGGGGTGGCAACTGGCTGCACGCTCACCGAAACTGCCGGGAAGGAAATTCAAAATGGTTTACTGCCTGCAGGTACGGACAGAGAGGACATCCACATGGCTTAGCTCCTTGTGCAGAAACACTTAGTGACAATGACTGACACCAGGAAGGCACCTTCACTCTTATTCCTTTCGGCACCTGCTAAAAAAACCATTTTTGTTTAGGCAAAGTCTATCTAGACATCTGGTATTTAGCTCATCATTGATTTTAATTATTGTTTTAATGTTTTAAACAGTTCCCTTTAACTATTCTTACTGGTAATTTCATTGTGATGAGGCTGCATTTTAATATTTTAATGTTTCAATATTTCAATTGTTGTATTTTAATCTTGTTTTTAAGTTGTATTCATTCAACTTGTTTTTATTATTGCTTGTTAGCTGCCCTGAGCCCGGGCTTGGCTGGGGAGGGCGGGGTATAAATACAAATTATTATTATTATATTATTATTATATTTATTATTATTATTATTATATTTTTTATTATTATTATTATTATTATTATTATTATTATTATTATTATTATCATCTTATTTCTGTAAACCACTTTGAGATTTTTTGCTCTTTCTTACAATGAAGCAGTAAATAAATTTTGTGGGGAAAAGTAAGTATCTGCCAACAATGAAAGGCTCTGGATCTGAAAACCAGTGCAGCAGCACTGGAAGGGAACTAACAGGATGGAATGGTCCTCCATACCAAATAAATGAATGAATGAATGAATGAATGAATGAATGAATGAATGAATGAACTTACTGAAAATAAAAAAAAAATCCCTGCAGACAGAAAATCAGTATATGATGGAGCCTTATCTCACTCCACTACACTAGTTGTCTATATGCAAGGACTCCTTCTTTATTAGAGGAGAATCCAAACAGATGAATGAACCCCCACCTTCACAGCATGAAGAGTGATCCTCCACTGAAAGTAAACAAACCAATAATCCCAGCGCAGAGAAAATTAGCATGTCATGGCTGAGGGTGAAAGGTGATAGCTTTCTACATGCAGGGACATATTTGGTTTCCTGTGTAGAAGCAGGCTGGAAATGTCCCTACCTGAAAGTCTGGAGAGCTGCCGCCAGTTGGCGTAGATAATGCTAGATGGACAAATGGTCTGGTATGATATAGGGCAGCTTCCTATTGACCTCTCCAGAACCATGGGGATTGGAATATTGCTATTATTTTTAAGGGAAGGTCCACAGCCTGGTGGTGGGTCATCTGCTTTGCATGCAGAAAGTCCTAGGTTCAAACTTCGGCATGTTCAGGTAAGGCTTTGGAAAGACATATTGTCTGAAACTCTGGAGAACTGAAACAGTCAGTGTAGATGATGCTGAGCTAGATGGGGCCAAAGGTTTAGAGAATAGCTTCTCTCTCTGTCTCTCATAACCTTAGAACTTGGGGATATCCAATGAAGTTGAACACTGGAAGGCTCAGGACAGATAGAAGGTAAAGGGACCCCTGACCATGAGGTCCAGTCGTGACCGACTCTGGGGTTGCGGCGCTCATCTCGCTTTATTGGCCGAGGGAGCCGGCGTACAGCTTCCAGGTCATGTGGCCAGCATGACTAAGCCGCTTCTGGCGAACCAGAGCAGCGCACGGAAACGCCATTTACCTTCCTGCTGGAACGGTACCTATTTATCTACTTGCACTTGGACGTGCTTTCGAATTGCTAGGTTGGCAGGAGCAGGGATCGAGCAACGGGATCTCACCCCGTCGCGGGGATTCGAACCGCCGACCTTCTGATCAGCAAGTCCTAGGCTCTGTGGTTTAACCCACAGCGCCACCCGCGTCCCTCTCAGGATAGATAAAATAAAGTATTTCTTCATGCAGTGCATAGACTATGGAACTCGCTCCCACAGGAGGCAATGATAGCCACCAAGCTGGATGGCTTTAAGAGAGGTCTGGACAAATTCTTGAAGGACAAGGACATCAATGGTTACCAGCCAGAATGGCTAGGCTCTGCCTCCACAGACAGAAGCAGCAATGCTTCTTGAATACCAGTTCCTGGAAGCCACAGGAGAGGAGAAGACTCTTGTGTTTGAGTCTTGCTTACAGGTTTCCCACCGGAATCCAGTTAGGCACCGTGAGAACAGGCCATTGGCCTGATCCAGCAGGGTTGTTCTTATGTAAAAAGTGAAGGTAAAGGTACCCCTGCCCGTACGGGCAGTCTTGACAGACTCTGGGGTTGTGCGCCCATCTCACTCAAGAGGCCAGGGGCCAGCGCTGTCCACAGATACTTCCGGGTCACGTGGCCAGCGTGACAAAGCTGCATCTGGTGAGCCAGCGCAGCACACGGAACGCCGTTTACCTTCCTGCTGGTAAGCGGTACCTATTTATCTACTTGCAGCCGGGGGTGCTTTCGAACTGCTAGGTTGGCAGGCGCTGGGACCGAGCAGCGGGAGCGCACCCCGCCATGGGGATTCGATCCGCCGACCTTTTGATCAGCAAGTCCTAGGCGCTGAGGCTTTTACCCACAGCGCCACCCGCGTCTGTTCTTATGCACTGTTCTTATGTACCTGCAATCATATAGCTCAGAAAAAGATCGAACATCTCACCAGCTGCTTCTCAGAATCTAAGACCCAAGTCTCACATACCAATCTCAAATTGAAGCTATTCTTTATATCAGCCAGAAGGCAAGGAAGGTGCAAATCAGAACAGCCAGACAAGAAGACAAGCTATTAAATGTGCCAATCTGTTACACCCACAAGGATATTAATAGCTAGGGAAGGAATAATGGGGTTTCCCCCCCCAGT
This sequence comes from Podarcis muralis, assembly GCF_964188315.1. Taxonomy (NCBI): domain Eukaryota; kingdom Metazoa; phylum Chordata; class Lepidosauria; order Squamata; family Lacertidae; genus Podarcis; species Podarcis muralis. Next base: position 2,954,688 of record NC_135670.1, read on the forward strand.
GTCTTTGAATGTAAGACTAAAGAACAGAGACTGAATTCCATTGGTAAAGGGGTTGAAGATAAAACTACCAATATCATAGCATTCTTATACAACTCTATAGTGGAACCCCACTGGGAAACAGTTCTGGTTAGTTACCACACCTCAAAAAGGATATTGTAGAGCCAGAAAAGGGCAAGCAAAATAACCAGGACTATGTGTGCAATACTGGACCAACTCTCTTTCCAGGAAAGGTTACAACATTTAAGGCGCTTTAAGTTGGGAAAAGGGGTGAATAAGGGACGTGATAGAACTGCATAAAACAATACATGCTGTGGAGAAAGTGGATAAGGGTATGTTTTTCTTGCTATCTCATAATACTGAAACTCAGGGCTATCCAAGCAAGCTGAATTGGGGGAGATTAAGGACAGACAAAAGGAACGACTTCTTCAAACAGTGCACAGTTTAACTGTGGAGTTCACAACCACAAGAAGGGGTGATGGCCACCAACTTAAGACAGCTTTAAAAGGGGACTGGCCAGATTCATGGAAGAATAATGCTATCAAAGGCCCGCTAACCACAACAGCTTTGTACAACTACCTTCCACTGCTGGGAGACAGGATGTCTTTGAATACCAAGTTATAAATGGGGAGAGGTGCTGTCACACACAGGTGTTGCTTGTGGGCTTCTCAAGGGCACCTGGCTATGATTATTATTTATTAACTGTGTGCATTTCTCCCACCAAAGTCTTTAAGGTGACTTGCAAGATACAAAATAGGAAATACAATTTAAAAATCCATAAATACAACCGCATAGGAATATCAACGGCCATTTTACAAAGCTGTGCGAAAAGGGTTCCCATAAACAACATTAAAATCTGTCAGCAGAAGAAAGATGATAACTCCCCAAACCCTAAAAACCACATCACTGTTGAAATTAATAGAACTGCTAACGTTTAGTGAAAAGCCAGGGAGCTTACTTGCCAGGAAGTATGGCTGGAGAAGAGTACTGGAACTCTCTGCTCCGCTAAGACTTGACAAGCCTTTTGCTAGTACAGTCATATCACGGGTTGAATATGCTTCATGTTGAGCGTGTTCGAGTTGTGCTCCACAGTAACCCGGAAGTAACGGAGCGCATTACTTCTGGGTTTTGCCACTTGCGCATGCGCTCAAAATGACGTCACGTGCATGCGCAAAGCGGCGCAAAGCGACACGCGCATGCGCAGACGTGTCGTCACTAGTTACATTTGCTTCTGTATGCGAATGGGGCTCTGGAACGGATCCCATTCATATCCAGAGGTACCACTGTAATGAGGATAATTCTGGAAGGACCACAGCTCAGTGGCAGAACATCTGCTTTGCATGCAGAAGGTCCCAGGTTCAACCCCACCCCCTGGCATTGCCAGGTAGGGCTGGGAATGTCTTGTCTGGGAAGACACAAGATCTGCCCACTCTGGAAGAATGGCAGATGCAACTGATAGACTATATGGAATTGGCAGAAATGACTGGCAGAATCCGAGACCTGGGAGAAGAGCTAGTGGAAGAGGACTGGAAGAAATTTAAAGACTACTTGCAAAAGCATTGTAAATTGTATGAATGTTAGAATGATGCAGGATATAAAGATAATACGGCATTAGTGACATAGCTGAAAGGAGTATGCAAAAACTGGTTTATAAGAACAAAGGTGAAGTTAGAATAATATTATGTCAAACTTAAATAACTGATAATAAAGGGAAAAATTGGAGACATAATAGTTGAAATGTATAATATAAAATAAGATTTGAAAGAAGGTGAAGCATTGCTGAATAAGATTCTGTAAAAGGGAACACAGAAAAGGGAGATGTGAGGGAGTCGGGAAGGAGGGTTATGAAAATAATATCTAAGAAATTGGTTTTTGATGTCTTTTTGATGTCTTTTTTCTTCTACTTTGTATGGGGGGTTTTTTACTGTACTCTTTTTCTTTTTTGGCTTTTTTGATTGATTGTGATGGTGTTTTTTCTTTTTGGTTGTGAATGTGAAGTTTGTTTTATTGTCTAAAACTTTAATAAATATCTTTTTTTTAAAAAAAGGGAATGTCTTGTCTGAAACCCTGCAGAGCAACTAGAGTCAGCGTGGAGTCAGAGTTATACAGATCAATGCTGTCTGGGTATAAGGCAGCTGCCCATGTTTCTCTTATGAATTAATTGTCAAATTCCAGGAAACTCTTGTTCCATGCCCACCTGGAAGTGACATACATAAAGGCTCAATTCATGCATTGTGAAAATGGTGAGACACAAAAGCAATATTTCTTTTTTTAAAAAAGCATTTGGAAAATGAATGCTGCAGTACATCAGATTGGAAGGCAGATGAATTATTTAAACTGGGTATGGATGGCATACCACCCGAAATGAAAACTGCCAAGCAACGTAATGTAGAATTTGTGTATCATCTTACACGAGTTTTGCTTTGTTTTTTTAAAGAAAGAAAGGAAAAGGATCGTTACCTGTTGCGGTTTTGTCAACCGAATTGTAATCTTCAACCACAGAGTCCTCGATCACATCGCTGATTTTCTGCCACGGCTCCAGCTCCTCCTCCTCACATTCCATAAATAGGTCTGTGTCCGCCATCCTGGGGGTGGGGGAGAAAAAAAATAAAATTTGTCAATCTGTCTTTTGCGGGGAAAGGAAGAACTGAGGCCTAAGCCAGGAAAACATATGCTATCGGTCCAATGGAATGGTTCTCAAACTTCCTTCCCTCTGGGAACTCTCTCCACATTCAATGAATGTAAGAAGAGTCCTGCTAGATCATCTCAGTGGCTGAACAGATGCAAATAAGAAGTCCACATAAGGTGGACATGAGCACAAGGACACTCTTCCCTCCACACCCCGTTTCCAGCAACTGACAGGCACAATGCCTCTGACAGTAGTGGTTTTAGAATTCCTTACGCATTCTAGCGGCCCCCAATTCTTGATCCTGCTGGGAAGTGTTCAACACCTGCCTAAAAGGTAAAGGTAAAGGTACCCCTGCCCTTACGGGCCAGTCTTGACAGACTCTAGGGTTGTGCGCTCATCTCACTCTAGAGGCCGGGAGCCAGCGCTGTCCGCAGATACTTCTGGGTCACGTGGCCAGCGTGACGAAGCTGCTCCAGCGAACCGGCACCAGAGCAGCACACGGAAACGCCGTTTACCTTCCCGCTAGTAAGCGGTCCCTATTTATCTACTTGCACCCGGGGGTGCTTTCGAACTGCTAGGTTGGCAGGCGCTGGGACCGAGCAACGGGAGCGCACCCCGCCGCGGGGATTCGAACCGCCGACCTTTCGATCGGCAAGCCCTAGGCGCTGAGGCTTTTACCCCAGCGCCACCCGCGTCCCCTTCAACACCTGCCTAAGGCTGGTCAAATACCAGCCCTGCCTGTGTACTGAGATTGTTGGAAGGATCTCTTCTCTGTATTCCACCACTGGGGGAACGTGGCTATGTGGTAGTGCATGGCGGAGCCTTCAATGTGGTGGCTTCCCAAATGGGGACAGCCCTTCCCTTACAGGTAGAGCCAGTTCCAGGAGCATTACCATTTCACCCAGGCATGCCAAGTTTTGTAAAGTTGATGGTTGTTTTAACCTGCTCTATTTTTCAATGGTATATTTCAGCATGTTGTTTATTATTTGTTTGTTTTTATCTGTGCCCCACCAGAGAACAGATGAGAGGACAGATTACAAATATTATTTAATAACTAAAGTAAAGAGGAAATATTGTCAGATCTTCCACAAAGCCATGATGCTGAATGTGTTTGAGGAATTGGCCCAATGCCTATTTAGAACAACTGCTAAACTGAAAGTTTAAAAACTGGCTTTGTGTTGTTGTTTTTTAAATACTTGCTGTTACTTTGTTTTGCTTCAGTCATTTAAATTGTAACTGTATGTTAGCTGTGATACATACTGTCACATTTATATAGCTCTGAAAGAATTATTATTAGTACTTCATTTCATGAATATTACAACAAAATACCCATCAAACCAAATTATGACACTGCGGGAACTCTTTAACTCAGGGGTCAGCAACCTTTTTCAGCCATGGGCCAGTCCACCGTCCTTCAGACCATGTGGTGGGCCGGACTATATTTGGGGGGGGGGGGAATATGAACAAATTCCTATGCCTCACAAATAACCCAGAGATGCATTTTAAATAAAAGGACACATTCTACTCATGTAAGAACACCAGGCAGCCCCTACAAATAACCCAGAGATGCATTTTAAATAAAAGCACACATTCTACTCATGTAAAAACACACTGATTCCCAGACCGTCCACGGGCCGGATTTAGAAGGCGATTGGGCTACATCCGGCCCCCAGGCCTTAGGTTGCCTACCCTGCTTCAACTGGTGCCAAGATAACATTCCTTCTACAGTGGTGCCTCGCAAGACGAAATTAATCCGTTCCGCGAGTCTCTTCGTCTTGTGGTTTTTTCGTCTTGCGAAGCATGGCTATTAGCGGCTTAGCGGCTATTAACGGCTTAGCGGCTTTAAGAAAAAGGAAACAAACTCACAAGAACTCGCAAGACGTTTCGTCTTGCGAAGCAAGCCCATAGGGAAATTCATCTTGCGGAACGACTCAAAAAACGGAAAACCCTTTCGTCTAGCGAGTTTTTCGTCTTGCGAGGCATTCGTCTTGCAGGGCACCACTTTATCTAGTTCTTATTTTCAACAAACGAGGAGTACAGAAAAGAAGAAATGTTCCTAAAACGACGCTTTGAAAGAGCGAAGGTGATCAAAGAAACACAAGGATTTTACGGCTTATTCCCATCTACATCCAGTTCAACAGAAATTGTGACCGAGGTGTTACTCCTTTAGCAGTGAGAGTGAGAAGTTCGACACTGAAGGAGGTACAAAATCTCCGGTTATGGCTGAGATAACTGGGTATGTGACCCGTGAATACAATAAAACATGGTGGTTGACCTATGTGCCGTCGGTGGACTATTGAGACTACTGAAAGTGAAGAAGGAACTGTGACCTTCTTTAACCCACCAGGCACAGTATCATCATCTGTTTACCCATCTAGCCGGGATGCTCTTAAGGCAGGGCGAGCACAAGTTCCAACAAGGGTCAACCAAGAACTGCAACTGGCCGCACTTACACTTTGACAAAAAATGAAATGTTGTGTTGCTACAAATGCTCTTTAAAAGTGTTTGGTGTGAAGTATAAATAATGGAAGAATAAATGTTTTCAGACCCGTTTCATGTGTAAGGTTTCCACACACACCCCCCATAATTTAGTTTGATATGCATTTTGTTGTAATGTTCATGAAATGAAGCACTAACAATAATTCTTTCAAAGCAATTCTATAACGTGTCAGCAACCTATCACTCCACCTTGGAACATGTTTTTAAAAGAAAAGCCTGACTAGCTTTTCAGATACCTTATAATTGCATAACTTTCTAAAGAAATGCCCGGAGTAACTGATATTATAGTCTGAAGTCTTGTTTCTTCTGTTATATTTTACTCCAAGAAGACCCATTTATCCTAAATAGAACCTAGTAAGGCAGACATGTATGTACAGAATGTTTTTTCCAATGTGATCCCATTAAGAGCCCAAGATGAAATTTTGCAGGTAGATCTTGTTGTTGTTGTTTAGTCATTTAGTCATGTCCGACTCTTCGTGACCCCCTGGACCAGAGCACGCCAGGCACTCCTGTCTTCCACTGCCTCCCGCAGTTTGGTCAAACTCATGCTGGTCGCTTCGAGAACACTGTCCCACCATCTCGTCCTCTGTCGTCCCCTTCTCCTTGTGCCCTCAATCTTTCCCAACATCAGGGTCTTTTCCAGGGAGACTTCTCTTCTCATGAGGTAGCCAAAGTCTTGGAGCCTCAGCTTCAGGATCTGTCCTTCCAGTGAGCACTCAGTGCTGATTTCCTTAAGAATGGATAGGTTCGATCTTCTTGCAGTTCATGGGACTCTCAAGAGTCTCCTCTAGCACCATAATTCAAAAGCATCAATTCTTCGGCAATCAGCTTTCTTTATGGTCCAGCTCTCACTTCCATACATCCCTACTGGGAAAACCAAAGCTTTTACTATACGGACCTTTGTTGGCAAGGTGATGTCTCTACTTTTTAAGATGCTGAGGGAGATCTTAGAAATATTAAATAATCAATACAATATTTTTTGAAAAAGCTTAATCATTAATTTTTAATCACTTTTTAAATTTTGTAACTTAAATCTAAAATTTAAAGTAAGTCCATCTTTTGACATATCATATTAAAGCCCATGAAGTTCTGAAGAAATTGGTGTTTTAGTTTTGACGTATCTCAATGCTGGGTTGAGCTTTTAAGATTTTTGTGTACTCCAACAAAGCCAAAATTGTCTTTTTAAAAAAAAAATTCCAAACCCTCATAACTCACAAATGGGATGAGATAAAAAGCTAAAATTTTAGATTTAAACTTTGTTTTGATCATTCAACAAGTGTAGAAAATATTAAGAAAATTGGATGACAAGGTAAAAAAGTTGGATCACTTGATATGGAATGAACCAGCCGAGGTGCCACATCCAAAAAGGTGTTCTCATTGGTAGAGAGAGAAAGTGGCAAAGAAGAACCATCCCGTGAACTCTCTCTGCATTCAAAGCTTGCTGACATGGTTCAAAGTTATAAACGATTCACTGCAATTGTATTTTGCTTGTTTGAAGCAAAATTTCACAATGCTGTAAACAGTTAACAGATTTGTTGGGATTCCCCCCCCCCCCCTGTAATTAACACTAAAGCCTAAACCTATTGATAATTCAATGTTATGTTGTTGTTGCTCTAATTTAATGCTTGAGAGTTATTTGACTGGCTAAATGTCCAGCTTCTCCAAATGCTACAATTCTAACCATTCTAGAGGAGGAGGCTTTATTGTTATTATTACTTAATTCATACTCCCTAAACAAAAAATTATATTCACGGGGCAGCTAAAAAATGTCCTCTTAATGGATGAGTTTTGCCATACTTCGTGCTATTCTTCCATATACGTAGCATTACATTTGCAAAACAAAGTTGATGTTTACTCCGGTTTTTTTGATTAGAAAGCTCAACTAGCTCTGCTCCAGCCAGCCAGCCTGATCTGACCCATATGCTGCTTGGCCGGATCTACGACAATGCCATGATAGCAGCAGGCCTGAATGATGACCCCCTGGCCAATAGTGAACTGGCTGAACAAGCTCCTTGACAAAGCCCTGGACATTCACTGGGAGTCCGGGCTCTCTAAGTAAAGACTTTAAAGCTCAACAACTTTCAGGGTGTCCTAGTTTTTAGTTTCTGAAATATGGCAACCCTAGTAGTTTCAATTTTAATGGGTTGTCTGCAACCAAATTTTACCCAAAGTAGACCTACTAAAATTAATGGACCTAAGTTAGTCTTAAGGGATGTGGGTGGTGCTGTGGGTTAAACCACAGAGCCTAGGACTTGCCGATCAGAAGGTTGGCGGTTTGAATCCCTGCGACGGGGTGAGCTCCCATTGCTCGGTCCCAGCTCCTGCCAACCTAGCAGTTCGAAAGAACGTCAAAGTGCAAGTAGATAAATAGGTACCGCTCCGGCGGGAAGGTAAATGGCGTTTCCGTGCGCTGCTCTGGTTCGCCAGAAGCAGCTTAGTCATGCTGGCCACATGACCCGGAAGCTGTACGCCGGCTCCCTTGGGCAATAAAGCGAGATGAGCGCCGCAACCCCAGAGTCGGTCATGACTGAACCTAATGGTCAGGGGTCCCTTTACCTTTACCTTAAGTTAGTCATGTCTATTAATTTCAATTGGACCATAAAGAAGGCTGATCGCCGAAGAATTGATGCTTTTGAATTATGGTGCTGGAGGAGACTCTTGAGAGTCCCATGGACTGCAAGAAGATCAAATGCATCCATTCTTAAGGAAATCAGCCCTGAGTGCTCACTGGAAGGACAGATCCTGAAGCTGAGGCTCCAACACTTTGGCCACCTCATGAGAAGAGAAGTCTCCCTGGAAAAGACCCTGATGTTGGGAAAGATTGAGGGCACAAGGAGAAGGGGACGACAGAGGACGAGATGGTTGGACAGTGTTCTCGAAGCTACAAACATGAGTCTGACCAAACTGCGGGAGGCAGTTGAAGACAAGAGTGCCTGGCGTGCTCTGGTCCATGGGGTCACGAAGAGTCGGACACGACTAAACGACTAAACAACACCAATAATTTCAATGTGTCTACTACTCTATTGCTATATTATTTCAACAATTTGCATACCGTTTAATCACAGTCATCTCTAAGCAACGTGCAAGAGAATTTGAATGGACAGTTTCCATTTTAGCTGGTTGTGTTTGTTTGCATGATTCATTTTATTATTCCTATGTGCTTTTAACCAGCTCGAAACTGGCATGGAAGTCACCATTGCAGATGCTGCTTTGGTTGGAAAGATGTTGTAGCAAGCAACTAAAAATGAATACAGAGACTTTTGCCATTCGGCCTCCTGCCTTTCAACTCTTCAGATAACACCTCTTGGCTTAAATTCCACCTTCTTGTGGATGATTCCATTTCCTACCTCATTAAACTTTTACTCTCTGTCCATTGTGCTATTTGCCATCAACTTCTTGGTCACCTACTGAAGCCAACTCCCTTTGACTTCCCATCATGACTCATCCTCTTTTCCTCACAACCTCCGTGGGTCCTTTGTTACCGGGGTTTGCATCCAACTGAGGTCCATTCATTTCAGCGGGTCTGCTCTGAACAGAAAGCTGGGTGCTGCTCAAGCAATACTGCTGTTTTCAAACCCCTTGGGTCCACATTGATCAAAGGCAGGGAGCCACAGGCCTGGAAACCAAATACAGCTCTCCAAGCCTCTCTGTCCAACCCTCGATGTTCTTTCCAGGCCACACACCTCCACCAGCCTTACTTCATAGCCTACTTGAATCTTTTTGCTTGGTTGGGATGTCCCATTGAACTCTGATAATTCTCTTGGTTGTCTGCATCAACATCTTTGAAGATTTGAGAACAAACATAGCCTGGGATCAAGATTCACTGGTCTACCTACAACCCCAGCACATTATTTTAAACCTCCAGAACTCTTCAAGAACTGTGAAGAGGCAAATTCTAAGCAGGCCACTGTGTCCAGCACCTTTGCACAAATTTGTACCACTTCCACACACCAGTTCAACTAAGTAGAAATCTTCCCATTTCTTCTTCCCTTCAGTCTTCCTCCCAAAGCCTTTGCTGTACATAATTTTGAGACCCTAAGGCTTCCCTGATTCAATCCAATTATTTAATCCAAGTGATAAATAATGCTAACATTTTGCTTTCTGCCACCGCACAGGCAGATGCTCGTTCGCAAACATGGACCCAGAATGTGCTAAATATATCACAAGGTATCTTTTCCCCCCTTCTAAACCAGATTCGAACATATTAGAGGTTTGTTCTATTAAAACAGACCTTTGTGGGCAGTAAGTAATTAAGTTACTGTGCTTAGTGTACTTAATTGATTAACAACCTGGCACAAATAATAATAAAAAATGCAGACCACTTCCTTAACTTAAGCAGCCAAACCAGTTTTAAATTTTCTTACAACAAGGAAAGGAATCATTCCATTATTTTCAAACTGAGTGCCATGAAAAATGAAAACAGTGTTTATTATTTACATATACAGACTGGTTGTTGTCTGAGATCTCAAAGCAATTTCAATGGATAGATATGAGCACAGTAAGTAAGTACAATAAAATATTCCATCAAGTGATTTCTAAAACAAATATATAAACAATATCCATACATAAACACAATACTCACATAAATGAAATAGGGGAGCACTACAAGGCAGCACAATGTAACATTTCAACCAGCTAAGACACATTGTCATTACACCCACTCACTTGGTCCACTCACCTTCCATGCAACCACCACACTCCTTCACTACCTCAACCAACCACTCATACATAAAGCACTCATACTCAATATTATAATTACAATATTATAACCCACATACAAAGGATATGGCGGATGTACCCACTAACCAAGCCTTCACCAATCTGAAAACCTCCAGATCTGGATGGCTGTGGGAGATGGAAGTTAATAGTTCAAAACAGAGGGTAGCACATTGGTGAGGTTTCTGCTCATCTATACCCCTTGAAGGAGGGAGGCCGTGGAGTGTTGATCAAAGTGGACTGGACAAATCCATTGAGTAGGCTATCAATGGATACTAACCTTGGTGGCTATGCTTTGCCTCCACAGCTGGAGACAGCAATGCTTCCAGATACCAGTTGCTAGAAAACCACAGAGGGGGAGAGGGTTCTTGAGCTCAGATCCCTCTTGCAGGTTTCCCACAGACATCTGGTTGGCTACTGTGAGAACGGGATCCTGGACTAAATGGGCTACTGGCCTGATCCAGCAGACTCTTAATGTGTTCTTAATCCCACTCTGCTAATATAGGCAGGCGCTATGGCCCTGAATGAGGAAGGACACAAAGGCTGACTCAGTTCACCTGACAACTGTCATGGGGGGGTGTATCCCTGAAGCATCTAACGCTGACTGATGCTCCCTTGCTCCTTTCACATCAACACTATTAGGTGAAGCTCATTAACTGCGTTTCCATTTTATTTTCCAACCAGCAGCATCAAACCCTGTGCGCCACTGTTAGTAAGTCATACAAGATGATCAGAGTTAATAAGCCCACGTAATATAAGAAAAGTCCCCAAGTGTTACAATGCTCCGTGCACACACCCACCCCCGGAAAAAGAATGGCTGAAAAATTGCTGAGGGAAATGAGAGGTTAGAACCATCATACTCATATTTAGCTTATTGATTTGGTCCTGAACTTTTTTTTAAAAAGCAAGGTTCACATGGAGGAGAATCTCCTTCACCATAGGCGATCAGATGTGTGGCTATTTAAAAAGCCTGTGTAAAATTACATTGTAATGATTGCAACTGGAATAAACACATATTATTCCGCTCCTTGCTACCCCCCCCCCCACGCACACTTCCCATTTGACTAATTTTAAAATATAAGTCCCCTTGGGACAGGCACCTTGCCTTTTATCTAGAAAGAAATGCATATTCTTCCTGTGGTTACTCTTCTCCTGCTTCTGTTGCCTCTTCCACCACGGTTGGCCCCAGTGGTTGGAATGGTTGGGAATTTGCTGGGGGCCCACACTGGTGGAGTGTGTGTGTGTGTGTGTGTCAATAGCAACAGCACCTCCCCGCAAGACCTCCTCCTCCTCCTCCTCTCCACCATTGCAACCTCCTTGCTTGTTTATCAGCCTCTTCACTCTGGTCCAGAAAGTGTTAGTGGTGAGAAAGTGGATCAGAAATGACACTCTCAGGTATCTTGTTCGTTCTCTGCTTGTCAAGCAAGCAGCTCTGTTGCCATGAAGAGGAAGAGAAGGAGATGGTGATGATGGTGGAGAGGAGGTTGTCTGAAACCTGGAGCCAACACTATCTCCCACGTTAAATATCACACTGGACCTCTTGTACATCATAAAGCATCATGCACATTGACAATGCTACCAGCAAGTAAATACCCAGAGATTGCTACGGTGTCACCTCTCTCAGAAACCCAGTGCACTCAACAGCCAGTATTTAACCGAGACCTCACAACACCCACGCAAGTTGGCAAGGATACACACTTGATCAACAGTAACAGAAGAATGGGGGGAGGATGCACAGGGACCGTGCTCCAATAAGAAGCAACTCAGGAGCAGCCAGCCAGCCAGCCAGTCTGTCTAGGAAACTGGTCTTCCTCTTCCAACCAGGAGCACGTAGTGCCAATCTGCTTTTAGCATATTAAAAGTCAGGATGATGAAAACAGATTATGCCTGGGTGAAACACAGTGAGTGGCTTGTTTACTGACGGTTGTTATCAAGGGGTACCACGGCCATAACCACAGAGTTGAACGGCTGTGGATATTTTGACAGAAAAGCAGTATGTAAAAGATATAAAGTGTATAAAAACCCTAGATGCTGCAAGGCAGCCTGAGAACAGTGGATAGAAGGAATTTGTTTACAGCAAAGGTGTATAAAGCTGAGTTGTTGGACACCATCAGTCCCCACCTAGCATGGCCAGCCAATGGTCAGGGAGGATGGGAACTTGAGTCTAGAGATACCTGGAGGGCCCACAGACACCTGCATTACAGCAGTCACCAAACCTTTCAGACCTTTAACCCTAACACACAACATAGGACCAATCTGCTTCATAAAAAACCCCTGCACACACTCATTATATTATTATTATTATTATTATTATTATTATTGCTCCCCCCCCCGCTTTTCTACTTCCTGCCTTTTTTCAATATTTCCCCTTCTCTTAAAAAAAATTCCAAGAAGAAAAGAAAGATAGTGATGTCACAGCTGTGCACTCTAGCCCACTAGTTGAAATCCAACAATTAATTAGACCAGGGCTGGGAAAACTTTGGCCCCTCCAGATGTTGTCTGGCTCAAACTTCCATCAACCCTAACCATCATGGCCAACAATCAGAGACAGTGGGAACTGTAGTTCAGTAACATCTGGAGAGCCACAAGTTACCCACCCCTGAAACAGAATTAGGCTTACAATTCCAGAGGGCTGACCACATTTTGTAAGAATAAAAAACCAAGGATCCAGTGGCTCCTGAAAGATTATCACGTTTCTCATGCTATAAGGTTTCTTGGGCTAGAGACCACTTTTCCAAATCTGACCAAGTGGCCTGTGGTCCTCTGAAGTGACAGTCTTTTAAGACGCCACAGGACTCAGCTGTTTGAAGCTACAGGGTGGTTAAAGGGGGAGCTTATTTTTAGCAGAAAAAGGAGAAAGGAAGGTATTTTCCTGGGATTGGCCAGTGTGTGTGTGTGTGTGTGTGTGTGTGTGTGTGTGTGTGTGGAATTTCCAGGCTGCACATCACTGACAAATTTGGTTATAGTGCTCCCAAAATCAATTAACTGATTGTTAAATTTATTGCCCACTCTTCACCAGCAGGTCCCAGGGTGTGGTTCCAACAATTACAAATGGCACCTAGGAACATGTAAGATTTCCCCCCTTACTCTAGCAGCAACTTGGAATATTGAAGGTGTACATGGTTTTCCCAGTAGTGATGTATGGAAGTGAGAGCTGGACCATAAAGAAGGCTGATCGCTGAAGAATTGATGCTTTTGAATTATGGTGCTGGAGGAGATTCTTGAGAGTCCCATGGACTGCAAGAAGATCAAACCTATCCATTCTTAAAGAAATCAGCCCTGAGTGCTCACTGGAAGGACAGATCCTGAAGCTGAGGCTCCAAGACTTTGGCCACCTCCTGAGAAGAGAAGACTCCCTGGAAAAGACCCGGATGTTGGGAAAGATGGACGGCACAAGGAGAAGGGGACGACAGAGGACGAGATGGCTGGATAATGTTCTCGAAGCTATGAACATGAGTTTGACCAAACTGTGGGAGGCAGTGGAAGACAGAAGTGCCTGGCGTGCTCTGGTCCAGGGGGTCACAAAGAGTCGGACACGACTAAACGACTAAACAACAACAACAACATGGCACAGAAAGCTGCCTTATATTGAATCAGATCCTAGCTCAGTACTGTCCACACTGACTGGCAGTGGCTCTCATGGAAGTGCAGGGAGTTGAACCTGGGACCTTTTACTCTGTTTTACCTCTAAAACAGAGCTGTGGTCCTTGCCTCAAAAATAAAGCAAGATTCCAGTCCTCGTGATTCTGAATGATCAGCTGATTTGAAGAGGGGCATACGAAGCTGCCCTACTGAGTCAGACAGTATTATCTGCACTGACTGGAAGCAGTTCTCCCAAGATTTTAGGCAGGAGTTCTTCACAGCCCTAGGTGGAGATGCTGGGGATTGAACCCAATATCTCCTGCATACAAAGCAGCTGCTCTACCACTGAGCTGCAGTTCCTCTCCTCACATTTTCATCAACACATTATTATTATTTTTTAAAGGGTATGTTAATAATGTCATACTGGCCAGAGGGATTAAGGCTGGATGGTTCTGGAATGCAACAAACCAGTCCCAGATCCAATTTCTCGTGACACATTTTTCAGGCCAAAGAGTCTACGACTACCTCAAAGTACTGTTAAGAGAAGAGAAGCTTTCCAGCTCAAAAGGTCCATTTTCCTAGCAGGAGATTCTGATTCAACAAGAAGCACGGCACCTGGGAGAACTCCTGGGAAGAGGTGGGTAGAAGAAACAGTCACCTGACAGGCAGCAGAACTGGTTTAAAACACACACTCAAAGGTTAGTCTTGAAGGAACTGACAAGATACTACACATTGTTCAATTACATGCATGTTTACAGAGAAATTCAGTCAGACTGCAGCCTTGAACGGAACAGGATTCTGCAGAGGTCAGACCTAGGGTCACACACTATTCAAAATCCACATTAATTACATAAACTAGGGGTAGAGACTTTTTCAGCTTGAGATGCACATTCATTTTCAGGCAAGCTTTTGAAGGTGACATGTCTGCAGTGGGCAGAGCCAGAGGGTAAAATGAGAGGAGGAACTAATACCAATTTCACCTATATACGGTAAGTTAGTTTCTGCACACACTCACACAGCATTCTGTATCCTCTATCCAGAACAGCAAGAGGCATTATCAGACTTCAACAACACATTCCAGCCAGGCAAAAGCACTGGGGGTGTAAAAGAGGACTACTGAGTGGTGCTGCCTGGGAAGCAGGGTGTATACTCTCAAGAAGGGTTATGAGGGCCAGAGAGAGAGGACTGGAGGGCCACTTTCACCTCCTGTGCTTGAGGTTCCCCACCCCTGACATATATGCTTATGAAAATGAGACAAAAGTAGGAGGACGTGCAACCATTTCTGAGGAAAAATTCAAAATGATCTGAAACGAAGGAGAAATCAAGATGCAATTGAATGGAAGTAGAAGTTAAGTGTTACACAGAAGGTTGTTGACTACGTTAACTTTATGATGGGGCAAAACTCACTAGCTACTCACACTTCAAAAGGGAGATTCAGGAATTACAGTACGACAAAGTGGACATGAGATAAGCCAACAATAGGTTGCTATGATACAGAAGAATGTTGCATCAATGAAATATCACAGCCAAGATTCTGGAAGCAATGGAACTGGTCTATTTTGGACCAGTGAAGCATCTCTTGGGCACCCCAAAGAAGTTGGAAAATAGGGAGATAGTCTGAGGAAAGTCTGAAGATACGGGGTGTATTTAGCATAGATTAAGGAAGATAAACAGGACTTGCTGCTTGTATTTTCAGATAGAATGGATAGACAGATAGATAGAACTGAAGAAAGTGAATGGTTGGTCACCCTTCAAAGGATGTTAAAATCCCAGCTTAGTGAAGAAATTCACTGGGTGATGTTGGGCTACTCTCAGTCTTTATCTCTTTACAGGGTTGTTGTGAACAGAGAATTAACACATAATACCCAAGATGTGGTTAAAGCAAACCAAGTTTTGCAAGCCAACAACAAACCAGGGTGCCTGTTGGGCAGTAAACAAACCACAGTTAAGCAACTGGCCTTTGCATGCAATGCTAAGCCATGGTTTAATAAGCCATAGTTTAAGCGCGTAAGGGCCCTGCAAAGGCCTGTCTAGCCCAGCATGCTATTCATGCAGGGGTCAACCGGATGCCACTGGAAAGCCCGCCCGCTGGACCTGGGCACAGTAATAATACAGTCATACCTCGGCTTACAGCCACTTCAGGTTGCGTTTTTTGGGGTTATGCACCCGCCAAAACCTGGAAGTACCGGAATGGGTTACTTCTGGGTTTCGGCGGTCGCACATGTGCAGAAGTGCTAAATCGCAACCCGTGCGTGCGCAGACACACTGCTGCGGGTTGTGAATGTGCATCCCGCACAGATCACGTTTGCAAACCGAGCGTCCACTGTACCTTTATTGTCATTGTACAACCTGTGTACAATGAAATTAAACAACAGCACTCTTTCCACTTGCAATTCCGGCATATGGTATAAAGAGGCATACTGCTTCTGACAGTGGAGAACACAGCCATCATGCCTTGTAGCCACTGATATCCTAATCTCCCATGCTCATGCCATTTATTAAGATCAGGCCACTGTATCATAGCTGTCAACTTACAGATTTGAAAATAAGGGACCAGCAGCCTTGAAAATAAGGGACCAGCAGCCAAAATAAGGGGCCTGCAGCCTCACTTGTTCCAGGCACTCCAGTCTTCCTGTCCTCCTGCAGTCTGGTCAAACTCATGCTGGGTAGCTTCGAGAACACTGTCCAACCAACTTTGTAACCAGAGGTTCAACTGAATAGGATCTGAATCACATGCACCACAAGCCCTATGCAGCCTCAACTTAAGTTGGCTCCCCGGCCTGGCTTTGCACTGCAAAGTTTGCAGCAGCACGTGCAACAAAATGGCGTCCAGCATTCAAAAAAAACCCTCAGCTTGCATTAACTAGCCACACACAAGGCATGCAAGCTCCACCCCCCCCAGTCGTTCTTATTGGGTGAGCAACACAGCCAAGCAACACAGTTGGAGCCTCCCTCCTCCCTGGCCGGCCGGCAGGGAGGGAGGGAGAGGAGCTGCTTCCTTTGAAATTTAAGGGACATCATTTAAGGGACATCCATCAATAAGGGACAGCAGCGGGACATGGCTCTGGAATAAGGGACACTTGACAGCTATGCACTGTATACAAATGTGACATACCCCTGAAGCCATAAAGGTGTCAACCCACCAGCTTCCTTGCTGCACGGATGCAGAGTTGGTAAACAGTGGTTTTCCTACCTACGTTGCGTGGACGATCACTATGTTATAATGCACAGAAGAAAAATTAACGGGAAGCTCACCTGTAGCTCCTAGCCCAACAGCTGATTGTAAGCACAGGGAAAGGGGGAAGCCCCGGCCGCGACTGTCACATGGCCGCAAACTCCCTGCACAAGAAGACTTTGGCAGTTAACAAAAACAGCCCTCGGTGTGAATTAGTATGGAAAGGGTGGGTTCCCCCCCCCCTGCAACTCTCACAGAACTCCCATCGGCAACGGCAAATGCGGAATTCTATTTAATGCAGAATAAAAGGAGCTGTGTTGCCTCGAGGTGGTTGACATGACAACAAAGTCAGGTCAAGGGATGAAGCTTCCTTTCTTAATTCTGATGGGGGGGGGAATGGAGGGGGTTGTCAGAATATTAAAAGCCCCCCCAAGCGAACCTATTCTTATATTCTATTATAATTATGTATGTTTTGGGGAGGGAAGCGATTTCTGAAGCGGAGCATCTCCCTTACTCTCCCCCCCCCCCATCAAAGTGAGGGAAATTCAAAACCAGCTACTTCCCACTCAAAGAGGAGACCCCAACAAAATATCATTATTCCTCCCAATACGAATTTAAAAACCACCTTAGAAAGCACAACACCTCATGCTTTGGGTGGGGGGGGGGGGAAAGAAAAATAATCCCTTTGCCCAACATGGCCGCCCACCCAGCAACTGAGTTGCAGCTTGGGAAGGATGGGTGCATTAGATTAATATATTAATAAATTTGTACTATATATGCGTGTGTGTGGATGGTGTGTGGATACATGGAGTCCATAGCTTTATTCTGATTTTAGCGTGCATTTATGCTTTTACTTAGTACCTCAAAAGAGACTGGGGGGGGGAGTTTAGGAGGGAGGAAGAATCGGGTTCTGTTTGAGGGACGAAAAAGAAGATTGGGAGTGGGCGGAGGGAGCCGCGGCCACCTCACTCCGTTTCCCCCCCTCTCTTTCTCGTCCCGCCCCTCCGGAGTCCGGGATCACTCCGCGCCTTCCCCTCACAGCCAAGGAGGGGAAAAGGAACAAGGCCGAGGTATGCCGCCGCCTAGCGGGCGGGAAAAGGGAGAAGCCCCGCCCCCTTTCTCCTCCTCTAAGAGCGAGGCCCCGCCCTCTCCCCGCATCCCCTCCAATCGCCGGCTTTCGCCTCCCCCCCCCTCCGCGACCCCTCCCCCCCACGGAACGTCTCGCTTTGTGTACGGCGCGCGCGCGCTTTCTCCCTCGCTGCCCGCCCCCCTCCCCCCCCCAATACGCGGCTGAGGTAAAATATATATATAAAAAAGGGGGGAAAGAGACGAATGAGGGGGTGAAAAAGAGAGCCGGGCGGTTCGAACCGGTTTTCAACGGTTTCCAACCGCCACCTGCGTTCCGTTGGCGGGCGCCCGCGCGCCGCCGCCGCCATGGCGCACGCGCGCTCCCCTCACACACACACACACACCACACACACATTCCCTTCTTCCCTCACATGCCGCCGCTCCCCTCCCCCACCGGGTCGTGCCTTCCGTCGCGTCCGCCTCTCCCCTACATAACGGAACGGCGCGCCAACTCACCTTCCAGGCTCGGGCCGCCGCGGCTGCCGCCGCCGCCGCCGCTGCTACTGCGCCTCCCGTCTCCCTCCTGAAAGCCTCGGAGGCTTGGCGCGTCCACACTCTTAAAGGGACACACACACCCCTCGGAGGAGGAGAGCGGCCTAGCATGAGCTTCTACGCGCACACCCCTCCCTCCCTCCCTCAAATCTCCGGTTTATTTTATTTTTTTTCCCCCGTTGGAAAAAAAAATAAAAAAAAATATGGTTGCGGGTTGATACTGAAGGAACAACACACACACACACAAAAAGGGGTCCTGGCTGGCGGAGGGATACGGTGACGTCATTTCCTCCGTCCCGCCAAGCGGGCGGCGGATTGGCTGGGGGAGTGACGTCACTGGCAGGCTGGCACACCCTAACCCAACCTGGTGAAGTTTGTCTGAGGCATAAATTATTTTGGGTGATTTCCCCCCTCCTCCCCTCTGGTTCCTCCCAGTGTTTTTTTTTGGGGGGGGGTGTCTTTTTTTAAGGTATTTTCAAGCTAGAAAGGGAACAACAGGTGTGTGGGGGGGAAACAGGGGCATCAAGGTTGGCCATTCCCCATGGAAGCAGACATTGGGGTGTTAGCGCATCACGCCAAATATTCAGCTATTGATGCAGTTGTTCCGAAATATGTTACTATTTTCATTTTCTCTCTCTTTTCCAACAGATGCAAACGTTCCGGAGGTTTGGTTTGGCTCCGCTGTTGGGAACTCATTGGCGCTCAAGTAGAAGCATGGAAGGCCGCACCGTTCCATCAAAGGAAGAAGTGTTGAAAAGAAGCGAGGCGTCAGAAATAATCCTGCCACTGGGATTTTGAAGACTGATTATTTAAATTATGCATACAGACAGACATGCATATAGTTTTTTTAGAAGCATTTGAGATTACTCAACTACACCGAAGTCTCCATGGATTTCAACCCATTATGTGGGCAGTCTTCCTTTCCCCCGCTAGATGATCAGTTGTCTATTGGGACGTTTAATGAATTAATAACTTATTTAATAATTATTTAGTAACGTTCCAATAATGCCTTTGCACTCAAAGAACTTATAAGGCAGCTCACATCCATAACTTTTCATAACAGGATTGCCTAAAAAAACTGCAGATCGCAATAAAATCATCATTCTAGTTGAAACCAGGTCCAAACAAAGCATGTGTTGAACAGCCCACACACACCCCACCTTGAAAAAAATAAATAAATTAAATGTCCAAATGGCCTGGTGGAGACAAAAGTGTTCTAAAAGTCAAAAAGAAGACGCTAATAGCATAGTTATAAAAGAGAACAGCATTTGATACAATGTGATCAGGGAAAAAAGATGCTCTGTCACATCAAGCCAAAAAATTTGATGTCTACATAAACCTTGACTATAACGAAGGATTATGTGGGGGTTTGGAGGCTTAAAAAAAAATATCAGTCATTAGTTTACTTCACCGTTGGGATTGACCCAAACTTTTAAAGCCATCAAAATGGACTGAGGTCTAAGACTTCCCAGTGACTTTGGCAGAAAATCAAAATGGCACCCTCTGCTATTGCAGAGGTGGACTTAGGGGAGCACCATGGGTTTGGTTGCCCTGGGCAGGAGCGTTGGGGGCACCTCAACTACAAGGTAGAATGGAAGGTGAGAGGCGGGGGGCACTGAATTTTGGCATTGTATAGGGTGCCGCAGAAATCTGAGACTCCCAAGTTCTGCCGCTGGCTGCAGTAAGAGTACATATAATAAGTGAAATACTGTAGTTGACAGTTGGCTGACTTTTTCCAGAATCTGTCTTCTTAGAACTGGGGTCACTGTGCTTAATGATAGAACTTGATGGTAGAAATCAAAATGAGGAACATCCCTTTGTAAACAGTTTGTGGCTCCTGGGATTCTTCCTCTGAATTAATACCTATAATTTCCACTGTCTTGTTGACAAGACACTGAACACAGTTGTTCCTGTTGTATACGTTTGAGCAAGTGCCCAGAGGCTCCATCCTACTTGACTAAGCGTTTTAACGCTGAAGGTCTTTAGCTAGCAGTTAATTACAGCTGGATATGTAGGTGGCAAAGTGTGCTGGCTTAACACCCGTGTCTCATAACGACTTAATGGTCCCCTGGTGCAATATTACTTGGGCTGCTTTGCCACAACAGATTCTGCTAGTTGGAAATTATGAATGAAGGGCCAACAAATTTCTGTAGCTCTGGGTACCATAAAGGTGTTAAAGGTGTTTTATTATGTTTCCACAGCGAGTGGGCAATGCCACAAAGTCAACAAGTCAGCAAATTCCAGTGGATACCAAAGCAACAACTTCCCAGCATGTTTCAAGCAGAGGTTACACTGTACTGTATCTGGAAATTCTGCTTTGGTTTCGCCTCAAACTAGATGGATCAGAAACACAACTCGTTTTGATAAAGATGTTGCATTGCCAAGACCCGAACTGCAGCCAAAGTTAATGCCAGCTGGCAGCAGGAATACGACATTATCATATTGATTGCAATATGTGTAGCCCTTTATGAAAATGGCAAGAAGTTATTGGCAGCTTTAGGAGAGGCAATAAGTATTCATCAGAACAGGTAAATATTGGTTCCTTCGAAACATACTAGTTCAAAAGCCAGTTTCCAACCTCCTGTCGTGCTGTCATGTGACCAACAGAATTCAAAATGAATTCAAATGAAGGGGCAGTCTTGATTCTTAATAGATGGTGTCGCATAAGCCGTCTCACCTACCACATCCATCAAAATGATAGCATTGTGCTAGTTATGCAAAATATGTTCTCTGAGACACACATAATAAATTTATTTTAAAAACATTCTGCCTGACAGGCCTCTAAAAAATAATTCAGGGAAAACAGTATCCTGTAATGTGCTTCAATTAAAATCATTGTTAACAACACACAAAATCAAATAATATCATACAGAATTTTACAATTAATTTATATTTATTTATTTATTGGCTTAAGTTGCAAGCTGCCCTTCAGTAATAGGACTTCTGGGGGGCAGAGAATTTAAAAACCTTTCTAGCTAATTTTAAATTTCTTTAATTAATTAAAATAAGCTACCCGTAGCTGAAGGCTTTGACTATTGAAAGGGTTCCCCAAATTTATATATCCTGTAGTGGGTAACAGATTTATTTAGTTTAACAACAACAACAACCTTTGTTCCTGAATGCTTCAGGTGAGATAACAATATTTATGAAAGTGATATTGTTTCTGATATACGTCTGTCTCGGGAGACAATGCAAAAATAATTTATTATTTATACCCCGCCCATCTGGCTGGGCTTCCCCAGCCACTCTGGGCGGCTTCCAACAAAATATTAAAATACAGTAATGCATCAAACATTAAAAGCTTCCCTAAAGAGAGCTGCCTTCAGATGTCTTCTAAAAGTCTGGTAGTTCTTTTTCTCTTTGACATCTGCTGGGAGGGCATTCCACAGGGCGGGTGCCACCACTGAGAAGGCCCTCTGCCTGGTTCCCTGAAACTTGGCTTCTCGCAGGGAGGGAACCGCCAGAAGGCCCTCAGCGCTGGACCTCAGTGTAGAACAATGGGGGTGGAGACGCTCCTTCAGATATACTGGACTGAGGCCAGTAAAGTCAATTTACCTATTCAACATATGGATCTACTAGCTTCTAGTTGGGAAGGTAACAGCCTTAAGCTGTCTAATTGTAAACTGCAGCCATATGAAATTACTGCAGCCATCATGAAATATAAATGTATTTAGTTAGTGCTGCTGCCTGCTCATCATTGATGATGCAATGTCTGCTGAAAGTGAAAGATCTCTGGAACTTACTGACTGACTGACCGATTGATTGATTGATTGATTGATTGATTGATTGATTGAATTTCTTCCCCATTTTTCACCATAAGGTCTCAGGGTGGGTTACAGCAAAAAACATGCCAAGACTTATTTTGGGTGACTGTCAGTCCTTGATTAGCTTGAGCTTGCAAATGGAGCAAATGTGTGGGATCTACAATAAAATGTCATGGTGTACCCACACTCACAGTAACAGGAGTGCAAACCTCTGGAGCAGGGGTAGCTACCGTATTGGCCCAAATATAAGCCGCACCCGAATATAAGCCGCACTTTTAAAATTGGAGGGGGGGGGACAAAAAAAGAAAAGATACCCAAATATAAGCCGCTCTATTCCTCGCTGCTCCTGGCTGCATACTGGGTGGGAGGGGGAGCTACACTGCGTTGGCGGCAGCCTTTCCCCTTCCTCGCTCTCTCCCTTCCTGGCCTTGGGGGACTTTGCATGGGGCGGGCACCGCTTTGCGCACTCCTGGCGCTGTTTGCCCACGCTCCTGGCTGTTGCGAATATAAGCCGCACTTTAACTTTTCACGATCAGAATTTGGGGTTAAAGTAAGGCTTATATTCAGGCCAATACGGTAATTTGTGACCCTCCAGGTGTTTTTGGATTCCCATCTCCCATCACTCAGGATCACTGGCCACACTGGTTGGGGCTTAAAGGAGCTGGAGTCGACTCCAACAGCATCTAGAGGGAAAAGTGGCAGAACGAAAGAGCAATGTCTGGGAATACTTACAAAGTGACAGAACTCTCTTTTTTTTAGAGGGAAGAGAATGTGTGAGTCATATGATTTCTGTTTGATGCTGGGGATCACTGCGGGCATAACAAGTAGTGTGTTCACTTACCACTTTAAGGCATAATACTGTCATAATTAATGTTTTAAAACTTAATTACATGAAACACAAGTCATGTTTTTATTCACACATATGACTAAAGCATTATGACACATCTTTCAGGTTCATGAAGTCTAGGCAAATAAATCCCATTCACATAATTTTGATAATGTTGATGTTATTTGTCGGAAACATTGAAGCCAGGAATTTTCTTCTATGGTATCAACTAGTGTCGTAAACAAAATCTGCCCTTATTCCTTTATGGGGTACACAAGAGCCCTTATAGAGTCCTTTGCAAGTTCTCCATTGGTCGGAGAAAATAACAGAGGCCAACCAGAGTATATTGAGAAGCAAAGCAGCTCGTAAGCCTGATCTTTATTGAACTGTTGCAACAGGGTGCCCCCTTCACACGCAGGAGAAGGAGGAGGACCCAGAACAAAGGTGTGTCCGCCCTTATATAGACTTTTGGAATTGCCCGCCCTGGAGTCCAAGATCACCCCCAGAAACATCATACATACGTCACAGGGGGCTGTCTAAAACAGAATCCTGAGTGTGTTATTTATCTCCTGTCTGGCAGGTTACCTGCTTGCATTATCCGGATTTTGGCCACTCTTTTGTTGATAAAGGTAAAGGGACCCCTGACCATTAGGTCCAGTCATGACCGACTCTGGGGTTGCGGCGCTCATCTCGCTTTACTGGCCGAGGGAGCCGGCGTACAGCTTCCGGGTCATGTGGCCAGCATGACTAAGCCGCTTCTGGCGAACCAGAGCAGCGCACGGAAACGCCGTTTACCTTCCCGCTGGAGCGGTACCTATTTATCTACTTGCACTTTGACGTGCTTTCGAACTGCTAGGTTGGCAGGAGCAGGGACCGAGCAACGGGAGCTCACCCCGTTGCGGGGATTCGAACCGCCGACCTTCTGATCGGCAAGCCCTAGGCTCTGTGGTTTAACCCACAGTGCCACCCGAGTCCCCTTTTGTTGATATAACTACTTAATTCCTGAATTCAGGTCACAGGCTCACCCTATTCACACCTTAAATGTGCCCTTTAGGCAGGATTTGTGAGCACAGAGACAATGGGGAGGGTTTTTTTCAGTTCTTCCCTCCTTGCCAAGAAACATTTGGTCAGTTTGGGAGAGTCCTGATATCAGGAATCACAAGACAGAGACACTACTAAGATTCAATCTCTCAGGACATTCTATACAAGATCCCAAAGTAGCTGTCTTATTACAAAATAATTTCAGAAATAGACTGAAAAGAGAAGTTGCTGAATTGCAACTTCTTACCCAACTTAAAACCATGGAGAGACCTGGTCTGAATAGAGACATTCTTATCTCATTATACATCTCACCCCTTGCTTTTTCCTGTAAGACCAACTGCAATCGCTAACGGTCGTCAACAGGTTTACCACACCTATCAGCCAATCACCCATTCCCAACACCCTTCTGAGTAATACAGTGGTACCTCGGGTTACATACGCTTCATGTTACAGACTCCGCTAATCCAGAAATAGTACCTTGGGTTAAGAACTTTGCTTCAGGATGAGAACAGAAATCGTGCTCCGGCGGCGCAGCTGCAGCAGGAGGCCCCATTAGCTAAAGTGGTGCTTCAGGATAAGAACAGTCTCAGGTTAAGAACGGACCTCCAGAATGAATTAAATACTTAACCCGAGGTACCACTGTACCCCTCCCCACCCTCTCACTATATATAAGGATCCGTGACTTCTGTTTCAGTGTATCTGAAGAAGCGTGCATGCACACGAAAGCTCATACCAATAACAAACTTAGTTGGTCTCGAAGGTGCTACTGGAAGGAATTTTTTTATTTCCTGTACTGTTTCAGACATGTGGTTTATGTATTTATGTACGTGTTTGCCTTGTACATTTAATTTCTATATATTTGAGACCTTAAATTCTTATAACAATAGTAGTGTACAATAGCCACAAATCAGTGCACAGTTAGGCATGCTTGTCCCATGGAAGGGAAGATTCACGCTACACATCTGAGGCACGGTCAAGGCATATTTAAAGCACATGACCTTCTCCAAGGTATCTTGGGTGCTGTAGTGTCCCTTTCACAGAGCTAAAATTCCTAAGACCCTTAAACTACAGTTCCCAAGATTATTTGGGGGAAGTCAAGTGCTTTAAATGTGTGTTAAAGGTAAAAGGACCCCTGACCATTAGGTCCAGTCGTGGCCAACTCTGGGGTTGTGGCGCTCATCTCGCTTTACTGGCCGAGGGAGCCGGTGCACAGCTTCCGGGTCATGTGGCCAGCATGACTAAGCCGCTTCTGGCGAACCAGAGCAGCACAGAAATGCAATTTACCTTCCCGCTGGAGCGGTACCTATTTATCTACTTGCACTTTGACATGTTTTCGAACTGCTAGGTTGGCAGGAGCAGGGACCAAGGAACAGGAGCTCACCCCATCGCAGGGATTTGAACCGCCGACCCTCTGATCAGCAAGTCCTAGGCTCTGTGGTTTAACCCACAGCGCCATCCGCGTCCCTTAAATGTGTGTTAGGTGTGCTTTTAATGTGTGGTGTAGATCTTCTCGAAATCATTAGGGAGGGGTTGAAGGTGTACAAATATGTATGGGATTATGACCAGTGCCTCATAGAGGCACACAGATAGATTTAATTATGGGGTCATAGGGTTGCATCAAGACTAAAGTTAGTTGCAGTTAAGTTCCATAGAAGTCAGTGCAAAAAGTTTGTTGCAGTTCATTCAAGTTCCATTGATACAGTGTAACTAACATGGTCTGGATCCAAACCATTAGTCTTCAAAATACCAACAAGAAACCAGCCTTTTTCAGTTGATTTATTCAGTTAATTTAATTGGTTAGATCATGGGTAGGCAAACTAAGGCCCGGGGGCTGGATCAGGCCCAATTGCCTTCTAAATCCTGCCCGCAGATGGTCCGGGAATCAGTGTGTTTTTACATGAGTAGAATGTGTCCTTTTATTTAAAGTGCATCTCTGGGTTATTTGTGGAGCATAGGAATTCGTTCATTATTATTTTCCCCAAAAATATAGTCCGGCCCCCCACAAGGTCTGAGGGACAGTAGACCGGCCCCCTGCTGAAAAAGTTTGCTGACCTCTGGGTTAGGTTAATCCAATAAAAGTGCTTCTGATGTATGAAAAGATGCCTAACATCGATTAGAGGAGGAGGAGGATAATAGTAATAGTAGTAGTAATAATAATAATAATAATAATAATAGTATATAGACTATAATAATGATGATGATGATGTAAGTATACAGTGGTACCTCAGGTTAAGTACTTAATTCGTTCTGGAGGTCCGTACTTAACCTGAAACCATTCTTAACCTGAAGCACCACTTTAGCTAATGGGGCCTCCTGCTGCCGCCGCGCCTCCGGAGCACGATTTCTGTTCTCAACCTGAAGCAAAGTTCTTAACCTGAAGCACTATTTCGGGGTTAGCGGAGTCTGTAACCTGAAGCGTATGTAACCTGAAGCATATGTAACCCGAGGTACCACTGTATAGACTAGTAGAGGGAGGCTGGGCAACTCAGCTAGTTTGGGTGAGAGATTTGCAGCAATACATTTCCTAGAATCTTTTTCATTCCACCTATTGTTATAATAATTTTGTGGCTAAGGACTAGTGTCTGAGTTGACTTTCTTCTTGTCTACCCGTGCCTTTTCTTCAGGTATTGTATCTTTCAAATGGTAAGCTTAAAGCAACGACTATCTCATTTCCGATCTTTGTAAATCACCCTGGGAGCCACTTTCAATCGAAAAGTGGAATGTGAAGGCTTTAATTAATTATAAAATCAACAGATAGCAAACATGATCTCTTCTGCCATGCAGGAGGGCATATCTCTTCTAAGAGCTTGCCTTCAACAAATACTCTGATAGTGATACAAAATAAGCTTTCTGCAGTAGATCAGCAACGGATTAAAGAAGCCAGTGAAATTAGAAGCATTTATAATGTACTGTATATCCCCTTCTAGGGACGCGGGTGGCGCTGTGGGTAAAAGCCTCAGCGCCTAGGGCTTGCCGATCAAAAGGTTGGCGGTTCGAATCCCCGCAGCGAGGTGCGCTCCCGTTGTTCGGTCCCAGCGCCTGCCAACCTAGCAGTTCGAAAGCACTCCCGGGTGCAAGTAGATAAATAGGGACCGCTTACCAGCGGGAAGGTAAACGGCGTTTCCGTGTGCTGTGCTGGCTCGCCAGATGCAGCTCTGTCATGCTGGCCACGTGACCTGGAAGTGTCTCCGGACAGCGCTGGCCCCCGGCCTCTTGAGTGAGATGGGCGCACAACCCTAGAGTCTGTCAAGACTGGCCCGTACGGGCAGGGGTACCTTTACCTTTACCTTTATATCCCCTTCTAACAAGCTTTTCTCAGTCTTTAATCAAAGACCCTGTTCCCAGATCACCTAGAAGCCACCACGTGTTCCCACGGTTTCACCTTTCCTGCTTTTTGAGGACTCTGGCATTTTCTAGATTATTTTTAAAATTGTTTTCCAAATTTAAGCCTAAACCCCACAACAAATTCTATTATGTGCTGTATGTTGTCCAATTTATTCCCAATCTTTAAACTGCAAAAAAAACCCACACACCACAACCATAAAACATGGAGCGATTAAGTATTTCCGAATTTTTACATACATTTTTAAATTAATTTCAAATATTTCTGATTATCTAAAGTAAAAAATGGACACACTTTTAAAAATATCTCAGAAGGGCATTCAGAGCTGCTAAAGTCATTAAATAGCTGTACTTTTATAAGCATTTGCCACCACAAAGCATTTAGGTTTTTGTAAACGGAATAGAAAACAAGATCTCAGAAGATGACAGTTAATGAGATAGAGATTAATAAAATGTGTATCACATATTATTGCCTTTTAAAATTAACATAAGAAATGGAGAGATGCATGGAAGAAGACATGACAAATAAAAGGATAAGATTATTCCTTCTTTCAGCTGTGAAATCCTAGAGGACATTTGTTCCTCGGCCACTCAAATCCAGAGATAACCAAATTACAAGACTGTAGTGTTATGTGCACAACATTTGTCATGTGCATATTTAACAGGATTTCCTTTGGTCAACGTAAGAAGAGCAGGCTAGGTCAGGCTAGTGGTGGTTTATGTAGTCCAGGACACAAGGGAGAAACATGCTAAGAGGAAGGCACGCTTGGCAAACCCTCACTGTGATCAACTCCCACCCGGAAACCAATGTCCCCACTGTGGAAGGACGTGAGGATCCAGAATTGGCCTCCACAGTCACTTACGGACTCACTGTTAAAACCGTGTTTATGGACCAAAGACTTTGGATATAATATAAAGTTAAAAGATTGGGGAAAATTGTGGAAAGAAGGATTAAAGGACTGCATGCAATGCCTTAAAAGAAAATGTGATGAAAAGAAGAAGAGTTTGGATTTGATATCCCGCCTTTCATTCCCTTTAAGGAGTCTCAAAGCGGCTCACACTCTCCTTTCCCTTCCTCCCCCACAACAAACACTCTGTGAGGTGAGTGGGGCTGAGAGACTTCAGAGAAGTGTGACTGGCCCAAGGTCACCCAGCAGCTGCAGGTGGAGGAGCGGGGACGCGAACCCGGTTCCCCAGATTACGAGACTACCGCTCTTAACCACTACCCCACACTGGCTCTCAAAGATGTACAGGTGGTATATTACTCCTGTGAAATTAGCTAAAATGTATAAAGTTAGTAATAAATGTTGGAAATGTAAAGAAAAAGAAGGAACATTTTATCACATGGTGGGAATGTAAAAAAGTGAAAAGTTATGGGAAATGATATATAATGAGATGAAAAAGATGTTGAAATATACATTTATTAAGAAACCAGAAGTATTTTTACTTGGCATTGTTGGAGATGATATAAATAGAAAGGATTGTTTTTATATGCTATGATGGCAGCAAGAATATTAATGGCACAAAAATGGAAGCGAGAAGAATTACAGATGAAAGAAGAATAGAGGATGAACTATGGACTATGCAGAATTAGATAAATTAACAGGAAGGATTTGAAACCTGTGGGACCAGAGATTCTCAGAAGACTGGAGTAAATTTACGAACTATTTGAAAAGCGACTGTGATGAACAGATTACGCTAGTAGGTTTGCAAGAAGTTTTGTAAGGTGAATTATTTGAAATATTGCAAGAAAGATAATGAGGAGAATTATTAGTTAAGGCCAATTAAAGGTAATATGAAGTTAAGAAATGCATAATAAGTGATAAAGAACGAAAACTCATCAGAAGTGTTGACGGAAGTGTAAAAATATTGTATAAGAGGAGAAGTTATGTTGTAAGACTGTTGGAACTGATATGTTAAAAAATTAACAAAAATGTGTGTGTGTGTGTGTGTGTGTGTGTGTGTGTGTGTGTATACAGTGGTACCTCGGGTTAAGTACTTAATTCGTTCCGGAGGTCCGTTCTTAACCTGAAACTGTTCTTAACCTGAAGCACCACTTTAGCTAATGGGGCCTCCTGCTGCTGCCGTGCCGCCGGAGCACGATTTCTGTTCTCATCCTGAAGCAAAGTTATTAACCTGAAGCACTATTTCTGGGTTAGCGGAGTCTGTAACCTGAAGTGTTTGTAACCCGAGGTACCACTGTATATATATGTATGTATATATATAAAAGGTAAAGGTACCCCTGCCCGTACGGGCCAGTCGTATCCGACTCTGGGGTTACGTGCTCATCTCGCTTAAGAGGCCGGGAGCCAGCGCTGTCCGAAGACACTTCTGGGTCACGTGGCCAGCGTGACAAAGCTGCTCTGGCGAGCCAGCACCAGCGCAGCGCACGGAAACGCCGTTTACCTTCCCGCTATAAAGCGGTACCTATTTATCTACTTGCACTTAAGAGTGCTTTCGAACTGCTAGGTGGGCAGGAGCTGGGACCGAACGATGGGAGCTCACCCCGCCGCGGGGATTCGAACCGCCGACCATACGATCGGCAAGTCCTAGGCACTGAGGTTTTACCCACAGCGCCACCCGCATCCGTGTGTGTGTGTGTGTGTGTGTGTGTGTGTGTATGTCTCTCTCTCTCTCTCTCTCTCTCTATACACACACACATATATATGTATACCGTGTTTATGGAAGACAATCTTACTTGGCTACGAGGGATCGCCAAAGATGTAGTCCAGCATCCTGTTCTCACAGGGGCCAGCTAGATGCCAAGGGGAAACCCAAAAGCAGGACCTGCGCACAACAGCACAACTCTCTCTCCTCCTGTGGGTTCCAGCAACTGCCATTCAGAGATGTACTGCCTCTGACAGGGAAGGGAGAGCCTAGCCATTGGGCTTAATAGCCACTGATAGCTTTACCCTCCATGAATTGTTCTAGCCCTCTTTTAAAGCCATAGCTCACCTGGTAGAGCATGAGGCTCTTCATCTCAGGGTCATGGGTTGGAGCCCCACGTTGGGCAAAAGATTCCTGCGTTGCAGGGGGGGTTGAACTAGATGACCCTTGTGGTTCCTTCCATCTCTACCATTCTATGATTCTCAGTTGGTGCCCATCAGTATCTCTGGTGGGAGTGTCAGATGCTGGTGGGGGTTGCTCGTGAGTAACCAGGCAGGACTCCAACCTGTCTTTTACAGGTTTTATTGTAAAAAAAAATTCCTTCCAGTAGCACCTTAAAGACCAACTAAGTTAGTTCTTGGTATGAGCTTTCGTGTGCATGCACACTTCTTCAGATAGTATCTGAAGAAGTATCTGAAGTATTCTTCAGATAGTATCTGAAGAAGTATTCTTCAGAGTATCTGAAGAAGTGTGCATGCACACGAAAGCTCATACCAAGAACTAACTTAGTTGGTCTTTAAGGTGCTACTGGAAGGAAATTTTTTTTGTAGAAAGACCAACACGGCTACCTATCTGTAACAGGTTTTATTGTGCAAACTATTTACAGTGCAGATCTACCAAGTTCATGTCCGTCTTAGTCACTTGCAGAATCCGGGAATGGCCCCTTCAGGCTTCTCCCCCAACATAAGAACTTCGGCACCCCAAGGCTCCTCCTCCCCTCCTTACGTTTCATCCCTCTGCGCAAGCTGGGCGACGGAAGTGACGTGTGTCCCTCCTGGCCAGCTTGGCCAGGTGAGGCGCTGGGGCTCTCTGCAGCATCCTTGAGCCCTTTCCTTCCAGCCCGGCCAGGTGAGGCGCTGGGGCTCTCCACAGCATCCTCGAGCCCTTTCCTTCCAGCCTGGCCAGGTGAGGCCCTGGGGCTCTCCGCAGCATCCTCGAGCCCTTTCCTTCCAGCCTGGCCAGGTGAGGCCCTGGGGCTCTCAGCAGCATCCTTGAGCCCTTTCCTTCCAGCCCGGCCAGGTGAGGCGCTGGGGCTCACAGCATCATCCTTGAGCCCTTTCCTTCCAGCCCGGCCAGGTGAGGCCCTGGGGCTCCCAGCATCATCCTCAAGCCCTTTCCTCGCTTCGCTGGCCCCTTCCTTCTCTTCTCCACTGGAGGTGTGGCTTTTCCCACAGCTGGAAAAGGAACTGCTCCTCAGGCCTTCTGGAGGCTCTCTGTATCCCAGGCCCCCCTGCCTCCCTCCCCGGTTCTGATGGCAGTCCCCTGACTGGGAGCATATTCCATAGTTTAACCATGAGGTGTGTGAAGAACTCCTTCCTAGAATTATTACAACGACTTCTACCTTTCGTGCCCTTATATTATTATTTCTTCCTTCTGTCTGTTCTGAATTGTCTTGATATTCAGAATCATTTGATGTCTAGAGCTTTGAGAGCCGAAGAAAAACCACCCGTTCACTTTTCCCACGCCATGCAGAATTTTTATATACACCTATCATGCTGCCCCTCCTTGCCTTTTCTCTAAACTAAGAAGTCCCCCCCCCCCCAAGTTGTCACTTTCCCTCACTGGGGAGTTGCTCTGCTCCCTTGATGGTTTTGGGTTCCCTTTTCCAGAACCTTTTTCCCGACTCTGCAATGTTCTTCCTCAGGTGAGGCAGCCAGAACTGTACACAGTATTCCAAGTGCACACCATAGATTTATACAGTGGTACCTCGGGTTAATAGGGACGCGGGTGGCGCTGTGGGTTAAACCACAGAGCCTAGGACTTGCCGATCAGAAGGTCGGCGGTTCAAATCCCCGCGACGGGGTGAGCTCCCGTTGCTCGGTTCCTGCTCCTGCTAACCTAGCAGTTCGAAAGCACGTCAAAGTGCAAGTAGATAAATAGGTACCGCTCCGGCGGGAAGGTAAACGGCGTTTCCCTGCGCTGCTCTGGTGCGCCAGAAGCGGCTTAGTCATGCTGGCCACATGACCCGGAAGCTGTACGCCGGCTCCCTCGGCCAATAAAGCGAGATGAGCACCGCAACCCCAGAGTCGGCCATGACTGGACCTAACGGTCAGGGGTCCCTTTACCTTTACCTTACCTCGGGTTAAGAACTTAATTCGTTCTGGAGGTCCATTCTTAACCTGAAACTGTTCTTAACCTGAAGCACCACTTTAGCTAATGGGGCCTTTTGCTGCCACCATGCAATTTCTGTTCTCATCCTGAAGCAAAGTTCTTAACCTGAGGTAATATTTCTGGGTTAGCAGAGTCTGTAACCTGAAGCCTCTGTAACCCGAGGTACCACTGTATTGTTGTGAGTTCAGGGAACCCCTGGAATCTTGCACCGCTCGGAGCCTGGGGTGGCACACAACCATATGTTGCATTGAGGCAGAACTGGGCATCCGTTGCACTTCTTGGCACAACTCACAACTTGGCTGCTTTCGCAACCCCTCCGGAGCCTGCCAGCGGTTGCTTTGCACCTGACATGCAAGCAAATTTTTTTTATTATTATTAAAAAACCCCTGCCCCGTTTGCCTGTTAGTTTCAAAACTGCCCTGTCAGCTCAGGCATGCGCTGGCTGGCGGGCTGCATTTTGCAACACCCCCTTGAGCCAAGAGTTTTTGCTAAACTCCGCTTGCTTCCTTTCCTCTCCAGCCCAGGAACCCAAGATGTTTTTTTCTGCCTTCTGAAACTAGAGTTGGATCTCATCCTGATCTGTGTGGGAAATAAACTCCATCCAAGCCAGGGGAACAAATCTGTCCTTTGTGGCTTACTGAAAGTGAGGGAAACTACTGGATTTTGACCCTGAATCCCTCCTCCCACTTCAGCCTCTCCTCCTTCCAGTTGCCTCCTCTAACAGCTTCTTTCTCTCAACACTCCCCTTCTCCGCCCATTCAGCTGGTATATATAGCCCTGCAGAGCAGAGCAGTCTGTGCGCCTCCTTTTTTGCTGCTGAATTCTTCAGAATCTGGAAAAAGGGAGAAGCAGAGGACTCCAGTATGGGTAAGAGAATAACCACCCCTTTCTGCTTTTCACCCAGCTGTGCGATCTGTGGGAAAGCTGAACTTGCCCTCCTTCTGCTTCTTATGTATCTTCCAGCTCTAACATGCTCCGGTTTTACGGTTTTTTGCTCTGCAATCCTGTACACGCAACCCACACGCCTCCAAGTTTACATCTTGGAGGGTTGAAAGTGTTTGTGTGTGTTTGTTGTTTTCCTTTGCAGCTTAACCAGCCCAACTTGTGGGCGCTGGTATGGTTTCTCTCGCAGAAGCTTTCCATGCGGTCTCTGGTTTGGGTTGCAAGTTCACGCATGTTTCCTCGGGAGTAAAGCCTCGTGGAACTCCAAGGGAGGTTTGCTTTTAGGTAAATGTGCCCGTCTTAAGTGGACTGCGCAACTTTTATCCCCGCAGGGGTAGTCTGGAGAGAGCACATTCCATAGAAATCCATGGGGCTTCCAGGAAAATACGCTCTCCAAGTACAGTATTTTATTATAAATACACAACCTCATTAATATGCTGATGAAAGGAAGTTAGCTGAAAGGCTAGGGATTACCTTAAAAGAACTGATTTGACTGGTTCAGCAGGTTTTGCTGGCATCCGTCTGTCTCGGGAGACAGTGGAAGAGTGACCGTCGGGGTGAAGTCAAACCGTTGGAGAGTTACAGCGCTTGCTGTGGCATAGAGAACAATACAGGAGAGACATGTTTTATTGCAGCCGGGGCAGATAAAGGCACCCAGTTTTGCTGCTACAGCTGCACCATGACTTTTTATTCTCTCTGCGCTCCTCCCAGTGGTCATTCTCCTCTGGTCACTGCTGTGGATTCAGCAGCTTTACTCCTATGGATTCTAACCTCACAGATACAGAATCAGAGGCTTGAAAGAGACCCATGAATATCATTTAGCAGGTTCCTCCAAATCTGGGTCTCCAGATGTTTTTCGGACTACAGTTCCCATCATCCCTGACCACTGGTCCTTGTAGCTAGGGATGGTGGGAGTTGTAGTACAAAAACAGTGGGAAGCTGTGGTCTAGATTGATCCACCAGAACCTAGGACATTTTAAATTTGACATAAATGTGTGTGTGTGTGTGTGTGTGTGTGTGTACACACACACACAAACACACAC
Source organism: Podarcis muralis (assembly GCF_964188315.1). Lineage (NCBI taxonomy): Eukaryota > Metazoa > Chordata > Lepidosauria > Squamata > Lacertidae > Podarcis > Podarcis muralis. The sequence continues at coordinate 2,988,862 of NC_135670.1, forward strand.
ACATCTACAGACATGTAGGTTAAATAAAACATGTTTCCTCAAAAATACGTTTTTCTGTTTTTGTTTTACTGAGGCTTACTCCCAAGTAAGTATGTTTAGGATTGAGCTTTAATATTTTTCATAGCCTGTGAGCAGTAATTCCACTTTGAAACCCCTGCCCAGTCCTGTGCATGTTTACACGGAGATAAAGTTTCAATGTTTTTCAACAGAGAGTTCTCCTTTTTTGCTTCTATCTTGCATAGAGAAAACTATGGGTAAATCTGCATAAGTCGTGAGATTTTAGGGCCAGCAGATGAATTGCGCAAGGTGCCACTGGAATGGAGAGACAGGCCTTTTGAAAGTCCAAATACAAAACCTGGAAGATCTGGAAAGTGCAGACTGGTCATGCACCATGATCTGTTTGTGCCCTGCTTTTCCAAAAGCCAGCCTAAAACACCTAACAACACGATATAAAATTGTATACAACAATATCAAAAGAGAATCAGACAATCTGGAAAGTGAATAAAAGTGAGACAGTAAGCCTATAAACAATTCGCAGATTCACAACGGTGGAGGGGACCTTAAAGTTAACCTTGTCCAACCCCAGTCTGATTTTTTGATACTGGGAAAGATGGCAAAACAGGTTATAAAGTGATCAGTTTGTTCATGCATGATTAGTAGGAGCAAGCATGGATTTCTTAGGAATAAATCCTGGCTGATTAATCTTGTCTCTCTCTTCTCAAAAATCAGGTTATTGTACGAATGCACCAAGAACCTGATTCGTGTATTGTGGGAATGCTGTGGACATAATTTATCTTTGCTTCAGCAAAGCATTTGACAAAGACCCGCATAATATTTTGTTTAGCAGACTGGCTAAATGTGGGCTTGATGGCTTTGCTCTTCGGGGCTTCTTCATCAAACTGGGAGTGCTATGCAGCTGTCCTGGGCCCAGTACTTGTTAAAAAAAATTGTTAGTGACTTAGATGAAAGGGTGAAGGGAATCTTTATCAAATCTGTGGACGACACAAAACAGAGAGGAGTAGTGAATGCTGGGATAAAATTCTGGTATTACTGTACTTTGAGAGAATGGAAATGCAGCAGTGGTAGATGCATTTAAAAAGGGATGCGGGTGGCGCTGTGGGTTAAACCACAGAGCCTAGGACTTGCCCTTGCCGATCAGAAGGTCGGCGGTTTGAATCCCCGTGACGGGGTGAGCTCCCGTTGCTCGGTCCCTGCTCCTGCCCACCTAGCAGTTCAAAAGCACGTCAAAGTGCAAGTAGATAAATAGGTACCGCTCCGGCAGGAAGGTAAATGGTGTTTCCGTGCGCTGCTCTGGTTCGCCAGAAGCGGCTTAGTCCTGCTGGCCACATGACCCGGAAGCTGTACGCCGGCTCCCTCGGCCAATAAAGCGAGATGAGCACCGCAACCCCACGACTGGACCTAATGGTCAGGGGTCCCTTTACCTTTACCTTAGATGCATTTAGGCAAAAACCAAACAAACAAGTATACAATGGGAAATACCAGGCTTGGAAGCAGTACATGTGAAAATGATTTTGGGATTATTCAATCGCAAGATGAGCCAGCCATGTAACACTGCAGCAAAAAAGGCAAATTCCATTTTAAGCTGCATTGATAGAATCATTGTTTCCAAGGCACGGAAAGTAACCACTCTACTTTAGTCTGTGCGACTGGAGGGCTATGTCATTTTATGGGCAATTAAAATACCTCCAAACTGAAAAGTGAGTTCCTGCAATTTGGATATATCGCTTTAGTTTGTTGCTATGATAAGGCCATCGGACACCAGTCGTCTCCTCTTTGCCTTCTTTTGCTTAATCTGTTACTTATTAAATCAAATATACTGCTTTGGGGCTTGTTCAGCCCAAATTCCAGTTGAGCCCAAATCCCAGCTCCACTGGCTTGCTGCAGGAAATTCAACTCAAAAAGCGTCTTTTACAGGGCAGTTCAAGACATGCCTACTTTGAGTTCAGCCCCACTGAGTTCAATAGGGCTTACTTCCAGGTAAATGTGTGTAGGCTTGTAGCCTTAAAGGCTTAAAAGATAAGCCAAAAAAGAAAAGAAAAGCCTGCCTGTTTTTTTGCTATAGATATGCAGCAGCTCCTAAAACTCGATAAGCTGAGATGAAGCAAACGCATTACAAGGGTTTTTATGTATCATAAAAAAGCATTGACTGCACTAGGGAGTTCTGAAATGGAGCCTGAAGAAATCCAAGAGGGAAAGCACGTTGTGAAATTTGGAGCAAAATGTTGGCAGACCCAAGGCCAAAGCAATGGGCAGCTTATGCAGAGGCCACATTTATCCGCTTCTTAGTCTCATGTTTTAACTGTGACCAGTGGCCATTAACCAAGACTTGTGGCTACACACCATATTTTTTTTGCAACAAATTCCATGCATTAATTTGGTGTTGGGTGAAAAAAAATATCCATCCTTTGTCTGTCCAGAATCTACTGCAAGTTAATTTTGTAGGCTTCTGGAGTCTTGGCAATCTTCTGGTGTAAACCTCTATTTAAGGCAGGATCTGAAATGATCTCTTTCAGCTTCTGCCTTCTGTAAGAAGGTCCAGGGTTATAAAGACCAGGACTAGCCGCCTGAGAAACAGTTTCTACCCAAATGCAATTCTGGTTTTAAACGCAGTACAAGGAGTCTCTATAGTATATTGCATTTTAAAATGGGGTTTCAGAGTTTTTAGGGGTTTTTGAATGTCTTATGTAGATTTTTCAGTTTCATTGTTCTGTATGGGACGATGACAATAAAGATATCGTATCATAAATGCAGGTTCTCACAATGCTGGCCTCGCAACCTTCTTAAATACTGTATTTTTTGCTCTATAAGACACACTTTTTTCCCCTCCTAAAAAGTAAGGGGAAATGTGTGTGCGTCTTATGGAGCGAATGCAGGCTGCGCAGCTATCCCAGAAACCAGAACAGCAAGAGGGATCGCTGCACAGCGCTCCCTCTCGCTGTTCTAGCTTCTGGCTTCGCCGTGCAAACCCTCTTCAGGCTCTGCTCAGCGCTCCCTTTAAAGAATATTTTTTTCTTGCACTCCCCCTCTAAAAACTAGGTGCGTCTTATGGTCAGGTGCGTCTTATGGAGTGAAAAATACGGTACCTCCAGATTCTAGTGCTGTGGTGAGAAGGATAAAAGCTTTTTTCTGGATCCACTTCACACACACACACACGAAAGATATTTGAGTGCCTTCTAGGGTTCACTGTCAAGTCACACAGCAACAGGTTTGGCCGCTGAACTAAAACATGGGTGCACCTTGCAACTTTCCCCAGGACAGATTGCAGCTTGCAGGAAGTCCTGCAGCAGGGGCAGGACATTTTGGGAAAACGTTATCTTTGAAGAGCTTCCCCACCCTGACGATCTCCAGATGCCGTTTTGCTGCAGCTACAGCCCCTGCCCTGACCACTGGCCATGATGGCTGGGGCTGATGGAGTTTGGAGGGCACCACCTTGGGGAAGGCTGGCCTAGGATGTTTTACAATGACCCCAGGTCAGGCTCTTTGGGTCGGCGCCCGATCTCTTGCGTGACAGCAGCTGCCTAAGAGGCTTAACAGGACACTCCTAAAAAATACAATTTACAGTGTGGGGTGTGTTTTATCACAAGTAGCTGTTGGGTGCCAAAAATTTTCACTCCAGTGCCAAGTTTGTCCATTCCAGAGCTTCATGTTGTTTACACCCATTTCTTGGATCTCAACCAACCTTAAAAGTGGAACTGTTGTGTGGATCTACCCCAGCTGTGAACCCCCAGCCCTACATTGGCAGCTTTCTCCAGTGTAGCCATGCAGAGAGCTAGCAAGAAGAACCTCGCTAGGTCAGGCCTGTTAACGGAGAAATCTGAGGGCTCCCTTGGACAAAAAACAAGGACACCAGCCAGGAATACCAGAGCAAAACAGCAGCCAGCAGGCTTGGTCTTTACTGAAGACTGTCGCGACAGGACTCCCACCTGCCACCAGGTGGAACAAGATGGAAGCCCCGAACAAAAGAGAACCCAAACTTTTATTAGCTGCAGTTTGAAAGCACGTCAAAGTGCTAGTAGATAAATAGGTACTGCTCCAGCGGGAAGGTAAACGGCGTTTCCGTGCGCTGCTCTGGTTCACCAGAAGCGGCTTAGGCATGCTGGCCACATGACCTGGAAGCTGTCTGCGGACAAACGCCGGCTCCCTCGGCCCATAGAGTGAGATGAGTGCCGCAACCCCAGAGTCGGTCACGACTGGACCTAATGGTCAGGGGTCCCTTTACCTTTTTAATCCCCATGTTACCCCCCCCCCAAACTACATCACTCATACATCACGGTTACATCATGAAAGGGGAGGTCTGGTGGCAGTAATCTGAGCATCCTGGACCCTGCCCCATGGTTCCCCTTGCCCTCCACCAAACACCCATCAAGTGTAACAAAAGAGATATTTACATTTCCCTGTTTCCCAGCCAAGTTCATCCCACCCTTTTGTCTTCATCTGGGTTTGTTATTTCTGGAATGGCTACCTGTCTGGCACTCAGGTATCAGGAGGCCAGGGATTATCCCTCAGGCAGAGGGGCTGCTGAGGAGCTGAGCTCACGTGTCTATATGAATTTCTGAAGTTTTCCCAGTGAGCCGGTACATAGATACATTGATCAGTGAATTCTTACATTTGGTACAAAGCAGCTAGTAAGCTTGATCTTTATTGATTGCAACAGGGTCCTCACTCCCCACACGAAGGAGGGAGGAGGAACCCCAAACAATGACACGGAAGGCCTTATATGGACTTTTGAAATTGCCACCCTGTAGATGAATACCGAGGGACGCAGGTGGAGCTGTGGGTTAAACCACAGAGGCCCGGCCAGATGGGCGGGGCATAAGTAATAAATTATTATTATTATTACCGTATTTGTCGCCCCATAGGACGCACCAGCCCATAGGACGCACCTAGTTTTGGAGGGGGGGGGAAATAAAGAAAAAAAATTATCCCCCCCCGGCGCGGGGCTGGGGCGGGGGAAGCCTGAGCTTCCCCCGACCCCAGCCCCCAGAACAGGCAGCTCTCCACAAGCCTTGGGAGACCGGCGCAACTTCCCGCCAGGCTCCCATGCCTTGCGGATATCTGCCAGCCTCCAAATCGCGTCGGGGGACAGTGGGAATTCTAATTTTAAAAGAAAGAAAGTTAAGGTGCGTAGGAAGTTGAATTCTGCACTGGGAGTCATTCTTTACTCCCTGCAGTCCCCTGTCCCAAGATAGCAAACTAAAGACATTCACTCACATTAACACTCTATTAGGAGCCGCCCAGAGTGGCTGGGGAGACTCAGCCAGAGGGGCTGGGTATAAATAATAAATTGTTGTTGTTGTTCAAACAAAAAGCCTGGGAATATATCCAGGAAAGGCATCTTTTGGGACCAGCAAAACTGTCACCTGCTGATCTTTCAACCATTTCAATTTGCAGCGAAATGCGGAGAGTGCGGCCCTGGATACAAAACGCCATTGGACGCTATGAAAGGTAAGGGGCCAGGGTCTTTGTGGCCACTTTTAATTTTTATTACAAGCATGCCTATATCTTGCCAACTTTCCAAGGAGTTCAGAGCAAGCTTGCGTACCTGAACAGCACAAGGGGACCCACAATTTATTTTTTTGCCAGTCCCAATTGCTGGCTACTGTTTGTGTTTGCCAACAACCCTGTACAGTGGTGCCTCGCAAGACGAAATTAATTCGTTCCGCGAGTTTTGTCGTCTTGCGATTTTTTTCGTCTTGCGAAGCACGGTGTCGGGAAAGTTTTGGAAAAGCTTCAAAAATCACCAAAGTCTTAAAAAACCTCAAAAAAGGCTACCACACCGCGTTCTATGAGTTGCTCCTCGAAGTCAAGTCGCAACTGTATTAACGGTGTTAAGAAAAAGGAAACAAACTTGCAAGACGTTTCCGTCTTGCGAAGCAAGCCCATAGGGAAAATCGTCTTGCGAAGCAGCTCAAAAAACAAAAAACCCTTTCGTCTTGCGAGTTTTCCGTCTTGCGAGGCATTCGTCTTGCGAGGTACCACTGTACTGGGGGAAAACCCAGTGCCCTGTCTGTGTCATTGTACGGGGATTTGAAGGTAGTGCTTTCTCTATTTCCCCACTGCTTTTTCATTTTGTGTGGTTCCTGTTCTAGGTTGTAAGTCTGTGGCCTGGGATTCCCTTGTTTATAACTTGTGTGCAGCTTAGTAACTGTTCCTAAATGAGAAATAAGAGCATGGTGAAATCCAATCTACCCATTGGTCCATTGAGTTCAGTAATGTTTATATGCTGATTGGCAGTGGCTCTCCAGCGATTCAGCCGGTGATCTTTCTCTTTCTTTTATATATATAGCATTTTTATTGATACTTGTACAAAAATGCATACCTATCACAAAAATAGAATACACTGAAATATCTAAAAAAGAACAGAGGCAGGAAGAATATGAAGAAGAAGAAGAAGAAGAAGAAAGAAAGAAAGGCAGAAAGGAAAAGCATGGGAAAAGAGAAAAGAAAAAAATATATAAAAAGATTTCTAGTTCTCTGTCCTTCAGCTAAACATATTATTCGCTCATTCTGTCCAGTACTTTTTCAATCTTCAAATCCAGATATTACAAGTTCATTTTCTCTTTCATGCAAAAAGTCCATAAGAAGTTTCCAGTCCTGAGTAAATGTCAATAATGATTTTTTTCTCTAATTAAACACATTACCTTTGCCATCTCAGCCAAGTCCAATAGTTTTATCAGCCATTCATCTATAGTGGGTAGGGCTGTATCTTTCCATCTTTGTGCATATAACAATCTCGCTTCTGTAATCTTACATTGGAGTGAACTTCCATCGTCCTTTTGCAGTTGTGTCTCCATTAAGCCTCAAATAAAGAGTTTTGGCTTCAACTGAATATTAAGCTTTAAAATCTACTGCATCCATGTATTTGTATCCTTTCCCCCCTCCTTTTTACATGCCCATCAAGCATGATAAAATGTCCCTTCGCGTTCTGGGCATTTCCATTAAACATTTGAAACACCTTTATACATTCTAAATAGTTTAAAAAGGTAAAGGTACCCCTGATTGTTAAGTCTAGTCATGGACGACTCTGGGGTTGCGTGCTCATCTCCCTCTATAGGCCAAGGGAGCCGGCGTTTGTCCGCAGACAGCTTCTGGGTCATGTGGCCAGCATGACTAAGCCGCTTCTGGCGAACCAGAGCAGCGCACGGAAACGCCCTTTACCTTCCCGCTGGAGCGGTACCTATTTATCTACTTGCACTTTGACGTGCTTTCGAACTGCTAGGTTGGCAGGAGCAGGGACCGAGCAACGGGAGTTCACCCTGTCGCAGGGGTTCGAACCGCCGACCTTCTGATCAGCAAGCCCAAGGCTCTGTGGTTTAGACCACAGCACCACCCGCATCCCTCTAAATCAGGGGTAGGCAAAAGTAAGGCCCGGGGGCCAGATCCGGCCCAATCGCCTTCTCAATCTGGCCCGCGAACAGTCCGGGCATCATTGTGTTTTTTACATGAGTAGAATGTGTCCTTTTATTTAAAATGCATCTCTGGGTTATTTGTGGGGCATAGGAATTCATTCTTTCCCCCCCTTCAAAATATAGTCCGGCCCCCCACAAGGTCTAAGGGACAGGGAACTGGCCCGCTGCTGAAAAAGTCTGCTGACCCCTGCTCTAAATAGTGTATTGGGAGTTAAATACCAATGGTCAGCCAGGAGACCTACCTGCAGACCTTCTGAGACTCCAGATTCCTGGGACCCATGCATCGTAAAGCAAGCACTGTACTACAGTGGTGCCCCGCAAGACGAATGCCTCGCAAGACGGAAAACCCGCTAGACGAAAGGGTTTTCCGTTTTGGAGGTGCTTCGCAAAATGAATTTCCTATGGGCTTGCTTCGCAAGACGAAAATGTCTTGCGAGTTCCTGCAGGTTTTTTTTTTCCTTTCCCCCCTTTTTCCCAAGCCGCTAAGCCGCTTAACAGCTGATCGCTAAGCCGCTTAACAGCTGATCGCTAAGCCGCTTATCAGCTGATCTGGTAAGCCCGCTAAGGCGCTAATAGCGCTAATCCGCTAAGCCGCTAATGGGCTTGCTTCGCAAGACGAAGAAACCGCAAGACGAAGAGACTCGCGGAACGGATTCTTTTCGTCTTGCGAGGCACCACTGTACTGAAGTGGTCATGCTGATCAGATTGCCTCTGAAGCCATGCACAGCTTAGGAAGGACAAAGGAAGCTTCCTTGTTCCATCTAACTCAGTGCCAATGTGGTGTAGTGGTTAAGAGCGGTGGACTCGTAATCTGGTGAACCGGATTCGATTCCCCGCTCCTCCACATGCAGCTGCTGGGTGACCTTGGGCCAGTCACACTTCTCTGAAGTCTCTCAGCCCCACTCACCTCACAGGGTGTTTGTTGTGGGGGAGGAAGGGAAAGGAGAATGTGAGCCACTTTGAGACGCCTTAGGGTAGTGATAAAGTGGGATATCAAATCCAAATCCAAACTCAGTGTTGTCCACACTGACTGGCAGGGGCTCTTCAGAGTGCCAGGCATGGGACACTCCCAGCGCTACCTGGACGCGCCAGGTTTTGAACCCGGGACCCAGCCACTGAACTACGGCCCTGCCCTCTCTTGGGACTGCTTGCTTAGTAATTTTTCATTTTTGCACATTAAGAAATTTAATGAAATTTGCACACCCCTCCCAAGGTTTCCTGAACTGCAGTCGCAGCCTCCATCAGGGAGTGGCAACTGTGTCCTAACACTCGGGAGAAGCGCCAGCAATAATAAGGAAATGCTTTCAAGCTAAAGAAACTCCCTCTTTCATTTTTCATCCACATCTAGGCACTGTAGATAACAGGCTGTGGTTTTTGAGGGTGTCATTGCCAGGGCTGCAAATGTATCGGAAATGATCCTGGACTGCTCTCCTCTTCAGTCTTCAGGCCTTCATAACCCCCAGTAGGTGATATGTTAAAAGAAATATAGACGTTTTCATGTAGGTTTATAACATTATGTAGAACTGCCACTCCCCCGCCAATATATTTTTATTGAGTTTTACAGTACCAATTTGAATTCAAACATTATACATCAGAGGGACGCGGGTGGCGCTGTGGGTAAAAGCCTCAGCGCCTAGGGCTTGCCGATCGAAAGGTCGGCAGTTCGAATCCCCGCGGCGGGGTGCGCTCCCGCTGCTCGGTCCCAGTGCCTGCCAACCTAGCAGTTCGAAAGCACCCCCGGGTGCAAGTAGATAAATAGGGACCGCTTTCTAGCGGGAAGGTAAACGGCGTTTCCGTGTGCTGCGCTGGCTCGCCAGAGCAGCGATGTCACGCTGGCCACGTGACCCGGAAGTGTCTGCGGACAGCGCTGGCCCCCGGCCTCTTAAGTGAGATGGGCGCACAACCCTAGAGTCTGTCAAGACTGGCCCGTACGGGCAGGGGTACCTTTACCTTTATTATACATCAACATCCTCATTTAGGATTCTCTGAATCCTACGACTCTCCTCCGCCCTTCCATTGTTACAATTTTCAATCTTTTTTTCCAACTGCCTTCCTTGTTTTCTCTATTTTTTTAAAACAAATAAACCACTTTCACCATAATTCTTCGTATATTACAAGCATTACTCAAATCCTGCCAAAGTTTGTAGTTGTTTACAGTGTTCTCTTAAATACATTGTGAATTTTCGCCATTCCCTCTTAAAATTCTTCTCCTCCTGGTTGTTGATTTTCCCAGTCAATTTTGCCATTTCGGGGTAGTCCATATTCATCAGCCATTTGTCTCTGGTTGGAACTTTTTCTTCTTTCCATCTCTGGGCCACTAGCATTCGTGTTGCTGTCATCGCATACATGAATAGTCGTTTCTGCTCCTTTGGATCTCTGCACCTAAAATAGTAAAGGTAAAGGGACCCCTGACCATTTGGTCAAGTCGTGGCCGACTCTGGGGTTTTGGTGCTCATCTCACTTTACTGGCCGAGGGAGCCGGCGTACATGTGGCCAGCATGACTAAGCCGCTTCTGGCGAACCAGAGAGGCACGGAAACGCCGTTTACCTTCCTGCTGGAGCGGTACCTATTTATCTACTTGCACTTTGACGTGCTTTCGAACTGCTAGGTGGGCAGGAGCTGGGACTGAGCAACGGGAGCTTACCCCATTGCGGGGATTCAAACCGCCAACCTTCTGATCGGCAAGTCCTAGGCTCTGTGGTTTAACCCACAGCGCCACCCGCGTCCCGTGCACCTAAAATACCTAGTAGAAAAGCATCTGGTTTTTCCCTAAATGTTATTTGGGAAATAAAAGGACTGCCATATTTAGTCATGTTAGATTGGTGAGATAGATTGAAAAGCATTTTGATTGGCTAAAAAGTCCCCCCTGCCTAAATTCAACAGCAAATGTTTGAAATGTGACTATTTCTTTTAATTAAAAAAACAGATGCTTACAAGACTTTCAGATAGCATTGTCCTATGTCCTATGTTGTGGGAGGAACACCTCTTCATAAGATGGTGTTCCCGCCCGTGAGAGAGGAGGGATGCCTCATTCCATCCAGTGTGTGAGTGAAGGTGGAAGACCTCTTAGAGGAGGCATGTGGAGAGATACGGTACCTTGTCTCAAATAGCATTAGAAAGGGCATTCCCTCTCATGAGAGCAGTGGCGTAGCATGGGGGGTGCAGGGGGGACCGGCCGCACCGGGCGCAACATCTGGGGTTAGGGCAAATCTACAGGTTAGGGGGCGCAAATCCACGGGTTAGGGGGCGCAAATTACTTGCCTTGCCCCGGGTGCTGACAACCCACGCTACGCCACTGTGAGAGAGAATGCCTCTTCTCAGATGATACTGTCGGAGCCTCCGTACGACCGAGCTGAAATGGCTATTCCTCCAGCCGTATTTTCGGAATCTCCGACGGTGATTAACGACCTAAGCCTTTGAATGAGACTTCAGGCACGCTCTCCATTGCACAGAGTACCCAGACAGCAGCAGAAGGAGCCAGAAATATGTGCTACATTGCTACTTTTATTTCTAACTACGCAGGACAGAAAAGAATATGTGTCTGCTCTCTGTGAGAGACAGAAAAACAACAGTAACAAAGAAACAGGAAACCAGTAACTTCAACATCCATCTCCCGTGAGACTTCCAACAGTCTGGAATGTCAACAGAGTCTTGTGACTCCAAGAACTGCACAGCGGCATAACAGAAATCTAACAGATACTAGAAGGAGCACTCCATTCTGTGTCTAATGGAAGTCCTGCTCACTGTTTCATTCATGAGCAAAGCAGAGAATGTTCCAAGAAAGATACTGTTTGCGTTGTTCGTCACATCCAAACGCAGTGGTGAAAGAGTGAGCTTTTCTCCTTTCTTGATCTGGCTCCCCTTAATACCAGTGTAATAAACAAAAAATCTGCCCTTATTCCCTTATGGGGGACACAAGAGCCCTTATAGAGTCCTTTGCAAGTTCTCCATCGGTCGGAGAAAATAACAGAGGCCAACCAGAGAATATTGAGAAGCAAAGCAGCTCGTAAGCCTGATCTTTATTGAACTGTTGCAACAGGGTGCTCCCCTCACACGCAGGAAAGGAGGAGGACCCAGAAAAAAGGTGTGTCCGTCCTTATATAGACTTTTGGAATTGCCCGCCCTGGAGTCCAAGACCACCCCCAGAAACATCATACCTACATCACAGAATGGGCGGTCTACAGCAGAAATCTGAGTGTGTTGTTTACCTCCTGTCTGGCAGGTTACCTGTTAATGCTCACTTGATTGGATACCCAGGGGAGCCTGGCCAGTCTTTTGTAATGATAAGTACTTAGTTCCTGAGCCAGGTCACAGGCTCACCCTGTTCATACACAGACATACCCTTAAGACAGGATTTGTGAAGGAAATGGCAATGGGGAGGCTCCTCCATTTGACCTTGGAGAAAACACCTGGTCAGCCTGGGAGTCAAAATGGCTCCATGGCTGCTCTCCTGTGCAGCTTCAGACATGTGGCCTATATATCTATGTACGTCTTTGGCTGGTACATTTATGAATGTTTATTATATACATAAAACCTTAATTGATTTATTTCATCAGTGTGTTTGCTTCCCTGTTCCTCTACTCCCGGTGGCTCATACAAGGTTTTTTGCTTTTGGACAGGCCCCCGGGAAGAGATTGTATACCTGCCCTGCATCTACAGGAACACGGGAATAAAGAAACCAGACTACCTGGCCACGGTGGACGTGGACCCCAAATCTCCAACCTATTGCCAAGTAAGTATCTTTCAGTGTGCGAAGGCTGGTCACGCAACAAGGCTTGGCATGCGCCGATATCTTCAGGGTTACATTATTGCTCCACAATTGTGTGAGAAGTCCTGTTTGCTTTCCAAGGATAATTCTGAGTTGTATCTCGTAAAAGAAAACCAAAAAACCCTGACACATCCCCATAGCAAAACCCCACCCTAAAAACACCTTTAAAAGTGCAAACATTGCAATCCGCTTCATTCAGGCCGTTGCAGAAGTCATCTGTGACAGCTGCTCGCTTTAAAACTGAAGAGCGCATTCTTGCAGAACAAAAGTGGGGGTGTGGTGGATTTCCAAAGACTTCCCCGTTCATTCTCAAGAGGTTCAGATTGCTAAATCTTTTGTTTGCTGTTGTATACTTAGCCACACACTTTGTGGGGCAGTTGATCTGGTCCAGCAAGATATCTTGTCAAAGCTTGTTATTTTTATTTTATTGTATATTTTCAAAAACCTTAAATTGTAAATAAATGTTGCAAGTTGCCACGTCGGTGTATGAGAGGGGTGCGGGTGGGTGAACCTCAGAGTGATAGTTAAGATCCTTTTTTAAAATTTTTTACCAATCACCAAAACACAAACAGTGAAACCCCCCAGGCGGCTGATATATTGGGTATACAATATTCAATAATATACATATTCAATAATATTCAATAATAATATATTCAAATTAACCATATGTACACTTCTATATACCTTAACACTCCTCCCTCCACAAGGTTTATTTAACTTTTAACATTTTAATTGCCCCAAATTGTTCAAACCTACCCAAATAATTCAATATCTTCACAAGCCAATCCTCCTCTTTCTCACTGACCTTAAACCCTTTCATTCTGTGTATCTTCAAAGTTAGATATTCTAAAATTATAATATTATTCAGTTTTTCCTCCATTGGTTCACCTCTAACTCTTCTGCATTTTTCCAATTACTCGCTATAACCTGTCTGGCTGCAGTTACCATCAATTTTACCCATTTGCAAATGCAGTTGTGTTTAAAGTTCTAAACAACTAAGGGTCCAGATATCTGAGAGACCACCTCCCCCTCCTTCCCTACAGACACTCTCAGGTGTTAAGATCGACAGAGGAGACCCTTTTGGGAGTTCTGCCACCCTCAGAAGTATAGAGAATAGCAGCCCAAGAGAGGGCATTATTTGCAGCAGCGCCTAAATGGTGGCGGCTCCCTTTCTGCCTCAAAATCTTCATTGTACTGCTTTCACCGTACGCCAAAGGCACACCTCTTTACACCTGAGATCTATTTTTATTTAACAAAATTGTATACACCTCTAAGCAGTCTACAAGAAATGTTGCGAATGTCAACAAAATCAGTTAAGAGCAAATAATTAAAAACATGTAAAAGATCATTAAAATTAAGCAGTGACAGATTAAAGATCAACGTGTTGGTATTGTTGTTGTTGTGGTTTAGTCGTTTAGTTGTGTCCGACACTTTGTGAACCCCTGGACCAGAGCACGCCAGGCCCTCCTGTCTTCCACTGCCTCCCTCATGCTGGTAGCTTCCAGAACACTGTCCTACCATCTCGTCCTCTGTCGTCCCCTTCTCCTTGTGCCCTCCATCTTTCCCAACATCAGGGTCTTTTCCAGGGAGTCTTCTCTTCTCATGAGGTGGGCAAAGTATTGGAGCCTCAGCTTCAGGATCTGTCCTTCCAGTGAGCACTCAGGGCTGATTTCCTTCAGAATGGAGAGGTTTGATCTTCTTGCAGTCCATGGGACTCTCAAGAGTCTCCTCCAGCACCAGAAGTCAAAAGCATCCATTCTTCGGCGATCAGCCTTCTTGATGGTCCAGCTCTCATCATCATCATCATCATCATTATTATTATTATTTCATAGGTCATCCATCGCCTGCCCATGCCAAATGTCAACGATGAGCTCCACCACACTGGGTGGAACTCCTGCAGCAGCTGTTTTGGGGACACGACCAAGAAGCGAAACCGGCTCATCCTTCCCAGCTTGATCTCTTCCAGGATTTATGTGGTTGATACAGGCACTGACCCACGAGCTCCACGCCTCCATAAGGTACAGGCTTTTCTGGGGCTCACCAGAAACCACGCCCTCCGTTTTGCAAGTTCCTTTGTTGCTCAATGAATCAGAAGCCCTACCAGAGTGGCTCGCAGTGGGCCTTCGCTGTAGTATTTACAAGGCCATCAGCATTGAGGTTTCTTTGCAGCAGAACTAGGTAAAAGGTAAAGGTACCCCTGCCCATACGGGCCAGTCTTGACAGACTCTAGGGTTGTGCGCCCATCTCACTCAAGAGGCCGGGGGCCAGCGCTGTCCGGAGACACTTCCGGGTCACGTGGCTAGCGTGACAAAGCTGCATCTGGCGAACCAGCGCAGCACACGGAAACGCCGTTTACCTTCCCGCTAGTAAGCGGTCCCTATTTATCTACTTGCACCCGGGGGTGCTTTCGAACTGCTAGGTTGGCAGGCGCTGGGACAGAGCGACAGGAGCGCACCCCGCCGCGGGGATTCTAACCGCCGACCTTTCGATCGGCAAGTCCTAGGCGCTGAGGCTTTAACCCACAGCGCCACCCGCGTCCCACCTTGCAGCAGAACTAGTCCCTCACAAAATAGGTAATAATGTTAGCACTATGGATGGGGGAGGGATGTGGGTGGCACTGTGGGTTAAACCACAGAGCCTAGGGCTTGCCGATCGGAAGGTTGGCGGTTTGAATCCCCATGAGGGGGTGAGCTCCCATTGTTCGGTCCCTGCTCCTGCCAACCTAGCAGTTTGAAAGCACGTCAAAGTGCAAGTAGATAAATAGGTACCGCTCTGGCGGGAAGGTAAAGGGTGTTTCCGTGCGCTGCTCTGGTTCGCCAGAAGCGGCTTAGTCCTGCTGGCCACACACCCGGAAGCTGTACGCCGGCTCCCTCGGCCAATAAAACGAGATGAGCGCCGCAACACCAGAGTCGGCCACAACTGGACCTAATGGTCAGGGGTCCCTTTACCTTTATGGATGGAGGATCCAATCCATTTAGTTTTGCATTTTAATGCGAGCCAAACAGATTCTAACTTTCCAAGTCCAATGCATGAACTGAAATGCCACCACCCTCCAAAATTCACACACTTCTCTGAACTTTGGGACGCAGTTCTCCAACAATGCGTACAAGAATGCAAATGTTAAGTGAAGGTGTGCCTAAAAATTCATATATTAGATAAAACAGCACACAGGAATGCATTATATTAGGAGAAATTGCTTGCAAAGGTTAATACATTAAGGGGAAATGGCATTTAAAGAGTAACATAGGAGAAATGTATGCTAAAAATATTCCCTTTACGGCAGTTTCTCTTCTCCTTCATTGATGGAGAATGGTTAGGGAGTGAGGAACACATGCACAGAACGTTTTCAGGACAGTACTAGCATTACTTTCTCTATGCAGAAGAAGGCACGATTCACACAATTTCTGTCGGTCCTGTACCCTTGGAATCATAAGAGATAGAAACTTAAAAAGCACACAGGAGAAATTTTTAACACCGCACTAACCTTAGCTTTCTCTGTGCCACCTTTTCCCTTAGGCTGTTGAGCCCGTTGACATATACTGGAATTGCAACCTGGCTAATCCTCACACCACGCACTGCTTGGGCAGTGGCGAGATCATGATCAGCACCATGGGAGACCCGTCCGGCAATGGAAAAGGTGTTTGTTTTGGGCTGGGCAGGCAAAGGAGGTGGTCTGGGCTGGGTTAACAAGAGCGCAAAAGCGAGTCCCAGTCCAAATTTTGAACGGAGAAAATTTCTGTTCTTCCACATGCAGTTTTTTAAATGCAGATTTGCACCCTGCCTTTTCTTTTGCATAATTTATTCCAATATTGATGGCTCTGGAGCAGTTTTCCCCTGCCACCAAGCTCCTGGGTGTATTCGTCTGCTTGTTGGGTTTCAACAGGCACGGCTCACAATTCTAGACTGTGTCTTTGCAATCATAAGGACTACAAACTTAACTTTTTTTTAAAAAAGGAAAAGGCTAGGGCGGGGGGGGGGGGAGGAGGAAGGAAGCAGAGATAACTGGGAAACTGAAATGTTAGGATTCTTGTGGGCCAGCTACTTATTTATTTGTTAAATTTGTTAGTCTCTTTATCTTGCTTAGGGCAAAGTGACACAACCAAGTTACAGCAATATGCACACATACAGTGGTACCTCAGGTTACATACGCTTCAGGTTACAGACTCTGCTAACCTAGAAATTGTGCTTCAGGTTAAGAACTTTGCTTCAGGATGAGAACAGAAACCGTGCTCCGGCGGCGCAGCAGCAGCGGGAGGCCCCATTAGCTAAAGAGGTGCTTCAGGTTAAGAACAGTTTCAGGTTAAGAACAGACCTCCGGAACAAATTAAGTACTTAACCCAAGGTACCACTGTACTCTCTAGTAGAGGTTTTAATTTATTTATTTAATACCAATATAACAGAAAGAAAGAAAAGGAACAGCATCAGCTCACATTAATATTAAAAATAATCCATCGATCCTGACTTAAACTATACACACACACACACACATTATATACAGTGGTACCTTGGTTTAAGAACAGTCCAGTTTAAGAACAATTTGGTTTACAAACTCTGCAAAACCGGAAATAGTGTCTTGGTTTGAGAACTTTACCTCGGTCTAAGAACAGAATCCGAATGGTGGAAGGGCACCAGCGGCGGGAGGCCTCATTAGGGAAAGTGTGCCTCTGTTTAAGAACGGTTTCGGTTTAAGAACGGACTTCCAGAACGGATTAAGTTCGTAAACCAAGATACCACTGTGTGTGTGTGTATGTGTGTATACACACAAACACACACAAACACACCGGTCGCCTTCATCTGCAACAAAACATGTCTCTCCTATATTGGATTCTACAACCTTCCAACAGTTTGACTTCACTCCAAAAGACACACTCCTCCATTGACAGACGGATGGCCAACCAAACCATTATACTCTACCTTCAAATGTAGAAAGGGCAGCGTGAACTTCAGACCACGAGTAGCGGATGGTGCATGTTTACCCTTCAAACCTATAAGTCTTTTTGCAACACGCACACACACCAGCTGGGCTATATCAAATACCTTTTGGGATTTAGAAAAATGCATCTGGTTGATGGCAACGATTGTAGCTTCCGGGCAGAGCATCTCCCTTGCATGGAGAAAGCCTCGGGTTCAATTTCCTGTGTTCCTACGACATCCCTAATGGTTTTTGTTGTTTTTATTTGTAATGTCAGGTGGTTTCGTGCTGCTGGATGGGGAGACGTTTGAGGTGAAGGGAAACTGGGAAAAAGGGCCCAAGGTCCCTAAGCTGGGCTACGATTTCTGGTACCAGCCGAGGCATAACGTCCTGATGAGCACAGAGTGGGGAGTGCCCAAGTGCCTGGCTAATGGGTTTAATCCAGCTGACCTGGAGAAAGGTGAGTGCGTCCTCTCTGCACATAAGCACTATTGAAGCAAAGGGTGGGGGAATAATAATTGTAATACAGTGGTACCTCAGGTTACCACTGAGGTACCAGGCAGAGGGCCTTCTCGGTGGTGGCACCTTCCCTGTGGAACACCCTCGCACCAGATGTCAAAGAGCTTTTAGAAGACATCTGAAGGCAGCCCTGTTTCGGGAAGCTTTTAATGTTTGATGTATTATAGTATTTTAATATTCTTTTGGAAGCCGCCCAGAGTGGCTGGGGAAGCCCAGCCAGATGGGCGGGGCATAAATAAATAATAATAATAATAATAATAATAATAATAATAATAATAATTACATACGCTTCAGGTTACAGACTCCGCTAGCCCAGAAATAGTGCTTCAGGTTAAGAACTTTGCTTCAGGATGAGAACAGAAATCGTGCTCTGGCGGCGCGGCAGCAGCAGGAGGCCCCATTAGCTGAAGTGGTGCTTCAGGTTAAGAACGGACCTCCGGAACAAATTAAGTACTTAACCTGAGGTACCACTGTAGTGATTTTTTTTTATATATACTCCACCCTTCTGTGGCCCTCCAAATGCTGTTGGACTACAAATCCCAATCAGCCCCAGCCAGCAAGGCAAACAGTCAGGGATGATGATGGGTGCTTTAGTCCCAACATCTGGAAGTCCACAAGGTTCTCCACCTCTATTTGACAGCTGTTGTGGAAAAGGTAACCAAATTCATTTCCACGAGGGGCAATCATATTCAGACTAATTTTTCAGTGTGTGGCATTGATATTATTATTATAATTAGAATTTATATGCCGCCCTATACATGGAGGTCTAAGGGCAGTTCAAAATATAAAACCACAAAATTCATAATCAAAATAAAATCCACAACCCAATAATCCCCTCACCCTCCAAAAAATAAAACCACAGTTTAAAAGGGCGTAGGATGTCAATCAAATCAACCAAAGGCCTGGTGAAAAAGGAACATTTCTGCCTGGCACCTAAAGGTGTTTAATGAAGGCGCCAGGCAAACCTCCCTGGGGAGAGCATTCCACAGATGGGGAGCCACCGCAGAGAAGGCCCTGTTTTCGTCTTGCCACCCTCTGGACCTCTCAAGAAGGAGGCACATGAAGATGATCTCAGGGTTAGGTTCAAACAGAAAGAGGAGGTCCTTGAGGTATTGCAGTCCTGAGCTATTTAAGGCTTTATAGGTCAAAACCAGCAATTTAAATTGGGCCCAGAAACTAATTGGTAGCCAATGCAGTCAGACCAGGATCGGTGTAATATGCTTAAACCATCTTGCTCCGGTGACCCCTGGCCGTCTTGCTCCTGGCCACTGAATTCTGCACTAGCTGAAGTTTCCCAACCGTCTTCAGAGGCAGCCCTACATATAACATGTTGCAGTAATCTAACCTTGAGGTTATACAAATAAGAAATTCTTTAAGGCAATCTCCCCCACTCCCTGCAACTGTAGCATACGGACAACATTTTGTGACAGTGAGTAATAGAGACCAAACATGACAAGTATTTATACCTTGAAATGAACTGGTTGTATGTGTCTCCCTTGACAACGTCTCACAAGGTTGTTGCGAAGATTCTGTCTCTGTTTTCCGTTAAGAAAACGAACGATGGCTCTGTTATCAATAGCATCATGTCAACACGCTTGGCGATTTTGCAAGGGGCCTTGAGACATTTGTTCTATTTCACAATGCAGAACAACAAACCCCTGTGTTGCAAACTTAACACAACAAACAATTCAAGCAACACGAAGACCAGTATACTAGATAGCGCTGTAATTCTTATTGCATAATATACATGATTTAGTACAACGAAAACAAAATGTGTACACTTGTAGATTCTCTAATATATTTGAAATCAAATGAACACACGTCTGTCAATCTTTGGAAGCCCGTAGAAGTATAATAGGTCTATGGTTGGAACAAAGTAATAGATGCTATTCTGTGGGCTAAGCAGTAAAACCGTTTTAGGTGTTCATGATGTCGAAGTAGTAAGTGACTTATTATATTTAAGACCATAAAATTCCTATCTCACAGCACTCCACACACCAATACTGGGGGAAATCGAAAAAGTGACTTCTCAGTAAGCTTTACTTTTCTGCTCTTTATTTACTCTCCTTCCTCCACAACCACTGCGTCTTCGAAGGCTGCTATGGCAGCAACATTAATGTGTGGGACTGGACCACCCATGAACTCATCCAGTCGATCGACGTGGGGAAGAATTCCATCCCTCTTGAAATCCGCTTTCTCCACAACCCCGATGCGGCAGAAGGGTTCATCGGCTGTGCTCTCACCAGTGCGATTCATCGTTTCCACAAGACCGCGGTAACAAAAAGGAGTAACGTTTTTAGTAATACTTGAGGAAAGGCTGTGGCTCTCTGGCAGAAGATCCTCCCAGGCACCTCCAATTAGAAAAGGCCATTTCTTTGTAGACTTGGGGGAGAAATTCAAATTCAGTTCACGTCAGAAGGCCCACTCACTCAGTTTGCACTTTCTGAAACAGTGCATGGACTGAAACACAGCCTTCCTTTGAAATTTTCCCTTTTCCAAATTTTGTAGTGCAGTTCTCCAACCAAGTATCACATACAAAAATGCATAAACTGGGGGAAAGTGTAAATACATACATACATAAAAATGCATATGTTCAGAAAGGTAATACACAAAAATGCTTTGTACTGGGGCAAATTGATTTGCAAAATTGTGTATATTACCATATTTTTCGCTCCATAAGGCACACTTTTTTCCTCTTAAAAACTAAGGGGAAATGTCTGTGCATCTTAAGGAGCGAATGTGTGGTTCCTTGATACCCGGGCTTCCCCCACCAGCCCCGCAAGCTCCGGGAGTGGAGGCAAGGCTGCACGCAACTTTGCCGCCGTTCCCAGACCTGTTCTGGGGGCTGGGGTCGGGGGAAGCTCGGGCTTCTCCAGCCGGGAGAGGTTGCGTGCGGCTAAAATCCAAGCCAAGGCAGCAAGCGGGATCCATCCCCAACTTGGTGCAAAAGATCCCTGCTTGCAGCAAAGCATGGTGGGACAAATTTCTGACGGTCCGATTCCCTTTGAACATGTAAAACGCCAACAGTGCACCGGATCTGTGTCGGCAGGAATAGGCGCCAGTCCAACTGGCGATGGAGTCAAACAGGTGTTGTCAGGTGGTGAGCAGGAGGCTCTGGGATCCCAACGGTTGTCTGACGGAGGCCCAGATCTGCAAGCCGTTCCCTCCCCACCCCACTATGCGCAGTTATCGCCTTTGCATCTCAGGGAGTGAATTATTGATCTTTGGCATAATGGGACAGCGCAATCATTAACCCGCCTGGCTTACCCGAGGTGGTTCATTGAGCCGCCGCTCCCATTGTAAAGGCTGTTTGCTCAGGTCTCGTGTCACCTCCACATATGTCGAGCTGTGTACATACGATTGTGCGGCGGTTCAAGCCATTAAGCTTTCTCTTGTCTACATAAGATAGGCGCCTGTGATACCGCACAAGAGCTGTTTATTCTGCAGTGCGTTGTGGAGTGGCCAAGAGACAGTGGTAACGGAGGAAGTCTCAGCATTCAGAGATTTCGCCTCTGCCCTGCACTCGCTGTCTCCTGCTGCCTCAGCCCTTCCATCTGTAAAATGGGACTAATAATGTTTGGCATGCCTTGTAACAGAGCCAGGCACATTTCAGGTTTGCAGGAACTGCTTTGAGCATTCCTCATCTCCCCCCCTTTTTTTTACCCCTGAGATCCACTGACTGGAACCAGATGCAAAATAGTGGCTGGAGTGGAGTGGGGTGGGGATCATAAGCGGATTATTCCAACAGCTGGTCTGGAATCACCCATTCTCTAAGAATCAAATAACAAGATGCCTCTGAGCGCATGCTCAGCACCAGAATTTCTTTTCAGCAGTTGTCACACAAAAGTCCACGCCTGGACCCATCCCCCCAAAAAACTCTCTTCCCCTCACAGCAACCTGATTTAGAAATAGGGTAGGAGGGTGGGGGGACGCGGGTGGCGCTGTGGGTTAAACCACAGAGCCTAGGACTTGCTGATCAGAAGGTCGGCGGTTCGAATCCCCGTGAGCTCCCGTGAGCTCCCGTTGCTCGGTCCCTGCTCCTGCCAACCTAGCAGTTCGAATGCCCGTCAAAGTGCAAGTAGATAAATAGGTACCACTCCTGCGGGAAGGTAAACGGTGTTTCTGTGCGCAGCTCTGGTTCACCAGAAGCAGCTTAGTCCTGCTGGCCACATGACCCAGAAACTGTACGCCGGCTCCCTTGGCCGATAAAGCGAGATGAGCGCCGCAACCCCAGAGTCGTCCTCGACTGGACCTAACGGTCAGGGGTCCCTTATACCTTTACCTAGCAGGGTGGGATCTCATTTTGATGCCCCTATTGCTAAAACAACTGGGTGTCATTTGTTGCTGGCATTGAACAATTATTGAACAATTGCTGGCATATTGCAAATCAGTCCAAGGGATCAGCTAGTAGACTTTGATCTTCCTTAAGTCTTTTTGCCCCCTCGCAGAGTGTGGTCACATTCTCACCATACATTTAAAGCAACATTATACTATTTTAACAGTAGCTACTTCCCTCCGCCACCAAGAATCATGGGAACTGAGAGTTGTTAGGAGACACACTTGCCTTCAGTTCCCCTCAAAGAGCTCCAGGTCTCAGAGTGGCTCAATGGACAAACCCTCTTCCCAAGGCCTGAGGATCTCCTAACAATGAGGCCATTTAGGGCTTTCAAGGTCAGCACCAACACTTTGAATTGTGCTCGGAAACGTACTGGGAGCCAGTGTAGGTCTTTCAAGACTGGTGTTATGTGGTCTCAGCAGCTGCTCCCAGTCACTAGTCTAGCTGCCGCATTCTGGATTAGTTGTAGTTTCCAAGTCACCTTCAAAGGTAGCCCCACGTAGAGCGCGTTGCAGTAGTCCAAGCGGGAGATAACCAGAGCATGCACCACTCTGGTGAGACAGTCCGCAGGCAGGTAGGGTCTCATTCTGCGTACCAGGTGGAGCTGGTAGACAGCCGCCCTGGATACAGAATGGACCTGCGCCTCCATGGACAGCTGTGAATCCAGAATGACTCCCAGGCTGCGCACCTGGTCCTTCAGGGGCACAGTTACCCCATTCAGGACCAGGGAGTCCCCCACACCTGCCCGCCTCCTGTCCCCCAAGAACAGTCCTTCTGCCTTGTCAGGATTCAACCTCAATTCATTAGCCGCCACCCACCCTCCAATATTAAGAATATATCCATCTGTGTTGAGTGGATGATGGCGTTCCTGTGATTAATCTCCACTGTGGTTGCTCTTTCTGCAGAATGGGACATGGGCGGCTAAGCGAGTGATCCAGGTGCCCAGCAAGAAGGTGGACGGCTGGGCTCTTCCCGACATGCCAGGTGAGTCCAGGGTGGTTTCAGATTTGGGCCACAAGTAGGATTTATCTTGTCGTTTTGAGCAGCTTCCCCAACCCACCTACCAGACCTCTAGAGGCAAGAAGTTCAGGGAAGTTCAGGGAAGCTTAAGAGAGTAAATTCGTCCCAACGAAAGAACAGTGGCAAGAAAAATGGATGAGTTCTGCAGAACTGGCTAAATTGACATACAAACTGCGGGACAAGGACAAGTGCGACTTTAAGGAAGAATGGGAACTTTTTACAAATTTTAAATAATTTTACAAATTGTTTAAAAAGACAACAAAATGAACTGGGCTCCTTGGCAGGTTTTGAAGAAACATACACAGATTTATTGGTTGAAAACCTGATAGATAGACAAGGCAAGGGTATGTATAATTTTATGGCATGCAGAGAATAATATGTGCAGAGAAATCAGAGAGAGGAGCCGAGGGAAGTCCCTGGTTGTGGGGGAGGGAGGGATGGAATAATATATGTGATTATATGATTTGATAATTTCTTATGTTGAAATTTCTTAATAAAAATATTAAAAAACAACAAATTTACCAAAAAGCAAAGTATTTCTTTAAAGAGAACAAAGCAAAACAAAAACTACATCTCCCCCCCCCCCAAAAAAGAGAGTAAATTCACTGGAGAGAATAAAATATTAGAGATGTGTGATATCTTTGTAGCACCTCGTATATTTCTCTGTCTCTCTCTCTCTCTCTCTCTCTCTGCCCCCCCCCCCAATACACACAAACAGGTGACTCACAAGAGTTTAACGCTGTGCCTTCTTTTATTACTCTCCAATATTCTCCTTAAGGTCTCATCACGGACATCCTCATCTCCCTGGATGACAAATTTCTGTATTTTAGCGACTGGCTTCATGGAGACATCCGTCAGTATGACATCACCAACACCCAGGAGCCCAAACTGGTGGGACAGGTAAAAGCTGGCTTTGAATGAATGATCAGAGCAAATAATTATATATAGCAAGCAACTAACCAGCCAGATTTTTAAAATTTACACCATCTTGCCAGATCACCAGTACAGTAGGGAGATTGCTGGCTGTGCTGTTTGCCCCAGGAAGCTGACGACTCTGCAAGCATGATTCTGTCCTGTCCTGAGTCTGGTATATTTCCTTGCAGGTTTTCGTTGGAGGCAGCATCGTCAAAGGCGGGCCGGTCACTGTGGTTGAGGACCAAGAGCTGGACTGCCAACCAGATCCATTTATCATCAAGGTGCATGAGGACCACCACATCCCCCCCATTTATTAATTGTTTATCACATTTTATATCATGCCTTTAACCCAAGGCACTCAAGAAACACCTCCTTCCTTCCTTCCTTCCTTCCTTCCTTCCTTCCTTCCTTCCTTCCTTCCTTCCTTCCCTTCCCTTCCCTTCCCTTCCCTTCCCTTCCCTTCCCTTCCCTTCCCTTCTGTTTTGCCCTTGTCACTGTTGTTGTTTTTGTTTAGTCGTTTAGTCGTGTCCGCCTCTTCATGACCCCCTGGACCAGAGCACGCCAGGCCCTCTTGCCTTCCACTGCCTCCCGCAGTTTGGTCAGGCTCATGCTGGTAGCTTCAAGAACACTGTCCCACCATCTCGTCCTCTGTCGTCCCCTTCTCCTTGTGCCCTCCATCTTTCCCAACATCAGGGTCTTTTCCAGGGAGTCTTCTCTTCTCATGAGGTGGCCAAAGTCTTGGAGCCTCAGCTTCAGGATCTGTCCTTCCAGTGAGCACTCAGGGCTGATTTCCTTCAGAATGGAGAGGTTGGGTCTTCTTGCAGTCCATGGGACTCTCCAGAGTCTCCTCCAGCACCAGAATTCAAAAGCATCAATTCTTCGGCGATCAGCCTTCTTGATGGTCCAGCTCTCACTTCCATACATCACTACTGGGAAAACCAGAGCTTGAACTATACGGACCTTTGTTGACAAGGTGATGTCTCTGCTTTTTAAGTAGAGTCACTACCAGCATGAAATTAGCATCCCTTGAGCAGCAGATTCTCCACCCTGTTCTTAGCATTCCTCCCCCAAGCTTGCCTTGCCTCTGAACAAAAAACCCCCCAAAGCTTTATCCCAGGGGTTCGGAGGGGTCCTGTAGCCCATCATTGTCCCTAACCCCTTTCCCCCCCAATTTTTTAAAATTGATTTTCCACATTTATCACAAAATGACATAACAAAGGAACACAAAACACACAACCAAGAAAAACACAAAAGAAAAATACAAAAAAACACATTACAATACAATACAATACAATAAAATGAAACACAAAAAGAAGTTATTTCTTCTAATACCTAATTCTCATAACATTGATAACTAACTTCCTCGAATCCTCTCTTACTGAATTTCATTATATCACATTTATAACCATTCTCCAAATTCATATTTCTAATAATATTAACTCCTTTCATTTACTAATCTCTTCTCCTTTATTAATATTTCAATCCTTAATGTTTACTACCACATATCCTTATTCTACCCCTACACCTATTTGTTACTTCCAAGGATTTTCTATTTATTTTCTATTACAGTATTTAGCTAAATATTCCTTAAATTTCTTCCAATCTTCTTGTGTCTCCTCTTCTTTCTGGTCGTGGGTTCTTCCAGTCAGGTCGGCCGTCTCCAAAAAGTCCAGCATCTTCACCTGCCATTCTTCTTGACCATGCTGGTTTGTTAAACAGTGGAACTCACTGCCACAGGAAGCAGCAATGACCACCAACTTGGATAGCTTTAAAAGAGGATTGGAGATACTCATGAAGGCCGTGGATGGCTACTAGTCATGATGGCTAGTCTCTTGCCTCCAGAGCTGCAGGCATGAATACAAATTGTTGGGAACCACAGGAGGGGAGAGTATTGCTCTTCTGTTCAAAACCTGCACCTTGGTTTCCCAGAAGAGGCACCTGCTTGGCCACTGTGAGAACAGGCTGCTGGAGTAGATGGGCCAGAAGGTTCTTGTTGTTGTTTAGTTGTTGAGTCGTGTCTGCCTCTTTGTGACCCCCTGGACCAGAGCACGCCAGGGACTCCTGTCTTCCACTGCCTCCCGCAGTTTGGTCAAACTCATGCTGGTAGCTTCGAGAACACTGTCCCACCATCTCGTCCTCCGTCGTCCCCTTCTCCTTGCGCCCTCCATCTTTCCCAACATCAGGGTCTTTTCCAGGAAGTTTTCTCTTCTCATGAGGTGGCCAAAGTCTTGGAGCCTCAGCTTCAGGATCTGTCCTTCCAGTGAGCACTCAGGGCTGATTTCCTTCAGAATGGAGAGGTTGGGATGACTTCCGGTCGGCGCCAGCGTTTAATGGCGGCCCTGCCTCCGAGCTCCGGAGAAGGACTGCTCCGCAAGTTCGGGTCTTACCCGCTACGGCAAGCGGGGGACCCCTAAAATCTCAGGCGCTGAAGCCTGAGAACAAGGAGACTCGGTGGGCACCTTTGCGCCCCCCCCGATACTGCTCTAGGGCGGCATCGGGAGTGAGCGCGGTGCTGAGAGTCGCTACCCAGCCTGTGGAGTGAAGCCGCGTCGCCATAACGGAGAGCGCCGATTCCTTCCTGAAAAGAAAATTTGGACTGAAATACCCGTGAGTAAGAGCGAAAAAAAAGGAACGGGACCCTTAAAAATAATTGAAAATTTGGCTGAAAACGGGAGGGCATAAAATAAGGAAGTCTGCCCCCCCCGGACTGCAGAAAAACAAAGCAACGAAAGACCCCGCTGCAGTTGCAAGAAAGTTAGCTGTGAACTGTCAGCCCTGAGCTGTCAAATGTATCTCTTCCCCCCGATCGGCAGGAGAAGGGGGAAAAAAGACAGTCTTGCGAAGATACTTTTAAGTTAAAAGGAAACAAGGTTTCCCACTGCCCTGATCCCCCGGGGACGATCTGCCAGGAGTTAACACCGGGAAAAATTTGTTCTTTAAAAAAGGATACGGAGTGGATACAGACTATATTTTAAGTGGTGAAAAAGTTTCAGGACTTGAACGGGACTTTGTTACAGAAACTTGACTATCTAAATTTATTTGGAAAAAAAGTTTTAAACAACTTTAATGGCGGACTTTAGACTCTTTACATCCGGCTTTGTGTTTCTTTGTTTCCCTTAACTTGGATACTATTAATTGCTCCCTCTTGAGGACCAAGAGGGAAAAACTGCAAGGTAACTGACTAATAGTGGGATTTTCCATTGCAAGTTTTTCCTGTGAGAACGGCCTTGGGATATGAGTGGCACGGCAGAGGAGATAAGAACCAGATCTAAAGCTAAAGTGACACAAAAGAAAAGAGGCTCAATCTCTGGCAATATAGTGCCTGCACCAGAAAGTGCGACAGCAGCATCAATGGAATCTATGACACAGGCACTGCTTAAAATAAATCAATCCCTAGAGGCCTTAACAAAGCAATCCACAGAAAATTCAAAGAAATTGACAGAACTTACAGCAAGATTGGACTTGAACACCACGTCAGTGGCGTCTAACACAGAATCTATAAATAGACTGATTCAGGAATCTACAGAAACGAGGAAAATTGCAGAGAGTGCGAGATCTATTGCAGATGAGACACAGGGAAAACTTGCGCCGATAGAGAAAAAGGTGAATGAGCATGAAGCAGCCCTCTCCTTATTGGAACTTCAGAGGAAAGAACGGAATTTGAAATTGAGGCAGGTTCCAGAGAATGAAGGGGACAATCTGACGGAATTTCTCACACAGGCAATTTTGGAAAATTGGCAAGAAGACTTGGAGGATGATGAAGTAGAGATAACAACGGCTTTTAGATTTGGCAGAAGGCAAAGCAAGAAGTC
This sequence comes from Podarcis muralis, assembly GCF_964188315.1. Lineage (NCBI taxonomy): Eukaryota > Metazoa > Chordata > Lepidosauria > Squamata > Lacertidae > Podarcis > Podarcis muralis. Next base: position 3,016,575 of record NC_135670.1, read on the forward strand.
AAGGGATTGTCTGATTACCTTAAGAACCAAAGAGGAAAGAGACAAGATATTGAACCTGCACTATCAAAAAGCTTTGGTAATTGGAAATATTCAAGTTCAAATCTTTAAGGACATCCCTAGATACATCTTGGAAGTGAGGACTTTTTATAGAGACTTGGCCAATTTGCTGAAGAAGAACTTCATACTCTTTAGGTGGGAATTTCCACAGGGGTTGTCCTTTAACTACAAAGGGAAGAAGGTAAGAATAAGAACAGTACAGGAAAAAGAATATTTCTTGGAGAGAAATCTAGAGGACCTACAGAAAGGTACAGTGGATTTGGCAAGAGAAGGACAAGGATCAACACCAGAAGGAGGAGAGCTAGTGGACGTCGCAAATTTATCATACGGACTACCACAACTGCCAACTGAAGAAGAAGAAAAACTTGGGGCAGTCGGAGGGTCAAACGCCTAATAAACAAAATGTCTCTGCAACTTCTTAGCTGGAACTGTAATGGTTTGAACCTTCCCAGAAAAAGACGCCAAGTCTTCCACATTCTGAAAAGGGAGCAACTGGATCTGATATGCTTACAGGAAACCCATATAACTAGAGCACACAGAAAACTGCTCGTGAACAAAAGATTAGGACAAGAATTTATATCTTCTGACAAAGTAAAAAAGAGAGGAGTAGTGATTTATGCAAAAGAAAAATTGGACCCAAAAATGAAATTTAAGGATGAAGAAGGAAGATATTTGGCAATTGAAGTACAGATTCAGGGAGAAAAATATTTGATAATTGGAATATACGCACCAAATGATGGGAAGGCAGAATTTTTTAAGAAGTTACATGAGACTTTACTGGATTACCTCGACTGCAAAGTAATAATGATGGGGGACATGAATGGAGTGGTCTCCACAAATATGGATAAGGCACAAAGACAAGTAATCTCTAAAGAAGGAAGACTACCAAAGACTTTTTTTGAGATGACGGAAAATATGGACTTGATAGACATTTGGAGAACTAGGAACCCTCTCGAGAGAGAGGGAACTTTTTTCTCTGAATCAAAGATGACATGGACAAGAATCGATCAAATTTGGGTATCTAGTGTGATGGCTACAAAGATAAAGAAAGTAGAAATCTGCCCAAAAACCTGCTCCGACCATAACGCAGTAAAGATGGAAATGAAACTGACAACAACTGGATCCTTCAGATGGAGAATGAATGACTCCCTATTTAGAGATGAACAAATTTGTAAAAAGGCCCTAAAGACATTGAAAGATTACTTTGAGATAAATTTAAGAACAAAAGTTGAAAAAAGAACAATTTGGGACGCGAGCAAAGCCGTGATGCGAGGCTTCCTGATACAACAGAATTCAATCAAGAGGAAGAAGCAAAATGAAAGGAAAGAAAGAATTCTGGAAAAAATGAAGGAAGGAGAAAAGAAACTGAGGTCTAAACCAAAGTCTCATGAAATTCTGAGAGAAATAAAGTATTACCAGATGCAATATATGGAATTGACAAACCAAGAGATAGAATGGAAAATTAAGCAAATGAGACAAAGGACATTTGAGTCAGCAGACAAATGTGGGAAGCTCCTTGCATGGCAATTGAAAAAAAGGCAAAAATTGAATACAGTCACCTGTTTGGAGGTAGATGGAAAGAATATTTATAAGCCAAATGAGATAAGTAATTGCTTCCAAAGTTTTTTCAGGAAATTATATACACAAGGGCCTATGAAGGAACAAGAAATAGACGAATTTCTTAAAAATTATGGACTACCTAAAATTTCAGAACAAAGTAAGTTGACACTGAATGAGAAAATAACAGAACAAGAAATAGAGGATGCCATTCAAAAAACACAATTGGGAAAATCTCCAGGACCAGATGGCTTGACGGCCAGATATTACAAGGCTTTGAAAGAATGTCTAGTGCAACCATTGAAAGAAGTATGCAATGAAATACTGGAGGGGAAAAAGGCACCTGAATCATGGAAAGAGGCTTTTATTTCACTTATACCAAAAACTGAGACTGAAAAGAACCAGGTTAAGAACTACCGCCCGATTTCATTATTAAATGTGGATTACAAAATTTTTGCAGACATTTTAGCAAAAAGACTTAAGAAAGTGCTGATAGGTGAGATTCATAAGGACCAAGCTGGCTTTCTTCCGGGAAGACACATGTCGGACAATGTGAGGAATATAATAGACATTGTGGAACTGTTGGAAACGAACATTAATAGAAAAGCGGTTTTGATTTTTGTGGACGCGGAGAAAGCCTTTGATAACATTTGTTGGAGCTTTATGAAAAAGAATCTCCAAGGGATGGGGGTAGGCCAAGGTTTTGAAAATGGTATAGGTGCGATATACTCTGAGCAGAAAGCAAAATTAATTGTGAACAATGTGGTAACGGAAGAGATAGCTATAGAGAAAGGAACACGACAGGGATGCCCTATCTCCCCTCTACTTTTTATATCGGTTCTGGAGGTTTTGTTAAACATGATTAGAAAGGACCAGTTGGTTAAAGGAATTCAGGTCGGAGTGAAAGAGTATAAATTAAGGGCATTTGCAGATGACCTAGTTTTGACTTTACAGCAGCCAAACACTAGTACAAAAAGAGTTTTAGAACTGATCGAGATATTTGGTCAAGTTGCAGGATTTAAATTGAACAAACAAAAAACTAAAGTGTTGGAGAAAAATCTAACAAATGAGGAAAAAGAGAGATTTCAGAATGAAACAGGTTTGGGGATAGCAAAAAAAGTGAAGTACCTGGGGGTGAATTTGACATCGAAAAATGTGAATTTATTTAAAGACAACTATGATAAATGTTGGACAGAAGTTAAGAAAGATCTAGACATATGGTCAAGGCTGAAACTTTCCTTGTTAGGCAGAATTGCTGTTATCAAAATGAATGTATTGCCTAGAATGCTATTTCTGTTTCAGACACTACAAATAATAGACAAGATGGACTGTTTCAAGAGGTGGCAGAAAGACATATCTAAATTTGTTTGGCAGGGCAAAAAGCCAAGAATAAAATTTAAGACATTAACAAAAGACAGAGGAGGTTTTGCCCTGCCGGACTTAAGACTTTACTATGAATCAGCAGCGTTCTGCTGGCTGAAAGATTGGCTGCTCCTCGAGAATACAGACATTTTGGATCTTGAAGGATTTGATAATAGATTTGGTTGGCATGCATATATATGGTATGACAAGGTAAAATCGCATAAAGGCTTTAAGAACCATATGGTGAGGAAAGCTCTGTATAATGTTTGGATACGGTATAAAGACTTGCTTGAAAGTAAAACCCCCAGGTGGCTGTCATCAATGGAAGCTAAAGAGGTGAAAAAACTGAACATGGGTTCAAACTGGCCTAAATATTTTGAAATTATAGAACAGGATGGTGAAAAAGTAAAACTGCAAAGTTTTGAGAAACTGAAGTTTAAGGTGAGAGATTGGTTACATTATCGACAGATAAATGAAGTATTTAAACAGGACAGAAAGAAAGGCTTCCAAGTGGAGAAGTCAAAACTAGAAACAGAATTGTTAGAACCCAATACTAAAAATTTGTCAAGAATGTATAACTTGCTGTTGAAGTGGAATACTCAAGACGAAATGGTGAAATCAAGTATGATTAAATGGGCACAGGATATTGGACATGACATTGAACTCGCAGATTGGGAGCAGTTATGGACCACTGGTGTTAAATTTACGGCATGTAATGCCTTAAGAGAAAACATTATGAAAATGATCTACAGGTGGTACATGACTCCTGCTAAGTTAGCGAGGATTTATCATTTGCCCAATAATAAATGCTGGAAATGTAATGAAATGGAGGGAACCTTCTATCACCTTTGGTGGACCTGCCCAAAGATTAAGGTCTTCTGGGAAATGATCTACAATGAAATTAAGAAAGTTCTGAAGAGAACCTTTATTAAGAAACCAGAAGCCTTTCTCTTGGGTATGGTGGGCCAAATGGTGCCAAAGAAGGATAAGACATTTTTTATGTATGCCACAACAGCAGCAAGAATCCTTCTAGCAAAGTATTGGAAGACACAAGAACTACCCACGTTGGAAGAATGGCAGACGAAGGTGATCGACTACATGGGACTGGCAGAGATGACTGGCAGAATTCGAGACCGGGGAAAGGAGGCGGTGGATGAAGACTGGAGCAAATTTAAAGTTTATCTTAAAAATTGTTGTAATTTGGATGAAAACTAGAAGATCAGGGAAATAAGAGATAAAGAACTACAGCTGTTTTAATAACTTAAGGAAGTTAAATTTATGAAACATAAAATAAGTTCATGACGAAAGGGTTGCTGAAAAATCTTGAAACAAGGATGCAGAAAAGGGGTGGTACGGGGAAGCCGATTTTGTGTTTGTTTATGTTTTTGCTTTGTTTCTTTTTATTTATGGAAAATCAATAAAAATTTATTTAAAACAGAATGGAGAGGTTGGATCTTCTTGCAGTCCATGGGACTCTCTAGAGTCTCCTCCAGCACCAGAATTCAAAAGCATCCATTCTTTGGTGATCAGCCTTCTTTATGGTCCAGCTCTCACTTCCATTCTTCTTACCTTCTTAAAATCTGGAAGGGCACAGATGTCCTGCATCTCTGCTTCACTCTGTCCTCTTGCTCCAAATTGTCCTTCCACGTACGCCAAGCAACACAGGATCCTCTGGAGTGTGCTAACATATATGTTTTTGGTTTTTTTTTTCAGGGGAAAAGGGTTCAAGGCGGACCTCAAATGATCCAGCTAAGCTTGGACGGCAAGCGACTGTATGTCAGTACTTCTCTCTACAGCGGCTGGGACAAGCAGTTCTACCCAGACATGGTCAAGTAAGACACCTTTTGCCTGGATATTGTTATATTTAAAAGTCAGGGCTGTAGCCCAGTGGCCAGGCACCTGCTTCACATGCAGAAGGCCCCGGGTTCAAACTCCACGTTGGGTTGATAAAGACCCCTCTCTAAAACCCTGGAGAGCCTCTGCCCCTCTGCTCAAAGCATCTTCTTCACACAGCGCCCAGTTAAACTATGGAATTGGCTCCCTTAAGGCCATGGATGCCTTTAAGATGTGGCTTAGGGCCCTTGTATTTATGGGACCACCTCTCCTGGTCTGCCCCGCAGAGGACCTTAAGGTCCATGAATAACCATAGTTTCGAGGTCCTGGGCCCTAAGGAATTCAGACTATCCTCCGCCAGGGCCTTCTCAGTAATGGCCCCGACCTGGTGGAATGCTCTGTCCCAGGAGACCAGGGCACTGCAGGATTGAACCTCCTTCTGTCAGGCCTGTAAGACAGAGCTATTCCACCTGGCTTTCAGTTTGAACTTAGCCTGATCTTTTATTCCCTTCCCTTCCCTCCCCCTCCCCTTTTTATGAAAATTACTCTCTCTGGGATCCCACAGCTAATTCTCCCCGGTCTCCTCGCTGGCCCAAACAGGACTAACTTAGCCAGCTAGCCCTGGTGATCATCTAATGTTTATTGGATGGATTTTCCATCTAAATTTATTTTTGATTTTATTATTATTCACGTTTTATGCTGTTTTTTTGTAGCATCAGTTAAGTGTTTTAAATTTGTTGTTAGCCGCCCTGAGCCTGGTTTTCGGAACCGGGAAGGGTGGGGTATAAATAAAAAATATTTATTATTATTATTATTATTATTATTATTATTATTATTATTATTATTAAAAAGGATTAGGCAAATTCGTGGAGGGATAAGGCTTTCAGTGGCTACTATGCTCTGACTTCATGGTTGGAGTCCAGTGGTGCTTCTGAATCCCAGTTGCTGGAAACCGCAGGAGGGGAGAGAGGGCTCCTGGGCTTGAATCCTGCTTGTGGGTTCCCACCGAGGGATCTGGTCGGCTGCTGTGAGAACAGGATGCTGGACCACTGGCCTGATTCTGCTACAGGACGTCTTCCCTTTTGTCCTTGAAATGATGGTGGCCTTATTTCTGCCTTCCCTCACGACATGTTTTCTCCATTTCCCCTCCTCTTCACTTCAGGGAAGGCTCTGTCATGTTACAAATCGACGTGGACACCAAGAAAGGCGGCTTGAAAGTGAATAAGAATTTCCTCGTGGATTTCGGGAAAGAGCCGGAGGGCCCAGCGCTCGCCCACGAGATCCGCTACCCAGGAGGAGACTGCACCTCCGATATCTGGATCTGAGGAAGGCTCCCAGCAGGGCAGAGAGCAGTTGGACCCTTCATGTTGACCCTTTGTCCTTTCTATGTTGCACATATGAAAATTGATCTCGGTGGGGCCTCTAACCAGATTTCCAGGTTCTTGCAGACAGGGAGCAAGTTTACAGTCTGTGGAACTGAACAGTACAGTGGACGCTCGGGTTGCGAACGTGCATCCTGCACGGATCGTGTTGCGTGGTGCGTCTGCACACATGCAGGTTGCAATTCGGCGCTTCTGCGCATGTGCAAAGTGCGATTTAGCACTTCTGTGCATGCACGACCGCCGAAACCCGGAAGTAACCCGTTCTGGTAGTTCCGGGTTTCGGCGGGTCCGTAACCCAAAAAAACGCAACCTGAAGCATCTGTAACCCGAGGTACGACTGTACAGCTTTTCCTGGACTGTACCACTTTAGGCAATAAGCAGGGGTGTAGCACGTTAGGACACTCCCACACAACGATAAAAAAAACATATGCACATAGAAAACTAGTACATTAGCAGTAAGGCTTATGATCAGCTTTCTCTATACATAGGGAGTCTGGGGGGATGGGAAGGGAAGTACAGTGGTACCTCGCAAGACGAATGCCTCGCAAGACAAAAAACTCGCTAGACGAAAGGGTTTTTTGTTTTTTGAGCTGCTTCGCAAGACGATTTTCCCTATGGGCTTGCTTCGCAAGACGGAAATGTCTTGCAAGTTTGTTTCCTTTTTCTTAACACCGTTAATACAGTTGCGACTTGACTTCGAGGAGCAACTCATAGCACGCGGTGTGGTAGCCTTTTTTGAGGTTTTTGAAGACTTTGGTGATTTTTGAAGCTTTTCCAAAACTTTCCTGACACCGTGCTTCGCAAGTCGAAAAAAATCGCAAGACGACAAAACTCGCGGAACGAATTAATTTCGTCTTGCGAGGCACCACTGTATTCCAACATGTAACTCCCCCTTCCTTAAGGCTGAAGTGGAACCATCCATAGCTCATTATGAGAATCTCTGGAACAGTCGTATTACCTGATGCTTTTAATGATACCAAACTGTCCTGCGTGTTTACTGGCCTGCCTGCCTCTCTCTATTGCAAACTGTTGTCTTGCTCTCATGATTTATTCTGCATGTGATAGATCATCACACTAGGCCTTGGAGCCATTCGATGAAGCTGAATGTGGGGAGATTCAGGGCGGACAAATGAATGTTCTTCTCCACAAAGCGCTTGGAGAGTTTCCTTTCACAACCAATCAGTGTATAAATCTTACGAAATAAATAAACGAATAGCTGAACTGTGGCATGTGGTCCCCGCCGGATGTATCAATGGTTTTTTAAAAGTCTTGGACAAATTCGTGGAGAAGAAGGCTACCAATACCTAGTGACTTTGATGCTGGAGGCAGAAATGTTTCTGAATACCAGTTTCGGGGAATTTCTGGTGGGGAGAGCCCTGCTGGGCTCAGGTCCTGCTTCCCACTGAGGCATCTGGGTACCCAGAGCGAGAACAGGGGTGCTGGACTAGAAGGACCTCTGGCAAAAATAAATAAAAAGGCCGCCTCCCCACATGTGCTCCCCAGGAAGTGGTATTCAGAGACATCCTACCTCCAGTGCACACAGCTATTGTGGCTCTGGATCCGGGCATTAGCTTTGCCCTCTTAAACTACCGTATTTTTCGCCCCATAAGATGCACTTTTTTCTTCCTTAAAAGTAAGGGGAAATGTCTGTGCGTCTTATGGAGCGAATGCGTGGTCCCTGGAGCTGAATTGCCGAGGGGTGAAAAGCAGATCATGCTCTTTTTTTTTGAAAGAGGGAAGTGGGTGTTGAAACAAAGCCGCTGATCGTTTGCCGATCGGGGAGAGAGATAAGGGACGCTAGAGATAAAGGAGGCTGCCTGGGAGCGGGGAGGTAAATACAGCGGACTTGCAAAGGGGGGAAACAGGAAGACTAAAGCAATAAGGAGAAATTAGAAGAAAATGAGGAGTAAAAAACTGCTCCAGCTAAGGAAAAGACACTAAGGCAAACAAGAGGGAAGGGAGTGTTGAAAGGAAGCAGCTGATCAGTAAGCGATCAGGAGAGAGATAAGGGAAGCTAGCGATAAAGGAGGCTGCCTGGGAGGGGGGAGGTAAAAGCCCATGGATCCTCCGGATTTTTGCATTGGGTCACCCCAAATTCACCATCAGATCACATAGCATGTCCATGGCTACAGCCTGCACCAAAAAAACCACGCACCCACTGTTTCCTGGGGCTGCAATGGCGCAAAAACGTGGTTACAAAGCACGGACATGGATCCTCAAGATTCTTGCATTGGGTCACCCCAAATTCACCATCAGATCACATGTCTGTGGCCACAGCTTGAACCCCAAAAATCATACATCCACTGTTTCGTTCAGAATATTTTTTTTCTTCCCCCAAAACTAGGTGCGTTGTATGGTCAGGTGCGTCTTATGGAGCAAAAAATATGGTACTTCCTTCCTACCGCCTACTTGGATTTTAATGTAGGGTTACCAGACATCCCCGGTTCCCAGGGACAGTCCCCAAATCTGCAAATCTGTCCCTGGGAAACGTGGCAGCGGCAGCCTCAGCAGCCCGGAGCCAGCCTGGTTGCGCAGTTGGCTCTGGCTGGCTTCAGGAGGTGCTCACTGCCACTGCCGAGGGGGAACCGGGGGTACAGATTTCCTGCCCCCTCCCCCCTTTGTTTTGACAGATCGGGGGAGGCTCAGGAGTTGCGGGTGGGCAGCTGTTGCCCAGGAGGGGTGCAAGGCACACGGTTTCTCTTCCAGGCAAGGTGCAAAGCCCTTCTTTCACACCCTGTGAAACATAAATGCGCAGAGTTTTTAAAAAACTGGGCAACGGCCGGCCACGACTCCTGAGCCTCCCCTGATCAGTCAAAACAAAGGGGGAAGAGGGCAGGAGATCGGGGGAGTTTCGGGAGTCACGGGTGTGCGGTGCGCCATTGCCCAGTTTTTTAAAAACGGCACATTTATGTTTCACAGGGTGCGAAAGAAGGGCTTTGCACCTTTATACAATATGCAGGTGTGCTTGGGCCCAGGGTCTTTTGCCTCACCATCTCCACTACTGACTCCCTGTTGCTACTCAACTTCTCTCCCCTAAAAAAATTGTCCCTGGATTCATTGAAAAAAATCTGGTAACCATATTTTAACGTTCTTTAAAAGTGTCAACAGGACCCAAAAGCTAATGGATTTTTTTGAATGTATAAGGTTTGGACCCAAGCACAATTAGTTTCTCATCCTTCATCATTACTGAATGATGAAAATGTGTTTAAATACCCACAGTCTACTGCAGCCTTTCTCAAGATGCTGTTGGACTACAACTCCCAACAAATCCCTTTGGCCAGGGATGATGGGAATTGTAGTCCAACAACATCTGGGGACCCAAGAATGGCTGGTCTGCAGTGAGATCAGAAATTACCAATGCTGCCTGGCCAAATATGAATGGTTCGCTCTTTATTTGGTAACTACCATTTTCTGCCACAAGAGGTCACATTCGTATTTTTGTTGTTGTTGTTTAGTCGTTTAGTCGTGTCCGCCTCTTCGTGACCCCCTGGACCAGAGCACGCCAGGCACCTCTGTCCTCCACTACCTCCCGCAGTTTGGTCAAACTCAAGCTGGTAACCTCGAAAACACTATCCAGCCATCTCGTCCTCTGTCACCCCCTTCTCCTTGTGCCCTCCCATCTTTCCCAGCATCAGGGTCTTCTCCAGGGAGTCTTTTCTTCTCATGAGGTGGCCAAAGTACTGCAGCCTCAGCTTCAGGATCTGTCCTTCCAGTGAGCACTCAGGGCTGATTTCCTTAAGAATGGATGCATTTGATCTTCTTGCAGTCCATGGGACTCTCAAGAGTCTTCTCCAGCACCATAATTCAAAAGCATCAATTCTTCGGCGATCAGCCTTCTTTATGGTCCAGCTCTCACTTCCATACATCACTACTGGGAAAACCATGGCTTTAACTATACGGACCTTATTCGTATTTTACCACACGCCATTTAACTAGGGGCTCTGCCTGCATCTACAATACTGTACATTACTGCTTTTAAACCAATTTGATGATAAGTTCAACTGTGTTATCATGATCAATAAACCTGAGGAACATGGTCTTCACCAAAAATTATTGGAATTCATAGTGAGGCTACAATCCCCAGGGAGAGGTTTCAAATTGATTTAAGGCCTCCCTCAGACATCCTTTTTATAATGCTTATCTGTGCTTATGATAATACTGAGGTGGTTATACACAATTCTGTTTGCACCTGCAAAAGTTTTGGAGAGGACATAACTGCTCTTGTTCCAATTGTTGCACGTCCTGTAACTTCCAGCTTGAAATCCTGTAACTTTTTATTAGAGAATGTTTTCATGACAGAGTAAGCTGCAGGCATTCCTGTGGAAATTGAGTGCACGTTTTGGATAAATTTATAAAGCGTTTTAACAAATAGCAGAAGGGGCCAGCATATTAGAAAGGTATGTGAGTCCTTTCCAGGGAAGGTAGGTGACAGGTCAGAATCCAGTTAAGGTGTGTTTAGCCTGGAGAAGAGGAGGTTAAGGGGTGATATGATAGCCATGTTCAAATATATAAAAGGATGTCACATAGAGGAGGGAGAGGAGGGAGAAAGGTTGTTTTCTGCTGCTCCAGAGAAGCGGACACGGAGCAATGGATCCAAACTACAAGAAAGAAGATTCCACCTAAACATTAGGAAGAACTTCCTGACAGTCAGAGCTGTTTGACAGTGGAATTTGCTGCCAAGGAGTGTGGTGGAGTCTCCTTCTTTGGAGGTCTTTAAGCAGAGGCTTGACAACCATATGTCAGGAGTGCTCTGATGGTGTTTCCTGCTTGGCAGGGGGTTGGACTCGATGGCCCTTGTGGTCTCTTCCAACTCTATGATTCTATGAGGAAGGTGTATATTACACAACTGGAGCTTCTTTTAGGAAACCTCCAAATTGTTGAGCTTTTATATGTCTAAGATCCAGGACAAAGCGCTGCCTTTCAGAAATCCCCCCCCGGGCGTCAATTCTGCCTTTGTCCTCCACTATATAATTTTTACATAATTTTTATTGCAGGGTTTATGCACTCTGATTTTTTTTTTTAATGAATAGTGGCAATGGTGGCGCTGTGGGTTAAACCACAGAGCCTAGGACTTGCCAATCAGAAGGTCGGCGGTTCGAATCCCCGCGACGGGGTGAGCTCCCGTTGCTCAGTCCCTGCTCCTGCCAACCTAGTAGTTCAAAAGCACATCAAAGTGCAAGTAGATAAATAGGTACCGCTCTGGCGGGAAGGTAAACTGCATTTCTGTGCGCTGCTCTGGTTCGCCAGAAGCGGCTTAGTCATGCTGGCCACATGACCCCAGAAGCTGTCTGCAGACAAACGCCGGCTCCCTTGACCAGTAAAGTGAGATGAGCGCCGCAACCCCAGAGTCGGTCACGACTGGACCTAATGGTCAGGGGTCCCTTTACCTTTACCAAATATTTTTTAATAAAAAAAAAGAAGAACCTAACTTTCATGTAGTGTCAAGGGCTGCTGTGACCTCAGCAGCCAATTGACCAATCACCTCTCCCGTTCTCTGTCACATCCCCCACCCCAGCACATCTGAAAACGCTGAGCTCGTATCAGCAAGTCGGGTCACACGGTGTAGATCTCAAATGTTCTCATCCCCAGACGCCCAGCGGGGCTTTCAGACTTGCGTTTCTTGAACGGCAGGCTCCCTCCTTTCAGCCCCCCAACACTTTGGCTCACGTCTTAAGCTTGGGGTGATTTCAGAAGCGGCGATATGGCGACAGGGCGGTTCAAAGACAAATAAGAAGCGCTAATGAACTGCTGAGCATACATACATATATGCTTGCAGGCACGCCCCGCTGCTTCCTGGACCCTAGCCATGCACTTGAACGAGGCAGCCAAAACATATATGGGAACTTTTTGCTGCGTCATGCTCACTGATAAAGGCAGAGTCATGTGTGTAGCTCATCCTCAGTCGCAATTAATTCCGGGCGCCGGGCAAGATCCGTGGCACCTAACTTCCAACCAGTGCCAAACAACACAAGACGGAAAAGAAGGTGTGATAATGATGAACTGTTTGCAATGATGAATTGGGTGGCGGGCGCCCAAAAACAAGGCCATGGGCGTAGCCGGGGTTTATGTTAGGGGTGCACGACACCCACCTGTCGTCGTCGTCTTCTGTCTGGCTCTGGCTGGCAGATTCGGGAGTGAATGTCTCAACACCGGTTGTCTTCAATTACTTTCTTCTGATCCCAAGTGCCCAGAAAAAGCTGTCGAAATCTCCAGTGGTCTGAAAACTAGGAAGTTAAGCAAAAAATAAACACCAGGGGGTACCTTCCATGCAGTTAACGAGCATATTTTGCACAATTACAAAGAGCACGCCTTTTTTACATCTTGTTTTTAAAAAATCTAAACCAAAACAAGTTTTCTTGGATTTGCTGAAAACCCTTTCAGCACTTTCTTCTCGAATAACTTCTTTTTCCCCTCCCCAAGGCAGTTTTTCTGTGCACGCTCAGTAAGCAGAGCCCATGGAGACGTTTTCCTTAGCCAGGTGATTACTCTCTACTGAATGACTGCTCCACAGTACAAGTGACCTCAGCAACCATTTCAATTTTGAATATTCTGCTAATTTCTACTTTTAGTTAGGGATTTTTATTTATTTACTTGATTTAGGGGAGGCAGCTGCCCCTCCCTACCCCCTGGTTACACCCATCCACCCATCTTCCAATGACCCCCCCCCAGCCAATACTACCCCTAAAGGTAAAGGGACCCCTGACCATTAGATCCAGTCGTGGCCGACTCTGGGGTTGCGGCACTCATCTCGCTTTACGGGTCAAGGGAGCTGGCGTACAGCTTCCGGGTCATGTGGCCAGCAGGACTAAGCCGCTTCTGGCGAACCAGAGCAGCGCACGGAAACGCCGTTTACCTTCCCGCTGGAGTGGTACCTATTTATTTACTTGCACTGGTGTGCTTTCGAACTGCTAGGTTGGCAGGAGCAGGGACCGAGCAACGGGAGCTCACCCTGTCGCGGGGATTTGAACCGCCGACCTTCTGATCGGCAAGTCCTAGGCTCTGTGGTTTAACCCATAGCGCCACCAAGGTGACCTATAAAAGGTAAAGGGACCCCTGACCATGAGGTCCAGTTGTGACCGACTCTGGGGTTGCGGTGCTCATCTTGCTTTATTGGCTGAGGGAGCCGGCGTACAGCTTCGGGGTCATGTGGCCAGCATGACTAAGCCGCTTCTGGCGAACCAGAGCAGCGCACGGAAATGCCATTTACCTTCCCGCCGGAGCGGTACCTATTTATCTACTTGCACTTTGATGTGCTTTCAAACTGCTAGGTTGGCAGGAGCAGGGACCGAGCAACGGGAGCTCACTCCGTCGCAGGGATTCGAACCGCCGACCTTCTGATCGGCAAGTCCTAGGCTCTGTGGTTTAACCCACAGCACCACCCGCGTCCCTTTACCTTTTTTAAAGGCCCCCACATTGACTAAAGAGAGAGAAACGAGGGCTTCAGATAAGCAGGCACAGTTAGAGATCATGCCATCCCAACGTGTGCTTTCATCAAAGCCCGTGTGAGAAGAGGAACTGGACCAACTGGAATCCGAATCTTCTGTGACTGTCTCCTCCTGAGGTTGGAGATCTCCCAAGGGCGTGTGATCACCTGGGTGGGGTTGGATGGGGTTGGTTGGCCAGGAAAAAAGCTTTATTGGGAGTCAGCTTTTCCCTTAATGAGTTCCTTTACAAAACCACGCCTTCCTCACCCACTGTTTTGGTATCCTCTTGGGTGTGTGTGCAGACTTATATATTTAGAGGATCCCTCTGGGTATAAGCAGATCTTGAGCATCTTCGTACTGCCGTCAGACGCACAAGCCCGGGCTGCCAGAGGATGTATCAGACAAAAGGAGGAGTTGTCCCGGAACAAGAGGAGCCGGACAAAGGAGGTAAGAAATGACCCTCTCTGTCTTTGGCCGGCTGGAGCAATAATTAGCATTCTCTTTTACTATATATATATATATATATATATATATATATATATATATATAATTTTCTGTTTTACAATTTAAAATACTCATTTTAACATCCTTAAAATATAAACGACTTCCCTTCTTCCCTTTACAATGGTTCATTTTGCGTATCATAAATGCCTGCGTATTTTACAAAAACTAAACCCTTCAGTATTCCATTATCACATCCATCAAAACTTATTTACACTGTTGAATTTATCTTAATGCTCACAGTGTTTTCAGGTGTATGCAATCCCCCCCCCCATATATTCAATAAATGTTTTCCAACCTTCTCTAAACGTATGTTCTTCTTGTTCTCTTATTCTATATGTTAAGTCTGCAAGCTGCGCATATTCCGTCAGCTTCAGTTGCCGTTGTTCTTTAGCTGGGACCTCGCTCGTTTTGCATTTTGGGGCTAATGAAATACGGGCCGCAGTAGTAGCATACATAAATAACCTTTTTTGACAAGTCCACCTCTTTGCATCTCCAGCACTTATCTTATTCAGTCTTATATTTAGCAAGCCTACTTGGAGTCAGCATTCTCTTTTAGTTCATTCATTCATTCATTCATTCATTCATTCATTCATTCAGGGTCTCTCCAGACTGGTGAGGCTTTTCTGTAGGGGCATTGATGCAATAAAAGTGCCTCGGTGCTGGATTGATACCAGACCGTCCACACAGAATTCCACTTCCATTAGTTCTTTTTCTGAGATGCTTCCCCAACGTTACTGCACAATCGTCTTTGGGAGGGGGCAGTTTTGCAAAACGAAAGCAGGACGAAAAATAAAGGGGAATGTTTGTGGCAGGATTTTGGTAGGACATGAAGGGAAATGAATATCTGATTGGAAATGAAGCCATATGCCCTCCCTGAAACTTTTGAAAGCAGGATCGTGCCCTGACACCATCACGAGCACAAATCATCATGACTGCACAATGAAAAGCATGGGGAACCCTCGAGGGAGACCCACACATCCCCAGAGGAGGAAGGCTCAGAGCTGAGAGATTGGTGGTGGGAACCTGAGAAGACGTCAGAGGGAGAAGATTGGGTGGAGGGTCTGGATGCTGAAGGGGCGACAGGGTTTTGTCAGAAGCCACCGCTGAATCATATCTTACAGGTGGCCCTCCATCTTCTGCTTAAAAACCTCCAAGGAAGGAGAGTCCATAATAATAATAATAATAATAATAATAATAATAATAATAATAATAAAATTTTTTATTTATATCCCGCCCTCCCCAGCCGAAGCTGGGCTCAGGGCGGCTAACAACAATCAAAATAGTCCGACATTCTAAAAACATTCATTATAGAATTAATTAAATCAAATTAAAATCAAATTAATGGCAACCATCAAGCAAAGTTCTGTGGAGATTGCCAGAGGAGGGGGTCAGGCTGCGCCCTGACCAAAGGCCTGGTGGAACAACTCTGTCTTGCAGGCCCTGCGGAAGGATGTCAGGTCCTGCAGGGCCCTAGTCTCTTGTGACAGAGCGTTCCACCAGATTGGAGCCACGGCCGAGAAGGCCCTGGCTCTAATTGAGGCCAGCCTAACCTCTCTGTGGCCTGGGATCTTTAGGATGTTTTTATTTGCAGACCGTAAATTTCTCTGTGGGACATACCAGGAGAGGCGGTCCCGTAGGTACGAGGGTCCTAGGCCGTATAGGGCTTTAAAGGTTAAAACCAGCACCTTAAACCTGATCCTGTACTCCACCGGGAGCCAGTGCAGCTGGTATAGCACCGGATGGATATGATCTTGCAGCGAAGACCCCGTGAGGAGTCTCGCCGCGGCATTCTGCAGCCGCTGGAGTTTCTGGGTCAGTCTCAAGGGCAACAACCACTTGAGGCTGTTCATTCCACTGTTGAACAGCTCTTACTGCCAGAAAGTTCTTCCTGAAGTTTAGTTAGAATCTCCTTTCATATAACTTGAAGCCATTGGTTTGAGTCCTATTTTCCAGAGCTGGAGAAAACAATCTTGCTCCATCTTCCATGTGACAGCCCTTCGGGTATTTGAAGATGGCTCTCATATCTCCTCTTTTCCAGGCTAAACATACTCAGTTTCCTCAACCATTCCCAATAAGGCTTGGCTTGCACGCCCTTGATCCTGTCTTGGTCACCCTCCTCTGCACCCATTCCAGCTTGTCAATATGCTTCCTAAACTCTGGCGCCCAGAACCGGACACAATATTCCAGGTGTGGTCTGACCAGTTTTGAGGTCTGCACCCATGCAAGTGATATTGAGTTGGAAGAGAATAAACAACAATGATTGACACGGACAAGGGAGTTTCCATTCAAGGGCGCACAGTCATCTACCAGGAGCTAATTGCTGATGGAATCTAGCTAGATTAAATGACCTAAATTACTCATGTGGATTAGTTTCTATTGGTCTACTCGCAGCAGGAATAACATTGGCTGGAACCTTGTGGATGGGCAGTATGAAGGCATTTTCTGTTCTCCCTTCTTACTGTACCTTACTTCATCTTTAAATCAGACCTGGACTAGATATAGGGTGGCCATATTCCCAAAAGTGAAAATCCAGAGAAAGTTATAGAGCTTTTTTTGTGATAAAATAAAAGTATGGGGCCTTTTTTGAATTTTTAAATGACCCCCACTTACTATATGTCTAGGTTTTCCCAGACATTTTGCCAATTTGCAAAAAAAACTGCCCAGATGCCATTTTTGGGCCGAATCCCCGGATGTGTTTGTGAAAATCTGGACGTACGGCAGTCCTACTAGATAGCCCATCAAATAGGCCACCTTTAAATATAGGGTTCTCGTCTGTAAAGCAGGCCACACACCCTCAAAACTAGTTTGGAGTGCATTAATTAATGGGCAGCACATGGAGATATTGATCATGATTTGTGGTATCGTGAATCAAACACCTTATGTTTGCATTACAGTGACAAACTAAACATTCTCTAGAATTCTTCTTTAAAAAAAGCTTTATTATAGGGTTGTAGCCAGTGTTAGATCTTTTCAGCGTAAATCTGTTGAAGTGAATGGACCTGACTGACTTGGATCCCTCAATTTCAATGCGTCTATTCTGGATAGATTGCATAACTTAGCTGGACGCATCCCATAATTTCACAACATCATGCAACTTCATACTATCTCCACATTCCTTACAAATTCTGAGGGTTGTGTCTAACATTGATCCAAGTGCACCCATTAAGAATAAATGGGCCCGACAAACTTAGGGCTATTCATTTGAATGGGTATACGCAGAGTATAACGTACTTGGATCCAACCCATAATATTCCCTGACATTCTCGGAGTGCTGTAGTTGGAAGCAGTGTCCAGGCAGAAATCGGCAAAAATGTCCGGGAAAATTCAGATGTATAGTAATCCTTTAAAATAGCTCAAAAATGGGATTTCAATGGCTTTAGTCTGAGTAGCTTATTATGATTATTATTTTATCATTAATAATTATGATTTATGAATTGCATTTATATGCTGCCTTTCTGCAACAGTGGTTTACACTGTTAAAGCACTGAAACAAACAATATAACTTGTAAAGTTGGCCCGGTTGGTGGGTGGGGAGTATTGAACACAACCCTAATTACATTTTTTAAAAAAACCATACACCTTTATTTTACCTTTTAATCTCTCCTAAAAATTACATTAAAAAACAAAACAAAACACCTCTCTGTTATCTGGGTATTATCAAAGTGAACTTGGAAAACCAGAGCTCTTTCTTGTTTTCTTTTTAAAAATAAATTTATTTGTTTGGCTTTTCAGATTGAAATTTTAGTCACCTATATAGAACATATAAAGTAAAAAACAAGGAATCTCTTGGACTTTCCTCCTCCCCAACTGTTGATCATTTCCTCTTGCATCTTTTATGACCATCCAAATCTTTTACATCTCCGCTGTGTCCAAAATTCACCGCTAAGCTACAAGGGATATTCCAATGTCCTGCTAACGGTTTTAACTGTTTGCAATGCTTTTTAAGACAGGTTATCAATTTCCCCCATTCCTTATTGAAATTTTTGGTCCCCCTGATTTCTGACACTTCATTTAAGCCATATAGGCATAAAATCCATCCATTTGATCTGCATGGGCCTCTGGAACCAAGTCTTCCTCTCATGGTCCGTCCCCTATTCATGCCCCCCAGCCTTGACTGGTCCGTCCTTTATTGCGCTCCCCCCTCTGCCTTTGCCACCTGCCTCCCTTCAAAAGAGCGCCAGGCTGTCGCACAGAGGTTGTGGGAATGGCTATACGAGTGTACAGCTCGACTCTTGCTCAACTCAAACTGCAAGCAGGTGCAAAAACCGGATAATGAGGAAGAAGAAGAAGCCATAAGGCTTCTTGCTCTCAAGATTAGGTCTAGCAGGCTCAGGATGGAAGATTTCGGTTGAATATCGAGGGGCGGAGGGTGTTTTCTTGGGGGCGGCGTACATTTAAAATGTTATGATGCCATCTTCCCGTCCGGCCCCCAAGTATCCTGGGAGTTGTAGTTTCTTAAGGGTGCTGTGGACAGTTGTTAGGAGGGCCGGATTGAGGTCTGATGCGGCCCTAAGCTACTGAATGTAACAGGGCCCTTTATACGTCCAGCTGTCCTTTGTCAACAACAAATTGTCGCTGTTTTTTTGGGTGAATATATGCTATGTGCGGGGCCCATAACTTACATCATGGGAGCCTACACAACACAAAACACTGTTGCTGTAGGTTGGTTTTATTTTATTTTATTTGCTTTTCATCTTATACAGTGGTACCTCGGGTTAAGTACTTACCATATTTTTTGCTCTATAAGACTCATTTTCCCCCTCCTAAAAAGTAAGGGGAAATGTGTGTGCGTCTTATGGAGCAAATGCAGGCTGCGCGGCTATCCCAGAAGCCAGAACGGCAAGAGGGATTGCTGCTTTCACTGCACAGAGATCCCTCTTGCTGTTCTGGCTTCTGAGATTCAGAATATTTTTTTCCTTGTTTTCCTCCTCCAAAAACTAGGTGCGTCTTGTGGTCTGGTGCGTCTTATAGAGCGAAAAATACGGTAATTCGTTCCGGAGATCCGTACTTAACCCGAAACTGTTCTTAACCTGAAGCACCACTTTAGCTAATGGGGCCTCCTGCTGCTGCCGCGCCGCCGGAGCACAATTTCTGTTCTCATCCTGAAGCAAAGTTCTTAACCTGAAGCACTATTTCTGGGTTAGCGGAGGCTGTAACCTGAAGCGTATGTAAACCGAGGTACCACTGTATTTTGGAAACATCCAGGTTTTTTTCCCTTTACTTTTTTTGGGGCCCCCAAGAGAGTGGGGTCCTAAGCTATAGCTTGTTTAGCTTATACGGAAATCCGGCACTGGGGACACACACCCTATTCCCCTCCTGGAATATGTTTAGGGGTACTCTCATTTTCCTACTCACATTGAAATACTGCCCCTCAATAAGGCCAAACTTGGATTCACAAAATCTTTAGGGGTATGCATACCCCTGTGTCTCCCCAGAAAAAAAGCACTGCCCCTATGATTGCATCCCTTAGTTGTCAGTCTCTCATTAGAAGTAAATAATTTAAAGTAACTTCAATGGGTGGGATGTCTGTTTCAGTCCTGCCTTTTTAAAAAATGTGAGTAAGTTTGACATCTTTCTCTGTTTTTTAATGCTGGTTTTAATGTATGTGCTTTTTATTGCTGTAAGTTAATTTTAATAATAATTATAATGTTTTTGATGTGGCTATACTGACTCTTTCCTTCTCCCTCTTCCAAAACCTACAGAGCAGTGTGGATGTCATGGCCCAGGTTATGCAACCCCTCTGGATGCTATGAGAGGTAAGTCTCAAATTGATTCCACCACCGGCCAGAAAAAATTGAGACCTTATTTCAAGCCACACGACAATTAGGTTTAGCAGTGCTTCCAAATCAAGATTGCTCAGGAGGAAGATTAAGGGATTAGGCACAAGCACAGAGGAGGTGTGGTTTATCAGTGGCTAATAATTATGGCAAAACTTCCAGGTAAAGGAGCAGGATACATTGAAAGACCAGTTGTTGAGGGTGTAAAAGAGGATGTGCTGTTCCATTTCTGCCCTTCTTGTGGTCTTGCCAGGGATATCCAGTTAGCTGCTGTGAGAGGAAAGGTGTGGGGACTGCTCTGTTCCAGCAGGGCTCGGTTTTTTAATTTTATTATAAGAAAATTTACAAACCATCTCTAGCTATAGCTGTATAATAGTGGTGTACAATAAAAGCGGGTGGCACTGTGGGTTAAACCACTGAGCCTAGGACTTGCCGATCAGAAGGTTGGCGGTTCAAATCCCTGCGACAGGGTGAGCTCCCGTTGCTCGGTCCCTGCTCCTGCCAACCTAGCAGTTCGAAAGCACGTCAAAGTGCAAGTAGATAAATAGGTACTGCTCTGGCGGGAAGGTAAACGGCATTTCCGTGTGCTGCTCTGGTTCGCCAGAGGCGGCTTAGTCATGCTGGCCACATGACCCGGAAATACTGCCTGCGGACAAACGTCGGCTCCCTCAGCCAGTAAAGCGAGATGAGCGCTGCAACCCCAGACTCGGCCACGACTGGACCTAATGGTCAGGGGTCCCTTTACCTTTTTACACTAACAAAACTTAGCTCGGTAATATACCAGTAGCCACTGCAAAGCTTTCAGTTTTGGAATAATACACTCACTGTGTGCTGGAGCACCCAGCACTTTTATCAAGATATGAGTGGCGGCACCTCGTTTTTCTCACACACAAAAAGTACTGAATGCACCGGTGAAGAACTGTTCCAGCCAAAAGTCAATACATTCTGCATTAACTGCAGTTTCCAAATCAACGTCAAGGGTGGCCCCACATGGAGCGCATCATGGTAGTCCAACCTAGTAGTTACCTACGCCCGCATCATTATGGCCAGGTTATATGAATGCTGCTTCGTTGTCTGCATTCAAATACCCTTTATGAAATGTATAAGAAACTGCACCCAAAGCGGTGTAGCGGTTAGAGCGCTGGATTGACATCAAAGAGGCCTGAATTAAATTCCCCGCTAAACACACATTAAGCCAAGCATCACCTGCCTTGATAACGCAGTAGCAGGAACATTTACGCTGCCCCGAGGTCCTCGGATGAAGGGTGAAATAAGAATTAATAACCACAATCAAAGTCTTTCGAGTCTTCTATATTAACCTTCCACACCTCTTAAGTGTGTGTACACTCAGCACAATAAAGGAAAGTTGTCCAAGCTGGCAGGTAACAAATTACTTTCAGTTCATCAAAGCTTATTAAAATTTCCCTGGGCGCCTGAATTCAGAAAATGCAGAGTCACTGGGAATTGTGAATCAGAGGAATCTTCTAGGCGGCCTGTTGACTGAGCATTTGTCTTAGGCTGTGGTGCGCACAATATTTTTAAAGCTCCTCCAAAGCCCCTTCTCCCCCCTCAAGGAATTCTGGACACTGTAGTTCGTTGCTGGGAATTATAACTCTTGTGTGAGGTAAAACTGCAGTGCCCAGAATCCTTTGAGAGAAAGAATGTGTTTTGAATGTGCAACAGAGGTAAAGCTTTGGTTTCCTCCTTGCAGGGAGACCTTAGACGACGACGACGGCTATTTAAAGAGGCCTCACTCTGATTTCACTTCCACAGTTTCCTGGCACCTCTTTGTCACATAAAGTCTAATATTTTGTGGAGCGGTTTTGACGCAAGACCTTGCCAAAATCTTTTAATTGTGCCGCCTGCATTTGAGTTGGAGCCCAGGGCCATCTGGAGGTCCACAAGTTGCACCTCCTGTCCCTAAAACAACTAAGCAGCTCTTTTCATCTTCTACTGAGATATTGAGAACATATGGAGAGTCTGCGGAATCTGGCCAGTTCCGTATCCTGTTCTCACAGCGGCCGACCAGATCCCTCAAGCAGGATTTTCAGTTTTAGGCCTTGGTGTAAGCATTCCAGCTTCCGTGTATTGGATCATGACACACTAACAGAGAATTGGACAAATTTGTGGAGGATAAGGCTATCCATGGCTGTTAGCCAGGATGGTGATGTCATACTCGCCAAGTGTCCTGGGGAAAATGGGACACCCCATTTTCTCACATGAGATTGCGGCGGCCATTTGGGTGCCACAATCTTGTCCCGGGAAAAGCCGCTTCAGGTTGCGATTTTTCAGGTTACAGACCGCCGAAACCCGGAAGTACCGGAATGGGTTACTTCTGGGTTTCGGCAGTTGCGCATGCGCAGAAGTGCTAAATCGCGCTTTGTGCATGCGCAGAAGCGCTGAATTGCGACCCGTGCTTGCACAGACGCGGATTGCGATTACATTCGCAACCCGAACATCCACTGTAACCTTAGAGAAATCACATTCGGTATGTAATATTGGGACAGATTGTTGCTTATCCTACAGGGATCGTTGCGACAAGACTGTTATTGAAAGACTGTTAGGATGGCATTAGATACAGGTAAGCTTTGCCAAAAGATTTCTCTAAGCTGGGGCTGAGTGGCTCAGAGCTCGTCCCTTTCCTCACCCAAGACAGATCCCTAAATATGGACTTCCCCCCCTCAAGGTCCACGAGAGAAGCTGATCTACGTGCCCTGCATCTTAACTGGGACTGGAACACAGCAGCCTGATTACCTTGCTACGGTGGATGTGGATCCGGAATCTCCCTGCTATTGCCAGGTATCACATTAGATCCGCCTTCTCTCGCCTGGTGCCCCTTCTGGCTGCTTCAGACTACAACTCCCATCAGCCCTAGCTAGTGTTGGTGGGGCTGATGGGAGCTGTAGTCCGAAGCAGCTGGAGAAGGCGTCCGACTTGGGAAAGCTGGCTTTAGGAATCTTTACCACACAGCCGAAAGCCTGTCTTTGGCGACTGTAGCCTCACAAAAGATTCATCTCCAAGAGTGGTTGAGAAAGATCCACACTTCTCAGGTTGGAAAGTAGCATGAAGGAAAGAAATTGTTTATCAGCCAAACTATCTCTGGCCAGGGAAGAGAGCCTTACTTCAGCGAGGCAGAATTCGAATTCAGAACCCACGGCCCAAAGTGGGTCGGGAAAGGCATTGCGACTCAATTCCGTTCCGTGTAAACGTGGACTCTGACTCCTTTTATGTATTGCCGGCAGCAGTTAATTACGTTTTCTGCCACCGGCTGATTTATAGCCTGGGAATCTTAGCGAGGTGACAGGTAATCTCGATTAGAATACAGTAGTCTGGAAAGACAACCCCCGGGGGGGGGGGGGGGAGATGGAAGAAAGCTCAAACCTAAGGGGTGGAAGGAGACTTCAGAAGGCGTCGTGGAATGCCTTCGAGCACCGATGGGAACCTCAAAGATGGTCAGAGTTTCTAGGGAAGCATCTCTGCCTTAGAAGTCCTCTTACGGGTTCATTATTCGACACTCCTCATTCCCCGAAACCAAAGGACTCTGCAGAAACTGGCTGCCAAAAAGCTGAGAGGCGGAATAAGCAAAAGGCAGATCTTCTTTGCACGGCGGAGATTCTGTCTTGAATCTTCTAGCATTCAGCTTTGTTGGATGAGTTCAATGCCCATGAAATTCTAGGGCTATGAAAGAAGGAGGGAAAAAATTCTCCACCCACTTTCACCATTCCATGCTTAATTTTATATACATCTATCATGTCCCTTGGGACACGGGTGGCGCTGTGGGTTAAACCACAGAGCCTAGGGCTTGCCGATCAGGAGGTCGGCGGTTCAAATCCCCGCGATGGGGTGAGCTCCCGTTGCTCAGTCCCTGCTCCTGCCCACCTAGCAGTTCGAAAGCACATCAAAGTGCAAGTAGATACAGTGGTGCCCCACAAGACGAATGCCTCGCAAGACGAAAAACTCGCTAGACGAAAGGGTTTTCCATTTTTTGAGTCGTTCCACAAGACGAATTTCCCTATGGGCTTGCTTCGCAAGACGAAACGTCTTGCGAGTTCTTGCGAGTTTGTTTCCTTTTTCTTAAAGCCGCTAAGCCGTTAATAGCCGCTAAGCCGTTAATAGCCGCTAAGCTGCTAATAGCCGCTAAGCCGTTAATAGCTGCTAAGCCGCTAATAGCCACTAAGCCGCTAATAGCCGTGCTTCGCAAGACGAAAAAACCGCAAGACGAAGAGACTCGCGGAACAGATTACTGTAATTTCGTCTTGCGAGGCACCACTGTAAATAGGTACCGCTCTGGTGGGAAGGTAAACGGTGTTTCCGTGCGCTGCTCTGGTTTGCCAGAAGCGGCTTAGTCCTGCTGGCCACATGACCCGGAAGCTGTACACCGGCTCCCTTGGCCAATAAAGCGTGATGAGCGCTGCAACCCCAGAGTCGGCCACGATTGGGCCTAATGGTCAGGGGTCCCTTTACCTTTACCTTTATCATGTCCCTTCTGTCTTGTGGGAAGGAGTTCCGGAGTTTAACTATGCACTGTCTGAAAAGGAGCTTTATATTGCCTCTCCTGATCCCAACCTAATCTAGCAGGGCTCTCCTTACCTCCTTGGTTCATTCGCTTTTTGAACAGCCATACTGAAACCTGGCTAGCTCAGTCTGTTAAAGCATAGTTCTGATAATGCCAAATTTGCAGGTCCAATCCCCGTATGGGACGGCTGCATATTCCTGTATTACAGGGTCCCTTTGTACGTGCCCTGTGTTATTTCCCCCCCACTCTCCCAGTTAAGAAATATCGGGAAGGCCTTTGCTGACAATCTCCAAGATACTTTTTGCTGGAAAGGCGAAGACGAAGCAACTTAATAAGACCTGAGAACAATTAACATGCGTCAAATTAATAGAACAGTTTCTTCCAGATCGGGCAGAGCTGTGCACCTGCAGTTCATTTGCATGAACTGCACCCCAGGGGCAAAATCGACCTTTTTTCCATATCGCTGGAAGCACCACTTGAAGTGCTAAGTGATAACTTCTTCAGGTTCCTCAAATAAACACTCCCTTAAATGAAAGCACATGACGCTGGCATCAACTTGTCTGGGAAATGTCACTAGCCCCGCAGCAACTAATTTGGGCCCATTAATTCCATCGTATACAAGCCCATATTTGCTAATGTGCATCTTCGCATTATTCATTGTGTAAGCACCTCGTGTATATTTTCTCTTTCAGTATTCATAGCCTAGTTGAGGCTCTCGTAAAAGAAAAAGGAAAACGTTTCCTGAAATATACTCGGAGTCGAGTGTGGATTTCATGCTGTTTATTCAGCTCATAGTAGTGAGGAGTAATGGAAGTTCCCCCAGAATGTCTGCTTTATATACATTATTTACACAATGGGCCCCACGTGATTGGCTGATTCTGGGATTCTCCTGTAGGCCAATCAGGTTGCAGATTCACTTCCACCTGGTGTTGGATTGGGTGGCTCCTGCGGACCAATCAGACTGCTGCATTCTGGATCCTATTGTTCTAGGACCAATCAGACTGCTGCATTCTGGATCCTATTATTCTAGGACCAATCAGACTGCTGCATTCTGGATCCTATTGTTCTAGGACCAATCAGACTGCTGCATTCTGGATCCTATTGTTCTAGGACCAATCAGACTGCTGCATTCTGGATCCTATTGTTCTAGGACCAATCAGACTGCTGCATTCTGGATCCTATTGTTCTAGGACCAACCAGACTGCTGCATTCTGGATCCTATTGTTCTAGGACCAATCAGACTGCTGCATTCTGGATCCTATTGTTCTAGGACCAATCAGACTGCTGCATTCTGGATCCTATTGTTCTAGGACCAACCAGACTGCTGCATTCTGGATCCTACTGTTCTAGGACCAACCAGACTGCTGCATTCTGGATCCTATTGTTCTAGGACCAATCAGACTGCTGCATTTTGGATCCTATTCAACTCAGTACATAACACTTCTGTTTTTTAAAATAAAAAGAATAGAGTTGCCCATGTCAAAATACGCCCTTTGTCAGAAGAGGCAGGGGCCGGCCCGATTGTTAGGCAAAGTGAGCAAGCTGCCTCAGGCGGCAGCGAGGGCACGGCTATGCAATGAGCAAAGGATGGAAGACAAAAATGAATTCAGTTCACATTTCAAGGGAAGCTTGCACTTTTGGAAATGAGACGCACATGGAAGCGCTTTGGGCAGAGGGGTGGACATCTGCCCCCCCCCCACCTCGCCCAGAAGTCTTACCTTACTCTCCCGTCTTCCCAATAGGTGATCCATCGCCTTCCCATGCTGTATATCGACGATGAGCTTCATCACACGGGGTGGAACGCCTGCAGCAGCTGCTTCGGAGACACCAGCAAGAAGCGTAACCGCCTGGTTCTGCCCAGCCTGGGGTCTTCCCGCATTTACATAGTGGATACGGGGACGGACCTGCGAGCCCCCAGGATGTTCAAAGTACGTCTTCCTTCTCTCAAAGGAGCAGGACTGAGCTAGGCTTGGGTAGAGTCTGGGGAGGGTGGATGTAGCGGAAGTGTCCTGAAGACATCATTCATTTATTTCATAATATTTAGGTGCATCTTGATTGTAAAAAGAACAAAAAACCCCCACCTCTTGTGGTTTTACCGCAGTTTTATTCTTTTTTATTCTTTTTACCTAAATATTATGAAATAAATGAATGATGTCTTTAGGACCCTTCAGAAAAAAACACCAATGAAAAACAGTTAAAAACAAATATTTAAAACAGTGGTTCTCAAACCTTTCTCTCTAGGCCACCCTTTCAGAAATTCGCTGGCAGCACAACAAATTTTTTATTGATAAGGAATACATTGGAAAATGAAAAGAAACAACTTGGCCGTGCTTGATTTATAACGTAGAAGAACAAAACTACTGTGTGTGTTCATCGAACTTCCAGAAAGTATAAAACAGCACAGCAGTCACCTAGGAACATTTGAATCATTCCCAAAATGTAACACTGATTGCCCTTGAATATTCCTGCCACACCTACCATCCTCTCCTGCCGCACCAGCGTGGCACACTCTTCGAGAACCACTGATTTAAAACATTTTCTTTTTAAAAATTACATTCAATGCTAAGCTAAAAACCAGATGAAGACACAGGTCAACATCCTGCGTGTCTGGGGGGAGGGGAAATGTTCTTAGCAGACGCCGAAGAGGGCAGCGAAAGCCCCTCTCTGACATTCACATAAGCCGGGACCACATAACACCGGTCCTGAGAGATCTGCATTGGTTCCCAGTACGTTTCCGAGCACAATTCAAAGTGTTGGTGCTGACCTTGAAAGCCCTAAACGGCCTCGGTCCAGTATACCTGAAGGAGCGTCTCCACCCCCATCGTTCAGCCCAGACACTGAGGTCCAGTGCCAGGGGCCTTCTGGCGGTTCCCTCATTGTGAGAAGTAGGTTACAGGGAACCAGACAGAGGGCCTTCTCGGTGGTGGCGCCCACCCTGTGGAACACCCTCCCTTCAGATGTGAAGGAAATAAGCAGTTATCCTATCTTTAAAAGACATTTGAAGGCAGCCCTGTTCAGGGAAGTTTTTAATATTTAATGCTGTATTGTTTTTAACATTTGATTAGGAGCTGCCCAGAGTGGCTGGGGAGACTCAGCCAGATGGGAGGGGTATAAATAATAAATTATTATTAGTAGTAGTGCAGTGGTGCCCTGCAAGACGAATGCCTCGCAAGATGAAAAACCCGCTAGATGAAAGGTTTTTTTTGTTTTTTGAGGTGCTTCGCAAGACGAATTTCCCTATGGGCTTGCTTCGCAAGACGAAACGTCTTGCGAGTTCTTGCGGGTTTGTTTCCTTTTTCTTAAAGCCGCTAAGCCGTTAATAGCCGCTAAGCCGCTAATAGCCGTGCTTAGCAAGACGAAAAAACCGCAAGACGAAGAGACTCGCGGAATGGATTAATTTTGTCTTGCGAGGCACCACTGTAGTAGTATTATATGGATCTACCCCATATACGGGGTTAATCCCAGTGACTGCAAACTGGCAGTCACTGCAGTTCACAGGACAAAAGGAAGATGGAGAAGAAGGGAGGGGGGCTGTGTGCCCATGTGCTTTTGTTACCTGCACAGGTAAGGTCACACCCACCTCTGGTCACATGCAAAAGGAAGGATGCTCCAGCCCAGGAGGAAACAGGAACTTTTCAACCGGCTGGAACAAACATCGCCTTTGCATGTCCACTCTAGGAAAACAAGGAATGTTGTACTTGACTGCTACTTATATATCACATCCCACACAAATAGAGGGCCGCATTATTCTCCTGAGGTTCCCACCCCTGAACGATCCAGTTATTACGCCCCACGTCAAAGAGGCTAACCAATGAATAAAATGGAAATGAGCACTGAAGACAGGATCGCTTTTAATGAGACGAAATGAGGGGAAGAAGCCACCCGTGTGATTTGGTTTCTGATGAAGAGAAGAGTACAAATTAGGGAAGGTGTATAGGTAATATTTTGCTGACCCAGAAAAACACCTTTGGCTCGCTCCATTACTGGCTGGAGTAAAAAAAGTTTGTTGCGTTGCAGAAGCCAAGAATAGGCTTCATCCGAGTAGGAGGAGGAGGAGAATGATTCATAATTCATACAAAAGCAATTATGCCCGGAAACTATAATTAGAGTAGATGATATTGAGCCACGATCAGCAGAGGCAGGTCCCCTCTCATTAAAAGTGTTGGCTTTGGCGGGGGATGTTTAAAATGTTTTCAGAGGATGCAGTCGAGATCGTGAGAGCAGAAATGGATTGGGCATTAAAAGTAAACATGCCCAGGAAGGGGTAAATTGATACGGTTTTCCTAGTGATATAGACCAGGAAAACAGAGGACAGACAGAAAGCGGACGAACGTGTCAAAAAAGAACAGATTTGAGTTACCACACCTCTTAACGATGCCTTAAAATTCAAATGAATGTATTAGAAACAAGACTTTATATTGCAGTTTTTATACATATACATATACATATACATATACATATACATATATATATATATATATATA
Organism: Podarcis muralis; assembly: GCF_964188315.1. Lineage (NCBI taxonomy): Eukaryota > Metazoa > Chordata > Lepidosauria > Squamata > Lacertidae > Podarcis > Podarcis muralis. The sequence goes on from NC_135670.1 coordinate 3,045,471, forward strand.
TATGTATGCAAATGGGAAGTAAATTGAGTACAAAGTCTGTATCTAAATTCTAATCAGAAATTCATGTACTTAAATTAGTTGTCTTGTAATTTCAATAGGTCTACTCTGAATAGGTCAAGCATGCAACCTCAAGAATTGAAATAACAGAGAAACTCAGCATATATCTAAAGCAAGTGACTTCCTTTAAGAATCCTGGGAACTGTTGATTACCGCTCATGATGCTATAATTCCCAGCATCCATAACAAACTACGGTCCCCAGGGTTCTTTGGGGGGAAGTCATGTGATATAAATGTGTGGTGTCCACGCAGCTAAAGTAGCGAAAGATGAAAGATGAAAGATCTAGAAGAGAAACGAGACGGGTTTTATAAGGAGAAAAGAGCCAACAAAAGAATAAGTTCCTCTGAGAAAAAACAAATCTTTATAGAACATGGATCAATTAAGAACTGGTGAGTTCAGCAAAACTCACATGATCCACTGAGAAAGATCATTTTAATCACATCACAGCCCTCACCGGTGACAACCTTTGGAGTTTGATCTGTGGGTGTGCTGAATCCTGGATTTTAAGAAAAAAAGTGCTTTTGTGTAAAGAACAGGAAGAATAATCACACCAGAAACTTATTTCTCTCCCTGACTCTCCTCGCAGGTTATTGAGCCCAGGGAAGTCTTTGAGAAGTGCAACTTGACTTTCCCACACACCTCCCACTGCCTGGGCAGCGGAGAGGTGATGATCAGCGCTTTGGCCGACACGCTTGGCAACGGGAAAGGTATGGCCAGCTGTGTTTGTGTGTCACTTATGTCTTAAAGGGTGTGGGAGGCAGAGCCCCGTGGTGCAAAATGTATATGCAGTTGGCATATGCTACTACAGTCGTACCTTGGCTGTCAAACTTAATCCGTTCTGGAAGTCCCTTCGACTCCCAAAACTGTTCGAAAACCAAGGCACAGCTTTCCGATTGGCTGCAGAAGCTTCTTGCACTCAAAGCCGCTTCGGACATTCAGTTACCACAAAATGTTCGCAAACCGAAACACTCACTTCCAGGTTTGCGGCGTTCAGGAGCCAAAACGTCCAGGTTTGAGAACCAAGGTACGCCTGTATATGTTTATAGATGCCTCCGGGCAAATATTTAGATCGCGAGTGGCTGGGGCCTCGCCAGCACTGCATTCTGCACCCAGAGACCCTGTAAGAATAGTATAGAAACATGAGGATAGCCCTGCCGCTGGATCAGGCCAAAGCGGGGCTCATCCAGTCTAGCATTCTCTTCTCACAGTGGCCAGGGCTGGATTAACCATTCAACGAAATAAGGGCATCGAGGGGAGAGGAGAACCACAGAAATTTTCCATTACCGGATTTACTATGGACCGTATTGTGAATCAGGTTCCACAAAAAAACCTCCCACAATCAGAGAAAAATTTACATACACACACACATATAATATTAATTTTTTATTTTATGGTTTATATTTTGAATTAGAGATATATATGGAGGCACCAAAGTCTTTAAGTGTTTGGGGCCTCTAACGGTCTTAATGCAGCCCTCCCAGAGATAAGGTAAAGGTAAAGGTACAGTGGTACCCCGCAAGACGAACGCCTCGCAAGACGGAAAACCCGCTAGACGAAAGGGTTTTCCGTTTTGGAGGCGCTTCGCAAAACGAATTTCCCTATGGGCTTGCTTCGCAAGACGAAAGCCCATAGGGAAATCTCCGGGACAGCGGGGAAGCGCAGCGCGTCTTCCCCGCTGTCCTCGGACCTCCTCCGAAGCCTGGCAGCGGGGCGGGGACACCTCTTCCTGCCGCCAGGCTTCGGAAGGATGCTCCGAAGCTAAAGAAGCTAAAGCAGCCTGCCGCAACCCTCTCCCGGCTGGAGAAGTGACGCGCGCCTATGGCAGGAGCCTCCATAGGTGCGCGTCACCTCTCCAACCGGGAGAGCGCGCGCGGGGCTAAAGAAGCCCCCCGCGACCCTCTCCCAGGTGACGCGCGCCTATGGCAGGAGCCTCCATAGGCGCCCGTCACCTCTCCAGCCGGGAGAGCGCGCGCGGGGCTAAAGAAGCCATAGCCCCGCGACCCTCTCCCAGCTGGAGAAGTGACGCGTGACTATGGCAGCAGCCTCTGAAGGATGCACCGAAGCCTGGCGTGGGGGGGGGGCGCGGAGAGACCTTCTCCCCGCGCCAGCCTTCGGATGGCTGTCCTGAAGACTTGGGGTGGGAGAAGGGTTTTCCTTCCCACCGCCAACATTCAGAATGCTGTTCTGAATGTTGGCGGTGGGGAGGAAAAACCCTCCTCCCACGCAAGCCCCGGGAATAGAGGGAAAGCGCTGCGCGCCTTCCCCTCTGTTCCCGTACCTGTCCTGAAGGCTTGCGGTGGGGAGAAAAGCCCTTCTCCGCACCGCCAGCCTGGCAAGCGGTTTCCCTAGGAACGCATTAATTGATTTTCAATGCATTCCTATGGGAAACCGTGCTTCGCAAGACGAAAAACCCGCAAGAAGAAAAAACTTGCGGAACGAATTAATTTCGTCTTGCGAGGCACCACTGTACCCCTGCCCGTACGGGCCAGTCTTGCCAGACTCTGGGGTTGTGCGCCCATCTCACTCAAGAGGCCGGGGGGGGGGGGCAGCGCTGTCCGGAGACACTTCCGGGTCACGTGGCCAGCGTGACAAGCTGCATCTGGCGAGCCAGAGCCGCACACGGAAACGCCGTTTACCTTCCCGCTAGTAAGCGGTCCCTATTTATCTACTTGCACCCGGGGGTGCTTTCGAACTGCTAGGTTGGCAGGCGCTGGGACTGAACAATGGGAGCGCACCCCGCCGCGGGGATTCGAACCGCCGACCTTCCGATCGGCAAGTCCTAGGCGCTGAGGCTTTTACTCACAGCGCCATCCGCACCCCCCTCCCAGAGATACCCCAGTGGAAAACCCGAAAGCAGGAGCTGAGCACGAGAACCCTCTCTCCACCTGTGATTCCCAGCACTGGACCAGTGGGATCCCTTTGGCTTGACCCAGCAGGTCTTTCCTGAGGTTAACTCCCATCGCCCCCCAGCCACCATTGCCAATGATCAGGAAGGATGATGGGAGTTGAAATCTAGCCATATCTGGAGGGCCACAGACTCCCCAGTGTGGGATACCCACAGTACATCCTGGATTAGAGTGGTACCTCCGGTTAAGAACTTAATTCGTTCCGGAGGTCCGTTCTTAACCTGAAACTGTTCTTAACCTGAAGCACCACTTTAGCTAATGGGGCCTCCTGCTGCCGCCGCACGATTTCTGTTCTCATCTTGAAGCAAAGTTCTTAGCCCGAGGTAATATTTCTGCATTAGCGGAGTCTGTAACCTGAAGCGCCTGTAACCCGAGGTACCACTGTATTTAAACTAAAAGCCTAAAACCAGCCTATATAAGCTCCCCTTTTAAGCTGCAAAGGGATGCACTCTGCTGAACAACAGACATGAGGGAGGAAGGATAATAATAGCTAGACTGGGGACTGGGAGCGGCTGCCGAGACCATATAACCCCCGTCCTGAAAGATCTTCATTGGCTCCCAGTACGTTTCCGAGCACAATTCAAAGAGTTGGTGCTGACCTTTAAAGTCCTAAACAGCCTCAGTCCAGTATACCTGAAGGAGCATCTCCACCCCCATCATCCAGCCCGGACACTGAGGTCCAGCTCCGAGGGCCTTCTGGCAGTTCTCTCACTGCGAGAAGTGAGGTTACAGGGAACTAGACAGAGGGCCTTCTCGGTGGTGGCGCCCACCCTGTGGAACGCCCTCCCATCAGATGTCAAGGAAATAAACAACTACCTGACTTTTAGAAAACATCTGAAGACAGCCCTGTTTAGGGAAGTTTTCAATGTTTGATGTTTTATCGTGTTTTTAATATTCTGTTGGGAGCTGCCCAGAGTGGCTGCGGAAACCCAGCCAGATGGACGTGGTATAAATATATCATTATCATATTTATTAATATCAAATAAATATATTGTCTCCTAGCATCTATTCACATCCTTGCACCCTACCCCAGTCTTCACACACACACAAATGTGTGCCTCCCTGTGCCTGCTTGAATTAATTTGCACCCCCGCTAACTGCAATGACCTCAACCCAAATCGCTTCTCTCCGTAAATATGTCGCTTTCTGAGAACAGTTGTTGTTGTTGTGACTCCAGGCGGATTCATCCTTATTGACGCGGAGACCTGGGAAGTGAAAGGGACCTGGGAGCGGCCGGGGGACGAGCCCCCGCAAGGCTACGACTTTTGGTACCAGCCCAGGCACAATGTCATGATCAGCACTGAGTGGGGAGTGCCCAAGTACTTTGCGAACGGTTTCAACCCAGAGGATCTGAAGAAAGGTACATCCTTCGTTTGAGACGGTGTGTGTGTGTGTGGGGGGGATACCTGCCGTTGAGGCGGTCAATTTCAGGGCCGCCTTCAGATCCCAGTGGTTTGTGGATTCAGAAAGCAGAGAAGGGGGCTTTATTCCAGCCCTAGTGTATCACGGTCCGGTTCACGTGCGATCGAAGTCCCGGCTGGGGACGTCGGGACTGGGGGCAAGATGACGGGGTGGGAGCAGGAATGGGAGTCCAGAAGCCAGGAGTCACAAAGTCAGGGGTCCAAGGGTCAAGAAGCAAGGAGTCACGAAGTCAGGGGTCCGAGGATCAAGAAGCAAGGAGTCACGAAGTCAGGGGTCCGAGGATCAAGAAGCAAGGAGTCACGAAGTCAGGGGTCCGAGGGTCAGGAAGCAAGGAGTCACGAAGTCAGGGGTCCGAGGGTCAGGAAGCAAGGAGTCACGAAGTCAGGGGTCCGAGGAGCAAGGAATCAAACACAGCAAGGCAAGGAATGTGTTGCTGTGGCCAAGAGCCAAAGGGAAAATGCTGACCTTATATCCCTTCCCGGCTCTTGCCACCAGGTGCTGTGAGTTACCAATCGGCCTCACCTGTGCGGCCGCGCCTTGCCTCTCCAGGGCAAACTTAGGAAGGCCCCAGTCCTGCGAAGCCCTACTGGTCACAGGGCCTGGCTCCTGCACGCACACCTGACATAGTAGCACCTGGACTGGTGATGGGAACCACCAACCCATGACACTTGTGTGGACTTGTTGAACACAGAAGAATGGTGGGGGGAACCAGCTGGGGAACCCCCAAGGGAAGAAGGCTCAGAGCCCAGGGGGGTGGAACAACGTTGGGTGGTCAGGAGGAGAAGAGGGAGAAGACAGGAAAGAGCGAGTGTCAGAAGCTGAAGAGGTAACAGGATTTAGTGATCGGGGAGAGTCTGTGGCAGAGGGAAGTCCAGAATCAGGAGAGGAGGGAGGCCAAGAGGCAGAGACGAATCAGAACAGTGACGTGCCATGGGTGTCCCCCTTTCTTGTTGCAACAAGTCCCCCTCCTCCCTGGTCTCCCAGTACCAGAAGAGGCATGAAAAGAGCAGAGGTGAACTTAGCTTCGCAGGGGCATCGTCTCTGATTGCTTGGAAAAAGCCCTGGAGGGAAGGGGAATTAGACAGCTGTGGGGCAGCAGGGACCTTCAGCCTTGGCAACTGCTTCCCGGGGGCAAGACCTACCGGAGATGAGTTAGACCTGAGATTCCTCCGCAGATTGTGTTTTTGCTACTAGAGAGTTAACTCCAACTTGCACAGTGTGATTTACTGCTGGCTCGCTCCTGACACTCAGGGCTAAAAACCCCCGAGCAGCCTGTTTCCTTGGGTGTTGCAGGATCGCAACCAGGGTCCCTCTGTGGTTGATGTTGTCCTTGTTTTCCTCCTCTGCAGAGCGCTACGGGCGTCGGCTGAACGTCTGGGACTGGACGACTCACTGCCTCATCCAGCAGATTGATGTTGGAGAGGATTCCGCCCCGCTGGAAATCCGGTTCCTACATAACCCGGATGCCGCACACGGAATGGTGGGCTGCACATTGCAGAGTTCCATCCATCATTTCTTCAAGACAGAGGTTAGAATGAATGGGGGCAGGGGAGCCCACAGGAGTTTGGGGGCCCAGTAAGCAGCTGGTACAGGGACGCGGGTGGTGCTGTGGGTTAAACCACAGAGCCTAGGGCTTGCTGATCAGAAGGTCGGCAGTTCGAATCCCCGCCACGGGGTGAGCTCCTGTTGCTTGGTCCCTGCTCCTGCCAACCTAGCAGTTTGAAAGCATGTCAAAGTACAAGTAGATAAATAGGTACCGCTCTGGCGGGAAGGTAAACGGCGTTTCCGTGCGCTGCTCTGGTTCACCAGAAGTGGCTTAGTCATTCTGGCCACATGACCCGGAAGCTGTACGGCGGCTCCCTTGGCCAGTAAAGCGAGCTGAGCGCCGCAACCCCAGAGTCGGCCACGACTGGACCTAACGGTCAGAGGTCCCTTTACCTTTACCTTTTTAAGCAGTTGGTGGATTGGGCCCTCCGACTCACTTGGGAATAAGGACGCAGATTTGCATAAAATCTGGGCATACCATTTGGGGAAGGGATTCTGCATCCTCTACCCACACTTCTCTTGTAGCAGTACTTGGAGAAATTAACTTCTAGGGAGCACCTGATCTCAGACGAACCCACCATGGGAAGGATGCTTCCTGGTTGCTAGGAAAAAAGGAAGGACAAACTACAGAGATTCCCAGGGCCAGAAAATGAGACAGGAGCAATAAAATATCACTGTTTACTTATCACCTGGGGTGGTGCTGTGGTCTAAACCACTGAGCCTCTTGGGCTTGCCGATCAGAAGGTTGGCGGTTCGAATCCCCGTGATGGGGTAAGCTCCCGTTGCTCAGTCCCTGCTTCTGCCAACCTAGCAGTTCAAAAGCACATCAAAGTGCAAGTAGATAAATAGGTACCGCTCCGGCGGGAAGGTAAACGGCGTTTCTGTGCACTGCTCTGGACCCACTGCCTCCCTAAAGCACCTCCTTCCCAAAAGGCCCCCCCGCCTATGCCACTCATGCCACAGCGGCAGCGTCGGCGTCCTCTTTCTCAGCAGGGCACAGAGCCTGGCCTGGGCGGCGGAGGTAGCCTCTGTGCCGTTGGTGCTTCCCTCCCGCTCAGCTGCCTCAGCTGGAAGGAAGGGATGGCGCCCAGAGGTGTCCACTGCTTCTGATTGGCTGCCGGAGCTTCCTGCAGCCAATCAGAAGCCGTGACGCATCGCGGAAGTCAGTATCCATGCGGCGAGGCTTCTGTCCCGCGCATGTGTGGCGCGGGGACTGACCGAGAGGGCGGCAGAGTCCGCAAGGTTTGTGGGTCGGATTAACGAATCTGGTGGGCTGTATCCGGCCTGCGGGCTTCAGTTTGACGACCTCTGGACTAAAGTTACGAGAAAGGAGATTCCAACTAAAAATATGGAAAAACTTTCAGGCCGTGAGAGCTGTTCGACAGTGGAACAGTCTCCCTCGGGATGTTGTGGGCTCTCTTTCATAATAATAATAATAATAATAATAATAATAATAATTTATTGTCCATCTGGCTGGGCTTCCCCAGCCACTCTGGGCGGCTTCCAACAAAATATTAAAATACAGTAATGCATCAAACATTAAAAGCTTCCCTAAACAGGGCTGCCTTCAGATGTCTTCTAAAAGTCTGGTAGTTGTTTTTCTCTTCGACATCTGATTGGAGGGCGTTCCACAGGGAGGGCGCCACCACCGAGAAGGCCCTCTGCCTGGTTCCCTGTAACTTGGCTTCTCGCAGGGAAGGAACCGCCAGAAGGCCCTGGGCGCTGGACCTCAGTTCTGGGCAGAAGGATGGGGGTGGAGATGCTCCTTCAGGTATACTGGATATACCTTCAGATATACCTTCCTTGGAGATTTTTAAGCAGAGGTTGGGTGGCCATCTGTCAGGGGGTTGGACTAGATGACCCGTGGATCCCTTCCAGCTCTTAAGATTCTTGGATTCTATCCCTTGCACAAGAGGGATAAAAATGGAACTGCCTGTGATGGAACAGTTTCAGAGGAAGACCCAAGGTTTGTAGGAGCACAGACCTTCCTTCGTGGTGAATCCCAGGAAGGGAACCCCAAAACAGAGCTGTGTGTGCAGATTGTTCAAGGAATGCTGACTGATGGTTGAGTGGAGGAAATCGAAAGCCAGGGGTTGGGGAGGAACACAGTGGTCTGTCTGGGCCCTTCAGCAGAGATCCCTCCACGCTGCAGCGTCTTGGCGCAGCGGATCCCCCTTCTCAACATGCTTTTCTGGTGCAGGACGGGGACTGGGCGGCCGAAAAGGTGATCCAGATTCCAAACAAGAAGGTGTCCGGGTGGTACTTTCCTGAAATGCCAGGTGAGTAAAGAACAAGAAATGGGCGGCCAGTGGCTCGCTTTCTGTTATGTACTGAGTTGAATAGGATCCAAAATGCAGCAGTCTGATTGGTCCTAGAACAATAGGATCCAAAATGCAGCAGTCTGATTGGTCCTAGAACAATAGGATCCAGAATGCAGCAGTCTGATTGGTCCTAGAAAAATAGGATCCAGAATGCAGCAGTCTGATTGGTCCTAGAACAATAGGATCCAGAATGCAGCAGTCTGATTGGTCGTAGAACAATAGGATCCAGAATGCAGCAGTCTGATTGGTCCACAGGAGCTACCCAATCCAGCTCCAGCTGGAAGTGAATCCGCAACCTGATTGGCCTACAGGAGAATCCCGGAATTAGCCAATCACGTGCAGCCCATTGTGTAAATAATGTGTATAAAGCAGACATTTTGGGGGGACTTCCATTCCTCCTCACCGCTATGAGCTGAATAAAGAGCATGAAATCCACTCTCGACTCCCGAGTATATTTCACTTTCCACGTTCCTTTCAACTGAATCCAGCAGCCACTGTTCCCAGAGTAAAACCTAGTGTCGGATTTGGGCGATAGGGCAGCTAGCTAGCGCCACTTCCTGGAAGACAGAGAACCGGTCGCTGTCGTTCTGTGCTTTGTGAACCCCTTAGATTAGACTACTGCAATGTGCTCCATGCAGGGCGGCCCTTGAAGGCGGCCTGGAATTGTAGTTCTGAGTTGGGAGCTTCCGGGCGACTCTCAGCACCCTCAACAAGCTATAGTTCCCAGAATCCTTTGGGGGCTAGAGGAAGCCATTACTGCTTAAAGTGGCATCAAAAGTGCTTTCAACGAATGGTGTGGTCTTTGAATCTGTGTGGCAGAAAATAACCTAGGGAGTGGTTTTAACATTTAAAGCCCTAGGACCCTCGTACCTACGGGACCGCCTCTCCTGGTATGTCCCATGGAGGACCTTGCGGTCTTCAAATAAAAACATTTTTGAGGTCCCAGGCCACAAGGAAACTAGACTGGCCTTGACCAGAGCCAGGGCCTTTTCAGCTGTGGCCCCGATCTGGTGGAACGCTCTGTCACAAGAGACTAGGGCCCTGTGGGACTTGACATCTTTCCTGCAAGACAGAGATGTTCCACCAGGCCTTTGGCCAGGGCACAGCCTGACCCCCTCCTTCGGTAATCCTCATAGAACTCTAGCCCAACGGTTGCCATTAATCTGATTCTGAATTGATTTGAGAATGAATTGATTTTAGAACGTATTTCAATGAATTGATTGTGATTTTATGTATATGTTATTTTTACTCTTGTTAGCCGCTCTGAGCCCGGCTTCGGCTGGGGAGGGCGGAATATAAATAAAAAAATGTTGTTGTTATTATTATTATTATTATTATTATTATTATTATTATTATTACGGAATAAAAGAAAGCGAATGCTGACCTGCCCTCTTCTCCTTCAGGTTTCGTCACCGACATCCTCATTTCGATGGACGACCGGTTCCTCTACTTGAGCAACTGGCTGCATGGCGATCTCCGCCAGTATGACATCACCAACCCGTTCTGCCCTAAACTGGTTGGCCAGGTAAAAGAGCACCTGACCCCTTGCCAGACTTTGTGGCTTCCGGCTGACCACGGTTGGAAACAGGATACTGGGCTAAATGACCGCAGAATTCTTATCACATCCACACCCTTGGTTCAGTTACACCTCAGGGATGATGATGATGATGATAATAATAGTAATAATAATTTATTACTCATACCCATAATAGTAATAATAATTTATTACTCATACCCTGCCCATCTGGCCGGTCTCCACACCCACTCTGGGTGGCTTCCAACAGAAAATTAAAAACACGATAAAACATCAGCCATGAAAAACTTCCTTAAACAGGGCTGCCTTCAGATGTCTTTTAAACGTCAGGTGGTTGTTTATTTCTTTAACATCTGATGGGAGGGCGTTCCACAGTCTGGGCGCCACTACTGAGAAGGGCCATCTGTCAATCCCTGGACATCACGACGACGACTGGGGATTTAAAAGTACCTGACAGGCAACAAAACACGGTTAAAATGGAGGAAGAAGGCTCTGTTTTAGCAGGGGGTTCAATGTTCCTGGAACTCCCCACTGCTGCTCTAACACTTATTAATAATAATAATAATAATAATAATAATAATAATAATAATAATATACCGCCCTATACCCAGAGGTCTCAGGGCAGTTCACATAAAAACATCACAGTATATAAAATTAAAATAAAAGCAAAAACCAATAATACCCCTTGTAAAGAGTCATATTTTTAAAAGGGTATGGGCTGTTGATCAGGTCAACCAAAGGCCTGGTTAAAAAGGAATGTTTTTGCCTGGCGCATAAAGGTTTATAATGAAGGTGCCAGCCAAACTTCCCTGCTTCCCCCAAGGAATCCTGGGTACTGTAGTCCCCCCCCCCGCGGTGCTAGAACTCCCAGACCCTCCTCAAACTACAGTTCCCATAATTCTTTGCGGGGAAAGCCACATGTTTTAAAAGTGTACGGCATGGATATGACCTTGTCAAGCCAAACAGCTCCTTGGAAGATGCTGTTACAAGTGAGCTCAGCTGATTATCTCTCTCTTTCTCTGGGGTTTTGGGGGACTTGTTTTGCGCCCCCAGGTGTTTGTTGGCGGGAACATTTACAAAGGCGGCGTGGTGACCGTCTTGGAAGACGATGAGCTGGACTGCCAGCCCGACCCGTTTATGATCCAGGTGAGTGAACCTGGAGCTGCAAGGGTGGCGAGGGAGCGGCAGGAATCCAAACTGAACCTTCCTCACCCCGCGTTTTCTCTGCCTTTAGGGAAAGAGGGTCTATGGCGGACCTCAGATGATTCAACTCAGCTTGGACGGCAAGAGGCTGTACACAACGACCTCTTTGTACACACCTTGGGACAAGCAGTTTTACCCTCAGATGGTCAGGTAAGAAAATCAAGAGGCCAACTGGCTGATTCCGCCCCTTCTTCCACAGCTCTGTACTGAAATCTGGGATGTGTTAATAATAATAATAATAATAATAATAATAATAATAATAATAATAAAATAATAATAATTTTATTTATATCCCGCCCTCCCCAGCCGAAGCCAGGCTCAGGGCGGCTAACAACAATAAAAGTAACACAGCATTCTAAAATCAATTCATTCTAAAATCAATTCAAAATCAAATTAATGGCAATCACTGGGCTAGAGTTCTGTGAGGATTACCAAAGGAGGGGGTCAGACTGTGCCTTCCAGGCCCTGCGGAAAGATGTCAAGCCCCGCACGGCCCTAGTCTCTTGGGACAGAGCGTTCCACCAGATCGGGGCCACGGCCGAAAAGGCCCTGGCTCTGGTTGAGGCCAGCCTAACCTCCCTGTGGCCCAGGATCTCCAAGATGTTTTTGTTTGAAGACCGTAAGGTCCTCTGTGGGACACACCAGGAGAGGCGGTCCCGTAGGTACGAGGGTCCTAAGCAGTATAGGGCTTTAAAGGTTAAAACCAGCACCTTGAACCTGATCCTGTACTCCACCGGGAGCCAGTGCAGCTGGTTTAGCACCGGGTGAATGTGATCTCGCAGTGAGGACCCCGTAAGGAGTCTTGCCGCGGCATTCTGCACCCATTGGAGTTTCTGGGTCAGTTCAGGGGGTTGGACTAGATGACCCTCAGGGTCCCATCCAACGCTGCAATTCTGTGATTCTGTAAGTGTCACAGCCTCCCTGCCAGGGAGATGCAAGGATTGAACCTGGCACCTTCTGCAGGCAAAGCAAAGCTTCCATAAATATAATAGCAAGATTCCAGTCCTCATGGTTATTTTCTTTTTTAAAGATTTTATTAAAGCTTTTTCATAATGCAATACAATAAAAGAATCTAATTAAGAACAAAGAGAGAAAGAGAAAACACCAAAGGAAAACCAAAAAAAGAGGAAAACGAGAAAAGAAAAAGAAAAGGGATTCTGATTTTCCCTCTGTCAGTTACATAAAAGAAATGATTCAAAATATTCACTAATGACACCCAACTGATCTACTTTCTGTTCTGTTTTCCCAGAAGGTTTAGTTCATTTCCCCTTTCACGCAAAGAGTCCAAAAGGGGATCTCTGATCATTATCTTTAATAAATGCCAGCAATGGTTTCCCTCTAATCCAGGGGTTGGCAAACTAAGGCTCGTGGGCCAGATGCGGCCCACTGGGCTTGTTAATCTGGTCCGCGGACCCTGCCGCCTACTCGGTCAGTCCCTGCGCTAAATTGGTGCGGCACGGAGGCCTCACCACACAGGTACTGACCACGCAGGGGGGGGGGTCCTTTCGGGAGAGGGTGGTACTGGCCCCCCACCATGTCTGAGGGACAGTGGACCGGCCCCCTCCTGAAAAAGTTTGCTGACCCCTGCTCTAATCAAACCCATCAGCTTTATCTCCCATAACTTCAACGGCCCTTCCTCCATATTAGACAACAATAAGTCTTTCCATCTTGGTCCACACAAGAGCCTCTCCACTGAGATCATATATTAAAATAGTGTCCCATACTTCTTTGCTTATTGTGTATACGGTCCTCTGATGAATGGTCTGATTTAAGCAGGAACACAGGGATATGCCTTGCACTGAGTCCCTCCCCAGGTGCTTCTGGTCCTGTCTGTCTGCACTAACCATAGCTGTCAACCGTCCCTTATTTGGCGGGAAACTCCCTCATCCCAGCGCCGTGTCCCGCTGCTGTCCCTTATTGATGATGTCCCTTAAATTTACCAGGTTTCAAAGGAAGCAGCTCCTCTCCCTCCCTCCCTCCCTGCCGGCCAGGGAGGAGGGAGGCTCCAACTGTGCTGCTTGGCTGCGTTGCTCACCCAATAAGGAGTCTGAGAACGACTGGGGGGTGGAGCTTGCATGCCTTGTGCCAATCAAATCGGCCGCGTTGCCTGGGGACTCGCCTTTGCTCAGCGCTTCCCAGCGGAGAGGTGACGGTGGTTTCCCTTGCTGCATCCCCTTTGCCGGGTTGCTGCGCTGTGGGAACCACCGCTTGAGGCTTCGTTTGGCTGCTGGCTGGGCTTTCTGCCTTTGGCTCGGAGGGGCTCAGAAGTCAAACATACCTGTGCCCGGAAAATCCCTTATTTTGGCTGCTGCTCCCTTATTTTCGAGGCTGCTGGTCCCTTATTTCCAAATCTGTAAGTTGACAGCTATGGCACTGACCGGCAGCATCCCTCCTGCTTCCCGGCACAGAGTCTTTCCCAGCTGTACCTCGAGATGCTGGGGAATGAATGAACTTTATTACGGTCACAGACCAGGATAAAAAAACAAAACACATATAAATAAAATAGCAGTTAGGGGTTGTTGTTTTTTAACCGATAATTGTTAGAGCAAATAAGGACAAAGAAACAAGCATAGGATAAAACATCTGAATAAAATACAAGATTAAACAAAGATAATGGATGGATAAAAACTGATAATTAAAACAGGTAAGAACTAAAAAACAAAGAAAAACACCCAGTTAAAACAACTGTAAGAGCGTAAGAACTAAAAGACTCGCAGTTAAAACAACTATAAGAGGCTGCAGAGTAGAAGCCTCTGGAATAGAGGACACTCACAACATTAGAAACTGATGTGCAAATATGGTTAAAACAGACAATTAAAACAATGTACAACAATAAATTTAGAAACAATGCGCAACAATAAACTATCCCAGGGAGTTGACTCAGAGTCACCCATGGAACCGAGTTTGGGGATTTTCATGCCGGGCTATTTTGAGTTGGGCGATGGTCTGCGCCTACAGATTTGTATTTTGGGGAATGGATCTGCATGCCAAGCGAAGGATCTGCCTCTGAGCTCCCTTTTCCCTTTTGCAGGGAAGGGTCAGTCATGCTGCAAATCGACGTGGACACTGAGAACGGCGGCCTCTGTGTGAACCCGGACTTCCTGGTGGATTTCGGGAAGGAGCCCTTCGGTCCCGCTCGCGCTCACGAGATGCGCTACCCTGGGGGAGATTGCACCTCGGACATCTGGATCTAGGCGGATCTGGGTGATCTGGGCAGCCATCTCTCTCCCCTCCTTCCTCCTGCTAAGATAACTTTACGGGAGCGTGTTTGAGCATCTCTTTGTCACAGGTTTCAACCCTTTAAAAATGTCTGTATGCACCTGCTGAGTCATGGGAGTCCCTCTCTCTCCCGAGTCAGCGGTTTTCTTCCCTGCTTGCCTCCAAAGTATTTTTTTTAAATATGTATTTCGTACAACAATAAACCAATCTAAAGGGCGGGGGAGAGAACTCCATAGGGTGGTTTTGGCACTCAACTCATTGCATGACAAGACTGTTGAAAACAGAGCTTCAGAAAATGAATAAACATTTTTTTTAATCTCATATGCTTGATACATCGCCCCTTCATTAATGGGTAGCAGGTGGTCTGATCGTCTGATTTATTTACATACCGTATTTTTCCGTGTATAAGACTAGGTTTTTTTCCTTTAAAAAATAATGTCAAAAATTAGGTGGCGTCTTATACAGTGGTATCTCGGTTTACAGACGCTTCAGGTTACAGACGCTTCAGGTTACAGACTCCACTAACCCAAAAATATTACCTCGGGTTAAGAACTTTGCTTCAGGATGAGAACAGAAATCGTGCAGCGGCAGCAGGAGGCCCCATTAGCTAAAGTGGTGCTTCAGGTTAAGAACAGTTTCAGGTTAAGAACGGACCTCCAGAACGAATTAAGTTCTTAACCCGAGGTACCACTGTACACAGATACATCTCTCCCCATTTTCTTAAATCTGAGTCCCCCAAAATAGGGGGCGTCTTATAGACAGAAAAATACGGTAACTGAAAAAAGGGAAACTAGGAGGTATCATTTAATCTTCCCTTGCACCTCACATCTATACTGTGCTAAATGCTCAGAGAGCATTTATTATTAGAATATTTATTTATATTCCACTTTTTCCCCAGGCCAGGAGGACTCAAGGCAGCTTAACAGAAATCAAAGCAATACAGTTAAAATACAGAAAGCTAAAAATATATAAAAGGTAATAGTGAAAAGGTAATTAAACTGTAATAGAATTAAAACAATATAACATTCCTCATAAGGCCTAGTTTCCAGACCCTTGATCATCTTGGTCACCCTCCTCTGCACATGTTCACCTTGTCAACATCCTTCTTAAATTGTGGCGCCCAGAACTGGACACAGGATTCCAGGTGTGCTCTGACCAAGGCAGAAGAGAGTGGCACTATTACTTCCCTTGATCTGGACTCTAGACTTCTGTTGATGCAGCCTAGAATAGCATTAACTTTTTTTGCTGCTGCATCACACTGTGGACTCATGTTGAGCTTGTGGGTCCAGCAAGACCCCTAGATCCTTTTCACAGGTACTACTGGCAAGCCAGGTGTCTCCTACCTTATATTTGTGCATCTGCTTCTTCCTGCCTAAGTGTGTTGGGTATGTTTAGCCTGGGAAACAGGAGACTGAGGTGGAATTTAGGTAAAGGTAAAGGGACCCCTGACCATTAGGTCCAGTCATGACCGACTCTGGGGTTGTGGCGCTCATCTCCCTTTATTGGCCGAGGGAGCCGGCGTACAGCTTCCCAGTCATGTGGCCAGCAGGACTAAGCCGCTTCTGGCGAACCAGAGCAGCACACGGAAATGCCGTTTACCTTCCTGCTAGAGTGGTACCTATTTATCTACATGCACTTTGACGTGCTTTTGAACTGCTAGGTTGGCAGGAGCAGGGACCGAGCAACGGGAGAAGAAGAAGAAGAGGAGTTTGGATTTGATATCCCGCCTTTCACTCCCTTTTTAAGGAGTCTCAAAGCGGCTAACAATCTCCTTTCCCTTCCTCCCCCACAACGAACACTCTGTGAGGTGAGTGGGGCTGAGAGACTTCAGAGAAGTGTGACTGGCCCAAGGTCACCCAGCAGCTGCAGGTGGAGGAGCGGAGACACGAACCCCGTCCCAGTTGGACAGTGCTGTTGAATTCTGGTGCTGGAGGAGACTCTCCCATGGACTGCAAGAAGATCAAACCTCTCCATTCTGAAGGAAATCAGCCCTGAGTGCTCACTGGAAGGACAGATCCTGAAGCTGAGGCTCCAAGACTTTGGCCACCTCAGGAGAAGAGAAGACTCCCTGGAAAAGACCCTGATGTTGGGAAAGATGGAGGGCACAAGGAGAAGGGGACGACTGAGGAAGAGATGGTTGGACAGTGTTCTCAAAGCTACCAGCATGAGTTTGACCAAACTGCGGGAGGCAGTGGAAGACTGGAGGGCCTGGCGTGCTCTGGTCCAGGGGGTCACGAAGAGTCGGACACGACTAAACAACACCACCACAACAACAATAATAATAATTTTTATATATACCCCGCCCTCCCCAACCAAGACCAGGCTCAGGGTGGCTAACACCAGTTATAAAAACAATTGATTAAAATACAACTTAAAAACAAGATTAAAATACAACATTAAAATGCAGCCTCATTTCAGTGCCCGTTTCCCATGCAGAGGTTCCCAGGTTCAGCATCTCCCAATATAGGGCTGCGATGCTCCCTGCCTGAAACCCGGGAGATTTGCCCTCCCCATGTCTCCAAACACACCCTCCAGACCCAGAGGAATGGGTGAGACCCACAGTTTCTGCAAGCTCATTCATTCCTGGGGCTGCAGCGTCACCTGGTGCCCAAACAGCCACAAAGCAATTTAAACCGCATCCTTCCTGGAACAAAAAGTCCACCCAGATCCCTTGCAGGTATAGGGATCCAGTATAGGGATCCAGTATAGTATAGGGCCTGGCCCTCTGGCACCCTAGATTGTCTACTTCCATTATTGTTGAGATCCAGGGTCTACTGTCCTTAAACCACTTCTAGTTCCTGACAGAAGCAAATAGCTGTGCGTGATAAATTTTGATCCATCCTGCATTTAAAGGCAAAGCCCATGTATTTTGTACTTTCTGAAGCAATCTGCGAACTGCCACACTGCAGAAAATGCCCTTTTCTTAATTTTGCAATGCAGCCAAGTCATGGGTGCAAAGATGCAGTGGTTTTTTTCTCTTAAAAAAAGTGTTTAGGGGGTACTCTCCTTTGGACTCGAGAAAAACCACCATGTTATTGTTCAGATTGGGAAAAATAAATGCAGTAAATGGACCAAAGTACCAGGATTCACAAAATGTTTAGGGGTATGTTTACTCCTGCGTCCCTCTAGGGGGGGAAAAGCACTGCAAAAATGGAAATGCAAAGGTCGAATGAGGTAAAGGATGTGTGTTTCAGTGAAATGAACAAGCAATAACCATTAAGCCGCTTTGCAAGGGTTATTTTATTTATTTATTGCCTCCATATTCCATTTCTTGCTACCTTCCCGGAGCTCAAGGTGGCATGCATGCTTCCCCCACTCCTAATTTAATCCCTACAACCACTCTGTGAGGTAGGTTAGGTAGAGAGGCAGGATCCGGCCCATGGGCACATTCATGGCTTAGTGGCGATCTGAACCCAGGTCCAACCCTCTAACCACCACACCACACCTCTCTTTGTCAAAAACCGCATAGAAAAATATTTAGATGAGGGGTAAACGGAAGTTCTAGGGATTATTTGGTGCTCTAGATGTGCTTTAAGAGGGACGCTGTAGTCTAAACCACTGAGCCTCTTGGGCTTGCCGATCAGAAGGTCGGCGGTTCGAACCCCTGCGACGGGGTGAACTCCCGTTGCTCGGTCCCTGCTCCTGCCAACCTAGCAGTTCGAAAGCGCGTCAAAGTGCAAGTAGATAAATAGGTACCGCTCCGGCGGGAAGGTAGACGGCGTTTCCGTGTGCTGCTCTGGTTCGCCAGAAGCGGCTTAGTTATGCTGGCCACATGACCCAGAAGCTGTACGCCGGCTCCCTTGGCCAATAAAGCGAGATGAGCACCGCAACCCCAGAGTCGGCCACGACTGGACCTAATGGTTAGGGGTCCCTTTACCTTTTTAGATGTGCTTCAAGTGTATCACAGGAGAGTTGCAAGGGACCCCGAGGGTCATCTAGTCCAGGGGTCAGCAAACTTTTTTTAGCAGGGGGCCGGTCCACTGTCCCTCAGACCTTGTGGGGGGGGGGCAGACTCTATTTTGGAAAGGGGGAAAAAATGAACGAATTCCTATGCCCCACAAATAACCCAGAGATGCATTTTAATTAAAAGGACACATTCTACTCATGTAAAAACACAATGATTCCCAGACCGTCTGCGGGCCGTAGTGAGAAGGTGATTGGGCCGGATCCGGACCCCGGGCCTTAGTTTGCCTACCCGTGATCTAGTCCAACCTTCTGCAGTGCAGGAGTTTTGCTCAACTTGGCGCACAGACTCACAACACTGAGATTAAGAATCTCATGCGCTACCAACTGAGCTAAGGTGTTTACACGGCCTAAGAGTGCTTTACCGTAATTAAATTTATATGCCACCCTATACCTGCAGCTCTCAGGGTGGTTCACAAGATAAAACTACAATATAAAACCACAAAATACATAATAATAATAATAATAATAATAATAATAATAATAATAATAATTTATTTATACCCCGCCCATCTGGCTGGGTTTCTCCAGCCACTCTGGGCGGCTTCCAACTGAATATTAAAAACAATACAGCATCAGACATTAAAAACTTCCCTAATCGAAATATAAGCAGAAACATCCGAATAACCCCCCTCCAAAAAACCTCCCACATAAAAACAGTTAAAAAGCAATTTTTAAAAAGAAAAAAACACAATTAAAAAGCAGTTTGAAATAATGTAAAAACAAAAAAAAAAAATCCCTTCCAGTAGCACCTTAAAGACCAACTAAGTTAGTTCTTGGTATGAGCTTTCGTGTGCATGCACACTTCTTCAGATACACTGAAACAGAAGTTGCCAGATCCTTCTATATAGTGAGAAGGTGGGGAGGGGTATTACTCAGAGGGGTGGTGGGAATGGGTGATTGGCAGCTAGCTGTGATGAGCCAGTTGACGACTCTTAACGACTGCAGTAGGTCTTACAGGGAAAAGCAAGGGGTGAGAAGGTGAAAAATGGCTTTGTCATGTATAATGAGATAAGAATCCAATGTCTTTGTTCAGACCAGGTCTCTCCATGGTTTTAAGTTTGGTAATGAGTTGCAATTCAGCAGCTTCTCTTTCCAGTCTATTTCTGAAATTCCTTTGTAGTAAAACAGCTACTTTGAGATATTGTCACTATATAGAAGGGTCTGGCAACTTCTGTTTCAGTGTATCTGAAGAAGTGTGCATGCACACGAAAGCTCATACCAAGAACTAACTTAGTTGGTCTTTAAGGTGCTACTGGAAGGATTTTTTTTTGTTTTGACTATGGCAGACCAACATGGCTACCTATCTGTAACTGAAATAATGTAGACAGTCATCTACTTTAGATCACTGGTCTTCACTGGGTAGGTCAGGACCCCTTAGTGGGTTTCAGCCTATCCAAGGTGGGTCACAGCAGGAGCACTACGGCCAGGCAGACAGATGCCAAAAAGTTAAGAAATAGGCCTCTAAATGCACGTTTGGCTTAAATGCAGGGTCCTGAATCTGGAAAAAGTTGGTGATCCCTGGTTTAGATGTATTATGTGGCTATGCCTATAAGGATGCGGGAGCAAAAGGACCAGCAAATGTGGATGCCAGTGAAGTGCCCTCTCAGGGCGCTACAATTCCCAGCACCCTCGAACTACAATTCCCAGTATTTCGTGATCTCCGTCACCAAATAACACGGGGAATTGTAGTTCAAGGGTGCTGGGAATTGTCCCCTGCATTAAATGTATGGAGACCACAGCCAAGGTGCCTGCCATCGCCCTGCCAAAAAAAAGTATGATTTTCCAGAAAGAGGAGCGAGGGGAAATGGCAATAAATAGAGGACAGTTTGGATAGGCTTAGGATTCTAATATGCAATGATAGGCATTAAGATGTCTAAAGCTAAAATAGAAAGAATGAAAGATGTTAAGTGATTAAGTTAATTTTATGAGGAAATTGGTTTTGGAAAAATGTTAAAATGATCCACACTGCAATTCAACTAGGGGGATTTGAGGAAGTCACTTAACAGTGTTACTAAGATTGGTTTAATTACGGTTGAGATTTGTGTTTGTTTATTTGAAATTTTTGGAAAATCAAAAAAAAAAGAAAGGAAAAAATATATGACTTTTTGTAGGTTTTGGAGCCTGAGACTTTTGCATCCCAGCGAGCCTCGGGGGTTAACGTGATCCTAGTGCAGCCAGTCCAGTCCTTTCAAAAAAAGGAGAAAAAAATAAATTAAATATAAATATAAAGGCAGCCCCGCGCGCCTCTTTTCCTCGTCCTCTGCCGAACTGGCAGAGCTCGGACCAACCAGAAGCGCGTTGCTAGGCAGACTTCCCGACCCCGCTGGCCAATCCGGAGCCGAGCCCCAGCTGTATCCGGGTGGAAAGCGAGAAAACCACGCGGCAGCCATTTGCATTAAAGAAGAGCTCCGTATCCGGGCAGACCAGAGGCGCGCGGGCCAATCAGAGAAAAAGAAAACCCCGCCGGCCCCGCCCACCCGCTCCTCTTCCCCCCGCCCCCCTCGGCTGCTAGTTTCTTTTTCCCTTTTATTTTTGCAAGGGCTCAGATGCGCCGCGCAAACTGCAAGAGGGGTGGATCCTTTGGCAAGCGGAGTAGGAAATCCGCATTGGGAAAAAGGGGATCCTAAAAGATCCAGGAAATATTATTTTTTTAAAAAAATTGGGGGAAGAGAGAGAGGAATCCATTAACTCTTTGGGGCAGGGAGAAGTTTGGTTTTTGGAGCAGCGATGTTTGCAGCTCCTTACTTTTTCCTGAGCTTTCCCTTTTTGCAAAAGGCGGCCCGGATCTTAAAAAGCTGCAGAAAGAGGAATCTCAGCCTGAAATAAAAGGTAAGTTCCATTTCACCCTCTTTCCCCAAATATAAATATATATATATAGAGAGAGAGAGAGAAAGGTTGATTGGGGGGGGGGGAAGAGTTTACAATTCTGGGAGTTTTCTGGATTAAGGAAACGGATCGAATTGGGTGCGTTCAAGGGAGATCCGTTTCCAAAAAGAGGGAATGGATCAAGACAGATCCCTTTAAATGCATCTGGCCTGATGGAGGAACTTTGCAAAAAGGCGCCTGTGTTGTTGCTGTTTTTCATGGCGTGTTTTTGGACTGAGATGCATGCATGTTAGAAGCAGGGGAGCATAGCTGGCAACTTTTCCCTTTTCTTGCGAGGAATCCTATTCGAAATAAGGGAATTTCCCTTTTAAAAAATATGGAAAAGTTGACAGCTATGCAGGGGAGATTCCTGAAAAATAAGGGTTTCCTTCTAAGGGCAGGATGATGGGGAAGAAGAGGTGGTTTGTGTGATCTCCAGCAACAAAAAAGGTTGACTCAATCTCTCTCTCTCTCTCTCTGCAAAAGAGGTTTCAGGTTTTCCACATTCTCACTGCAGGAATTCGAATTTCCCTCCTCCTGGAATTTAAATACATGGTGCAGCTGCTAGGATGATCACCCGCCTCTGGGGCACACAGGAGATCAACTTCAGTTTCCCGCCCAAGGAATGTGTGTGTTTATTATGGGGTGTTTAGATTTTAATCTGGATCCAACAGAGGGGATCCAATTGGAGTAGCAATCTTGGTGAGTTAACCCCCACCCCACCAAGGCAGAAATGTACCGTCAGCCGAGACAGATTGTCTAATAATAATAATAATAATAATAATAATTTTTTATTTATACCCCGCCCTCCCCAGCCAAGGCCGGGCTCAGAGCGGCTTACAAGCAATAATAAAAACAAGAAGAATGATTACCACTTAAAAACAAAAATAAAATACAACATTAAAATAATGGAACATTCAAATATTAAAATGTAGCCTCATTGCAGGAGGAGATATATTTATCAGTGATATATTTTGTATATTTATAAAAAGCACCCAGCAGCCCTTCACATGAGCTTTGCCTGGAACCATTTTGGGAGTTGCTAAAAAGCCAAAATAATAGGTAGGGTACTGTGGCGAACAGCAGCGATTTCATCGTCATGTCTAGATTTGCACAGCTGCTGAAAACCTGACAGGAGGATGCTTAGCCAAACTTCTGAGTCAGCTTGGCGTGGGATGCAGGAATTTAAAATTAAAAGCCTGATCTTTAACGTCTAAAATGTACGCTGAGGGGGTGGCTGGCCTTCTGCGATCAATCCAGAGCGTGGAAGGTTGATTTCAACATGTTCAGTGCTCAAAACAGTCCCCAGCTTCCTCTCCCCACACATGCCTTTCATTGTGGGCACAGGTCTCTGCCCCCAAGGAGCTTACATTTGTTGGAAAACCGAGTTTAACGCATTGTTCATTGCCGCAGGTGTCTTTGTCGGCTGACCGGCTGAAATGAAGAATGAAAAAATGTTTAAAATAAATTTGTAAGGTAAAAAGTAAAACTTTTTTTTAATTGAATGTATTAACTTATGTGCGTATGTCTTTTCTCCTCAGGGAACCGAACGTGGCATACATGTTGCTGTCTTCCCCTCTCCATTTTATCGTCACAACAACCCTGTGAGGTAGGTAAGGCTTGATGTGTGCGACTGCCGGCTTCAGGGTCACACCTGGGAATCCCGGGAACTGTAGTTTGCTAAGGGTGTTTGGAATTGTAACTCTCTGGGGAGTAAACTACAGTTCCCATGATTCTTTTGGGGCAATGTGGTTTAGATTTATGAGTCCAGATCTCTCTGCCAAAGCAGCTGGTGAGTCTCTGTTTTGTTGTTAAAGGCTCAGGAGCCTTGGCGGCAAAAAAGAGTTGGCGACTTAACGATGATGGGCGGTTTGACAAAGAGTCAGGCATAACTTTCAACTGAAATTACTGTTAATTTGTTTACATATTAGCAATGTACAGGGCTGTTTATGGTCAGGAGAAAGTTCCCTGCCCCAAAGAGACTACAGGTTTAAATCACCCGGGCTCTACTCTGAATACTGTGATGCTGCTGTCAAGAGATGAGTGCCATTGATCATGCACAGAGTGCCCAGATATTCATATCAAGTTGCAAAAGAGCTGGCTTTCGGGTTGATGTGGGATCTAATTATTATTATTTTTTAAAGAGAATTACAGTGGTACCTTGGGTTAAGTACTTAATTCGTTCCAGAGGTCTGTTCTTAACCCGAAACTGTTCTTAACCTGAAGCACCACTTTAGCTAATGGGGCCTCCTGCTGCTGCCGTGCCGCTGGAGCACAATTTCTGTTAATATCCTGAAGCAAAGTTCTTAACCTGAAGCACTATTTCTGGGTTAGCGGAGTCTGTAACCTGAAGCGTCTGTAACCCGAGATACCACTGTATAGGGTCACGCTTAAGGGAGCACGGACAGGATCGCATCCCACCATAATACAGTGGTACCTCTGGTTGTGAACAGGATCCATTCCGGGGGCCCGTTCGCAACATGAGCAGAACGCAACCTGCGGGTCGCGATTTGCCGCTTCTGCGCATGCACGTGACGTCATTTTGCGCGTCTGCGCGTGCGCGAGTGGCAAAACCCAGAAGTAACCCTTTCCGGTACTTCCGGAGGCAACCTGAAAACGCTCAACCTGAAGCAAACGTAACATGAGGTATGACTGTACAGTCATACCTTGGGTTACAGACGCTTCAGGTTGGGTTTTTTCGAGTTACGGACCCACCGAAACCCGGAAATACTGCAACGGGTTACTTCTGGGTTTCGGCGGTTGCGCAGAAGCGCTAAATTTGTGCATGTGCAGAAGCACCGAATCGCAACCCGTGCATGCGCAGACACGGCGCTGAGGGTTGCGAACGTGCCTCCCGCACGGATCACGTTCGCAACCCGTGCGTCCACTGTACTGAGAAATAGTGTGTGAGGGAGTGCAGGTTTGACGGCTTATAGTTCCGAAACGTTTCAGCGCAACGGCTTGGGACGTGGCAGCGTAGGGGAGGAAGGATTGAGGACGGTCCCTGCTGACTTTGGGGTGGAAAGGATGAGAAATGGCTGAGTTTGAGCAAGTTCACAAGAGGCTGTGGCGCACCGGCAGGTGCTGTTGTGTGTTTTTCATCCATGGACTTTGCAGGGCTGTACTCTGTGCTTTGGAAAAACGGGTTGCCGTTGTTGTTTTAGGTCGAGGGTGTTCTTCAACTCCTGTTTATTATTATTTTTTTACTTAAAAAGCTTCTTTTTTCTCCCCCCGGCCAGTGTTCAGTCAGCGGACTTGCTTGTCTTGCTGTTGCCATGGTTTCGGACCAATCTCAGCCTCCAGAAGTGGAGGAGCTCTCTGTTGCTAGGCAGGATTCTCTCACAAGGCCACGGACCTTGGAAGAGTTTGCAGTTCAGGTGAAGGTTAGAAGGAGGTGGGAAAGGAGCTGCGGAGAAGAAATAATATCTCCCGGGAGACGAGTCTGAATTTGTTTCAGAGGCGTTGGGGATGGGAAGAAGAAGAGGAATCTTATCTGAGGTCCACAGGATGAATGGAAGACAGGCAGCTTTTGAAAGCGTGGAAGAAGCTGCGGAACTCACTGCCACAGGGGGAAGTGAGGACCGGCAGTTTGGGTGGCTTGAAAAGAGGATTGGACAAATTCAGGAGTGATCATGTTGCTGGGTGCTTGCTTTTTCAGCCGAATTTCCTTTTCTCTTCTTGCAACCTCTAAAGGTTATTTATATATATATACTGATTTTTATTATTTTTTCAGTTTATACATCTCAAAATAAACATTTTACATGTAACAATTGACTTCCCTCCTCCCCCTTTCGTGGTTTATTTTACTTATTTAACTTTCCTGCATATTTTACTATAACCAATCTATTCGTTTTTCCATTTTATATCCTTCAAATATTTATCATACTGTTGAATTTATCTAAACGCTACTGGCCTTTTCAGTTGTACAAAGTTATTTTCTAAATACTCAGCACTTCTCTTTGAATAAAGATTCTTCTTGCTCTCTTATTCTGTAAATTAAACCGGCTTCCTCCGCAAATTCTACCATATTAATTTGCCAATCTTCCTAACGAGGGATCTCACTCCCTTTCGATCTTTGGGCTAGCAAAAGTCGAGCCGCTGTGGTTGCATACATAAATAACTTTTTCTGACAACTGGGATCTTCAGACTGAACTATTCCTAACAAAAAGGCCTCAGGTTTTTGGGGGGAATGTTGTTTTAAACATGTTTTTTTAACTCATTGTATGTCATTTCCCAATAGCCTTTAATCTTTTTCCATGTCTACCACATGTGAAAAAATGTTCCCTCAGTTTCTCTGCATTTCCAACGCAGATCTGATCCTACTTTGTACATCTTAACCAACCTACTTGTGGTTAAATAACATCTGTGTATCGTTTCATATAATTCTCTTTCAAAGTACCATATTTTTCGCCCTATAGGACGCACTTTTCCCCCTCCAAAAATGAAGGGGGAAAGTGTGTGCGTTCTATGGAGTGAATGCAGGCTTTCGCTGAAGCCTGGAGAGCGAGAGGGGTCGGTGCGCACCAACCCCTCTCGCTCTCCAGGCTTCAGGAGAGCCCCAGCGCCAGCCCCACAAGGTCGGGGGACAGAGGGAGGCGGAACGCCGCCATCCCGCTGTCACCCGAAGTGGTTTGGAGGCTGATGGCGGGGAGACGTGTGCTTCTCCCCGCTGCCAGCCCCGCAAGCTCCGGGGACAGTAGGGAGGCGCAGCGCGTCTTCCCGCTGTCCCCGGACCTGGTCTGAAGGCGGGTGGCGGGGAAAAGAGCGCTTCTCCCCGCTGCCGGCCCCACAAGCGCCTGGGGGGGGGGAATAATTTTTTCCCCTTTATTTCCCCCCAAAAAAACTTGTGCGTCCTATGGGCCGGTGCGTCCTATGGGGCGAAAAATACGGTATAACATGCGGTAAATTTCGAAACGTTCTTCCAGAGTTTCTCCCAGAGGTTTAGGTCTATGTTATGCCCTGTATCCATTGCCCGGTGTGTCATTGAAGCTTTGACTCACTCATCTTTTGTTTCCCATTCTAATAATAAGCTATACATTTCTGACAATATTTTATCCTTATTCCAAAATAGTTCTTTTTCAAATTCTGAGCTTTGATCTGGAAACACATTTTTAAAAATCTAATTTAAACGTGTCATATATCAGACGATACTGTAACTGATCTCTAATTTGGCTCCTTACTTCTTCCATTGGGGCAACCTCAGAAAGTTAGGCTTGCCAACTGACCTGGAAATCCCCAGCCAGACTTGCTCCTGCGCCTTTTAGCATCCATACAACGTGCAGAAATCGGCTTTGCTCAGAAAGACACCCATTAAGATAAATGGACACGACTAACAAAGGTCTATCGAATTTCGAACGCTTGTCCTCTGAGTAGGGACAGTAATCCAGGGCGTGTCCCCACCACTCCACAGAAGACCAGTTCAATTTCCAGTTCTGCAAAGGGAGTGAAGTCTTAACATGGAGACCAGAATGATTTACCAGTTGCCGTTCAAACACAGCAATTAGTCAATCCAAGCAAATGAGGCTGCGAGATCCGACCAGAGCGTTGTATCCCATTCAGTTCTGCTCACAGCAGAGGCATCGAAATAAATGAACTTAAGTTACTGTTCATTTCAGTGGGTCTACTCTTGAGTAGGACCAGCCCTGGGTGTAACACAGGGTCAGGGCCGGATTTAGGTTTGATGAGGCCCTGAGCTACTGAAGGTAATGGGGCCCTTTATATGTCCAGCTGTCCTTTGTCAACAGCAAATTGTCGCTGTTTTTTGTGTTGAATATATGCTATATGGTAATTGATGGACCTAATAGGTATCTCAAGCCATTTGCAAGTGTTGCCCTGCAACCGGTCCATGCAGAATGTAGGCACCCTATATATAGAAAGGAGCAAACCAGTGATATTTTAGGGAGCAGACGGGGCCCATGACGTACATCATAGGAGCCTACGCAACACAAAACACTGTTGCTGTGTGTAGGTTTTATTTTATTTGTTTTTTATCTTATATTTTGGAAATGTGCATCCAGCTGGTTTTTTCCTTTGAATTTTTTTTGGGGCCCCCCAAGAGAGTGGGGCCCTTAGCTATAGCTTGTTTAGCTTTTACGTAAATCCGCCACTGTGACAGGGTTGTTTTTCTCCGGGGTGATGGGCTCGCACCATGTGCAGACGCACGCTGCCCTGGACTAAGGCGTTGGGCTCCTCTTTCTCTCTTTGAACCAGGGAACCGGGTGCCATGGCGGACGACAACGGACTTTATACGAAGATTGCGGAAAACGTGAGCGAAAGCTTAGAGGCAGATCCGCAGGGCGTCTCCGTGGAGTCAAGTACCTTGCTACAGAAACTGAGAGGAACTATTTCGTAAGGGCAACACTTCTTATTCCTCTCTCCTCCTTTCCTTCTCTCCCTCCTCTTTCCTTCCTTCCTTCCTTCCTTCCTTCCTTCCTTCCTTCCTTCCTTCCTTCCCCTTCCTTCCTTCTTAGGCCCCCTTTGCACCAGACGTACCAGTTCCGTATTTGCAAGGAATCGTATCTTTTAATGTGGCAGCATCTTTGCTTAGGTGCAGCCTGCATCCAGACATGTAGAAAGTTGGCACGCGTTTTAATCTGGTTTCCAGCTTATTGCTGGTTTTAATTAATTCCGGATGTTTAGAAAGAGTCGTTTCAAACTGCATTTTTTTACTGGTAACGTCACCGTTTTCTTTTGTGAACCGCTTCGAGGTTTGTTTTACAATCGGGTGGTATCTGAATTTTGTGAATGAATAAATATATTTTTCCTCCTGAATAAGAACGATATGTTTAAAGCAGCCCCATGCCACTTCAAACAGTCGCAGCTTCCCCCAAGGAATCCTGGGAACTGTAGTTTGATCAGGGTGCTGAGAGTGGTGGCCACGAGACTTCTGTTCCCCATCGCAGGCCTACCATTCTTGGAGGGGTTTGTGATCCATCCCTGAGCGGAACGGGGTCTCTTAACCACTCTCAGTACCCTGAACAAGCAACACACACACACAGAGAGACCTGTTTGACTCCTGTTCCACAGCTAATTCTCCCCTGGTCTCCTCGCTGGCCCAAGTAGGACTAATTCAGCCAGCTAGCCCTGGGGATTTATCTAATGCTTATTAGATGGATTTCCCCTAAATTGATTTCTGAACTTTGAATTTTATTGTTATTCATGTTTTTATACTATATTTTTATGCTGCTTTTACAATTAAGTGTTTTAAATTTGTTGTTAGCCGCCCTGAGCCCGGTTTTTGAACCGGGAAGGGTGGGGTATAAATAAAAAATTATTATTATTATCCTGAGGTTGCCTGCACATGTCCTAGAGCAGGCACTCCCAAACTCGGCCCTCCAGACATCTTGGGACTACAACTCCCATCATCCCTAGCTAACAGGACCAGTGGTCAGGGATGATGGGAACTGTAGTCCCAAAACATCTGGTGGGCCGAGTTTGGGGTTACCTGTCCTAGAGGGTGAAGGGAGCTGGAAAAATCAAGAGAGTAACACGTGGTTTTCTTCTTACAGGAAGTCTGTGCAGTGCAAAATCGACTACATACTGGTGAGTGGCTGGATGGGGCACTTCAAAAACAGCTGGGGAACTAAAATAACACGCACCTGTTTGTACAATATGTGGCCGATGAATTGCGCTTTGGGTAAATATGGGCTGAGTTCTCCCTCCAGTGTCAGAGGCAGAATACCAGCTGCTGGGAACACAGACTGGGAGAGTCGCTTTCGCGGTTTCCAAAGAGGCATCTTATAAGCCTCTATGAGAATAGGATGCTGGGCAGCTTCCGCCTGAGGCAGCGCTTCTGATATTCTTCTAGCGCAGCGATCATCACCTGGTCTGGACCCAAGGCTGGCTGCCAGCCTGCAACCTGGGACCCACGTCCACATTTCCCCCCTTTCCGATTTATTCTCAGCAGTGCTAGCAGTGCACATCATTAATCCTAAAGCGGCGCTTACTAAAATTAGCATTACCCCTCAATGACAAGCAGCAGTTTTTACGCCTTAGCCAAAAGGCTGAGGAGCTGTTGGAAAAATGGTTGGCCAGAAATCTGTATCTTGTAAGAAAAATGGTTCGTGCCTTTCTCATTCCATTTTTGCAGCATTCGTGGGAATTGATAGAACGGGTGTCTCGGCAGAAGATTGTATCCTAGCGCGCATGGCATGGGGTACTCTTTTGGTCTGGTTGGGCCTTGGCTGGAGTTGAACGTGGCAGCAATAAGATTTGCCGTGTCCTGTCCGGTGTAGCCTTGCGACTCACCTGTGGGTTCCCACCGATGTTTTAGAGAGTTACTATAAGAAGTTAGGGACGCGGGTGGTGCTGTGGTCTAAACCACAGAGCCTCTTGGGCTTGCCGATCAGAAGGTCGGCGATTTGAATCCCCGCGAAGGGGTGAGCTCCCATTGCTCTTTCCCAGCTCCTGCCAACCTAACAGTTCGAAAGCACGTCAAAGTGCAAGTAGATAAATAGGTACCACTCCGGCGGGAAGGTAAACAGAGTTTCCGTGCGCTGCTCTGGTTCACCAGAAGCGGCTTAGTCATGCTGGTTCGCCAGAAACGGCTTAGTCATACACCGGCTCCCTCGGCCAATAAAGCGAGATGAGCACCGCAACCCCAGAGTCAGTCATGACTGGACCTAATGGTCAGGGGTCCCTTTACCTTTACCTATAAGAAGCTAACTACAAAAAGATAGCTAGAAGCAAGTTAGTAAAGGTAAAGGGACCCCTGACCATTAGGTCCAGTTGTGGCCAACTCTGGGGTTGCGGCGCTCATCTCGCTTTACTGGCCGAGGGAGCCGGTGTACTCCGGGTCATGTGCCCAGCATGACTAAGCCGCTTCTGGCAAACCAGAGCAGCACACGGAAACGCCGTTTACCTTCCCGCCAGAGCGGTACCTATTTATCTACTTGCACTTTGACGTGCTTTCAAACTGCTAGGTTGGCAGGAGCAGGGACCGAGCAACGGGAGCTCACCCCGTCGCGGGGATTCGAACCACCGACCTTCTGATCGGCAAGCCCTAGACTCTGTGGTTTAACCCACAGCGCCACCCGCGTCCCTCCAGAAGCAAGTTAGAAGCCCTAAAATAAGGAGAAAGTGGGACTTGGCACGTTCTGGAGTGGAATATGCTCGGGTCGGACCTTTAAATAAAGAATAGATGATTGCAGGAATTTCTGGTGTCTCTAGGTTAAAGGAATAAAATGAAGAAGAGGAAGGGAGACTGGTGGGTGGATAACCTTATTTACCTGTCTTTTTTTTTCTGGGAAAGGAAGCTCAGGCAGCGGAAGAGGCTATTGGCAGGGGAAGAGGGCATTTAACAAGAAAGGACGCTCCGAAAAATTGGAGGGCAAACATCAGTGGGTGGAGGGCAAACACCAGGTGTATTCCAAAGCATGTCATTGACAGAATAATTGCATGTTAGCGGTGGATCATTTGCGTAGCATAAAATGAAAGCGGGAGGAAGGGTGAAAACCTATTCATGCTTTTAAAAGACAGGAATGAAACATCCCACCCACTGGAAGGGACAGAATAATAGAACTATAGAGCTGGAAGTTCAACCCACTGCAATTGCAGGAATCCTGCCCACAACTGTCCCTGGGTGGGCTCGAACCACCAACTTTCTGGTTAAGGGCCAGATGCGCTGACCAATTGTGCTGCAGGCGCCGCAGATAATTAAAAGCCAAAGGCCCGGTGGAAAAGAAATGCTGTTTTGCCTGGTGCCTAAAGATAAGTAACGATGGTGGCGCCAGTTAAGCCTCCCTGGGGAGAACGTTCAACAAGCAGGGAGCCACCACTGAAAAGGCCCCGTTCTCGTGTCGCCGCCCTCCAGATCCCCCCATGGAAGGGGCACCTGGAGGATAAGAGGGTATTCGACACAAAAAGTAAACCAAGAATGGATTGTATTCAAGGAGTACCTGAAAAACTACCGTGACAGCAAAAACCTCCTGGCAGATCTTGAACGACCCTTGCATTGTACAGACAATATATGTAAATTTAATGTTTTTATTTAATTTTTCTTTTTTTCTATTATCAAAAAGATTTAAGAAAATGATATATTAATAGGATACTGTGTAAAATATAACAAGTGTAATTTAGGGGGGTTTTTTAAGAACAATCGGACATCTATTTTAGGTCTTTTTTTAAAAAAAAAATCTGTGGTATGGGATGGGATACAGATTGTAATATATTGCTGTATAATTTTGTGAAATATGTTTAATAAAGAATTCAATTAATAATAATAATAATAATAATAATAATAATAATAATAATAATAATAGAAGGAACCCGGGTTGGTTCCTATGGGGACAGGAAGTCCTTGAGGTATCCGGTGCAAAGCTGCGCATTGTCGCAACAGCTGATCACAAAACATGGCTTGTGTTTATTATTTTTACATTTTTGGGCGACCGTTTTTCAGTTTTCATTTCCTGGTGATCTTCACATGTCTCTCTTTCTCTACTCTATGAACACAGCAAGATGTCCAGAGGTTCACTGACCACGCCAAGCTGTATCTCTACCTCCAACTCCCTTCCGGCCCAAGTTCGGGGGAGAAAAAGTGAGTGATTGCTGCCTTGTTTCCCAAATCTTGTTCATTTACTGCTTTATATATATACGGGAGGGATGGAAACAGTGTGGTGGAAAGGCAAGGAAATTAGCAGGCTGCTTTCTTTAAAATAAAATAAAAAGATCATTCAGGAGTCAGCAACTAGCAGCCTCCGAGCGAAACCAACCCCATGGGAGATATTTTCTGGGCCTGCCCTCATTGCCCACCTAAACGAGTGTAGGGATGAAGCAAAGTATTGTAGGCAGATGTGGACCCTACACAGCACCTTAGGGCCTCACTCAGTTGGCAGCCTGCACCCTACAACTTAGCCCATGGGTAGGGAACCTAAGGCCTGGGGGCCAGATCCGGCCCAATCGCCTTCTAAATTTGGCCCGTGGACAGTCCAGGAATCAGCGTGTTTTTACATGAGTAGAATGTGTCCTTTTATTTAAAATGCATCTCCGGGTTATTTGTTTGTTTTTTAATCTTTATTAATTTAAATTACACACTGATGCAAAGAATTTACAATATCATACTACAAAAAGTAAATTTAAAAAAAACAATTAAGAAAATACAGAAAAAAGAAAGAAGAAAAAGCAAATTTACATATAATAAAACCCTCTTAATCTTCCTAATTAATACTTAATTAAACACTTAAATAAAAAAGACTGGGTTATTTGTGGGGCATAGGAATTCGTTCATTCCCCCCCACCTCAGAATATAATCCGGCCCCCCACAAGGTCTGAGGGACAGTGGACCAGCTGCCTGCTGAAAACGTTTTCTGACCCCTGACTTAGCCGAACCAGTGAGACTTCCAGCTAGGCCTAAAAATCAGCAAAGTGCTGCCGTGGAATTTAAAAACCAAAGGGCAGGTTTCTAGTCCTTATAGATCCGGAGGATGCAGGGATCTGTGAGGTGCAGGCCAGAGAATCCATCCTGGGAACTTCTGTTGAAATTCAAGTTGGCGGACCTCATGGTTCCTGAGGCAGGCTTTGAATGCGAGAGGGGCAGGGTTCGAAAGATGTCAGGTGTCCCCCCAGGGACGCTGTGTGTTTTGCGAAAAGGAAGAGGGTGCTGAATTTACACCCATCTTGCCAAAACCAGGGGAAGTGGGGATTACAGTGGAACCTCGGTTTTCGAGCATCTCAGAAGCCAAACGTTTCAGTTTTCGAACACTGAAAATCCGGAAGGAAATGCTTCCATTTTCGAATGCGTGTTTTTCCATTTTCTCCGTTGAAATTGCCTGCCACCGTTTGCGCCTCGCTTGTCGAACATTTCGGAAGTCGAACAGTCTTCTTACATTTGACAACCGAGATACCACTGTATTGGGTTTTTGTTTTCATTATGTGCTTTCTGTTTTTATATTGTACTTTTATGCTGTAACCACCCCGAGACCTCCTGCAGGTATAGGACGGTTGTTAATAATAATAATAATAATAATAATAATAATAATAATAATAATAATAATAATAATATATTATTTATACCCCGCCCATCTGGCTGAGTCTCACCAGCCACTCTGGGCAGCTCCCAATCACATGTTAAAAACAATACAGCATTAAATATTAAAAACTTCCCTAAACAGGGCTGCCTTCAGATATCGTTTAATGATAGGATAACTGCTTATTTCCTTGACATCTGAAGGGAGGGTGTTTCACAGGGCGGGCGCCACTACCGAGAAGGCCCTCTGCCTTGTTCCCTGTAACTTGGCTTCTTGCAATGAGGGAACCGCCAGAAGGCCCTCGGAGCTGGACCTCAGTGTCCGGGCTGAACGATGGGGGTGGAGACGGTTCTTCAGGTATTCTGGACCGAGGCCGTTTAGGGCTTTCAAGGTCAGCACCAACACTTTGAATTGTGCTCGGAAACGTACTGGGAGCCAATGTAGGTTTTTCAAGACCAGTGTTATGTGGTCTCGGCGGCTGCTCCCAGTCACCAGTCTAGCTGCCGCATGCTGGATTAGTTGCAGTTTCTGGGTCACCTTCAAAGGTAGCCCCAGGTAGAGCGCATTGCAGTAGTCCAAGCGGGAGATAACCAGAGCATGCACCACTCTGGCGAGATAGCCCGTGGGCAGGTAGGGTCTCATCCTGCGTACCAGATGGAGCTGGTAGACAGCAGCCCTGGACACAGAATTAACCTGTGCCTAATATTATTATTAATTTTCCTTTCTTGGGGCCACCAGCCTGGACCTGACTTCTCTGAGCTCAGCTGAGCACATGCATGCTTGCACGTGGATCCGGAATCACCTGGAGGAATACCCAGACACCTGCTTGCCAAAACAAGATGTTTTCGATGCTTACAAGTGAGTTCTGGCTCCGAAGAACAGGACCCAGAGGCATCTCTGTGGGGTGGGGAGGTTGCCTCTTCTTCTTCTTTGGCGATCCCTCGTAGCCGAGTAAGATTGTCTTCCAAAAACACAGTTTTAACAATGAGTCCGCAAGTGACTGTGGAGGCCAATTCTGGATCCCCACGTCCTTCCACAGTGGGGACATTGGTTTCTGGGTGGGAGCTGATCACGGTGTGGATTTGCCAAGCGTGCCTCCCTCTTAGCACCTTTCTCCCTTGCGTCCTGAGTTCGAGTGTCTTCAAAGCCCATGACACCTTTGCTAAAGGCTGTTCTCCAACTGGAGCGCTTGCAGGCCAGTGTTTCCCAGTTGTCGGTGTTTATACTACATTTTTTTAGATTTGCCTTGAGAGAGTCTTTAAACCTCTTTTGTTGACCACCAGCATTGCGCTTTCCATTTTTAAGTTTGGAATAGAGGAGTTGCTTTGGCAGACGATCATCAGGCATCCGCACAACACGACCAGTCCAACGAAGTTGATGTTGAAGAATCATTGCTTCAACACTGGTGATCTTTGCTTCTTCCAGGACACTGGCATTAGTTTGCCTGTCTTCCCAAGTGATCTGTAAAAATTTCCGGAGACAACATGTAAACCATAAGCGAGGCAGCGGTGGTGTAGTGGTTAGAGTGTCAGATGTGGACCTGGATTCAAATCCCTGTTCGACCGCACGATGCTCCCTGCGGGTGACTTCTCAGCCTAACCTGCCTCGCAGGGTTGTTGTGGGAATCGAACGAGGAGGGGAGGGAACTGTAAATGCCGTCCTGAGAGGAGGGGAAGAAGATGGGATCTAAATGCAACTGACAAATAAACTGCCTTTCTTTTTTCTCCTTCCCCTGGCAGGCGTTACTGCGATAACCTTTGCAGCCGCTCTCTGAGCGCGGCCAACTTCGGCAAGATCATCCGGGAAATCTTCCCAAACATCAAAGCGAGGAGGCTGGGGGGTCGCGGGCAGTCGAAATATCCTTTTTGTGTGTGTAAAAAGTCGCCAGGCGGTGTGGGCGGCAGTGAGGTCAGTGAAAGGCTGTGGCGGTCTGTCTCACGCTCCCCAAACTCATGCAAGCACAACCTTTCTCTGCTCAGGAGACGGCCCAGCTGTATGTCCCACCTTCACAAAACCATTACAGCGAATGTAATCCGTGCGATTCGGCACTTCTGCGCATGTGCAAAGCACGATTTAGCGGTCATGCGCAAGTGCCAAAACTCAGAAGTAACCCGTTCTGGTACTTCCGGGTTCAGTGCGGTGCACAACCCGAAATCGCGCAACCCGAAGTGTCTGTAACTGGAGGTATGACTGTACCTCCAAACAAAAAACAGGCGCAGTGCAGATTCTTCCCGCGAAGGGGTACCCCACAACACCTTTGAGCCTCCCCAGCTATGAAATAAACGGATGTGGCAATGGAAATGGAGCCTTTTGAGTTTCCTCCTTAACTCTGCTCCCCCACGTATTGCTACAGCGGGATACGGAGGAAGACTGTGGTGAACATGCCCCCTCTTCCCAGCCTGGATCTGAAAGAGACGGAGTCGGTAAGGCCCTGGTTGTTGGCTCATTAATCTCTTAAGTGTGTCTCCGTGTTTTGAAGAGCGTTAAGAAAGTGAGCCAAAAAGACTCACCTTGTCCAGGGCCCTGTTCCTTTTTCTTTTCTTTTCTTTTTTGGCAGCCCTAATCACAGCTGTTACTTTTTTCTGGCTGGTTCTTGTTATGTCTTCTTTTTTTGGTACAGTGGTGCCTCGCAAGACGAAATTAATTCGTTCCGCGAGTTTTGTCGCCTTGCAATTTTTTCCGTCTTGCGAAGCACGGTGTCGGGAAAGTTTTGGAAAAGCTTCAAAAATCACCAAAGTCTTCAAAAACCTCAAAAAAGGCTACCACACCGCGTGCTATGAGTTGCTCCTCAAAGTCAAGTCGCAACTGTATTAACGGTGTTAAGAAAAAGGAAACAAACCTGCAAGACGTTTCCGTCTTGCGAAGCAAGCCCCTAGGGAAAATCGTCTTGCGAAGCAGCTCAAAAAACAAAAAACCCTTTCGTCTTGCGAGTTTTCCGTCTTACGAGGCATTCATCTTGCGAGGTACCACTGTAAACTGTTTGAGGTCTTTTGAGTGGTGTGCGAGTCTTCTGAAACACCAATAGAGTGGACGCTCGGGTTGCGAACGTGATCCGTGCGCAACCCACAGCGTTCGCAACCCGCAGCGCCGCATGTGCATGCGCGGGTTGCGATTCGGCGTTTCTGTGCATGCGCAAAGCGTGATTTAGCGCTTATGCGCAAGTGCCAAAACCTGGAAGTAACCAGCTCCGGTACTTCTGGGTTTGGCGTGGTGCGCAACCCGAAATCACACAACCCAAAGCATCTGGTAACCCGAGGTATGACTGTAAATAAAGCCTTCTGAGCTCAAGATAGAGGCTGTGTTGTGCAATAGCAGAACGGTAGAAGCGTGGCATCTCTGGGCCCAAAGCGGTGCTTCAGATCCGCTTTTGACGGTATGTGGTAAAACGGCGCCTGGCACTCCTCACTCCTCCTGTTCTTCCTTCCTCTCCTGCAGCCGGAGCGGCCAGAGGTGTTCCAGTCCTACAGCGACGAGGTGATGGAAGCGGCCTGCGCCTTGACCTGCGACTGGGCCGAGAAGATCCTCAAGCGCTCGTTCAACAACATCGTGGAAGTGGCGCAGTTCCTCATCCAGCAGCACATCATCAGCTCCCGCTCCCCCCACGTCGACCTCATCATGGCCATGGTGGTCTCAGGTGGGAGACCCCTCCTCACGCCCGCCTCCGCTCCTTGCGCCTCCATCGCACTGCCCGACGGGCTCTTCATAGAGTCCACCACCTCTCCTGGGACTCTGTCCCACTGTCAAACAGCTCTTACTGTCAGAAAGTTCTTCCTGAAGTTTAGTCGGAAGCTCCTTCCTTGCCACTTGAAGCCACGGGTTCGAGTCCTGCCCTCGGGAGGAGGACAAACGAGCTCCCTCCCTCTTCAGTCCTTGAGATACCGTAGATTCCGGCGTATTGGGCGACTGGGCGTATAAGACGACCCCCAACTTTTGCTGTTCCATTTTAGAGTTAGAGAGTTTGAGCACCGCCGGGGCAGAGCGCGCACCCCTCCTCTGCCGTCGCAGCAGCAGCCCGAGGTGTTTGGGGGGCAGGCGGGTGAGCGCCACGCTCAGAAGGACTTTCCACGTCCCCTTCTGTGGGGAGGGAGGAGGAGCAATGCCAGAAGGGGCGCCTCTGCTCACTAACTCCCTCTGCTCCTTCCCAACGTGTATACTCGGGGTATAAGACGCCCCCCCCCCCGACTTTTGGAGTGATTTTCCAGGGATAAAAAGTCGTCTTGTACACCGGAACATACGGTATTTGAAGATGGCTTTCTTGTTGATATAATTTAATTTGTAAATTGCCGCGGGCTTCTAAGCGGCCTGCGAGTGTAGATGAGAGTGATGCCCACGTTGGAATACAAAATATAAAGCTCTTGACTTATGAGATAAAACAGGTGGGGAACTTCTGGATCGCGGGCTACTCTTGGGGGTCCAATTTGGCCCCTGAGAAAGCGTCTGTCAGTCTGCAGACGACGCTGAGCTAGATCGGTGACGCAGTCAAGAGCAGCTTCTGAGTTAAATCGGTCAAAACCATGAGGACTAGAATCTTGCTTTGTGTTTACAGCCAGCTCAGGGGTAGAGTGTTTGCTTTGCATGCAGAAGGTCCCTGGTTCAATCCTCTATTGGCGTCTTCAGGTAGGGCTGGGGGTGGCCCCTGCCTGAAACCCTGGGGAGCAGCTGCTGCCGGCCAGTGTAGATAATACTAAGCTCAATAGGTGGGACGCGGGTGGCGCTGTGGGTTAAACCACTGAGCCTGGGACTTGGCAATCAGAAGGTCGGCGGTTTGAATCCCCGCGACGGGGTGAGCTCCCGTTGCTCAGTCCCTGCTCCTGCCAACCTAGCAGTTCGAAAACACGTCAAAGTGCAAGTAGATAAATAGGTACCGCTCCGGCGGGAAGGTAAATGGCGTTTCCGTGCGCTGCTCTGGTTCGCCAGAAGCGGCTTAGTCATGCTGGCCACATGACCCAGAGAAACTTTCTGTGGACAAACGTCGGCTCCCTCGGCCAATAAAGCGAGATGAGCGCCGCAACCCCAGAGTCGGCCACAACTGGACCTAATGGTCAGGGGTCCCTTTACCTTTAAGGAAAAGCAAGACATTCCAGGTTCAGATCAGAAACTGGGATGGCTTCAGGTTAAGAACAGTTTCAGGTTAAGAACGGACCTCCGGAACGAATTAAGTACTTAACCCGAGGTACCACTGTAATGGGATGCAGATGGCGCTGTGGGCTAAACCACAGAGCCTAGGACTTGCCGATCAGAAGGTCGGCGGTTCAAACCCGGTGACCGGGTGAGCTCCCGTTGCTCGGTCCTTGCTCCTGCCAACCTAGCAGTTTGAAAGCACGTCAAAGTGCAAGTAGATAAATAGGTACCGCTCTGGCAGGAAGGTAAACGGCGTTTCCGTGTGCTGCTCTGGTTCGCCAGAAGCGGCTTAGTCATGCTGGCCACATGACCCGGAAGCTGTAC
Source organism: Podarcis muralis (assembly GCF_964188315.1). Lineage (NCBI taxonomy): Eukaryota > Metazoa > Chordata > Lepidosauria > Squamata > Lacertidae > Podarcis > Podarcis muralis. Next base: position 3,083,918 of record NC_135670.1, read on the forward strand.
GCCGGCTCCCTCGGCCAGTAAAGCGAGATGAGTGCCGCAACCCCAGAGTCATCCGCGTCTGGACCTAATGTTCAGGGGTCCCTTTACCTTTACCTTTAAGCTCGATAGACCAATGGGTTGGTTCTGTATAAGGCATCTGTGTTCCTATCCCCCAGTGATTTCTCCACTTTTTCTTTTACTTTTTTTTTGTAACTGGGAGCTTTGTTCAGAGAAAGGTCTCTTGATCTAAATCTTTTCTGGTTGCAGAAATTACCGAGAACCACCGTGACAAACGGCCACCCCAAGCCATGAAGAAAACTGAGCCAGAAGGCCTGGAGAGTTCAGACAATAAGCAGACCCAGGTGGTAGTAGTAACAACAACAACAACAATTTATTACTTATACCCCACCCATCTGACTGCTTTGCCCCAGCTGCTCTAGGGTGGCTTCCCGCATAAAAGCTGAACAGGGCTGCCTTTAGATGTCTCTGGAAAGTCTGTGGTGGTTTATCCCCTTGACATCTGGTGGGAGGGAGTTCCACAGGGCGGGCGCCACCACCGAGAAGGCCCTCTGCCTGGTTGCCTGTAACTTGGCTTCTCACAGGGAGGGAACCGCCAGAAGGCCCTCAGAGCTGAACCTCAGCGTCCGGGCAGAATGATGGGGGTGGAGACGCTCCTTCCGGTATACTGGGCTGAGGCCGTTTAGGGCTTTAAGGTCAGCACCAACACTTTGAATTGTGCTCGGAAACGTACTGGGAGCCAATGTAGGTCTTTCAAGACCGGTGTTATGTGGTCTCGGCGGCCGCTCCCAGTCACCAGTCTAGCTGCCGCATTCTGGATTAGTTGTAGTTTCCGGGTCACCTTCAAAGGTAGCCCCACGTAGAGCGCGTTGCAGTAGTCCAAGCGAGAGATAACCAGAGCATGCACCATTCTGGCAAGACAGCCTGCGGGCAGGGAGGGTCTCATCCTGCGTAGCAGATGGAGCTGGTAGACAGCTGCCCTGGACACAGAATTGAGCTTATATGAGCACCTCAGAAGGGCCTTTTAGTTGGACCAGTTCAGCATCATGTTCCCACCGTGCCCAGAATGGCCCCTAAGGTGTTTTCTGGTGCAATCTGCCTCTGGTCCGGGAAATACACAACACCACACTGGAAGAAGTCTAAAGACCCAGGTGTGGTGGTCGGTGGGGCACAGAGATTCAAAAGTCGAAATTCAGCTTTGTGAGGGGGAACCACACCCCCAATTTCGGCAGCATTCTCGATTTCTGCAGCCCCATCTGTAGTTGACCCATTTTCACTCCGGTCTTGTGGCTCATCCCTGGGTTTGGGCCTGCGGCTCGGCCGAGGGCCAAAGGGCACTGAACCCAACGCTTCTCTCGCCCTTTCCTCTCCTCAGGCCAAAGCGGAAAACGCCGCCAAGCCCTCGGCCGCAGCTCCGCGGAGCGAGGCCAAGAAGCCGCCGGACGCCCCGGCGAAGCCCGCCAGCAGCCCGCAGATCAACGCCTTGGTGGCTCGGCTGCCGCTGCTGCTTCCCCGCGTCCAGGTCCAGCCTGGGGACCGGCTGGTGGTGTCTCCGGGGGTGGCGGCCATGCACCCGGCCCCCGCCGTCCTGGCGCCCAAGCTGACTGCCTCGGGGGGGACGGTCAAAATGGCTCTCTCCGTGGGGCCGGGGCCGTCCACTCTGCTGGCCCCCGCCATGAACGGGCCGGCCGGCGTGGTCAGCCCTCCGAGCGCCGTGCCGGTCATCAACATGATGCCGGTCATCAACATGGCACCGGTGCCACCAGTGGCCGAGATCCCGCTGAAGCACAAGAGCGCCCCTGCTGGTGGAGGGGTGAACGGCTGCGAGGCTCAGCGGAGCCCCCAGGACCCGCAGAGAGTCAAGTCCCCCGCCAAGCGGCCCGCGGAAGCACCCGGGGAGGCGACGGCAAAGAGGAAGCGGGGTCGGCCGCGCAAGAAGGCGGACCCCCCTTCGCCCGAGAAGAGAACCGCCAAGGAGGGAGCGCCCGGCGCCGAGGAGGACTCGGATATCATCGTCGTGACTGTGGGTTACGGCGACCAGGCCGCCCGCCCGTCCTCCCGCTCCGGGTCTCGGGAAGAGAGCGCGGACGTGGAGGTGGTCCACGTCGGGAAGCCCAAGAGCCCGTTCCCCCAGGAGGCGAGTGAAGAGGGCCCTTCCCGGGCCGGCAGCCTCATTGTCAGCCCTGCCCCCAAAGCTGCTGTCCTGCCCACCCAGGTGAGCGTCATCAGGGGCCGGAGGTCCGCCATGCCCGTTGTTGTGGAAGAGACAGGAAGTGGCTCCAAAGAGACAGGAAGTGACTGGAAGGAGACAGGAAGTGGCTCCAAAGAGACAGGAAGTGGCTCGAGGGAGCTCCCGCAGTTGGCTGAAGGCACAGCAGTGCCGAGGATTGGTACCAGAATCACCGTCGCAAGGGACTGGGAGGACCCGGAGAGCGAGAGCTCCTCAGAAGGTGAACTCCAACCCACCGATCTTTCCATGCGCAAAGTTGCCCCGCCGCCCGCCAAGGGTCGCTTGGAGGCCTGCGGCTTGCGGCCCTCGTCTGTAAACTTGCACAGGGTCAGTGTGGACCAGGGGAAGGCAGCAGAGACGGCGAGTCCGCCAGGGACATCGGCGCAGGCCCCCAGCCGATAACATCACCCCACCCCTGCTCTGGGGTGCGTCTCCCAGTGCCAAGCTCTCCCGCGCAAAGGCACCCTGGTTCTACTTGCTTTTACTAATTTAATGCACGCGTGGGGGGGGGGGGAATACACTGCGATGTGGGCTTGCAAAAGCGACTTTCCGTCATGCCTCTTCCTTGCAAGGCTATGTGGCGGAGAAGTTGCCTGACCTGGGCTCTGGCGCCACCTACTGTTCAGCTCCCTGCTTTCTGGCCCACCAGCTGCAACTGCACACCCAAATCCTTTTCTCGAAAGCCCAAGCGGCCTACCGTGCTCTGATAAGGGGAGTGAAAATGTCGAGAATGGAAAGGTTCTTGCGGAGGTCATTTAGGCAGGCCACATATGGGAATGGGGGCGTATTTACGGGACCCCACCACCCTGACACCGATCCTTCCCCATCGCTCTCCTTGGGATTTCAAAGGGCTGGGCAGGGAGAGGAGAATTCTCTCCCGTTTGGAATCTGCACAAATCTTTCTCAGTCCAAAAGGGGGTGAAATAGTGTTGCGTTCTGAGTGCGGATCCTGACCCTGAAACACCCTCCCCCCCCCAAAAAAAACCCCTTCTACTCTGAACTTTAGAGACAATCACCTTGCAGCCAACATCCCAAAGAGTTTTGTTGTTCTCCCCTCTCCGTTTCCAGCTCAGGGGCTTGAGGACATTGGTGGGGCAAGGGGGGTGTCCCCCCAGGTGTTGCTGGACTCCCAGCAGCCAGCAGGCCTAGTGGTCAGGGAGAGCAGGAGTCGTAGCCTGGCCACAGGCCAGTGGCGCCCTCATATCCCCTAGTCTCTCTCCCGGAGAGTCCACTGACCTGGGGGCAGTTTAAAAAAAGTTAATACCCGTATTTGCTCCTTTATTTGTTACTCGTGTGAGTTGTTACTCGCCTCTTCTAAGTACTCCTTTCCCGTCTCTTGTTTCCATTATAAATACCGAAGAAACCATATGCACATTAATTTTTTAAAATAAAAATAAAAATGGTTGTATATGTTTTGTTAAAAGTTGTTTCATTGCCTCTGCCGCTCCGGATCTTATAAATGGTGGGTTAGTTCTACTCTTGAGTAAGACCGGTTGAAATTATTGGATAGGCCTAACTTAAATCCCTTATTTTTTTTTGTGGGTCCATGCTGAACAGAACACAATTGTACAAAAATCCTGTGCCTCTTGCATACTGGGATTAAACAAGCTGCGGCTTTTTAAACCAGGGAGGAGGTTGCTGTTTTTGCTTGTGACTATATTAAGTATTTTTGTGTTTCTATATTGCAAAGCATCCTCTGATTTTCGGGTGAAAGGTGGTTTAAAAAAATAAATAATTTTTGGTGAAGAAGACCTCAGTTGCTGCTGACAAGAAGCCTATTTAAAATGCTTTGAAAGCACCCCCTTACCCCCCAAAAAAAGACTCCTGGGAGCTGTAGTTTACCCCTCACGGAGCTATGATTCCCAACTCCCTTAAGAAACTACACTTCCCAGAATTCCTGGGGTGAGCGGCGTGTGCTTAGTTCTGTGTTACTTATTATTTGGTGCAAGTTGCTTGGAGTTAGTTTCATAAAAAAGAGGACTAGTAAGTTTACTAAATAATAATTTAGTAATAACCCTCTCTCGCCCTGACCTCGCCACTGTGATCCACGCAACGGTCACCTCCAGACTGGATTACTGTAACTCGCTCTACGTGGGGCTGCCCTTGAAGCTGACCCAGAAACTCCAGCGGGTGCAGAATGCTGCAGTGAGACTCCTTACGAGGTCTTCGCTGTGAGATCACATTCACCCGGTGCTATACCAGCTGCACTGGCTCCCGGTGGAGTACAGGATCAGGTTTAAGGTGCTGGTTTTAACCTTTAAAGCCCTATATGGCCTAGGACCCTCGGACCTACGGGACCGCCTCTCCTGGTATGTCCCACAGAGGACCTTATGGTCTTCAAATAAAAACATCTTGGAGGTCCCGGGCCACAGAGAGGTTAGGCTAGCCTCAACCAGAGACAGGGCCTTTTCGGCTGTGGCCCCGATCTGGTGGAACGCTCTGTCCCAAGAGACTAGTGCCCTGCGGGACTTGACATCTTTCCGCAGGGCCTGCAAGACAGAGCTGTTCCACCAGGACTTTGGCCAGGTCACAGCCTGACTCTCTCCTTTGGCAATCTTCACAGAACTCTAGCCCAATGGTTGCCATCAATTTGATTTGAATTAATTTTATTATGAACTGATTTTAGAATGTTGTATTATCTTATTGTTAGCCGCCCTGAGCCCGGCTTCAGCTGGGGAGGGCGGGATATACATAATTTTATTATTATTTATTATTATTATTAAATGATGCCTATGTAGCTTTAACCTGGGGAAGCTCTGGCCATTTGGCTGTTGACTCAACTCCCATTGGCTGGCATGCAGGCTGGTATTGCCCGTTCTGACTGGCAGCGACTCTCCCCGTTAAACTGCAGGCTGATCTTCTGTAACGCGAGAGTCCAACCAGTTTTGGCAATACTGTAGGGGCTGCTGTACGTCTTAATTATCCTGGACATTACTGGGATTTTTAAGGCGGAATTGACGTCTGGGAGGATTTCTGAAAGGCGGTGCTTTGTCCTGGATTTGAGGCAAGTCGAAAAATCAACAATTTTGAGGTCTCCACCCCAACACACAAAAAAAAGATTGGGGATTGGAGTCCATCAGCTTTTGGAGGGTCATGGGTTCCTTGCCATGGACTGGCTGGCCCGACATCTGGCTCAGGAATCAGCCTGGGAACCCTAGAGAGCTGCTGGCATTCGGCGTCAGCAATACTGAGCTAGATGACGGAGCATAAACCAGCTCAATTTAGGTGCGTCATTTGCTCAGTCCTAAAAATGCTTGCCGACAAAGCAGTCCGTATAGTTAAGGCTATGGTTTTCCCAGTAGTGATGTATGGAAGTGAGAGCTGGACCTTAAAGAAGGCTGATCGCCGAAGAATGGATGCTTTTGAATTCTGGTGCTGGAGGAGACTCTGGAGAGTCCCATGGACTGCAAGAAGATCCAACCTCTCCATTCTGAAGGAAATCAGCCCTGAGTGCTCGCTGGAAGGACAGATCCTGAAGCTGAGGCTCCAGTACTTTGGCCACCTCATGAGAAGAGAAGACTCCCTGGAAAAGACCCTGATGCTGGGAAAGATGGGGAGGGCACAAGGAGAAGGGGGCGACAGAGGATGAGATGGTTGGGACAGTGTTCTCGAAGCGACCAGCATGAGCTTGACCAAACTGCGGGAGGCAGTGGAAGACAGGAGTGCCTGGCGTGCTCTGGTCCAGGGGGTCATGAAGAGGCGGACATGACTAAACGAAAACAACAATAATTTATTTATTTATACCCCAGCAACTCTGGGCAGCTTCCAACGGAATATTAAAATACAATAGTCGTATTAAACATTAAAAGCTTCCCTAAACAGGGCTGCCTTCAGATGTCTTCTAAAAGTCTGGTAGGTGCACTGGCCGCTTCCACATCTGGCTCAGGAATCAGCCTGGGAACCCTAGTGCTGGCGTTCGGCGCCAGCTATACTGAGCTAGATGACGGAGCATAAACCAGCTAGCTTCCCGGGATCCTCAATTTAGGTGCGTCATTTGATCAGTCCTAAAAATGCTTTGCTCCCCCCTTCAAACCACTAGGCGGCGCTACCCAACCATCTGAGCATTCTGGCCGGAAATGCCAGAGGTAAAGAACTCTCCCTGGGATTACGACACAATGCGCGATGTGCACAGGCAGATAGCTTGACAACGGCCAGAGAGACACAACACAGACCAGGTTTCTTTTTTTTTTTTTAAGTAATTTTTATTACGTTTTCAATTTTTTGTAATCACAATATCCATACGTAAGTCACTAAGCTCATACATAGCTCTAAGTGAGAATCGACCTCCCGCCCCTCTTCCTGACTTCCGTACATATTTACTTTATTCTTAGCATTTCTATAACCACTTTTTTACCTTCTCTCTTTTTTTTATATTAATTTTTATTAAGTACAAAATAGAAAAAATATACAAAGAAATAAAGAAAATACATGTAACCAAGGGAAGATTAGAAAACATTTCTTCGCTCTTATTTTTATATTTCACCATATTAAATGTAAATCAGATCCTTACACAGTGGTACCTCGGGTTACAGACTTCAGGTTACAGACTCCGCTAACCCAGAAATAGTACCTCGGGTTAAGAACTTTGCTTCAGGATGAGAACAGAAATCGTGCTCCGGCAGCGGGAGGCCCCATTAGCTGAAGTGCTTCAGGTTAAGAACAGTTTCAGGTTAAGTACGGACCTCCGGAACGAATTAAGTACTTAACCCGAGGTACCACTGTATTGTCATTACAAAACATTTCAACTCAAAGCTACAAACATTTTCAGATGTTTACAATATTCTTTCATATATATATATATATATATATATATATATATATATATATATAAAATATAAATTTGCTCCAGTCCTTTGGAAAGAGTTCGTCGCGCACAGACCAGGTTTCAAACTGGCAATCAGTTTGGATGTTTTGGGGAAGGAGAACTCCCCAAATCTCTGCTCGGCAATTATTTCTTACTGCGTTTCCTAGAACTGTAGAGTGGGGAGAGATCCCGAGGGTCATTTAGTCCAACCCCCTGCAATGCAAGAATCTCTTGTCCAGTGTGGGTCTCGAACTCTGCTTCTGATCTCGAACCGATTCTAGAATTCTTCGTTTGAGGATGACAGCCTCCCTTCGAGGCCTCGGCATGTTCCCCACTCGCGAGGATCCAACGATGCCATAATAACCATTTACACCACCCTCTTTTTACTGGGGTCTAGCCATAGAAGGATCCGATGGCCACATTCATACATTTAAAGCACTTTAAACCATCATGGCTTCCCCTCCTCAAACAATTCTGGGAACTGTAGTTTGTTAAGGGTGGTTCTGAGATCTGTTAGGTGACTCCCCGTTCACTCACAGACCTACAATTCCCAGAGTTCCCTGGGAAGAGGGGTTGCTTCTTAGCCCGCTGGATATTTTAGCTCTGTGAGGGGAGTGGGAGCAACGCCTAGCACACCTGGCAAGCTACAGTTCCCAGAACACTTCGGGAGGGAAGCCATGACGTTTAAAGCGGTATCGTAGTGCTTTAAATGTCGGGTGGGAACGTCGCCTTGGAGATGAGCCAATAACACAAAAATCTCCCAGCACCCAGTGCGGTCAATGCTCAGGAATAATGGTGGGAACTGTAGTTTCGTAACGCCAGCAAGGTGACGTTTCCCTATCTGCCTGCTTCAAACTCTGGTTTTAGATCTGATTCTGAGACCCAGTTTGGCTTACAGGTGCAGATCCATGGCAAGCACATTTAAGGCGCACAACTCCACTGGAGATTTTTATGCAGAGTTTGGACGGACATCTGTCAGGGGTTCTTTAGCTGTGTTCCCGGCATTGCTGGGAGTTGGACTAGATGACCCCCTTCCAATGCTAGAATTCTACATCTCTGTGCCTTCGCCCAAAGATTCCCGGGAACTGTAGTTTCCCGCCGCACAGAGCTGCAATTCCCAGCCCTCTTAAACTATGGCTCCCAGGATTCTTTGAAGGCAGTAAAGGGACCCCTGACCATTAGGTCCAGTCGTCCAGTCATTACTTATCTCTTTGAAAAATCTGACGGGAGGATGTTCCACAGGGCAGGTGTGAGATCTTGGAAAAGATGTTAAGAGGCCCCTGTTCCCCTCCCAGAGCTACAATTCACAGAGTTCCCTGCAGAGAGCAATTCTGATTGTTAAACCACTCTGAGAATTATACCTCTCAACATCTCTCAGCACTCTTAACAAAGTACAGTTCCCAAAATTCTTTAGGGGAAACCATGACTGCCTAAAGCGGTATCACAGCACTTTAGGTAAAGGTTAAGGGACCATTAGGTCCAGTCGTGGCCAACTCTGGGGTTGCGGCGCTCATCTCGCTTTATTGGCCGAGGGAGCCGGTGTACAGTTTCTGGGTCATGTGGCCAGCATGACTAAGCCACTTCTGGCGAACCAGAGCAGCGCACGGAAATGCCGTTTACCTTCCCGCCGGAGCAGTACCTATTTATCTACTTGCACTTTGACGTGCTTTTGAACTGCTAGGTTGGCAGGAGCAGGGACCGAGCAACGGGAGCTCACCCCGTCGCGGGGATTCGAACCGCCGACCTTCGATCGGCAAGCCCTAGGCTCTGTGGTTTAGACCACAGCGCCACCAACATCCCTAGCTCAGTGGGTAAAGGTAAAGGGACCCCTGACCATTAGGTTGAGTTGCGGACAACTCTGGGGTTGCGGCGCTCATCTCGTTTTATTGGCCGAGGGAGGCGGCGTACAGCTTCTGGGTCATGTGGCCAGCATGACTAAGCCGCCTCTGGCGAACCAGAGCAGCGTACGGAAACGCCATTTACCTTCCCGCCAGAGCGGTACCTATTTATCTACTTGCACTTTGACGTGCTTTCGAACTGCTAGGTGGGCAGGAGCTGGGAAAGAGCAACGGGAGCTCACCCCATCATGGGGATTCGAACCGCCGACCTTCTGATCGGCAAGCCCTGGGCTCTGTGGTTTAACCCACAGCGCCACCCGTGTCCCCTTTGAAGGCAGTAATGTGCGTCCAAAGCACGGTGGGGATTTGCCCTTGTGAGTGCGCACAGAGGAATGCATTGCTTCACAGACTAAACCCTCCAATATGGCTGGATTCGTGTTTGTTTGGCCGCTGGGTCTGTTTTGAACATTCTGTCCCCGCAGAGAGACATTCCAGAGGTCTGACTCAGCTCTGGCCTGGCACAGCCGGTTCCAAGGTAAACAAGCCGCAGGGAAATCGGATTCCAGCTTGGCGTTTCTGTACCTGAATGCACCCGGTTCAGCGATAGGGGAAAAGGCATGTTCCAACGTGTGGGGGACCGCTTCACCGATATATGTATGTGTCCCTGCATTTCCCCCCTGTTAAATGCTGAACTGCTGTTTTTTAAAAATAATAATAATATTATTTTTTTTTAACCAACAACCAAAACACAGTGAAAACAAACAGTGAAACGCCCCCCAGGCGGCTGATTAATTGGGTATACATAATCAATAATAACATATTCAAATCAACCATATGTACAATTCTATATACCTTAACGCTCCTCCCTCCACAAGGTTTATTTAACCTTTAAGATTTTAATTGCCCCAAATTGTTCAAACCTGCCCAAATAATTCAGTATCTTCTCAAACCAATCCTCCTCCTTCTCACTGACCTTAAACTCTTTCATTTTATGTATCTTCACAGGTATTCTAAGATTATAATATTTTTCAATTTTCCCCTCCATTGGTTCACCCCTAGCTCTTCTGCATTTTTCCAATTACTCGCTATAACCTGTCTGGCTGCAATTACCATCAATTTTACCCATTTATATTCCTCTTTTGTTTCTAACTTGGTGCTACTAAGTAGCACCCAGTAGCCCTGAACTGCTGTTTTTAAAGAACTTTGCCCCCTGTTTATGCACAAATATTTCTGCCGGGGTGGCTTTGAGCATATGCAGAGTGCTCTGCGAGGGAATAACCGTCCTTTTGGGGGAAGGGGACGGACCTACTGATCAAATGCAGAGTGCAATTCCCCCATTTTTTTGGTGGTGGTGGGGAAAGCTTTTCGAAGCAATGTTCAATGTGCAACTGTTAGCGGAAGATTTGGATGGAAGGAGAAACTTCACGCAGCACACAGTTAAATTGTGGAACTCTCTGCCACAAGATGCAGGGATTGCCAGCAACTTGGAGGGGCTTTAAAAGAGGGTTAGGCAGATTCATAGCGCTCAGAAGTCAGCGTAAGAAAGGCCAAAGGCCCATTCAGTCCAGCGTCCCGCTTTCCTGGGTGGATATGTCAAATTTTGGCCTCTGATTTCCCCACCCTTACATTGTTTTCCATGACAGTTTGTGATTTATTTCTTTTTCAAAGCCTTCATGAAAATTCACCAGTATTTTAGTGCAAAATTCTCCTAATATTTTTCTGTACAATTTTTCCGATTTCTGCAAAGCAGTTCCCCCTAATATAATAACGATTGCATGTTAATTTCACTAAAATGTGCAGAGTCCATCTATTTCCATGGCTTAATACCACTGGATAGACCTCACCTGCGCAGAATGTTCTCAAACTCTCTGAGCTGCTATATGGAGAACCTTTCCCAGGCCCAGGGCCACACTGCCTTGCAGACGACCTTCCAGGGGCCGTGTGGGCGGGGCCTGAGGGGGAAGTGGGAGGAGCAAGAGAGAATGGCTTTTGACCTTTGTACAGGAGTCCACGTTGTAGCCAGGCAAGAGTCTATGAACAGATTTCTCTAGCGTTACATATCAAGGTGCATATTCCAATCAGGAAATAATAATAATAATAATAATAATAATAATAATAATAATAATAATAATAATAATAATAATAGAAATAAAATAAAGCAAGCAAGCAAGCAAGCATCTAGAAGGGCACTGGACACGGATGGTGAACGAAGGGCCTGATCTAAGCATCCCAATTTAATTGAAGCATGAAGCAGACATGTTTTCCCTTTGTAAAATTCAAATAACCAGATTTAACAGTGCTTTGCAGACATTAGCTCAGTATTTCTGACAACCCCCTTGCAAGGTAGGCCAGTAGGCTAAGATCCCCCTTGCGATTGCAGATTTGTTTGGGGAGGGGGCCGAGGGCTCTCACCTGTTCGGCTCTGGGTTTCCCGGTGAGTTGGCGGGCCGAGGCGAGACCCAAACCCTTTCTCGCTTTAGGGGTGCTTCCTTTTAACCGGCTCTCTGACTCAAGGGCCCCTGAATGCCACAGGAGGCGTGACAAAGAATGCCTTGCACCCAGGGCCAGATTTAGGTTTGATAAGGCCCTAAGCTACTGAAGGTAATGGGGGCCTTTATATGTCCAGCTGTCCTTCTTCTTGCATAATTCAAAAGCATCCATTCTTTGGCGATCAACCTTCTTTATGGTCCAGCTCTCACTTCCATACATCGCTACTGGGAAAACCAGAGCTTGAACTACACGGACCTTTGTTGGCAAGGTGATGTCTCTGCTTTTGAAGATGCTGTCTAGGTTTGTCATTGCTTTTCTCCCAAGAAGCAGGCGTCTTTTAATTTCGTGGCTGCTGTCACCATCTGCAGTGATCATGGAGCCCAAGAAAGTAAAATCTCTCACTGCCTCCATTTCTTCCCCTTCTATTTGCCATGAGGTGATGGGACCAGTGGCCACGATCTTAGTTTTTTTTTTATGTTGAGCTTCAGACCATATTTTGCGCTCTCCTCTTTCACCCTCATTAAAAGGTTCTTTAATTCCTCCTCACTTTCTGCCATCAAGGTTGTGTCATCTGCATATCTGAGGTTGTTGATATTTCTTCCGGCAATCTTAGTCAATATCAAATTGTCGCTGTTTTTTGTGTTGAATATATGCCATATGGTAATTGATGGACCTAATAGGTATCTAAAGCCATTTGCGTGTGTTGCCCTGCTACCAGTCCATGCAGAATGTAGGCACCCTATATATAGAAAGGAGCAAACCAGTGATATTTAGGGAGCAGGCAGGGCCCATGACTTACATCATAGGAGCCTACACAACACAAAACACTGTTGATGTATGTAGGTTTTATTTTATTTGTTTTTTATCTTATATTTTGGAAATGCACATCCAGTTTTTTTTCCTCTTTACTTTTTTGGGGGGGCCCCCAAGAGAGTGGGGCCCTAAGCTGTAGCTTGTTTAGCTTATACGTAAAACTGGCACAGCTTGCGCCAGGAGAAGAAGCGGCAGGAAGGAGCAAGACTGGTGCAAGAGGATCCACAGCAGGGTGGTTTCCTCTCTCTGCCGCCCACACGCTCTTTGCGGCTGATCGGGGCCTGATGGGGAGGGCGGGGGAAGCCCGCACCCTCGTTCCCAGCTTTTTGAACAATGCAGAAAGAGAGAGCAAGTCAAGGGTTTTGCATCCACCACATGGCTTGGTCCATGGTGCAAATAAACCCGTGGAAATGATATCCGTGTCCCTTTCTTTGGTGGGGAGCTAAATGCGGCCCCCATAACTCTCTGTCTGGCCCTTGGGACTCTCCCTGAGACCACACTCCTCTCCCCAAGCTTGAATTTTGTCCTTGAGCTCCGCCTGGATGGAGGATAGAGAAGCTTGCACCAACTGTGTGTAGGTAAAAACGAGCCTACCTGCACAAAGGTAGAAATTTTCATTCGATGCCCCGCCCTACTTTTGCCTCTGGCCCCGCCCACAGTGGTATGTGGCCCCTGGAAGCCTGTGTGGAAAGGAAGGCGGCCCTCGGCTGACTAAAATTCCTCAGCCCAGCAGTTACAGAAGAGTGCCCTTCCTGAGATGACTGGAGAGGGCTGCTGCCAGTCCGTGTGGACAATATGGAGCTAGATGGAACAAGAGTCTCACTTGGAATAAGGCAGCTTCCTCTGTTCTGGTGCACCTGCTTCTTCAAAGAGATAGGGAGGCATTGCCCTCACGTCCCACTATTTGTTGTTTAGTCGTTTAGTCGTTTAGTTGTGTCTGCCTCTTTGTGACCCCCTGGACCAGAGCACGCCAGGCACTCCTGTCTTCCACTGCCTCCTGCAGTTTGGTCAAACTAATGCTGGTAGCTTCGAGAACACTGTCCCACCATCTCGTCCTCCGTAGTCCCCTTCTCCTTGTGCCCTCCATCTTTCCCAACATCAGGGTCTTTTCCAGGGAGTCTTCTCTTCTCATGAGGTGGCCAAAGTCTTGGAGCCTCAGCTTCAGGATCTGTCCTTCCAGTGAGCACTCAGGGCTGATTTCCTTCAGAATGGAGAGGTTTGATCTTCTTGCAGTCCATGGGACTCTCCAGAGTCTCCTCCAGCACCAGAATTCAAAAGCATCCATTCTTCAGCGATCAGCCTTCTTTATGGTCCAGCTCTCACTTCCATACATCACTACTGGGAAAACCATAGCTTTTACTATACGGACCTATACGGTCCCACTATAGTACCCAGCTTTTTTTATTTTTGCAATCCATAAGGACTAGAACCTTAAGTGGCATTTCAAACCTGAGTTTTGCAAGATTGCAAACCCTGCAGTTTCTCAGATGCCCCAGTTTCAGCCTTGCCTTGAATGGAGGGCAGGGGTGGCAATGGCTGTTGAGCTTCCATCCCCAACTTTGCAGCAACAGATTTCAATTTTTTCCAACAAAAAAAATTGAGCTGAGCGGCCGCAGAAGCCTCTCCCGCCAGGCACTGAACTGGACGAACCTGGGTCCAAAAACTGTAATGGAAATAAACAGGGGAAGTTTACGGAACTTGACTTGCGGCTCTGCCAGGTACCACAGAGAAGTATAAATATTGTTGCAATCCTAGCATTGTTGATTCACGTGGGGTGCAGTTCATGGGTCGCTATGCCAGGAATGTGGACCAGCCGTCCTCCAGGGCTCAGCAGGAGGTGAGAGACGGCTGGTCGGTTATGCAGCACTTTGAAAGCACTTTTGTGCAAACTGTAGAAGTCAGGGCTTTCCCCCCCCCAACTGCGCCCCCGTGCAAAAAAACCTACAAATTAGTTTGCAAAGGGTGCAGAGAGTTAGGAGATTCTCCTTATGCACTCAGAGATGTTTTCCCCCATGACCCTGACCAATCTCCAGTCCCCAGGACGCTTGGGATGGTTTTATTGTTGTTTAGTCGTTTAGTCGTGTCCGCCTCTTCGTGACCCCATGGACCAGAGCACGCCAGGCCCTCCTGTCTTCCACTGCCTCCCGCAGTTTGGCCAAACTCATGCTAGTCACTTCGAGAACACTGTCCAACCATCTCGTCCTCCGTCGTCCCCTTCTCCTTGTGCCCTCCATCTTTCCCAACATCAGGGTCTTTTCCAGGGATGCTTCTCTTCTCATGAGGTGGCCAAAGTCTTGGAGCCTCAGCTTCAGGATCTGTCCTTCCAGTGAGTACTCAGGGCTGATTTCCTTCAGAATGGAGAGGTTTGATCTTCTTGCAGTCCATGGGACTCTCAAGAGTCTCCTCCAGCACCAGAATTCAAAAGCATCCATTCTCTGGCGATCAGCCTTCTTTATGGTCCAGCTCTCACTTCCATACATCACTACTGGGAAAACCAGAGCTTGAACTATACGGACCTTTGTCGGCAAGGTGATGTCTCTGCTTTTTAAGATGCTGTCTAGGTTTGTCATTGCTTTTCTTCCAAGAAGCAGGCGCCTTTTAATTCCATGACTGCTGTCACCATCTGCAGTGATCATGGAGCCCAATAAATGGTTTACAGTGGTACCTCGGGTTACATACGCTTCAGGTTACATACGCTTCATTTTACAGATTCTGCTAACCCAGAAATAGCACCTCGGGTTAAGAACTTTGCTTCAGGATGAGTACAGAAATTGAGCGGCGGCGCGGCAGCAAAGGGAGGCCTCATTAGCTAAAGTGGTGCTTCAGGTTAAGAACAGTTTCAGGTTAAGAAAGGACCTCCGGAACGAATTAAGTACGTAATCAGAGGTACCACTGTAAATGGGATGATTTAAAGTAGTTTAAAACTTCATATGTTTAAAGTGCATGACTCTCCTCCCGAAAAAAGAGAATTCTGGGAACTGTAGTTTGTTAAGATGGCGTGATGATGTAGCTCTGAGAGGGGTGAACTTTAAGAGAACTTGGCAAGTGTTTTTATCTCCTTTGTTGACAATGAAGAGCTGGGTCGACAAGCCCCATTCTGGAATTCTGGGGTGCTTTCCTCTGGATCACAAAAATAACCCAGCTGTTCATAAACCCAACCACATAAGAAAAACAAAAAGTTTCCCGTCTTCGTTCAAAACAGCTCGTCTTCCTGTTTTCAAGTGCACCAATTGGCTCGTCGGATTGTCTTTTATCTAGGAATCAGCGAATCTATCAATTTCAGCTTCTTTCGGTTGCTTAGTCTTTCCAGGCTTAAGTTCAGTTATCTACATTTCCATATCCTTTAGCAATTTGTAGATATAAAGTTCTCATGAAAACCCATCAGCATTTAAGTGTGAGTTTCTCCTAATAGAACAGCTTTTCGCATGCAATTTTGATTCTTCGTTTATTTCATTTATTGCATTTTTATCCTGTCAAGGTGGCATGGATAGTCCTAGTCCCCATTTTATCCCCACATGCAAGGTAGGTCAGGGAGCTTCATGCGGCTGAGTGGGGATTTGAACCCTGGTCTCTCCCAGGTCCTAGTCTAGTGCTCTAACCACTACACCACACTGCCCAGCAGACACAATTTGGCAAGGCAATTGCCCCTAATATGGCACAACTTTGCATGTTATTTTCATTCATCTATGCATTTCTGTGCACCCTTCAACGTAGCGGAAGCCATTTTTGCACTTGAATTGAACTGGATTGGATTTTCCTCCATCCCTTCTTTCATCAAATGTTTGCGATGCTTTTTCTTTTAAAGTGCTATGTTGTTAAGTGTTCCCCTTTCCCTGTGATATATATCAGGAACATTTAGAAGCCAAAAACCTTTATCCCAGCCAGGATCGGATCAGCAACATTAGTAGTTCCAAACCTGGGCATTGCCTAAGAAACGGATTTTCCTTAAGCAGGGCGGAGCCAGGTGGGAAGAAATTTGTGAAGATATGTTTAGGGAAGTTTTTAATGTCTGATGCTGTACAGTGATACCTGAGGTTACAGATGCTTCAGGTTACAGACGCTTCAGGTTACAGACTCCGCTAACCCAGAAATAGTACCTCGGGTTAAGAACTCTGCTTCAGGATGAGAACGGAAATCGCACGGCGGCAGCGGGAGGCCCCATTAGCTAAAGTGGTACCTCAGGTTAAGAACAGTTTCAGGTTAAGAACGGACCTCCAGAACGAAGTAAGTTCTTAACCCGAGGTACCACTGCATTGTTTTTAATATTCAGTTGGAAGCCGCCCAGAGTGGCTGGGAAACCCAGCCAGATGGGCGGGGTATAAATAAATTATTATTATTATTATTATTATTATTATTATTATTATTATTATTATTATTGGAAAGTGCCCCTCTGGAGCTGAACAGTTGAGTCCATATGAAGCTCCCAGCAGAGAACAGTTTGTGTTGCTAAGGAGGGGCAAAGTCCGACATCTGAGAGAGACCGCCTGCATTCCTTCATAAATAGGTTTGCGTGGGGTGTGTGTGATGGTGGTAGCAAGACTTCTAGGGACGCTACAATAGTGCCGCAAGCGTCTACCTGCCAACCGCAGAGACAAAGGCTCATTGCCTCCCGCATGGCTCCCTATACAACTCACTGTTTGCGGAGCGTTCCAGGAAGCATTGATCCTTTCGCGTCCCTTCGCAACCCTGCGTCTTCTGAGCCACAAACCAGGCTATGGGGTCTCCGCGCCGGTGCATAACCTCTGATCTCTTTTTGCGGGGCAGGCACAGGCTCAACACTCCACCTTGGTGCTGCACAAGAACGTGGCTGGATCAGGCCAAAGGAGGGCCATCTAGTCCAGCACGAAGTTCTCACCACGGCCTACCGGGACCTGAACACAAGAGCGTGCCCTCCCCTCGGATTTCTAACAATTCAGGAAAATTAGTGCTGCTGACCATGGTGGCTAGTGGCCATTGATAGACACGTCGTCCAAGAATTTGCCTAATCCCCTTTTAAAGGCACGACTGTGGAAGCGAGTTCCGCAGATTAACGGCACACTACACGACCAAATACTTTCTTCTCTCTGTCCTGTACGTCCCAACATCCAGCTTCATTCTCTGTCCCTGTGTTCTAGCCTTATAATGTTGCTGTTGTTTAGTCGTGTCCGCCTCTTTGTGACCCCCTGGACCAGAACACGCCAGGCCCTCCTGTCTTCCAGTGTCTCCTGCAGTTTGGTCAGACTCATGCTGGTCTCTTCAAGAACACTGTCCCACCATCTCGTCCTCTGTCGTCCCCTTCTCCTTGCACCCTCCATCTTTCCCAACATCAGGGTCTTTTCCAGGGAGTCTTCTCTTCTCATGAGGTGGCCAAAGTCTTGGAGCCTCAGCTTCAGGATCTGTCCTTCCAGTGAGCACTCAGGGCTGATTTCCTTCAGAATAGATATGATAAAGGTAAAGGGACCCCTGACCATTAGGTCCAGTCGTGGCCGACTCTGGGGTTGCGGCGCTCATCTTGCTTTATTGGCCGAGGGAGCCGGCGTACAGCTTCTGGGTCATGTGGCCAGCATAACTAAGCCGCTTCTGGCGAACCAGAGCAGCGCACGGAAACGCCGTTTACCTTCCCGCCGGAGCGGTACCTATTTATCTGCTTGCACTTTGACGTGCTTTTGAACTGCTAGGTTGGCAGGAGCAGGGACCGAGCAACGGGAGCTCACCCCGTCACAGGGATTCGAACCACTGACCTTCTGATCGGCAAGTCCTAGGCTCTGTGGTTTAACCCATCGCACCACCTGTGTCCCTTAATGGATATGATAGAAGGATTTAAAAAAACAAACACACATTTTCTATCCACTTTCTGCATCACATGTGGATATCTATAAATTTCTTAACGTGTCCCCTCTCCCTCGCCTTTTCTCTAAAGTATCCTGCTGCTGATCAGGCCGTGTCAGAGCCGGGGTGGAGAGGCAGCGCTCGAGGCAGAGATGGGTTGGGTGGTGCGTGAGTGCAAGAGGGCCTGTTTCTGCCAACTCAGCAGAGCACGTTTTCCCTTGTGTGAGCAGTTTTGCCCTTTGCAAACAACTGTTGCCTGGGCAGAGGAAGACAGGGCTGGTGTGAGCCTGAGCGTGTTGCTGGAGAAACCAGCGTGAAGTCTCACGCATAACTGAGCGATGGTTTCTCCCTGTTCCGCTGGGTGAGCAGGCATGCGGGATCAGGGCCAGCTCGCCCAGCTTGTCCTGCGACTCTTGGCTGCGGATAAATGCTGCGTGGGGTGCGCAGGGAGCTGCTCTCTGTACGTGCTCAGGGATAGCCTCTCGAGGTGGTTGCGTTCTGCCTTGGATGGAAGGTCATGGACTGGTTGGGTGAAGAGGAATGGTGGGGGGAACGAGGTGGGAAACCCCCCAAGGGAAGACGGCTCAGAGCCCGGGGATTGGCGGTGGGACGGCGATGGGTGGTCAGAGGGAGAAGATGGGGAAGGGGAGGCATCGGAAGCTGAAGAGGCAACAGGGCTTAGTGAGCGGGGAGATTCTGTGGCAGAGAGCAGTCCAGAATCAGAGGCAGGAGAGGAGGAGAGGCCAAGAGGCAGAGCTAGCTGCTCTGGAACCCGGAGCGGTCACATGCTGTTGTGCGCCCAGGGGCGGGCTTAGCCGCCTGCAGGGGCGGGGCTAGTCACCCATGGGGGGGGGCAATCAGCCCAGGGGGGTGTCGCCTGCGGCGAGCAGCAAGCATCCCCGGGGGTGCTTCCCAAGGGGGCAGCACAGCGATGTGACCCCCCCCCAGGATGACACCCAGGGCAGGTCGCACCCACCACACCCACCTTCCTCCGCCAGTGCCAAGAGGCAAAGTCCAGCGGGAGAAGAGTCACGGGTGTCTCCCTCTCTTTCTGCAACAAGTCCTCCTTCCGCCTTGTCTCGCAGAACCAGAAGAGGCATGAAAAGGGCAGAGGAGAAGTTACCATATTTTTCGCTCCATGAGATGCACTTTTTTTCTCCTAAAAAGTAAGGGGAAATGTGAGTGCGTCTTATGGAGCGAATGGCGCTGCGCAGAGAGGGAGAGCTGCGCACCGCCCCTTCAGCGAAGCTGGAAGAGGAACGGAGCCCCTTCTGTTCCTCCTCCCACTTTGCTTAAGGGGCGCTGCGCAGCTCTGCCTCTCTGCACAGCGCCTGTCCTGGAAGCCGGAGGAGAAACAGAAGGGTCTCCTTCTGTTCCTTCTCCAGCTTCGCTGAAGGGGCGCTGCGCCTTCTCCCTCTCTGCTCAGCGCCCCTTCAGCGATGTGCCTGTCCTGGAAGCCGGAGGAGGAGCAGAAGGGACTCCCTCTGTTCCTTCTCCAGCTTCGCTGAAGGGGCGCTGAGCAGTTCTCCCTTTCAGAGAGGGAGAACTGCGCAGCGCCCCTTCAGCGAGGCGCCGTCCTGGCTTCTGCCTTAGCCATGCTCTCTTCGGGCAGGGGGAGCCTTCATCCTGCTGCCCTGAAGAGGCTTCGCGCAGCTATCCCAAAAGCCAGGACAGCCACACGGTATCCCAGAAGCCAGATCCCTCTTGCTGTCCTGGCTTCTGGGATTCAGAATAATTTTTTCTTGTTTTCCTCCTCCCAAAACTGGGTGCGCCTTATGGTCTGGTGCGTCTTACGGAGCGAAAAACACGGTAGCTTCGCAGAGGCACAGTCTCAGATTGCTTGGGAAAAGCCCTGGAGAGGAGGGGATATGGGCAGCTGTGGGGAGGCGGGCACCTTCAGTCTCTGCAACTGCTTCATGGGGGCAAGAACTGCCGGACACGAGTTGCTGTGCTCACAAGGCCTGACACTCCTGTGCACACCCTGTTTTCACTAAGAGAGAGTTAACTCCGGCTTGCTCACTGTGATTTACTGCTGTCATGTAAGAACTGGATGAGATTCATTCGGTCCTTTGCATGCAGCCGGATGCAACCGCTCTGATTCCCAAGACATCAGCAGGCATTTCCCACATGTTGTTGTCATTTAGTCGTGTCCGCCTCTTCGTGACCCCCTGGACCAGAGCACGCCAGGCCCTCCTGTCTTCCACTGCCTCCCACAGTTTGGTCAGACTCATGCTGGTGGCTTCGCGAACACTGTCCAACCATCTCATCCTCTGCTGTCCCCTTCTCCTTGTGCCCGCCATCTTTCCCAACATCAGGGTCTTTTCCAGAATGTCTTCTCTTCTCATGGGGTGGCCAAAGGACTGGAGGAGCTTCAGTATCTGTCCTTCCAGTGAGCACTCAGGGCTGATTTCCTTCAGAATGGATGCGTTTGATCTTCTTGCAGTCCATGGGACTCTCAAGAGTCTCCTCCAGCACCAGAATTCAAAAGCATCCATTCTTTGGCGATCAGCCTTCTTTATGGTCCAGCTCTCACTTCCATACATCACTACTGGGAAAACCATGGCTTTAACTATACGGACCTTTGTTGGCAAGGTGGTGTCTCTGCTTTTTAAGATGCTGTCTTCCTCTTTAATTGAAGAAGAAGCTGAGATTCTTAGAAAACTGACCCCGGGACCCTTTCCCACAGAGGTGTGGGGGGAAACATTTTTTAGCTGAAGGGCCACATTCCTTTCTGAGCAGCCTTCTGGGAGTGACATGGCAATGGTGGGAGGAGCCAGAGGCAAAAATGGGTGGAACAATGCATGCAAATTACCTGAGGGCCAGAGAGAGGGCTGCATGTGGCCCCTAGGTTCCCTACACCCACCCATTTCCCCACTATGCAATCTTGTCGAATATGCAAACTTTTGCAAACCAACGTAACGTTTTCGTTTCCTACGTTGCTTTCGTGAACGGACAAATTTATACGTACGCTTTTCGTACAAGTTGCTCGGCTGGAGGACTGCATTGAGAAAATTATGGGATGGCTGTGTTTCATCGTTTATGCACCATGTCAGAAAGCGCAGGTTCGGTTAATTTCGCCTTTCGATGTCAACTGAATCACGCTTCCATGCCGCTCCTGCTAGCAAGATCTGGTGCAGGTTAATCAAGGCAGCTGGTGTGACCAGGAACAATCTGACTTTGACACGAAGGGTTTTTGTGTACCCAGGTGGGTGTGAGAAAAGTTTGCCTCCGATGCTTTTGCTTATCGACCTTTGCATGTTTTGAGACTAATCCTGGCATGGGGAAGCGGCGACACCCAGTTCCGATGATATGATTGTGGCCATTAAGAATGAACTTTCCTTCCCTATGGACTATGTCCATTATAAAACTGCAATTCTCTCCCTCTGGAAACACGTGTGTTTATCTTCTTTTAACCGGGGGTGGCGGTGGTAAAAACCCAGCCCTGATATCAGACGAAAGAGGCAGAGTGGGAAGTGTAGTGTGAAGAACCTGCTTGGCATTTAAGCCCCAATGCATTCGTTCTGATAAAGAAGGGCGTTGCCCCGCTTGCCAGCTGGCTTCACCCAGCTGACAACGCCGAATATCTGTATATATTGCACATGTCGAGGCCTGAGGCACCGGGCTGCGAACGTGCTCACAGTAGCACCGTCTTGGGTCCTGGAAAGAAGCGAGTGAAAGTTTTCCCTCCCTCTCTGTCTCCTCACTTCTTAGTCACCTGCTAAATGCACAAGCAGCAGCTGGGCGGCAGATGCACACGTTGGCATGACGCGTTACGAAGCCTGCGGAACTCACCGCTACAGGGAAACAGGCACTGGCTTAGACAGATTTCAAAGGGGGTCTGATAAAGTGGGGCTGGTGATGGGAAACTCTATGTCTGTCAGCTATATCCAGAACCTCTGTGTACAGGTGCAGTCTACATCTGAATATTAGCTGTTGAGCAGGGGTCAGCAAACTTTTTCAGCAGGGGGCCGGTCCACTGTCCCTCAGACCTCGTGGGGGGGGGGGCAGACTATATTTTGAAGAATAAAAAAATGAACGCATTCCTTTGCCCCACAAATAACCCAGAGATGCATTTTAAATAAAAGGACACATTCTACTCATGTAAAAACACACTGATTCCTGGACCGTCCACAGGCCAGTTTGAGAAGGCGATTGGGCTGGATCCGGCCCCCGGGCCTTAGATTGCCTACCCATGATGTTGAGGATATACAAGGGTGTGGGTCTGTTATCTTTGTGCTCCTGTTCATGAGCTCCCCACCGCAGTTCCCACGATTCTTTGGGTGTACACAGTCATAGGGGCAGAGTTCATCCTTTTTATATTGATGAATGAGCATTTTCAGTAATTATGTTCTATTGTTTTTGTCTGTCCCCCCACCCCCAGCACAGCTGGTTTCTAATTACTATTCAGCTGTTTTGTAGTCGCTTTGAGACTTCCTGCAAAAAAAGATGACTAAACGGCCTCGGTCCAGTATACCTGAAGGAGCGTCTCCACCCCCATCATTCTGCCCGGACACTGAGGTCCAGCTCTGAGGGCCTTCTGGCGGTTCCCTCCCTGCGAGAAGCCAAGTTACAGGGAACCAGGCAGAGGGCCTTCTCGGTGGTGGCACCTGCCCTGTGGAACGCCCTCCCACCAGATGTCAAAGAGAACAACAACTACCAGACTTTTAGAAGACATCTGAAGGCAGCCCTGTTTAGGGAAGCTTTTAATGTTTAATAGGTTATTGTATTTTAGTGTTCTGTTGGAAGCCGCCCAAAGTGTCTGGGGAAACCCAGCCAGATGGGCGGGGTATGAGTAATAAATTATTATTATTATTATAAATTACTATTATAAATGATGGCAATGAAGCTCACGAGGATCACAGGGCACATGCACACCAGTGCACACAAAAACATGTAAGTATATACACTTGGGCCAGCTTAGCCTAGCGGTTACTTCGGAGCAATCTTTGCACTTTCACCAATTGCTTAACGGCAGTTCGATACCCCACGGGTGCTGTCTGGCTTCAATAAACCAAAAAAACAAGTATGTACACTTTATGGGAAATGTCTGCAACTTAGTGGATGTTGACATTTGCTGGCAAGTCTCGAGATTGTAGGAGGTAGCTCAGCAGCAGGAAATGTCAGTTATATTTCTATGCAAATCCGTCTTTTAAGCTTAAGCCAAGAAAGAGCATTCTCTATAAGATTGAATATCAATATACAATATCAAGACTTTGAGAATAGACCACTGAAGAAGCCCGGAAAACTACCTTGGGAGTGGGCTACCTGCAAGCCCCAGTTAAAGGGTCCCATTGGGGGCAAACAGCCGCCTTTTGATTCCTTGGCCTGCCAGGGCGAAACAGGCGCAAAACTCCGGCACTTTGTCTCTACAACTCCACTAGCATCTCTTGGTATTGTGAATGCAGTGGTACCTCAGGTTAAGTAATTCGTTCTGGAGGTCCGTTCTTAACCTGAAACTGTTCTTAACCTGAAGCACCACTTTAGCTAATGGGGCCTCCTGCTGCTGCCGTGCCACCAGAGCACAATTTCTGTTCTCATCCTGAAGCAAAGTTCTTAACCTGAAGCACTATTTCTGGGTTAGCGGAGTCTGTAACCTGAAGCATATGCAACCTGAAGCGTATGTAACCCGAGGTACCACTGTATCACCAAACTTACCTTTTGTTGGTATCTTCATGAACTTATCTAATAGACCGAGTGAAGCATTTGAAAAAAATCTATTGAAACCAGACATTTTAGACTGGGTAGTTTGCAAGTCTTTGTTTAATGTTTTGTATTTTTCTCAAGAGGTTGATAAAGTATGTATAATTATTGTTCTGTGTATATTAATAACCAACGTGTTACATGAGTTGCACTACTTCTATCGGTGGCACAGGTTGAATTTCTCTAACAGTTATATTTCTACATCAGGGTACTTCCCCCTTTGTGCCTGGAAGGTCGCAGTTCCGCCTCTGCGGAAGCCCCTCCCTAAGGGATGAGGAGAGGAAGACCCCAGTCGGGAAGAATCAGTGCTCAGGATTTTTTTGTTGCAGGGAGATGGTTGTCAGGGCTTGTGGATTTCATTCATGCTCTCTCTCACACTTGTTGTTTAGTCGTGTCCGCCTCTTCGTGACCCCCTGGACCAGAGCACGCCAGGCCCTCCTGTCTTCCACTGCCTCCCACAGTTTGGTCAAACTCATGCTGGTCTCTTCCAGAACACTGTCCAACCATCTCGTCCTCTGTCGTCCCCTTCTCCTTGTGCCCTCCATCTTTCCCAACATCAGGGTCTTTTCCAGGGAGTCTTCTCTTCTCAAGAGGTGGCCAAAGTCTTGGAGCCTCAGCTTCAGGATCTGTCCCTCCAGTGAAGCACTCAGGGCTGATTTCCTTCAGAATGGAGAGGTTGGATCTTCTTGCAGTCCATGGGACTCTCCAGAGTCTCCTCCAGCACCAGAATTCAAAAGCATCCATTCTTTGGCGATCAGCCTTCTTTATGGTCCAGCTCTCACATCCATACATCACTACTGGGAAAACCAGAGCTTTAACTATACGGACCTTTGTTGGCAAGGTGATGTCTCTGCTTTATAAGATGCTGTCTAGGTTTGTCATTGCTTTTCTCCCAAGAAACAGGCGTCTTTTAATTTCATGGCTGCTGTCACCATTTACAGTGATCCTCTCTCACACACATGGACACAAATAATTTGAACATGAGGAAAAAGGAAGGACAAGAGTTGTCAAGTCCCGCCTCCTGCATCTTATTAGTTCTAAGACAAGTCAGGGTACCGTTAAAGGCATAGAATCAAGTCCTGGAGAAGAAAATAGCAAGCAACAACCTTAACTAGAGACAGGGCAGGGCATGTATAAATGCAAGAAAGCCTCGTTTTCCTTTTGCAGTTTCTTCGCACGCAGCTTTGTTTCCATTGTGCTGCAGTTCGTCTACTGGCAAAAACAATGTTCAACTTGCTATCCCCTTTTGTGAAATTACGTAACTTACATCCTTTTTATCTTTAATTGCACCATTTATGTTGTCTTGACATTATCCCACCCACTTCCATATATCAAATTTAATAAATAAGTTCAATTTAATAAAAGTACCGTATTTTTCGGCCTATAGGACGCACTTTTCCCCCTCCAAAAATGAAGGGGAAATCTGCGTGCGTCCTATGGGGCGAATGCAGGCTTTCGTTGAAGCTTGGAGAGCGAGAGGGGTTGGTGCGCACCGACTCCTCTCTCTCTCCAGGGTTCAGGAAGCTATCAGCAAACCTGGGGAGCCCGCGGGAGTTCCCGCAGGGCTCCCTAGGCTGCAGGTAGCAGCCTGCTGCCCGGAGTGCGGGGTGCCCTGAAGCAGAGCGCCCCGCGCTTCGGGAAGCTATCCGCAGCCTGGGGAGCCCTGTGGGAGGTCCCGTAGGGCTCCCTAGGCTGCGGATAGCAGCCTGCTGCACGGAGTGCGGGGAGCGCTGAAGCAGAGCGCCCCGCGCTTCGGGCAGACATCGGGCAGCTCCACAAGCTCGGGGGACAGCGGGGAGGCGCAGCGCCGCCATCCCGCTGTTCCCCAACCTGGTTTTGGGGGAGGGGAAATAAAGGGGGGGGGGAATTCCTTTATTTCCCCCCCAAAAAAACTAGGTGCGTCCTATGGGCCGGTGCGTCCTATGGGACGAAAAAATACGGTATTTATTTTAATGAAATCATTTAATCTAATATATAAAAAGATAACATGGGACGCGGGTGGCACTGTGGGTAAAACCTCAGCGCCTAGGACTTGCCGATCGCATGGTCGGCGGTTCGAATCCCCGCGGCGGGGTGCGCTCCCATCGTTCGGTCCCAGCGCCTGCCAACCTAGCAGTTCGAAAGCACGTCCAGGTGCAAGTAGATAAATAGGGACCGCTTACTGGCGGGAAGGTAAACGGCGTTTCCGTGTGCGGCTCTGGCTCGCCAGACGCAGCTTTGTCACGCTGGCCACGTGACCCGGAAGTGTCTCCGGACAGCGCTGGCCCCCGGCCTATAGAGTGAGATGAGCGCACAACCCTAGAGTCTGGCAAGACTGGCCCGTACGGGCAGGGGTACCTTTACCTTTACCTTAAAAAGATAACACAATGCAAATGGAGGTGGGAATTTAATCCATTTTTTTTAAAGGTTTTAAAGTTTTTTTATTGGGTATTGGTAACAAACAGTTGATGGGTTTTTTTGGGGTTTTTTTACAGATTATTTCAATGTTTTGCTCTTTTTTGGAAACTGCTTTGAGGTTGGTTTGTTTTTGCAAGCAAGCGGTATATAAATTTTAAGAAATGAAATGAAGTAACGCCACCAGTTACGTGTCTCTCATGGACAGAAAACAGCAACAAGAGTGTATACCAGACTGATTTCCATTCTGGATGTGGAGCGAGGAAGTGAACATGAAGCAATTTCCGCTCCTGTTTTCACTTCTGCTGGAATTCTCTGACATCCCTCCCAGCTCATGCAACGGGAATGCAGATAGTCTGGTCTCAGGCGCCCTGACTTAGCTTTGAGACCAAACTCTGCGTCACA
Source organism: Podarcis muralis (assembly GCF_964188315.1). Classification (NCBI taxonomy): domain Eukaryota; kingdom Metazoa; phylum Chordata; class Lepidosauria; order Squamata; family Lacertidae; genus Podarcis; species Podarcis muralis. The sequence continues at coordinate 3,110,397 of NC_135670.1, forward strand.
TTCCTTTGCTGATCATAGCATCACTCTTCAAAACAGAGGGCACAGAAGCAGTTGTGACTTAACCGGAAAGGATTGCCCTACGGAGTAAAAGAAGTCGGATCCTTCTAATTACGCCGCAAGGCTCGCCTGCTCCCCCACACATACAAACAATTTGACTTGCATCACACTTGTGGGGCAATGAGGGATTTGTCATTGTGAGAGTGTCTCCTGCAACAATGGACAGGCAGGTCTGTCAACTTCATCTTTTTCTTCCTTTCTCACCAAGTTCAGCTTTCCACATTTCCACATCCCCAAACCCTAAAATGTATTTTATACAATGGACTTTTTATTTCTATTCTTTGTATATCGTATTGTTGTTTTATTGCTATGGCCGATGGCTGTCACAAATAAAGATTCATTCATTTCCACATCAGCGGGCCAATTTATTTTTTTCCAGGTCCTCGTGAAAACTCATCGTTTTCATGCAAATCTCTCCCAGCATAGGACTTTTTGTACGCAATTTTCCTTTATACATTTTTGCAAAGCCATTTCCCCTAATGTCATGCATTCTCGTAGCATATTTTTACCGATCTGTGCAGTTAAATGTACATTTTTCTATGCATTCCTTGGCTGGAGAGTTGCATCGTAACACTGGAAGAAGCGCGAGTTTCGAAGGATGGTTGCGTTTTGCTTTGCATAATGTTTTGGAAAGCACAGATTGGACAGGTTCGCCTTTAAATGTGAACCGAAAAGTTTCTCCTCCATCCGTGGTCGCGCACAGCTCTGTCCTGGCTGCTGATCCTCAGAATAAGCTGCCTGAGGCAGCTACCTCACTCTGCCTAATGATCCGGCCGGCCCCTGCCTCTGTGGACAACGGGTGTATTTTTACACGGGCAACTTAACTCCTAGTTGGATTCTCACTTCGGTTCCGCAACAGGTATACTCTGTGCAATCCCTGCCACGTGTATCACCGCAGAGAGTCATGCTCCAAACGTTTGCCAGGCCCCGAAGAGGATTGCTAATTTTGGAAAAGGTAGAAAAGATATCAGCTCCAATTCAGCAATTGTTGGCGCTGGTTTCCCTGCATGAAGCTGGTGAGGGTTCCCACTGCAAGTTGGCTCATCCATCTCTTATGGCAAGGGATGGAAGCACATGCTAGGAAAGTGGTTGAACTTTTTTTTTTTGGCAAAGTTTTTGAGCTTTTTTTTAAAAAAAGGTAAAGGTAAAGGTACCCCTGCCCAAACGGGCCAGTCTTGACAGACTCTAGGGTTGTGTGCCCATCTCACTTAAGAGGCCGGGGGCCAGCGCTGTCTGGAGACACTTCCGGGTCACGTGACCAGCGTGACAAAGCTGCATCTGGCGAGCCAGAGCCGCACACGGAAACACCGTTTACCTTCCCGCCAGTAAGCGGTCCCTATTTATCTACTTGCACCCGGGGGTGCTTTCGAACTGCTAGGTTGGCAGGCGCTGGGACCAAGCAACGGGAGCGCACCCCGCCGCAGGGATTCGAACCGCCGACCTGACGATCGGCAAGCCCTAGGAGCTGAGGCTTTTACCCACAGTGCCACCCACGTCCCTTTTTTTTTTTTTTTAAGTTCTGCCCAAAGTTGTTGTTATGGAAAATTGGCAAGAACAGCACTTCCAATGTGGGCTGCCGTAAATTTGGATTTTCATGGACATCTGGCTGATTTCCGCCCGGACACTACTGCCGACTTCGGTATTAATAATAATACTAATAATAAATTTTTATTTATACCCCGCCCTCCCCAGCCAGAGCTGGGCTCAGGGCGGCTAACACCAGTAAAATTACAATAAAAACATAATGTGGGGGGGACGGGACGGGACGACGACACCCAATTGTATTGTATTAAAAATACAATTTAAAATGCAGCCTCATTTCAATAGTAGCCCATAGATCAAAAACCATAAGGGGAGGGAAACATAAGGGTCAGACTGCATCCAAACCAAAGGCCAGGCGGAACAGCTCTGTCTTGCAGGCCCTGTGGAAAGATGTCAAGTCCCGCAGGGCCCTAGTCTCTTGTGACAAAGCGTTCCTCCAAGTCGGGGCCAGTACTGAAAAGGCCCTGGCCCTAGTTGAAACCAATCTAACCTCCTTGAGGCTCGGGACCTCCAAAGTGTTGTCATTTGTGGACCTTAAGGTCCTCCACGAGCATAACAGGAGAGGCGGTCCCGTAGGTACGTGGGTCCTAGGGCTTTAAAGGTCAAAACCAGCACCTTAAACCTGACCCTGTACTTCTTGACATATTGCACCCTAGCAACATGCCCATCTTTGGCAGCAAGGGCTGCTTCCAAGATTCTCCTCCTGGCCCAAATTTTTCCCTGTTTTGGATCTGCTCTTGTTTCTGAAGGGGAACAGGTTCATTCAGAGTGTTCCTCTATCCTGTTTTGTTTTATTTCCAAACTCTGTATTGCAGAACAAAGGAAGTTGCCTTATTCTGAGTCAGAGCATCAGCCCTTCTATTTATTCATTTTTAATTTTAAACAAAAGTTTTGTTTAAACATTTTCTTTAGCTCTTCGTACACTATATCACAGAAGCCTTTGATTTTATCGCATGTCCACCACATATGTATGAGTGTCCCTTCCGCTTTGTTAAACCTCCAATACAGATCTGATTTTGTTTTATACGTTTTACATATTTTGGTTGGTGTCAAATACCAGCTGTAAAACATCTTTATTAAATTATCCCTTATCGCTTCACAAGCCGTAAATTTCCAAGTATCTTTCCATAATTTTTCCCATGATGATGATTCGATAGTTTTACCTATATCTATAGCCCATCTAATCATTACCACTTTTACCTGTTCGTCCCTCACCTCCCACTCCAGGAGCGTTTCATAAATTTTAGAAGTTACCTTGGTCTGATTTTGTAATAACTCTTTATCTAGTAATGAGAGTTCCTTTGTAAAGCTTCTTTTCTTGTCTGCCTTAAACACTTCATTTAAATGAAGTATCATTCTAGGTCAGGGATGTCCACACTGACTGGTCCAGATCTTTCCTGGAACTCCCTGGAGATACTGGGCATCAAACCTGGGCGCTTCCACATGAAAGCCAGCTGTTTTCAGTCTCCTTTGAATGCAATGGGACATATGTCTCAGGAGGTCTGTTCAGGATTGCACGGAAATTTGTCAGTTTAACGACCGTGCGGTTGCGTATCGGCAAAGACAGCAGCAAAACTGCCTTTGGGAGTTGCAGCGCAGAGCACCAGGCTGGCGTATTTCAGGGGGTCTACTCTGAGTAGGAGAGGGATGCGGGTGGCGCTGTGGGTTAAACCACAGGGCCTAGGGCTTGCCGGTCAGAAGGTCGTCGGTTCGAATCCCCGCAATGACGGGGTGAGCTCCCGTTGCTCGGTCCCTGCTCCTGCCAACCTAGCAGTTTGAAAGCACGTCAAAGTGCAAGTAGATAAATAGGTACCACTCTGGCGGGAAGGTAAACGGTGTTTCCGTGCACTGCTCTGGTTCGCCAGAAGCGGCTCAGTCATGCTGGCCACATGACCTGGAAGCTGTACGGCGGCTCCCTCGGCCAGTAAAGCGAGATGAGCGCCACAACCCCAGAGTCGGCCACGACTGGACCAACGGTCAGGAATCCCTTTACCTTTGCCCTTAGGACGTAAGTGGCCACCACCCAAGTCTTGGGAAATCTGGGAACGGCATCCAAAAACAGCTGGGATAGGGTAGGGCATTGAGAAGGATTACGTGTCCTTCGATGCCCTGGCCAAACTCTCTTTCCAGCGACGAGTAATAGACAAACCAAATAATTAATCCACGCTCCCCAAAAAACGCATCCTCCATCCCGGTTGTGGAGTCTGGCTCTCCCCGACCAGAGTGGCAGCATTGTTTTCCCGACTGCAGTCAACACTGTCACCCTGGCCTGGGTCGCCCTGGCACCGTTCACGCTGGCGGGGTTGGGGGCAGAGCGAGGTTGGTACTTCCTAGTCCTGTCGAGCCTCAGAATTTCCCCTTTGCACCCAGCAGCTTAACAAAGGCACTTTGTGCCGACCCGGCCCCCTCCCCGCTTCGTCCCATAAAAGCACCCGTTGTTCTCATTTCCTCTGCTGAGCAGAGCCAGGCCTGAACTGGCTGGTTTTTGTCACGCCGAAAACTCGCCTCCCCCTTCTTCCGTAAAGGAATGTTTCCTCCCATCCAGAGCCCAGCAGTCCTGCTTGGAAAAACCGGGGGGGGGGGGGTGTCCTTCTAAAAAACCACCCAGGTTACCATGCTTCTTGGTCCGTTAATGCTGCAGGCGGTATTCTGTGCTAATCGACTCAGATTAAACCCCATAATTTCCCTGCACCTGAACAGAGGTATTTTTAAAAGAAACCTCAGGTCCAAGAGCTGAATGCGGCCCCCTGTGCCTCACAATCTGGCCCTCAGAACTCTCCCCAGGCCACAAGCCTCTCCCAGCAAGCCGTGCCCCTTGTTGGATCTGTTTCGCACCCTCCTTAGGTGTTTTTGCCTGGCTGGGGTTTGCCCTCGAACTCTGACCATGGCCCTTGATCGCCTGCCTGCCTGCCTGGAGCTTTGTTGTTGTTTAGTCGTTTAGTCGTGTCCGACTCTTCGTGACCCCCTGGACCAGAGCACGCCAGGCACTCCTGTCCTCCACTGCCTCCCGCAGTTTGGTCAGACTCATGCTGGTAACCTCGAAAACACTATCCAACCATCTCGTCCTCTGTCGCCCCCTTCTCCTTGTGCCCTCCATCTTTCCCAGCATCAGTGTCTTCTCCAGGGAGTCTTCTCATGAGGTGGCCAAAGTACTGGAGTCTCAGCTTCAGGATCTGTCCTTCCAGTGAGCACTCAGGGCTGATTTCCTTCAGAATGGATCGGTCTGATCTTCTTGCAGTCCATGGGACTCTCAAGAGTCTCCTCCAGCACCAGAATTCAAAAGCATCAATTCTTCGGCGATCAGCCTTCTTTATGGTCCAGCTCTCACTTCCATACATCACTGCTGGGAAAACCATAGCTTTAACTATACGGACCTTTGTTGGCAAGGTGACGTCTCTACTTCTCAAGATGCTGTCCAGGTTTGTCATTGCTTTTCTCCCAAGAAGCAGGCGTCTTTTAATTACGCGGCTGCTGTCACCATCTGCAGTGATCATGGAGCCCAAGAAAGTAAAAAACCTCACTGCCTCCATTTCTTCCCCTTCTATTTGCCAGGAGGTGATGGGACCAGTGGCCATGATCTTCGTTTTTTTGATGTTGAGCTTCAGACCATATTTTGCGCTCTCCTCTTTCACCCTCATTAAAAGGTTCTTTAATTCCTCCTCACTTTCTGCCATCAAGGTTGTGTCATCTGCATATCTGAGGTTGTTGATATTCCTTCCGGCAATCTCAATTCCAGTTTGGGATTCATCTGCCTGGAATTGGGATTCAGCTGCCTGGAGCTAGCCAAAGCTAGCCTACTGCACAAAGGTGGCAATCACCTTGGTTGCTCCGCCCACTTCTGCCTCTGGCCCCGCCCACTTCTGCCCACCTGTCTCTCACCTGAGCCTCATTTCCAATCCCAGGGGGGGTTTCAGTCTTAGGACAGAGGCAGAAATGAAAGGGGGGGAAAGAGGAGAGTGACTTGAGTGATGTGCAGAGCGCAAACATTAATCTGCCGGCCCCAACTGGGATTTGGGAAGTTTCTCCTCTCCAATCAACGTGGCACAAACTTCTGTTTGTTGTTTTGACAAAAATGCAGAATGCCTTAGCTGTGTACGTGCAAGAAGTTGTGTCACTTCAGTTACGGAGATTTGCAACAAGGAAGTCTCTTTTATGTGTGTGTATGGAGTAATGCTTTAAACTCATTCCTCGGGCATTTGGCCCTGGCAAAAACAACAGCCACAGCCAGTCACCAAGGGCAATCCCTTGTGGGGCATGCTGTTTTTGTTTTCACCCACAAACAATATAATAATAATAATAATAATAATAATAATAATAATAATAATAATAATTTATACCCCACCCATCTGGCTGGGTTTCCCCAGCCACTCTGGGTGGCTTCCAACAAAATATTGAAATACAATAGTCTGTTAAAACATTAATTACTTGTATTATACATTTTAGCTAATTTCACAGGTGTGATATACCATCTATACATCGTTTTCATCATATTCTCTTTCAAAGCATTACATGCTGTAAATTTTATTCTTTCTTTCCACAACCTCTCCCATTCTTTTAGCTGTATATTATATCCAAACACAGCTAATTTGTCTTAATCATCAGGACAACACTTGCTTTCACGCAATGGCACCCAAACGAATCAGAATGAATGCTCATTATATAGACAAATGTTGTCTAATCTTGCAAACAAATGAGGATGAATAAGCCCGTTGTCTGGAACCACCTTGAGTAGCAAATCAGATTCTCAAGCTGTTGTAAGACTACTTGGAGTGAAATAATCTGCGCTGTGCATCATGAAAGACTCAGTTGGTCACAATGCACCTATTATTATTATTATTATTATTATTATTATTATTATTATTATTATTATTATTATTATTATTATTATTTCCCCATATGTCCCAAAGCAATGCAAAGAATAAAATTGACGTCTGGTTTTTATCTTCATTTTATGGCTCTTATTGCATGCTTTTACGTCCTTTTGTTGTAAACTGCTTTGAGGTGCTTTATGTAACAGTGGTAGATAAATATTTGCATAAATAAATATGAACAGTTAAAAATAGCACAAAACAAACAAACAAAACAGGAACGAATAGGAAAGCATTCCAAAGTGGACCCCAAAGCAGAGCGGAAAAGCACCGAATCAGACCCCTCTCCCCCACACACATATCTGTGCTTCTGAGCATGCAAAGAGTGCTTTCCTGGCATCTCCCTGCAACTGCCACCACTTCCCATGTGCCTGGAATTTAGGAGAAGGGATTCCAGTTCCGAGGGGGGGGGGGGCTTATAGCTTCAACGCGGCTTATAGTTCTTCTTGCGAGCTATAAACCCTCTTGGAACAAGTGTTTTCGTTCTGCTTTTGTTTGGGGCTAATGGAGAATCGAAACTAGACGATGAATCAATACCAGCGCGGGGAGGAAAAGGAATGAAGAGGTTTGTTTCGCTTCTCTCTGGTGGGCAGATTTTTTTTTGCAGCCGTCGCCATCGTTTTGGAGCTCTTGCCCTTGAGCAGCTCACCAGCAGTGGCAAGAAAGCAGGGATGTCATATTACTCCTTGCTATCATGGCCACTGGGCCCATCACCTCCTGGCAAATAGAAGGGGAAGAAATGGAGGCAGTGAGAGATTTTATTTTCTTGGGCTCCATGATCACTGCAGATGGTGACAGCAGCCACAAAATTAAAAGACGCCTGCTCCTTGGGAGCAAAGCAATGACAAACCTAGACAGCATCTTAAAAAGCAGAGACATCACCTTGCCAACAAACGTCCGTATAGTTAAAGCTCTGGTTTTCCCAGTAGTGATGTATGGAAGTGAGAGCTGGACCATCAAGAAGGCTGATTGCCAAAGAATGGATGCTTTTGAATTCTGGTGCTGGAGGAGACTCTTGAGAGTCCCATGGACTGCAAGAAGATCAAACCTCTCCATTCTGAAGGAAACCAGCCCTGAGTGCTCACTGGAAGGACAGATCCTGAAGCTGAGGCTCCAAGACTTTGGCCACCGCATGAGAAGAGAAGACTCCCTGGAAAAGACCCTGATGTTGGGAAAGATGGAGGGCACAAGGAGAAGGGGACGACAGAGGACGAGATGGTTGGACAGTGTTCTCGAAGCTACCAGCATGAGTTTGACCAAACTGTGGGAGGCAGTGGAAGACAGGAGGGCCTGGCGTGCTCTGGTCCAGGGGGTCACGAAGAGGCGGACACGACTAAACGACTAAACAACAACAATGAAAAGTCCCATCTGCTAATTTCAGAAGACCCATGTTCTTAAGGGAGAAGTTGGCCATTCTGCATTTCTGACACACACACACGCTTCAAATCAAGGCTCAGTCCAGCCAGAAGCAATTTGCTGGTTGAAGGTAAATCAAGTTCCTAGCGCTCTTGAAGGATGCCGATACCTGCCGGAGCAAATGTTCTAGTCCTCATGGAGATGAGGGAGCAGTTTGCATTATAGAGTCAGGGCTGAGAAGCTCCAGTGTAGGCCATGAAGCTAACATCTATCTATCTCAGCTAGGACACAGCTGTGAAACAACCGACAGGTGCATGGCCCTTTCAGATGTGGCAGGATTTGAACTCCCAACCGACTCAGCCAGCATGACAAAGGCTGGGGGAAAAGGATTCAGGCCAGATTTTGCCAGCCAGAGCCTTTGGATTGTGGCCCCACCAGCCCCACTCAAAACAGCACTCAAAAGCTTAAAAGAACCAAAAGAAGGAACCTTTCACCACATGTGGTGGATGTGCCCAAGGTAAAAGACTTCTGGGAAAGGATTTATAATGAACTGAAAAAAGTGTTGAAAGACACATTTATGAAGAAACCAGAAGCCTTTTTACTTGGTATAGTGTGTGTGTGTAGGGGGGTGAAATCCCCAAAAAGGATGTTACTTTTTTCTGTATGCCACAACAGCTGCGAGAATATTACTAGCGAAGAATTGGAAGAAACAAGATTTACCAAATATCGAAGAATGGCAGATGAAGATGATGGACTATATGGAATTTGCTGAACTGACCGGGAGAGTCTGAGACCAGAGAGAAGAGATGGTGGAAGAAAATTGGAAGAAGTTTAAAGAATATTTGAAAAAATATGTTCATATTTAAATATTAGAATAGCTTTGGAAGTGGATATAGGCTGTAGGGTTAGAAGTAGAAGATAGTGTATTTAAAATAGCATTATTTGTAAGTGATAAAATGTGGAGATTTTTATGGTAAAAGTAAGTGTGATAAAAAAAATGGTTAGAAATTATGATATATGTAAACTGCTAAAGATGAGGCAAAATGAAAATCAGATAGGGGGGACTTGGGGAAGCCCACCTAACAATGTTTAGAAAAAATAAGGATAAGACAAGAATTTGTTTGTATTGTTTGTTTTTCTGTTTGTGTTGTTTAGTTGTGTTATAAAATGAATGATTTTTTTGAAACAAAACAAAACAAAGGCTTAAGAGAGCCCCCATGGACAGGGGCAGTTCACCTGCAAAGTTGGCAACATGTTGTGGAATTTCTGCCTGTCGCGCCGCTGCTCGGAGCTTTCCATTGGTCAAGGGGAGTTGCCTGCGGCTAGACTCAAACCCCAAGGGACGCAGGTGGCGCTGTGGGTTAAACCACAGAGACTAGGGCTTGCTGATCAGAAGGTCAGCGGTTCGAATCCCCGCGAGGGGGTGAGCTCCCATTGCTCGGTCCCTGCTCCTGCCAGCCTAGCAGTTCGAAAGCACATCAAAGTGCAAGTAGATAAATAGGTACCGCTCCGGCGGGAAGGTAAACGGCGTTTCTGTACGCTGCTCTGGTTCGCCAGAAGGGGCTTAGTCCTGCTGGCCACATGACTGGAAGCTGTCTGTGGACAAACGCCAGCTCCCTAGGCCTATAGAGCGAGATGAGTGCGCAACCCCAGAGTTGGTCACGACTGGACCTAATGGTCAGGGGTCGCTTTACCTTTACCTAGACTCAAACCCCACTTTGTAAGAGTGTAAGAGGAGCCCTGCAGGATCAGGCCCATGGCCCATCCAGTCCGGCATCCTATTATCACAGTGACCAGCCGGATGCCTGTAGGAAACACTCAGGCAGGATATGAACACAAGACCTCTCTCTCTCGCCTCCTGCAGTTTCCAGCAACTGGTATTCAGAGGACCATCACTGCCCCAAACTGTGGAGGGCAGAACAGAGCCATTGCGGCCAGTAGCCATCGATTAGCTCTCTCCTCCTCCATAAGTTTGTCCAATCCCCTTTTAAAGCCATCCAAGTTAATGGCCATCGCTGCCTCCTGTGGCAGGGAGTTCCACAGTTTAACAGGGCCCTATGTGACAAAGGGATTTCTATGATCAGTCTTCCAACATTCAGCTTCACTGGACGCCCAGGAATTCCAGTGTCGTAACAGGGAGGAAAACTTCCTCTATCCACTTTCAACGCGCCATGCGCCGTTTTATAAAATTCTGTCCTGCTACCTCTCTCGCTGGCCTTTTCTCTAAAGTCCCTAAATGCTGCAACCTTCACAGTGTGGCAAAATGACACACAAAATGAATTATAACTTTTGCCACCCACCCAGAAAATGGGTCTGGGTTTCCCCAGACTGGCCTTATTTAAATATATGTGTGTGTGTGTGTGTGTGTGTGTGTGTGTGCGCGCGCACACACACCCACACACCCACAAACACACACCCACAGGGCTTGTTCTGCCTGGCAACAGAGACTGTTATAGCACAATTTCGGAGAAACTCTACGTGTCGGTTCCTCTGCGAGAAGCCACAACTAGTTTCACAGTTTTCCTGCAAAGCAGAAGAAGTTTTGCAAGACACCCTGCATTTCAGCACGGCTCACTCTGGCCTGCCGCCCCATGTCCCCTCCACGCCCCAAGCCTGCTACCCCAAGACAAAGCCACGTGGACTTTCCTGGCAACTTAAAACAAGCAGTCAGATTTCTCCATCAAGGAGACCTTGGGATAAGGAGAACGCCACAAACAAGTGTTAAACTGATCCATTTCAAAGTGCAACTTTTTTTTTTTTAAATAACCTCTCCAGGCTTTCAGGCAAGGGACAACCCCAGCTTGTTCCTGGAGGCGAAGCCAGGGTATTCTGTTGTTGTTATTGTTTAGTCGTTTAGTCGTGTCCGACTCTTTGTGACCCCCTGGACCAGAGCACGCCAGGCACTCCTGTCTTCCACTGCCTCCCGCAGTTTGGCCAAACTCATGTTGGTAGCTTCAAGAACACTGTCCCACCATTTCGTCCTCTGTCGTCCCCTTCTCCTTGCGCCCTCCATCTTTCCCAACACCAGGGTCTTTTCCAGGGAGTCTTCTCTTCTCAGGAGGTGGCCAAAGTCTTGGAGCCTCAGCTTCAGGATCTGTCCTTCTAGGGAGCATTCAGGGCTGATTTCCTTCAGAATGGAGAGGTTTGATCTTCATGCAGTCCATGGGACTCTCAAGAGTCTCCTCCAGCACCATAGTTCAAAAGCATCCATTCTTCGGCGATCAGCCTTCTACATACAAACAATTGCTCTACACCTGAGCTACGAATCCCTACATGGGCAGTAGCTCATAGCCACCAGCCATCCAGAGAAGTCGACGCTCATACACTGAACTTGGGACGTTCTGCATGCTAAGCAGGTGCTCTACCAGTGAACTGCAGCCTTGAAAGCGAATTAAGATTCCAGCCGCCATGGTTCCGTGCGAAAGGCTGGTTTAAATAGGAGCGTAGGAATTTGCCAAGTAAAACCACTAGTCCATCTAGTGGATGTCTGCTCCGACTGGCAGAGGCTTGCCAAGCTATCTGGGACCTACCCGGAGAGGCCAGAGATTGCAGCTGGGACCTTCTGCACTCAAAGCAGGTGTCCTGCCGCTGAGCTATAGCGTTTTACTGTCAAATAAAGACATTGCAATGCAGAGGGAGCAGGCAGAGCGAGAGATTGGGGGTACACACAGTTCTGTGCTCCAAACCCCACCACCACTTGCCGCCATCCCAGCATCTACCAGATGAGCCGGCTGTCATGCTAAGCCTAATGCTTTGGCCAGCTGCAAACACGCAATACATTTAAATAACTCCACCCGAAAAGAATCTGGGAACTGTAGTTTCAGGGTGTCCTGCCAGGGCTTAAACTACCCAGTAGTGATGTATGGAAGTGAGAGCTGGACCATAAAGAAGGCTAATCGCCGAAGAATTATTGCTTTTGAATTCTGGTGCTGGAGGAGACTCTTGAGAGTCCCATGGACTGCAAGAAGATCAAACCTCTCCATTCTGAGGGAAATCAGCCCCGAGTGCTCACTGGAAGGACAGATCCTGAAGCTGAGGCTCCAAGACTTTGGCCACCTCATGAGAAGAGAAGACTCCCTGGGAAAGACCCTGATGTTGGGAAAGATGGAGGGCACAAGGAGAAGGGGAGGACAGAGGGCGAGATGGTGGGACAGTGTTCTCAAAGCTGCGAACATGAGTTTGACCAAACTGCGGGAGGCAGTGGAAGACAGGAGGGCCTGGCGTGCTCTGGCCCAGGGGGTCACGAAGAGGCGGACACGACTAAACGACTAAACAACAACAGTGTGCTTTTAAAGTGCAGTGGGTGCACAGCCTTACACCACCACCTGCCTGCGGAAGAGGCGTTAATAATACACAACACCGCAAGTAATATTATTTCTCAAGGCCGGGCTCTGCTATCAAAATGTGCTCTAGATAAGCCCTCCGGAATCAGCCTCACTCACAGACACAAGGAAACAGGGCATTTCGAAGCCAGCTTCCTGCAGCCCAGACAGCAGCGGTTCTAAACCCAAAGGCGACAGGCGGAAACACTGTAGAGCCCTCCTGCCTAAACATAGACTACCATGAAATACCTTCTCTCTCTCTGAGGGCTGAGCTCTGCCTCAGATTGCCTCAAAACCGCTTATTTTCTGCTGCTCAGCTGTTGTGGCAAATTTAGAATGTAACCTCACTGGGGCAAAGAACACTTTTCTGGGCGTGTAGCTTATAGATATATCGGTGGCCTTTTCTCTCCAGGGCTGCTGGTTGCTCATGTGATCCTCAACCAGAATCCTTCTGCTTTTTTTCATATTCCAAAAGAACCAAAACCAAAGGGAAACAGTGTGGTAGTGAGCTGAGGGGCCACGCCAGACCAGTGTTTTACTGGGGACGCATCCTGCAAGGTGCTCTTGGACCAGTAAGAGTAGTTCAGCGGTGAATTTATCCCGCTTTTTAGGGGATGTTCTGTGCGGCTTTCCAAACCCTTTATACAGTGCCATCGCTGTCCGGAGGAGCTACAACACGAGAAAAGCGGGACAAAAATTCTTCTTCTTCTTCTTCGGTGATCCCTCATAGCTGAGTAAGATTGTCTTCCATAAACACAGTTTTAACAATGAGTACGTAAGTAACTGTGGAGGCCAATTCTGGATCCCCACGTCCTTCCACAGTGGGGACATAGATTTCTGGGTGGGAGCTGATCACGGTGTGGATTTGCCAAGCGTGCCTCCCTCTTAGCACGTTTCTCCCTTGCGTCCTGAGTTTGAGTGTCTTCAAAGCCCATGACACCTTTAGTAAAGGCTGCTCTCCAACTGGAGCGCTCGTAGGCAAGTGCTTCCCAGTTGTCAGTGTTTATACTACATTTTTTTAGATTTGCCTTCAGACAGTCTTTAAATCTCTTTTGTTGACCACCAGCATTACGCTTTCCATTTTTAAGTTCGGAATAGACTAGTTGCTTTGGAAGACGATCATCAGGCATCCGCACAAGATGACCAGTCCAATGAAGTTGATGTTGAAGAATCATTGCTTCAACGCTGGTGATCTTTGCTTCTTCCAGGACACTGATAAAATAAAGCAGAGCCGTTGTGGTACAAGGCACTAAGAGATTTCAGCAGGAAGTTGCAAGGATATTTGGGAATGAAGCTGGGTAACCGCCCCAAACCCTTTGCCTCTCAGGGATGCAGCAGGCAGCATCGGAAATGTGCAAAGTTGTGCTGGCTAGCCTGGTCATTTAGGGGCTCTGTTGAAAGTGGCGGCATGGACATTTCACCTTTGTCCACACAGATGATGCTGGACCGCTCCAACTCCAATCATCCCTGAATATTGGACTTGCTGACTGGGGCTGAAGGGAGTCTGGAGAGAGCGATTGATCAATCAATCAATCAATCAATCAATCATGAAGGGCCACCAGCCTCCTGTCCCTGTCTCCATCCTGCCTTCTTCACTCTCGGCTTCCTCTCCACCCCTTTGACAGGCAGATGTTTGTCTACTCTGGAGGGAGGGTGGGGTGAATAAATCAACGCCCCCCCCCCCCATGGCTCTTTCATCCCTCCTCTCCCAGGGTCAGGGGCAAATGCACAATAGGATGTTAACTCCCAGCAGGAGGGAGGGAGGTGCGAGGGAGTCCCACGGGGATACTGGTGGCTCTGTGGATTTAACCACAGAGCCTAGGGCTTGCCGATCAGAAGGTCGGCGGTTCGAATCCCCGTGACGGGGTGAGCTCCTGTTGCTCGGTCCCTGCTCCTGCCAACCTAGCAGTTCAAAAGCATGTCAAAGTGCAAGTAGATAAAGAGGTACCACTCCGGCAGGAAGGTAAATCGTGTTTCCGTGCGCTGCTCTGGTTCACCAGAAGCGGCTTAGTCATGCTGGCCACATGACCCGGAAGCTGTACGCCGGCTCCCTCGGCCAATGAAGCGAGATGAGCGCCGCAACCCCAGAGTCGGCCACGACTGCACCTAATGGTCAGGGGTCCCTTTACCTTTACCTTTAGGGAGTCCCACACCCAGTGCTTGCAGCATGCTAAGAAGCCTGTGCTAAACCCTGGCTGCTCAAAGCAGGAAGAAGCCAGTTTCAGAAAACGCTGCTCATTTGTGTTTTGTTTCCGTTTCTCTCCTTCCTCGTCTCTGCTGTATTTCACAAGGGCAACACTGAGGCTAGCCAGCAGGAAGCGGACAGCCAGGGGGATACCCCTCGGACTGGTTAGGTGAGGGCTGGATGCTAACACAGCTGGCCCAGGACCAAAAGTCTATGTCTCTTAGCCTAGCCCTACCACACAGGGTTGTTGTGAATGAATGGAACTCCGTTTCCCATGACCATTAATTTCAGAGGGGCTACTCTATGATTGGGGAACGTGGGTGACGCTGTGGTCTAAACCACAGAGCCTAGGGCTTGCCAATCAGAAGGTCGGCGGTTCGAATCCCTGAGACTGGGTGAGCTCGCGTTGCTCGGTCCCAACTCCTGCCAACCTAGCAGTTCAAAAGCACGTCAAAGTGCAAGTAGATAAATAGGTACCGTTCCGGTGGGAAGGTAAACGGTGTTTCCGTGTGCTGCTCTGATTCACCAGAAGCGGCTTAGTCATGCTGGCCACATGACCCAGAAAAACTGTCTGCAGACAAACGCCGGCTCCCTCGGCCTGTAAAGCAAGATGAGCACACAACCCCAGAGTCGTCCGCGATTGGACTTAATTGTCAAGGGTCCCTTTACCTTTACCTTTACTCTATGATTGACACTGGATATTGTAACCCCAGGTTTCCAGGTGTGTGTTTGACTGCCCAACGCCTTTGGTTCCAGCATTTAATAATAATAATAATAATAATAATAATAATAATAATAATAATAATTTATTATTTGTACCCCTGTGTTTCCCCAGCCACTCTGGGCGGCTTCCATAGAAACCAAAAATACACTAAAATATCACACATTAAAAACTTCCCTGAACAGGGCTGCCTTAAGAGGTCTTCTGAATGTTAGGTAGTTGTTTATTTCCTTGACATCTGATGGGAGGGCGTTCCACAGGGCGGGGGCCACCACCGAGAAGGCCCTCTGCCTGGTTCCTTGTAGCTTTGCTTCTCGCAATGAGGGAACCGCCAGAAGGCCCTCGGCGCTGGACCTCAGCGTCCGGGCAGAACGATGGGGCTGGAGACGCTCCTTCAGGTAACCATTTGTTTTCAAAGTAATATAACCTCAGTTCTAACTACTTCAGTTGACCTATTCTTCATTTTTAAAATAAAAAAATGGCTCGCTCTTTCCGGATCTGAAATGGTAAAACAGAACAATTGTGTGGGACGAAAGATTTTCTGTCTGATCTGTATTGTTTTGCTTCGCTTGTCTGTTAAACGGAAAAATTATTTAATATTTTTTTCCAACAGAGATGGCACAAATGCGTACTTTTGAAAATGGAGCTTCGCCTCAACATGCCATTGCCAGGAACAACCCAAAATATTAGTACCTAATGGAAATTCTCAGTTCTAGATCTGAGTCACCATCACATCAGCCCCAAGGGCAGGTGATGGGCGCATGGCTCCCAGGCGCTGTGGGTTAGCGAGTCAGCCGCGGATGACTCAGAAGGACACCCTCATAGCCAGAGACTCTGTGAGGAAAATCTGGAGCAGATGTGGCTGTGAAGAGGGAATAGAGAAAAGGTCAGAAGAGCCTTCCTTGATCAGAGCAAAGGTCCTTTGAACCCCAGAAAGGAAATATATATTCCATTATGCAACACAACACCACAGAATTGTATAATTGGAAGGGACCCACAAGGGTCTTCTAGTCCAGGCATAGGCAAACTTGGCCCTCCAGATGTTTTGGGACTACAGTGGTACCTCAGGTTAAGAACTTAATTTGTTCTGGAGGTCTATTCCGCCTGGCCTTTAATTTGAATTCAGCCTGATCTTTTATTTCCCTTCTCTTCCCTCCCCTTTTATGAAGATCACCCGCTCTGAGACCCCACAGCTAATTCTCCCCTGGCCTCCTCGCTGGCCCAAGTAGGACCAATTCAGCCAGCTAGCTGTGGGGATTATTTGCGGAGGGGGTTGTGTGATTTAAATGTATAGCGCTGACCTGTCCTGGGTATCAGGGGTCCCCCATGCAGCTGATATTTACCGCCCCACTTGGTTAAGGGACGCGGGTGGCGCTGTGGGTTAAACCACAGAGCCTAGGGCTTGCCGATCAGAAGGTCGGTGGTTTGAATCCCTGCGACGGGGTGAGCTCCCGTTGTTCAGTCCCTGCTCCTGCCACCTTAGGAGTTCGAAAGCACACCAAAGTACAAGTAGATAAATAGGTACCGCTCCGGCAGGAAGGTAAACAGCGTTTCTGTGCGCTGCTCTGGTTCGCCAGAAGCGGCTTAGTCCTGCTGGCCACATGACCCAGAAGCTGTACGTCGGCTCCCTTGGCCAGTAAAGTGAGATGAGTGCCGCAACCCCAGAGTCGGCCACGACTGGACCTAACGGTCAGGGCTCCCTTTACCCTTTACCCTTGGTTAGGGGGTGAGAGGACTGTGCAGGGGGGCAAATAAACACGGTGTGGTGAAAAAGAAGTTTAGAGGCAAAGTGCAAAAAAACAACAACCAGAAATAAAGAGCACTGGATTGTTCTTTTGACTTCATAATAAAGTCTTGATGAAACCAAAACCCAAAAACTAACAGACGCGAGCATGTGCAGAGCACACTTTCCTTGCCAGTGATGAACCTCTGTATTAATGAGGGGATTCCCTAAGGAAACCACATTTCTTATTTCTTTCTTTTTTAAAAAAAAAAAAAGAGAGAAATATTTATTGTCCTGTTGTTAGGAGAGGAGAAGCACAAGTTGCTTGGAGACTTTTCACAATAAAGGAGCAACAAGAAAACATAAAAAATCAGGAAACGGGGAGGACGGAACCAGGACATCACGAAAACACGCTATAAAGCTTTACATAGCGATCGTAAATAGAAAGTACCGGGAGGGGAATAAGAAAGTAGACATTTCTTATCTGTTATGATTCCTCGTAATGACGACTGAGGATCAACAAACGCTGATCGGATACTGCTATTTCTTGTCTTTATTTCATTTTCGTTCCTAGGGATTTGGGTTGGTGGGGGGCACACACCCACAGCACACATTTAAGCCTGAGGATGGTAGTACCCCCCCCCCAGCGCTACAGTTCCCAGCACCCTTAAACTACAGTTCCCAGGTGCTTTCAATTGTGTGTGCGTGCAGCCAGGGAGGACAATCAGCTGTTCTTATGACTCACTGGTGCTGTGTCAAGACTTTGCAAGCACATTCACTGACTCATGATGTTTATGGATTTCCTATTTCCACAGCCTCCAGAGAAGAGGCAGAATACGGGCAGCGTCCCCCCACCCCTTTCAAACCCCAGCAAAATTTTACATTAAATTAGAATACAGAATTTGAAGGAAAGCCTAGGACGATTGGGCAAACAGCATCGACAGAAACATGTTGTTAATCGCGGTTACTAAAATTACTATTTTTTGCTCTATAAGACTCACTTTTTCCCTCCTAAAAAGTAAGGGGAAATGTGTGTGCGTCTTATGGAGCGAATGCAGGCTGCGCAGCTATCCCAGAAGCCAGAACAGCAAGAGGGATTGCAGTTTCACTGTGCAGCAATTTCTCTTGCTGTTCTGGCTTCTGAGATTCAGAACATTTTTTTTCTTGTTTTCCTCCTCCAAAAACTAGGTGCGTCTTATGGTCTGGTGCGTCTTTTAGAGCGAAAAATACAGTAAGCTAACACTGCAAAAGAACACATATAACGCAGCCTAACAGGTTTACGGGAAAATTGGTATTTTTTGTAATGTTTTGGAATGACCAGTTCAGCGGTAATATGCAAACCTAGGCAGCTTTCAACCTGCTGTAACAGTAGTTCTTTTACTCCTTATCTTTGGTTTATTTTGCTTATTGTTGTGGAAACTTTTGCTGTCCAACTCCCTGAGGGATTCTGAGCCCCACTAAATCCAGGATCGGTCAGAGAAGAATGGATGGAGGCAGGAACCAGTCAAAGCAAGGCAGATCTTCATTTTTCTGTTGCAACAGAGTCCACCCACCTACCCACTCTCCTTGCAAGGAGGCGAGAGACCAAGAACAAAGTGTGCAGGAACCTTTGAAGACTTTAGACATCGCCAAAGCCCACCCTAAGAGCATCACACTTACATCACAGAAAGAGGTGGTCTCCATCAGAAATTTGAGCGTGTGGCTTCTCTCCTGTCTGCCAACATAGTGGAAATGTTTTACGAATTGCATTACGTGAGCAGTCTGGCCATACTTTTAAGATGGTAAATACTAAAGTTCTTGAATCCAGGTCACAGGCCCACCCTATTCCTACACAAAATATGCCTTTAAGAAAAGGATTTGTAAGTGAAAAAGAAATAATGGGGATGGTGTCTCCAAGATATTGCCTTCTGGAGAGGAAATAATTAGAGTAATTAAGAGAGCCAATATGGCTTTTTTTGGATTGTTTTGTGTGCTAAAATAATGTGTAGTTTTCTCAGGGGATATTTCCTAAATTTTGAAGGGTGAAGGACTGGTTTTCGGTGGAACATGTGTCTGCTATGTGTGTGTTTTATAACATTATTAATAAAATACAATTTATTAAGAAAAGAAAGAAAGAAAGAAATATTCTGTTAAAACAGAAAAGCCCATATTATAATGACAGAGTAGGGTTCCCTCCTTTCCTATAACACAGCACCAAAACTTGGATGGGAAATAACAGTAAAAGCTGAGCTATAAAAACTAAAATGGCAGCTATAGAAACATAAAAGAAAATGATAGTTATCACATGTGTGGATTGTAATGCAGTTGAGTTCACAACCTCGCATATTTGTGCTTAGACACAACCTCGCATCCGGAACATTTCAGCTGTTAACGTAAAACAAAGACGCAAGTTTCTAGACCTCATGGTGACGAAGAGGGACTGCCTGGCAAATGTGATGATTTTGATTCCCAGAGTCCACATACAAAACCTGAAGAGGGCAGTGCAATTGAGGGCAGCAGGATTGCCTATGGGGCGCAGAGGGGTCGGGTGGGTGCACACAGCTCTGTCCTTCAGCACCTCAATGGGGCAGACAGAAAAGCCTGGAATTGGGGGCAAAGGTCTGAGATTCACCACTTGCGAAGTGGAGGGATCAAATACTTGCTCAAGGCCACAGGAAGTGAGGAATAAGCTTTGGAGCAGTTCTGATCAGTATCTAAGACAGGGGTCAGCAAACCTTTTCAGCAGGGGGCCGGTCCACTGTCCCTCAGGCCTTGTGGGGGGCCGGACCATATTTTGGAAAAAAAATATGAATGAATTCCTATGCCCCACAAATAACCCAGAGATGCATTTTAAATAAAAGGACACATTCTACTCATGCAAAAACACGCTGATTCCTGGACCGTCCACGGGCCGGATTTAGATGACGATTGGGCCGGATCTGGCCCCCAGGCCTTAGTTTGCCTACCCATGATCAAAGAGGCCAAGAGGCCTTCTACTTACCCACTCCTGACCTCCAACCCGCGCCCCAACTCCTTCCAAATATAAAGTTTACGGGTCCACTTTGGAAGAGAGAGAAAAATCCAGCCCAATCAGCACCCCAAGATGTTAAAAGATGGGGGTGCCATTTCTATGAGGGGGGGGGTCTCCTCCCTTCCAATATGAGACGTGGAACAAGATTACTTTTGGTTCCAACCAAATTGGGATTGTCGCCAGTTTTATTTTCCAGAAGCAGGCTGGTCCGGATAGCCTTTGGTCAAATCATACAAGTGGAGATAACCAAAGGGAAAACATTTATCTCAGCCACTTTTTGTTTTCTGAAATCTGGAAAATGTAAAGAGCACCCACGCCCCACCCCGGACACAATGAGACACACTTTCCTGAGTGCCACTGTAAGATCTGGTCGTAATAATAATATTTTTGTTGTTGTTGTTCTTTAGTCGTTTAGTCATGTCCGCCTCTTCGTGACCCCCTGGACCAGAGCACGCCAGGCACCTCTGTCCTCCACTACCTCCCGCAGTTTGGTCAAACTCATGCTGGTAGCTTCGAAAACACTGTCCCACCATCTCATCCTCTGTCGTCCCCTTCTCCTTGTTCCCTCCATCTTTCCCAGCATCAGTGTCTTCTCCAGGGAGTCTTCTCTTCTCATGAGGTGGCCAAAGTCTTGGAGCCTCAGCTTCAGGATCTGTCCTTCCAGTGAGCACTCAGGGCTGATTTCCTTCAGAATGGAGAGGTTTGATCTTCTTGCAGTCCATGGGACTCTCAAGAGTCTCCTCCAGCACCATAATTCAAAAGCATCAATTCTTTGGCGATCAGCCTTCTTTATGGTCCAGCTCTCACTTCCATACATCACTACTGGGAAAACCATGGCTTTAACTATATGGACCTTTGTTGGCAAGCTGACGTCTCTACTTCTCAAGATGCTGTCTAGGCCTGTCATTGCCCTTCTCCCAAGAAATTTATTATTTATAATAATAAATAATAATAGAAGGTCGCTTCTGCCTCTGAAAGCATACATCAACATCATCCTAAAGCCAGACCTTTGATGGATGAAGGGCACGTGGCTTAACTAACCTTGTTTTGCTTTCTCACCAGCTCTGAATTCTTCCCTTTAAACACGTACACAAGCTGGTGGGGTGGAGGGGGGAGAGAGGAATGCGGCCTCCCCTTTGTCCCGAGGGCTGCGGACGTGTGGTGGCGCATGATTTGGGGTGGGGTGGGGGTCTGTGTCTCCGTGCTCTGCGTGCGGAGGGAAGCTCCAAACCCAGACAGGGCAGGGCGCTGTGCTAAAGGTGTGTTAGGCGCTTAATCCCCTAAAAAACACACCAAAAAAACAAGACCGCAGAGGGTCAAGCCCTAGCCATAAAATAAAAATGAAGAGTTTGGTACCCTGGATGGGCCTTGCCTGGCTGTAATTCCTCAAAGCCGGGACATTTTTACTCTGTGCATGATTTGGAGCTGGGGTAGCAAGCGTTGTGCTGTCCGAATGTCTCGCCCGTCACAAAATCATAGAGTTGCAAGTTCAGCTCATCACAAAGTGGAAATCGCAGCTAAAGTGTCCATAACATGTCTGCTTAGAAACCTCCAAGGAAGGAGAGACCACCGCCTTCCTAAGGAGTTCATCATCACCGTCGTCCCTGACCACTGGGCCATGCTGCCTTTGAGGTTACGGCAAGCTGGGGTGTGATTCCTCAGGGGCTGCGGGAGAAACTCTCTTTGCACATGCTCAGAGGCATCTGATCCGGGGGTCCTTGCTTCCATCTATCTAGGGACTGAGCCCCGGCACTGAGGGCTTACTTCCGGTTTGCAGCATCCTTCCCTCGGTCTTCGGATTATCAGCGGTCAGCAAGGTTTATCTTTCTTGGGCCGGATCGGTCCCGCGGAGATCCCTCCATCGGCCGGAATTTCGGCATCTGCGCATGCACAGATGCAATTTTTGGCGTCTGCGCAGACGCGATTTCTGGCGCCGCGGAAGCAAGTCCCCGGGCTGCACTGCGCCGATTTAGCGTAGCACTCGCGCAGGCATCTCGGTTCAGGGGCAGCTCATGGGCTGGTCAAATAATAATAATAATAATAATAATAATTTATTATTTATACCCCGCCCATCTGGCTGAGTTTCCCCAGCCACTGTGGGCGGATCCCAATCAAGTATTAAAAACAATACAGCATTAAATATTAAAAACTTCCCTGTACAGGGCTGCCTTCAGATGTCTTTTAAAGATAGGATAGCTGCTTATTTCCTTCACATCTGGTGGGAGGGCGTTCCACAGGGCGGGTGCCACTACCGAGAAGGCCCTCTGCCTGGTTCCCTGCAACCTCACTTCTCGCAATGAGGGAACCGCCAGAAGGCCCTCGGCGCTGGACCTCAGGGTCCGGGCAGAACGATGGGGGTGGAGACGCTTCTTCAGGTATACTGGACCGAGGCCGTTTTGGGCTTTAAAGGTCAGCACCAACACTTTGAATTGTGCTTGGAAATGACCTTCACGGGCCACTTCCGGCCATGGGCCTTAGGTTGCTGACCCCTGGATTATGCCGTCCATCTGCCTCGGCAGCCCAGACCGGCCAATGGTCAGTGAGTGATGACAATGAGAGTTGGGAGTCCAGCAAGAAGTTCTCTATCCTTGCCTTCTTGCAGCCAGACAGACCACTTGATGTCCACACAAACAACGTGGTCCTAGGCGGAGCCTCACAACCGCACTCCCGGAACCGAAGAGATTGCCTCCTAAAAGCACCAACAGGTGGTGTCTAGCTACGCGACAGGAACGGTGTGGGTGAGACACTTTGCACGTGCTCAGAGGCACTCAACTGGTCTTTTCACATTCTGGTTGTTTGAAATACCAGCAATGCGTGTGTGGTTTGGGAGCTGCCCGGTCAGGGGAAAAACAATGCTGTCCAGGGTTGTAAAGACTGCAGAGAGAATACAGTGGTGCCTCGCAAGACGAAATTAATCCGTTCCGAGAGTCTCTTCATCTTGCGGTTTTTTCTTCTTGCGAAGCACGGCTATTAGCGGCTTAGCGGCTTAAAGAAAAAGGAAACAAACTCGCAAGAACTCGCAAGACGTTTCGTCTTGCGAAGCAAGCCCATAGGGAAATTCGTCTTGCGGAACGACTCAAAAAACGGAAAACCCTTTCGTCTAGCGAGTTTTTCGTCTTGCGAGGCATTCGTCTTGCGGGGCACCACTGTAATTGGGTGCATTCTTCCCACCTTAGATCAAATCTATGCTGTCAGGTGCCATAAGAAAGCGGCAGAGATAGCGCAGGATAGTGCGCACCCCGGAAATGATCTCTTTCAGCTTCTGCCTTCTGGAAGAAGATACAGGGTTATAAAGGCCAGGACTAGCCGCCTCAGAAACAGTTTCTACACAAATGCAATTCTGGTTCTAAACACAGCATAAGTGGTCTCTATAGTATAGTGTATTTTAAAATGGGGTTTCAGAGTTTTTAGGGGGTTTTGAATGTTTTATGTAGTTTTTCAATTTCATTGTTCTGCATGGGACAATGACAATAAAGATATCGTATATCGTATGAGAGGACATGGAAACCCTTCTTGAGGCAAGAACTCCATTGTCAGGGAAGGGCCCAAAGCTCAGCGATAGAACAACTGCTGTGAATGCAGAAGGCCCCAAGTCTGACCCCCAAAGGTAGGGCTGGGTATGACCCCTGCCTGCCTGAAATCCTGGGGAGCTTCTGCCGACCAGTGTCGGCAATACCAGATGGCCCATGGTTCTGGAAAAGGCATCTTCCTTCCCTCCTATTTCTTCAGAACCATGAGGACTGGAACCTTACTATTGTTTTTAAGGGAACGGCTGCAGCTCAAGGGCAGAGCATCCGATTCGCCTGCAAAAGGTCCTTGGTTCAATCCTTGATAGCAGATTGTCCCTTGCCTGAAACCCCAGGCAACTGCTGCCGGTCAGTGTCGACAATACTGAGTTCTGCCTAAGGCCACTTCCTAAGACCTATGCAAGGTTGTTGTGTGCTCTCAGCCCACCCCCCTTTCCCTGAACAGGCCTGGGCCAGCTGTGCTCTTCGGCAGGGTTCGTTTCCACCCAGGGAGGGGAGATCTAATCGGCTCTGTCCCGTGCCAAGATCCTTGAAAGCAGAGGGGCAGACAAAAGGAGCAGCTGCCGCGGAAAGAGCTTTGGGGCAAAAGGGCCTTCGGAGGAGCAGATGCAAAAGAGCAGATGGCAGAGTGGGGGCTTCGTCATATGTTTCTCCCCCCCCCAGCCGCTCTCAGCTTCCTCTTGCCAACTGCAATCTGGCTTTGGCCAGCTCTCACAAAAATAAGCTCCTTTTCTTCTGCTTTCTATTCGCTCCCCTCCTGGGTTTCGCCAGATCTCGCTCTCTCGCTCTCTTTTTTTCAAAGCTCCCAATTAACCGCCTTCCTTGCAGGTGGGTGGCCAAAGCGGGGAAGGACGCAGCAGCGAAGGAAATCCGGAACAAGACCGAAAAAGGATTTATTTTTTTCACCCCTCTGGTGGTGGGAAACACAGAACCAAGGCATTTATCAGCTGTGGCAGGACTGATCTCTCAGGTTGGCAGAAACCCACTGGAACCAGCCGATTTAAGTAAGCCGTGGACATTGATTTCGGTGGGTCTACTCCGGAGCAGGATTCAGTCGGATAGCGACGTAAGAAGAGCATGCTGGAATGAGGCCAACAGCCCATCTAGTCCAGCCATCCAGATGTCCCAAAGAGAGAGCCTCAAGCAGGATTCGAACACAAGACCAACTCTCTCCCGTCCTGCGGTTTCCAGCAACTGGTATTCGGAAGCCCTCTTGCCTCCGTCCGTGGAGGCAGAGCCCAGCCATCGCGGCAAGTAGCCACTGATAGCCTTATCCCTCCATGAATTTATCCAGACCTTTTTTTAAAGCCATCCAAGTTTAAAGCCATCACTACCTCTTGTGGCAGGGAGTTCCACAGGGCTTTATCTGTCTTGAATCTTCCCAGCATTCAACCGCATGGGATGTCCACGAGCCCTGGGGTTGCGAGAGAGAGAGGGAGAAAAAACTTCCCTCTATCCGCTGTCTCCATGCCGCGCATATTTTTATGCGCTTCTAACATGCTACTCCTTACTCGCTTTTTCTCTGAACTGAAAAGGCCCAAATGCTGCAACCACCCGCCGCACGCGGTCCAAAAACGGGCCTCATGAGAAAGCCTCGGTTTCTCCCTCTGTGAAATGGGAAGAGGTCAAGGCAGTTCCCCAACGTGACTCATGAGGCCCTGTTGCAAGAGTGTGGATCCCGACTCTGGTGTCTAGCCAGGAGGGAAGTGACGCAGAGTCACACCTCTCTCCTTTCCTGTCCGTGTGGGGCAATAAACTCCACCCAACTCCCCACTACACCCCATGTACGAAACACAGGGAAATCAGCAGAGTTGCTTCTGCACAGATCAGGCGGAATGTCTCAGCACAGCACTGCACCACAACTTGGGGCAATTTGGGGCAATAATGTATGTGCTGTTTTTTAAGCATTTGGATGCTGCAATTTGCTCAGCTCTCAACCAGTGGGTTTTTTAAACTCTTAAGCAAACAAGGGGCTTTCCAGTTGCCAGCTTTTTGCCTTTGGGATTCTGCTGGCTTGTGGAAAACCTACATTTGGGGGGGGGGCTGAAACTTGGAATGTTAGGGGGTGTTATGAGAAAAAACTGCTCCTTTTCCCTTATGGGGTACCCAAGAGCCCATATAGAGTCCTTTTGTAGGTTCTCTATCGGTAGGAGAAAATAACAGAGACCAACCAGAGAATATTGAGAAGCTAAGCAGCTCATAAACCTGATCTTTATTAACTGTTGCAACAGGGCCCTCACTCCCCACACGCAGGAGAGAGGACCCAGAACAAAGGTGTGCCTGCCCTTATATAGACATTTTAAATTACCCGCCCTGGAGTCCAAGACCACCCCCAGAAACATCATACCTACATCACAGAAAAGGCGGTCTACAACAGAAATCTGAGTGTGTTGTTTTTTCTCTCTTGTCTGCTAGGTTGCCTGATTGGAGTACATGGGCATCCTGGCCACTCTCTTGTTACTCAATTCCTGAATCCAGGCCACAGGTCACAGGCTCACACCCTATTTATATCTTAAATGTGCCCTTATGACAGGATTTGTGAAGGATGTGGGTGGTGCTGTGGGTTAAACCACAGAGCCTAGGGCTTGTCGGTCTGCGGTTCGAATCCCCACGACGGGGTGAGCTTCCGTTGCTCGGTCCCTGCTCCTGCCAACCTAGCACTTCGAAAGCACGTCAAAGTGCAAGCAGATAAATAGGTACCACTCTGGCGGGAAGGTAAACGGCGTTTCTGTGCGCTGCTCTGGTTCTCCAGAAGTGGCTTAGTCATGCTGGCCACATGACCCGGAAGCTGTACACCGGCTCCCTCAGGCAATAAAGCGAGATGAGCGCCGCAACCCCAGAGTCGTCCGTGACTAGACCTAACAGTCAGGGGTCCCTTTACCTTTACCTTTACAACAAGATTTGTGAAAGAGACAATGGGGAGATTTCCCATTTCCTTCAACCTTGCAGAGAAATATTTGATGTCATTTTGGGAGAGAGAAAATGGTTTCAGGACTTTTCTGTGGGTTTCAGACATGTGGTTTACATATTTGTGTTTGCTTGGTACATTTATGAACATCTATTTTATATATATAAGACCTTAAAATTCTTATTTTAAGAGGGGTGGGCCCTTCACAACCAGCAATGAGGTCTGGGTAGCTAACCACTGTTATTGTTACCCGAGAACTGGCCATTGCATGTACCTACCCCTCTTGCCTCTAAGGTGTCAAATCAATAAAATAAATGTTCATAAATACACAGGGTGTGTGCACATGAGCCACATTCTGAAATGGTCTAGGTGAGCAACCCTGAAGCTGTTTTGGCTCTCCCAAATTACCCCAAAACTTTTATCTGCAGTAGAAGGAAGGAAATGGGCAATACCTTTCCAAATTGTCTTTTCAGTTGCAAATCCTGTTAATTGCTAAACTGCTTGGAATGCAGGGATGCAACGAGGAAGGGTATACGGGTTTGCTAGCTTGCCTGCGGCGGCGGGATGTGTCCAGGAGAATTACCGTAAGTAAGGAGCAGAAGTGGAAAGGAAAGCAGTTATGTCAGAGGAGGATAGGAAACTCGCCTTATACCGAATCAGACCCTTCGTCCATCAGTTCACACATCAGAGATGCGTTTTAAATAAAAGCACACATTCTACTCATGTGAAAACACGCTGATGTAAAAACACACCGGACCATCCGTGGGCCAGATTGAGAAGGCAATTGGGCCGGATCCGGCCCCCGGGCCTTAGTTTGCCTGCCCATGCAACCCCTTCTCTATCCTCCAATCAAAGAAGCAAAAGGGATAAGCAGAGATCCAGGACACATTCCAGCCAGGCAAAACCCCTCAAGGAGGATCCAAGGAGATCCAAGCAGATCCAAGCAGGGCTGGCAAGGGGAGATCCAAGGGCAAGAAAGTCTGGAAGGTGGGATTCCACTCCTGGTCCTATACCTTGGTTAGCAAACAAAAGGGGGGCAGAGAGACATGGGCGTAGCCAAGATTTTTTGGGGAGGGCAGGCCTTTTTTGGGGGAGAGGAAGGACCTCTATATACCTGTATACCTGAAGGAGCGTCTCCACCCTCATCGTTCAGACCGGACACTGAGATCCAGCTCCAAGGGCCTTCTGGAGGTTCCCTCACTGCGAGAAGCCAAGTTACAGGGAACCAGGCAGAGGGCCTTCTCGGTGGTGGCACCCACCCTGTGGAACACCCTCCCTTCAGATGTGAAGGGGGAAAGTAGCTATCCTATCTTTAAAAGACATCTGAAGGCAGCATTGCTCAGGGAAGTTTTTAATATTTAATGCTGTACTGTTTTTAACACTTGAATGGGAGCTGCTCAGAGTGGCTGGGGAAACTCAGCCAGATGGGCGGGGTATAAATAATAAATGATTATTAAATTATTATTATAACCTCCGTTTGCTATGTATTTTTGTTCATTTTTATTGATTTAGGGAGGGGGGCAGCTGGCCTTCCCTGACCCCCCCCCCCCGCTACGTCAATGGAGAGAGAGAAAATCTAGTTGGTTTTTATCACCATGAGTCTGCACTCACTCTAACCAGCAGACTCTGGTGAAGAATACTGGAGGCTGCTGCAAGCTTGCACACAGCTTTGCAATGTTCCGGTTGGCCTAATTTTTGCTTTGTTTTGTTTTGTTTTGTTTTAAAGCCCTGATATGGTGTTTAGAATTTGACTTATGGGTTGTCAACACTTTGGGCTGTTGCTTTTTGAATTTCCGTCTCTCCCTCTCGAGTCAGCATGCCGTTTTCGGCTGCTACCCGCAGGCGTCAAACCAAAGGCCAGCCCCCACTTCCCCCCACTCTTGGTGTGCGTGGGGCTGATAAGATTCCTCGGTGGTTTTTATCTCCGCCGTTCTGCGAAATGAAAGCCCAGTTCCTTGAGCTCGGTTGGATTTCGTGTACGGCATCCGCCCCCCGTTTCTCCGTAACGCAGTAAATGTTCTTTTGGCTCATCGCAAATTCAAGGAAACGCTATTCGCTTGCACCCGAGAGATTTGATAGCAGAAACAAACAAGCCAGCTTTGAAAGATGATGTGACAGCCCTCCCTAGAAACTCTCAAATAAATGCAAGGCCACAGATCAATTCCTCAGTGTGCCCCCATCCTGTACGCCCCCCGGCCCCCTGGCAATGGCTGAATCCTGAAAACCAAAAAAGACCAGCCAATATTTTTAACACCATCCAACCACTGGTAGTCAAGGGTAATTCTTTAAGCATGGGAACAGGTTAGGACTATGGTACATTTATCATTAGGGACGCGGGTGGCGCTGTGGGTAAAAGTCTCAGCGCCTAGGGCTTGCCGATCGAAAGGTCGGTGGTTCGAATCCCCGCGGTGGGGTGCACTCCCGTTGTTCGGTCCCAGCGCCTGCCAACCTAGCAGTTCGAAAGCACCCCCGGGTGCAAGTAGATAAATAGGGACCGCTTACTAGCGGGAAGGTAAACGGCGTTTCTATGTGCGGCTCTGGCTCGCCAGAGCAGCGATGTCACGCTGGCCACGTGACGCGGAAGTGTCTCCGGACAGCGCTGGCCCCCGGCCTCTTGAGTGAGATGGGCGCACAACCCTAGAGTCTGTCAAGACTGGCCCGTACGGGCAGGGGTACCTTTACTTTTTACATTTATCATTTAGGATGCTTGCACCCTGATCTTGCAGCCAAAAAGGCTCTAAGACTGGCTTCTGGACCAACAATCAGTTAAAACAAGAAGAGCCTGCAGGTTTGCTATTGAAAAGACACAACATAAAAGGGGAAAGGGACAGAAAAAAAGGGGGGGGCAAGAACAGGAACTAAATCTTATTTTTTTTATGACCAACTGGATGGGGAACTGTTTGAGGGTAGAGACTGCCCTTACGGATGTATGGATCTAGTCTTTCAGCAGAGCCAGAGCTGATAAAATTTACCTCTCTCTGTTTTGCCTGCCTTGACTTAAGCCACATCTGAGCTGGAAATTAAAACCCACTATGTTTGTTTTCCTCCCCCAAAAGGACCCTGCGACATGTAGTTTTGGGAGAGTGAAGACCACAAACTTGACACGAGCCAACAGTGTGACGCAGCAGCTAAAAAAGCCAATGCAATTCTGGGCTGCATCAAGAGGAGTATAGCATCTAGATCAAGGGAAGTAATAGTGCCATTGTATTCTGCTCTGGTCAGACCTCACCTGGAGTACTGTGTCCAGTTCTGGGCACCACAGTTCAAGAAGGACACTGACAAACTGGAATGTGTCCAGAGGAGGGCAACCAAAATGGTCAAAGGCCTGGAAACGATGCCTTATGAGGAACGGCTAAGGGAGCTGGGCATGTTTAGCCTGGAGAAGAGGAGGTTAAGGGGTGATATGATAGCCATGTTCAAATATATAAAAGGATGTCACATAGAGGAGGGAGAAAGGTTGTTTTCTGCTGCTCCAGAGAAGCGGACACGGAGCAATGGATCCAAACTACAAGAAAGAAGATTCCAGCTAAACATTAGGAAGAACTTCCTGACAGTAAGAGCTGTTTGACAGTGGAATTTGCTGCCAAGGAGTGTGGTGGAGTCTCCTTCTTTGGAGGTCTTTAAGCAGAGGCTTGACAACCATATGTCAGGAGTGCTCTGATGGTGTTTCCTGCTTGGCAGGGGGTTGGACTCGATGGCCCTTGTGGTCTCTTCCAACTCTAGGATTCTATGATTCTAAGACTGTTTTCTAACTTGGGACTCCTAAGCGCCACTTCAAACTGGAATTCCGAGAGATTCTTGGGCAAGAAAGACTTTGCAGCGAAACAGCCTGACATTGATGATGATGATGATGATGATGATGATGATGCCATGGACAGGATGGAAGGAAAAGTGAGTCAAGAGCGTTAAGGGGAATCAGTTCTTCAACTGATGCAAGGCAGCTGGGAGATGTCTGGCTGATCTGATGGTTATTAGACCAGCCAGCTGCGTCAAGAAATTGTGGTAAGTTAAAACACCTTCAGGTCCCAGCTGAGGAATCACCCACATGTATATGCAAACACAGTCTCAAGACATTGCCTCCTGAACTCCCAGCCCTGCCCGGTATTTATTTGTTAAATGAATATCCTGCCCTTTTCCTTCCAAAGGAACACAGGACATCCAACAAGAGATAAAAGAATAGCGGACATGTTAAACATCCTAAAATGATTCCAGCACAGATGTGGATTGGGAAAGATCTCAGCTTTAAAGGCTTAGGAGGTCTTCAGAGGGTGCCGAAAATCCAACAGAGATGGAGCCTGTCGGATATACAGTGGGAGGGAGTTCCAAAGGACAGGTGCCAACCCGCTAAAGGCCCGTTTCCTACATTGTGTGGAATGGACTGCCTGATAAGATGGTATCTGCAGGAGGCCCTCAGTTGAGTGATAAACTGGTCTGTAAGAGGTAAGGTAAGGTCTGTAAGAGGTAAGAGGTAAGGTAAGGGACGCAGGTGGCGCTGTGGGTAAAACCTCAGTGCCTAGGACTTGCCGATCATATGGTCGGCGGTTCGAATCCCCGCGGTGGGGTGAGCTCCCGTCGTTTGGTCCCAGCTCCTGCCCACCTAGCAGTTTGAAAGCACCCCTAAGTGCAAGTAGATAAATAGGTACCGCTTTATAGCGGGAAGGTAAACGGCGTTTCCATGCACTGCGCTGGTGCTGGCTCGCCAGAGCAGCTTCGTCACACTGGCCACGTGACCCGGAAGTGTCTCCAGACAGCGCTGGCTCCAAGCCTCTTAAGCGAGATGAGCACGCAACCCCAGAGTCGGTCACGACTGGCCCGTACGGGCAGGGGTACCTTTACCTTTTAAGAGGTAAGGTACCCTGGTCCCAAGCTGTATAGAGTTCTTTACGCCAGGACTAGCACCTTGAACCTAGGCCTGCCTGTAGCTAACTGGCAGCCCATGCAATTCTTTCAGCCCCAGCAAGCAGTCTGTGACAACAGACGATGACTCCATCCCTGTTTCTGACAGTCTTCCAAATTCATCATTGAGACTTCATCGTTCGGGATGAATGACTTGTCGTCCTTTTTGGATGTTTACAGGGGAACTGACATTTGCAACTCAGCTGTTCTGCGCAAGGTTTTGCCACGGTTGGTCAACTGTAGAGGACAAAGTACTCAGATAACCCTTTTTTGAGACGCTGTGACCTATGTTTTCCAGTCTCCAATTTCGACGAGACTTTAGCAAAAGTCCGCTGGTTCAGCAGAGGGATGTCAGCGCTCAAGATTTGTAGTGAATCCACTCAGCTCTCAGGAAGGTGAAGAAATTCTGGGATCTTTACGGACCTGCTTGGGCTGGGGGGTGGGGGGCAGAAGAGACACTAACCTCCTCCCTCTCACCCAAGAAAACCTCAGCAGCAACTCAGAGCCCCTCCAGACTAGTGTTTTATTGTGTGTGTGTTGTGCTCTGCAGGCTGCAAGTCGAAAACTTCACATTCCCTGCCCCACCGCGGACGGGAGGAAAAGGCAGTGAGCAATGGATTACAGTCATACCTCATGTTATGTTTGCTTCATGTTATGTTTTTTCAGGTTGTGTCCCGCGGCGACCCGGAAGTACCGGAAAGGGTTACTTCCGGGTTTCGCTGCTCGCGCATGCGCAGTAGCGCTACATCACGCCGCACACCTGTGCAGATATGGCGCTTCAGGTTGCGGGCTTTTCATGCTGCGAACGGGCCTCCGGAACGGATCCTGTTCACAACCAGAGGTACCAGTGTAATAAACACAGAGGGGGAAAGCCCAAATTTCAATGATGCTTCTTCTAGAAAGAGGTCGCCACATAACCGGCCAGTGAAGAAATCCAGAGGAAAAATTATAACAGAATCTGAACTAAAAGGAGGAATACAAGCCATTGTAGGGGCTTCTCTGGATTTAGGAAATGGTCTGCGTTGTAAATACCTGTCTAATTGTGACCAGAGAGGCAGTATCGAACTAATGTTTTAGGATCCGGATGCATTGGACAAATGTTGGTTTCCAATTCTTACGTTTGCTGACAGGGAGCTGTTATTCAAATTAAAAGCTTTCCCAAATAACCCCCACCCGCCCAATGACAATTTAGAAATATCCTTTCCCTGTACCGGCTACTTATTTGTTTATTAGATTTACGTACTTGCCCTTCATCAAAAGATCTCAGTGTGGTTCCCAAGATAAAAATACAAGATAGAAACGCAAATAAGTTATTGAAACGAAAACTACCAAACAATAGCCCCCTCCCACAAACACATGGTCGAAGAGGGACATTTCCCCCTGTAGATATATAAGCGAGGGGAGAGCATTCCATAAATGGGGAGCTACTGCAGAAAAGGCCCCGTTCTCGTGTTGCCACCCTCTGGATCTCTCTTGGAGAAGACACACGAAGGAGGGCCTTAGATGGTGAATGCAGAGTTTGGCTCAGATTATAGGGGGAGAGGCGGTCCTTGACATACCGCGGTCCTGAGCCTTACTAGAGAAAAGAACTGCAGTCTGGAAAAGGCAACAGGAGAGAGGAAGGAGCAGGAAGTTCTCAAGCTATAAGACTCATGCCTTTGTCGCATATCCTAATAATGTCTGGATATGCTCCAACAGATAAGAAGGGAAGATTGGCCCAAATGCAGGTGTTGTGATAAATATGCTCTGGTTAGAGGCCCAAAATTCCTATCGTGCTAGCAATCTATTTTCCAGAAATCAAAGAAATTATCCATTAACAAATGCTTATGATAAGCCCAGGCCTGTGGGAGAAATTTCAAATTGCCAACATTGAGTGCAGACTTCTGCTATTGATCCAAGAAGTATACAGGGTCAGAATAGGTTTAAAAGGTGGTACAGTGGTGCCTCGCAAGACGAAAATAATCCGTTCCGCGAGTCTCTTCGTCTAGCGGTTTTTTTCGTCTTGCGAAGCAACCCTATTAGCGGCTTAGCGCTATTAGCGGTTTAGCGGCTTAGCGGCTATTAAAGGCTTAGCGGCTTAGCGGCTAAAAGGCTATTAGCGGCTTAGCGGCTTAGAAAAAGGGGGGGGAGTGGGAAAAAATCGCAAGACTTGCAAGACGTTTTCGTCTTGCGAAGCAAGCCCATAGGGAAATTCGTCTTGCGAAGCAACTCAAAAACGGAAAACCCTTTCGTCTAGTGGGTTTTTCGTCTTGCGAGGCATTCGTCTTGCAGGGCACCACTGTATGACTGGTGCTTTTAAAACACTGTTTTAAACCTTTATTGAGCAGCATTCCCAAGCGATGCCCAACACAGCCTTGGATGGGCCACTACAACAAGGCCCCGTACGCAGACAGATTTTGTATATCTGGCCAACCTCAGGTGGAAGACATCACTCATTATCTGTTAGCCTGTCCCTCAGATAGAGACCCAAGAGATCCCTTTCTGAAACCTTTGATCACACAAGGAAGCAGGTACACCCTGGCAGAAATGGTCCAGTTTCCTTTGAATGACAGTAGTAGCTTCGTAACACAGGGTGAGGACCTAGATAAAATCGCTAAAAAATTGTTGTTGTGATTCAGAGGTTTAAATGAAATCAAGGTGAATTTGAGTTTGTTGGTGTCTCTGTAACCTCCCTCTGACATCATGGATGTTGGCTCGTATTATGGATCTCTATTGTTTTATTGGCACTGTTGCTGTGGGCTTGTCCTGGCCTTTGGCTGGAACAATAAACTTATATGGCTTGAATGAATGTGTTCTTGATATGGCAATAGGGCTGCCAGGTCAAGAGCGTTCCAGACCGTGAGATCTCAGAGCCTAAACCTGAGTCCTGGGGGTGGCCCCTGGTGATGTAACGGGGGCAGGCCCTGGTGATTCTTCCTCTGCACTCTGTCTCCCTACTGCAGGGGTAGGCAAACTAAGGCCCGGGGGCCGGATCCGGCCCAATCGCCTTCTAAATCCGGCCCGCAGACGGTCTGGGAATCAGCGTGTTTTTACATGAGTAGAATGTGTGCATTTATTTAAAATGCATCTCTGAGTTATTTGTGGGGCCTGCCTGGTGTTTTTGCATGAGTAGAATGTGTGCTTTTATTTAAAATGCATCTCTGGGATATTTGTGGGGCACAGGAATTCATTCATTCCCCCCCAAAAAATATAGTGCGGCCCCCCACAAGGTCTGAGGGACAGTGGACCGGCCCCCTGCTGAAAACGTTTGCTGACCCCTGTCCTACTGAGTCCTGGAGATGGAGATTAATTGGAGCAGGAAAGAGGGAGGGGGGAGGACAACTCCCCCAAAGCCTTTGCAAAGATTTAGAGACGGAGGTTAATTGGGAGGGGGAAGCAGAGGAGAGCAGCAATCATTTGCATCTGGCTCTTACCAGGATGAAGCCTGCAAGAGGCATGCATAGTCTTCTTAATTTAAAAAATTTGAAGGCCCTCTCAGCCACCTGGAGATTCAAACCCTCCCCTTGCCACCTGGAGGGGGCAGTCAAATCTGGAGATTTCAGCTGCAATTCAATCAGATCCCAATGGAGCAAGGGCTGACGGATGCCACCTCAGGATCCAGAAAGCCCGGAAGCCACTTTTATGACACCTTGTGTTCTGTGATGGGAAGTCGGAATACAAATGTGAGACAACTAACAAATAAATAACAGCCATATTGGGGGAATGCAATTAACATGCAAACAAGGGTCCTGCCTGCATAGGAACTATTTTATTTTACTTTTTAAATGCAACAGCTGCTTTGTCATCTAAAAAAGCAAGGGGCGTAATGGGAAGAGTCACCGCAAGCCCTGTGAAAGAAGGAAAACGGCTAAGGTTCTTTCTGAAAAGCCCAGCAACTACTCAGACCACCAATTATACTGAGAAAAACAGATTTTCTTTCTTGGGGAAAAAAAGAGAGAGAGAGAGAGAGAGAGAGAGCTGTTCTCTTTTCAGACCTGGACAGGACCCAAGAGTGAATTCATGTCAGTGGAATGCCTGTCTCCTGCTGTCTGCTGAGAAAACTCGATCGAGACTCTGGCAGCCTCATTCATGGCCTTTTCCTACATGCCCATGGTGCTGCTTCAGGCCTTACTATTGCTGGAGATATGAAGACTCCTCCTTACCCTTCCGCCATTTTCAATAGGGCCTAGTACCAAGCCATGGCGCTGTGGGTAAAAGCCTCAGCGCCTAGGGCTTGCCGATCGAAAGGTCGGCGGTTCGAATCCCCGCGGCGGGGTGCGCTCCTGTTGCTCGGTCCCAGCGCCTGCCAACCTAGCAGTTCGAAAGCACTCCCGGGTGCAAGTAGATAAATAGGGACCGCTTACTAGCGGGAAGGTAAACGGCGTTTCCGTGTGCGGCTCTGGCTCGCCAGAGCAGCTTGTCACGCTGGCCACGTGACCCGGAAGTGTCTCCGGACAGCGCTGGCCCCTGGCCTCTTAAGTGAGATGGGTGCACAACCCTAGAGTCTGTCAAGACTGGCCCGTGCGGGCAGGGGTACCTTTACCTTTACCTTTAGTACCAAGCCAAGAAGTCTCGGCCCCAATGCAGTTTGATTGACACAACTCCAATCCAACAGCGCCATTCAGGTGGCAACCCATGCCTGGCAAATAGGATCGGTCCAGTTGAGGTGGAGGGGCAGAGTTACTCCCCCCTCACCACACACACAGATTTGCACCTTGGTTCTACCACCTGAAGGAAAGCCCCAAGGGAAACCAATGCATAACAGCTGTCGTTTTTCCTTAACTCTGTGTGGCGAGGTCAACGGATGCCAGGTCCGTAGCAGAAAATATTTCCGATGCCAAGGCCCTGCAAGAACTTGATTTGGAACACAGAAACCATCGTTTGTGCCTTCCAACCCTCTGGTCTGGGATGAGGAAGGTTCCTTTGGAGGGTCACTGCCGGCCAGGAATAATTGATACTGAGCAAAACAGATCAGTGGTCCAGACTCAGGTTCGTCTGTAACCACTTTGAGGTGGGTTGTTTGTTTTTACAGTCAAGTTGTATATTCATTTATGAAATACCGGCTAGCTCTGCTTACCAACCCGCTAGAGCAGACATCCCCAAACTCGGCCCTCCAGCTGTTTTGGGACTACAACTCCCACCATCCCTAGCTAACAGGACTAGTGGTCAGGGATGATGGGAATTGTAGTCCCAAAACATCTGAAGGGCTGAGTTTGGGGATGCCTGCGCTAGAGCTTCCCCTACCCGCCCCATGCAACCACTAAACTCACCTTCCACCTTCCCAACCCCATTTCTTCATAAAAGCCAGGACTGCGATGAAGCGCTACATATCCTCCAACTGGGGCTATGCAATCACAGCTGTACATTTTTATGTATATGGGAGGAAATAATAAATGCATGTCCACACAAGGCTGCCCTCGAGGACTGGGGGTGGAAAGCCAGGGGCATGTTATATATCTGGGTGCAGGTAACTGCTTTGGTGTCCTATATCCTCTGGAACAGAAGTCAAAACTGGACCGGTCAGCTTGGATGCCAGTGTGCTGAAGTGGCTCAACAGAAGCAGGCAACCTTCAGCCCTGCGGTCACACGAGGCTTAATTTCACATAGACCTCAACCTTCTTGCAAAAGCCCTATAGAAGTAGTGATCTTCCAGAGCCACTAACAGGCAGTCAATCCCATCCTCCTCCCTGAGTTCTCCAAGGGGGAACCATACACAGAACAGACCTCTTTGAGGTATATACATCTGCGGCAGCCAAGTGAGTCTTCCATGACAGCTGCTTGACCATTTGAAACCTCTTCTTGCTCCCTCCTTGGTTTCACGAGAGGCGCATACGCAAAACGGCTTTCAGTCTCACTTTCAGTTCTCATCAGGGCAGCAGATATTGCAGGAACACAGTATGGAATTGAAACGGCGGTCCCTGGGTGTATCATTCGATGTTTTAAACACGCAAGTGAGCTTATGGAACTCAGAGCAAGACGTTATTTGGAGTGTGGGGGTCTGTAAAAGGAAGTGCTGTTAGCCACACCAGTTTAGTGGTTAGAGATGAGTTGCTTCTGAAGAGCAATTGCTGAGGGAGGAACAGCAGAAAGAAGCCCCTGGGAAAGGACTTGCAAACGGAAGGCTGACCAGATGGACGCTTAAATCTAGGCAGCGCTGAGTTACACTGTGGAACTTGCTCTCCCAAGAGGCAGCGATTCCCACCAACCTGTTTGGCTTTTAAGGGTCGACAAAATTCATGCAAGATAAGCCTATCAATGGCTAATAGCCACAATGGCTATGCTCTGCCGCCTCCACAGTCAGAGGCAGTGAATGTTTCTGGAAACCACAGGAGGGGAGAGTTGCTCGAGGTCAAATCCTGTTTGCAGGTTTCCCACAGGCATCCGGTTGGCCCCTGTGAGAACAGGATGCTGGACTCGATGGACCACTGCCCTGACCTGGCAGGCTCTTCGTATCTCATCCAGCAGGACTACTGCTCCATTTTTACAATAGCTGGAAACAGAACTTCCACGTTTAGTGGTAGTGTACCTTTAATATCAGGTGGTGCTGTGGGTTAAACCACAGAGCCTAGGACTTGCCGATCAGAAGGTCGGTGGTTCGAATCCCCGCGACGGGGTGAGCTCCCGTTGCTTGGTCCCTGCTCCTGCCAGCCTAGCAGTTCGACAGCACATAAAAGTGCAAGTAGATAAATAGGTACCACTCTGGCAGGAAGGTAAACGGCGTTTCCGTGCGCTGCTCTGGTTCGCCAGAAGCGACTTAGTCATGCTGGCCACTTGACCCGGCTCCCTCGGCCAATAAAGCGAGATGAGCGCCGCAACCCCACAGTCGTTCGCGACTGGACCTAATGGTCAGGGGTCCCTTTACCTTTTTACCTTTAATATCAAGATGAGGGAAGGAATTACAGAGGAAAGCTATTGCTTTTGTTTCATTATACTGGGCTTCTCAGATGTACGTATCTGGTTTGCAGGAGATTAGGAGAGGCTAACTAGTGGCTCTCTAGATACTGTTGAGCTTGCAACTCCTATCTGCCCCCAGCCAGTGCGTGGCCAACAGTCAGGGATTACAACATCTGGAGGGCAGGAAGCCCCAGAACAGAGGAACATTTCGCCTGATCTAGTTGGCATACAACAAGCAAGCCCTTTCAGGTGCAAAAGCAACGGAGTCCTCTGGTGGAAAATCTGTTCACCAATGGTGCCTCAGCTACGCCAAGTTTGGGGGAAAACTGCCTGCTTATCTGACAAACACACTTCCCCAAATACTGCAATTAAAAAGAAAATGAAAGTGTTGTG
The DNA here is from genome assembly GCF_964188315.1 of Podarcis muralis. Classification (NCBI taxonomy): domain Eukaryota; kingdom Metazoa; phylum Chordata; class Lepidosauria; order Squamata; family Lacertidae; genus Podarcis; species Podarcis muralis. Next base: position 3,148,778 of record NC_135670.1, read on the forward strand.
TGCAAACATTGACAAGTACAAATAACTGAGAGGAAGGCACACTAGCAAAGAGTGCTTTTCACCTCGTCAGGCCTGTGAAGGAAACGCTGCCCGCCTGCTTGCCTGGATAAAAGCTTCCCTTTCATTTATTTATTTGCAAGGCCTCTTATTACAGGAAAAGCCACAGCAATGACTTCACCGGGGAGGAATGGCGTTAACATTTGGATGGCTTTATTTTTTGCTTTCGCAACCGAGAGCTAAAAGCAGCTGCATTAAGTTAGGCTCCGTGGAAAGGGCTGGATGGCTTTATGAATCAGCTAGATCCCAGACAAGGTAGGCAAAAGAGAAGGAACAGCCCAAGGCAGGGATCCTCGACAGACTCTGCGGAAATCCCTAATCAAGCAAATCGAAGGGCTGCTCCCTTTTGGAGTCTTTCCTTGAGACTTCGGTCAATTGTTTTGAAGGAGTCCAGCACCCTTTGAAACAGATGCTGCCCTTGACAGCCATCAACTCATGTTGTTTGCAAATGAATTACAAAAAAGCCTAAGAAATCCATTTGCAAAAGGCAGCGGCAGGTGGGTCACCATGGACCTCTGAGAACCCGACCTTTGGAGTAAGCATCTAGTCCCCATGGCTACAGGAGGGCACTTTGAAACATGATCGCTATGGTGGTAAACTCTGGAAGTAAGAATAACTGTAACTACAAGAGAAGACTGTATCCCTAATCCAGATTCTCCCGACCCCCATTCATATCAACACAGACCCCGGGCTGGATCAATGCCACACAGTGAAGTTGATATGTAAACAGAGAAGGCTGATACTCAGTGCTGCTTGCCATTATTTGCCTAAACAATTCAGCCAATGTTGAAGTGAGTTCCAACAGGCAAAACTGATTTTCGTTTTTGGCAAGAAAGACACACAGTTTAGTTGAGACCCAGTTTTGTTTCCCTCCACAGGAATATCATTGTGTGTGTGTGTGTCCTTCCCTTGGGTTTTTGTTTTTTTAAAAAAAGCATGACCTCCTCCTTTGCTTTGAAGAACAGCCATTGAATTAAGCACCACACCCAACCTGATTTCCAAAACAGCCACCTGTGTGTATTGCAAAACTGGGAAGAAAAAAAAACATTTGCTCAAACTTACAAAGGCCTACTTTTGGGGAAAGGTGCAAAAAGAACTCCACTGTTAACTAGTCTGGATCAATCAGGGCTGGGAAATTATGACTATGTGCTTAAGGGCAGAACATGTTGGGCTTTATTTTTTGATAACTGGGAATTCCCTGGCAAAATACCCACAGCTACTTTTTAGTTTTTATATGTTACGAAGAATAAACCCTCCCCAGGGCCTTCTCAGTAGTGGTGCCTGCCCTGTGGAACGCCTTCCCAGCAGATGTCAAGGCAATAAACAAACTATTTTACTCTTAAAACACAACTGAAGGCGGCCCTGTTTAGAAGCTTTTAATGTCTGATGCTGTATTGTTTTAATATTTGGTTGGAAGCGGCCCAGAGTGGCTGGGGAAACCCAGCCAGATGGGCACGGTATAAATAATAAATTATTATTAGGAGTTATTATAGTTTAAGAGGAAAATGAACTCCATTAGGCCCAATTGTTATGTAGTTTCACTGCATTTTTTCACAGATTCATGGATCCCTTCTCACTTTAGCACCTTCATAGCAGGGCAGAATGTTTCTGAACTCCAGCAACTATTCCTGTGGGTGGGCATAGGCCAGCGGGCTGCATTGGGGAACCATTTCAGTGGTGTATTTATGCTTCAAGTCTAGTACCATGGAAACAATGCATTCACCCACCTATTAAAAGCAAATGATCTTGACATTATTAACCTTCCAAACGGCAGAGAACTGATCTTCTGGGGGGTGGGGCAGGGCGGGATCTTCTGGCAGACACAGCAATTGTGAATCACTCTTTCTAGAGGGAATTTATTTCCAGGCTGAACATACCAAGCTAGCAGAAACCCCAGAGGTAAACCCTGTTAGGTAACAGGACTACCCAGCAGCAGTAGTAAGCTTATGAGCAAGAATTCACTGCTGGTTGGTTGGAGATGCTTGAAACATAGGAAGAAAATGTGGGCGGTTCCAGAGCAAATATGTTTGTGATGCTAAAGGATGCATAGCAAGGTTAGCTGAACTACAAAGCGTCCTTCCAAAGAGGAATTCTGCTGAGAATAGGGGCATTTTAGATCCTGTCCCATTCTTAGAGGTATGCATGGATTTGAGAAGAATACTGTGGCCCTGCAGGTGCTGTTGGATTCAACTTCTGTCACCCCATGTCCATGTAGTCAATGGTCAGGAATGATGGGAGAACTGGGAGTTCCATCATTTGGAGGGCTAGATTCCCCATTACTGACCTAGACCACAAGTAGAGGGGTCTGTGCTGAGGGATGGGGAAACTTAGGTCCTCTAACTGTTCTTTATTTTCTAGATTCATTTCAATCACGGCTTCCAACTTGGAACTACCCCAAGCGCCCTATATAACCTATTGGGAGAGAGACAGGGCAATGTATCCGTTTATCCTTCTTGTCCTCTTGGCGACTTTCAATACCAATTAACCACTGTATCCTCCTGGAAAGGCTTTCTGAGTTGTGGGTGGGCAACACTGCTTTACAGTGGTCCCAGTCCTACTTGGATGGTTGTCTTCATCAGCTGATGCTTGGGGAGTGTTTTTCGGCACCATGGGGCCTTCAATGTGGGGTCCCTCGGGGCAGTTCTATCCCCCATGTTGTTTAATATCTATATGAGGCGGCTGTGTGGAGTCTTCCAGTTTTGGAGTGTGCTGCCAGCAGTATGCTAATGACCCACAGCTCTATTTCACCTTTACATCTGAAGGAGAGGCAGTAGGTGGACTAGACTGGTGCCTTGCCTAGGTAATGGACTGGTTGGGAGCCAACAAACTGAAGCTCAAGCCAGATAAGATACTGTTGATGGGTGGTCCCCTAGACCAAATGGATGGGAGTCTGCCTGCTCTTGAGGGGATTACACACCCTCTTAAGGAGAAGGGATGTATCTTGGGGATGCTCCTGGATCTATTGGTGTTGCTTGAAACCCAGGTGGTCTTTTATCAGCTTTGGCTGGTGGCCTAGCTATGCTCATATCTGGACAGGGATGAACTAGGTTGAATTACTGCAATGCGTTATACGTGGGCCTCTGAAGATGGCTCAGAAACCTCAGCTCCTACAAAATTCAATGGCCAGACTGCTCACCAGAACAAGACTGTTTGAGCATATAACGCCCAACTGCACTAGCTGCCAATTTGTTTCCCAGCCCACTTCAAAGTGCTGGTGTTGAACTATAAAGCCGTACATGGTTCAGGACCTCAATGCCTTGGGACTGCCTCTCCCTAGATGAACAGACCGCACTTGTCATCCATGACCCTCTTCTGCTTCCTTAAAGGTTCAGAGGGTGGCAACACAAGAGCAGGCCTTTTCTGTAGCGGCTCCCCATGTGTGGAATGCTCTCCTCAGAGAGGCTCACCAGGCACCGTCATTACATGTCTTTAGGCACCAGGCAAAAACATTCCTCTTTACACAGGTCTTCAGCCATTAAGTAATCGATGGCCTGTTAAAGGGATCTGTTATTAAGATTATTTTATTATGGCATTATTATGCTTTGTATTGTTATTATTATTATGCTCTGTAAAATGTTGTCCGTGGCCATGGGATCTTTTGATATAAACTGGTATATAAACTGAAATAATAATAATAAATAGTAATAATGATAACAATTACCATCAGCCCCAGCTAGCACCCCAGCTAGGACGCGGGTGGCGCTGTGGGTAAAAGCCTCAGCGCCTAGGGCTTGCCGATCGAAAGGTCGCGGTTCGAATCCCTGCGGTGGGGTGCGCTCCCGTAGTTCGGTCCCAGCGCCTGCCAATCTAGCAGTTCGAAAGCAACCCCGGGTGCAAGTAGATAAATAGGGACTGCTTACCAGCGGGAAGGTAAACGGCGTTTCCGTGTGCTGCGCTAGCTCACCAGATGCAGCTTTGTCACGCTGGCCACGTGACCCGGAAGTGTCTCCGGACAGCGCTGGCCCCCGGCCTCTTGAGTGAAATGGGCGCACAACCCCAGAGTCTGTCAAGACTGGCCCGTACGGGCAGGGGTACCTTTACCTTTTACCAGCTAGCACAGCCAATGGCCAGGGATATGATGGGTTGTATTCCAGCACAGGTTTCCCTCTCTGGCATTAGAAGCATGAAATGCTTGATTTTCCTCAGGATTCCCTTGAAACGGAGCACATGGAATTGGCTTTTGTCAACTTTTGCCAAGGGCAAATTAGCAGAACAGAGTCCAGTGAAACATCTAGAACTGTGTTTAAATAGTTAAGTGAAGGGTCTGGTTATAAAAACCCCTCCCTCTACTTTTGACAAGAGAGATTTCCTGTTATGTGAAAAAAGTTGCTTCAGAAATTGCCCGATCTACCCTAACCAGGAAGCACCCACCTTTGACACAAACACTGCACCACTAACTAGAAACAGAACTTTGCAGAAGGTGCAGATTTGCATATTTCCAGGGCAAAGCTTTGCATAGGGCCAGAGTGCACCACCAGCACATTCAAAGGCATTACAAAGTTGGTGTGGAGGATTGTGAAAATGGTTTCATACCTCTTGTCTTAAGAGTCACAGCACTTAGAAGGGGAAGACTGCTTCTTATATAAATTCAGGACCCACCCTATTCCTATGACTGTAATCTGTTTTCAATTCTGAATTTTAAATTGTTGCAATCTGCCTTGAAATCTGCTAGTTAAGGGCAGGTGGTGGTATTAGCAGTAATAAAAATAATAATGTAAAATACAGCACTTAATTTCAAAGAGACTACTGCAATATTGCACTAATATACCATATTTTTCTCTCTATAAGACGCACCAGACCACGAGACACACCTAGTTTTTGGAGGAGGAAAACAAGAAAAAAATATTCTGAATCTCAGAAGCCAGAACAGCAAGAGGGATCGCTGCGCAGTGAAAGCAGCAATCCCTCTTGCTGTTCTGGCTTCTGGGATAGCTGTGCAGCCTGCATTCGCTCCATAAGACGCACACACATTTCCCCTTACTTTTTAGGAGGGAAAAAGTGAGTCTTAGAGAGCAAAAAATACGGTAACTCTCACCTTTTTTTAACTACCGTTGAAAAATGCATATAGGCATAGATATGCTAAGAGAGCTATGGATAAAGGCAGTGCAGTAGGGAAACTGAAGCACTCCTGATGCTGTTTGACTGCAACTCTCACCAGCACCTAGGGCTGTAAGCTTACCCACCACCGATACAGAGATACCAGTCATGGCAACCCCAGGGGCATAATCCAGGATCCAGCAGTAACTGGCTACTTTCTCACAAGCCAGCCAGGGGTGCTCCCCTCCAGAGCCAGCTGCAAGATTGAGTGACAAGAAGGAAAGAAGAGAGGCAGCAAATGGCCAGGCCTTCTAGTAGAGTTTGGCCACAGAGAAGGCAGGATGCATACAAATATAGCTTCAATTGTTTCATGTTTCTGCCTTAACAGAAGGCACACACTGCAACCACCTGTGAATTGTTTTATTGGACAGTTTATGTAAACAAGAAAGTCTGACCATAGCACCATGTTGAGTCTATGCTTTGTTTTAGGTTTTCACATCTGCCACAATCTGGTCTAAACAAAGCTAACAGTACAGCAAAGACTAAACACAATCTAGTCAAACTGCAAAAACAACTTAACCTCTTGCTCCTATACTGAACCCTTCTGCCTAATAAAGAGTTCAAGAAACTCCAAGTCTACAAGCCCCTCTCATATTCTCCCTCAAAGATTCAGATTTATTCCGTGCATAGGCCATAATGTCTTACATTGCTAACTCATTTGAGAAATTTTATTCTTAGAGACAAGTATGACATTCTTTTGTAAGTTTAGCTTAAAATAATTGGCTTTAAAGAAAGCAAGAATCAAAATAAAGAAGGTTAAAAAAAACCTTAAGATTTGTGGAAATGCCTCCCCTGGCAACCATGAAGAAAGAAAACATTTTAAAGAACAAAAAGGAAGGCGCTCAGCTGTACTTAGATGGTTGTTCAGTAAAGTCACCTGGCAGAACCAAGTTGTTATTGAAGTACGTAGAAAGGTAGGCCCAGATTATGTGACATTTAGAGGGCTAAAGAATAAAGAGCTGCAAAACCTGAATCTAATTACATTAAAAAAAACTCTTTTACAACCTTTCCCAAAGATAAATCTCTTTTAAGAGTATACAATTTGTACAGTTTCAGCTACAAATGTACATACATTTCTGCTGACTTCCCCGTGAAGGTTTATACATATTTACACTATTGCGCTCCATGTCTTGTGATAACTTGGGAGCTATGGCAGTGTACGCTTCCAAGGGGAGGGCAGAGAAGAACAGGAAACAAAAACTGAAGGGAGTACATAGAACAGGATCAGCCCTTGATGCAATGAGATGGGTTCAGATTTTGGAGTTTTCTCTCTCCACAGCAGACACAACACACACCTGTGCCAGCGAACAGATAAGGCATTTGCAGTGTTCACCTGAAGGTCCTTCATTTTGCTCACCGCACAATCTTGCACGTCACCCCTAACACGCCACTCTCTTCTCTGAAGGTGATAATTTAGATACCCCGCTTGGGCGTATGGTCACAGTTCTGTGCAAATAGAACACTACCGAGCACATCCATCAGTTCTTATAAGCCCAATGTGGCTGTGGGTTCATAGTCCAAGCCCAAGACTGTGCTCAGGTGGGCTTCAGTCCTCTTAGCTCCACCACTGGAGGAAGCGGAGTGCGTGTTCCTTGGCTTGAAGGATCTACTCCCAATTTGTAAAGACATCCTTGTTGATGACATTCTAAAACTGACAGTTCAGACCAAACTTTCCATGGGATTTCGAGGTGTTTCAATTCTCCCGTCAACTTTCAAAGAACGGCTCAGTTTTCTAGTCACAGTAGAACAGGATAGTCCAAGCTAGCTCCTCACTGGGAGCACTCCTTGACTCACCGGATCATGTAAGCCAAACCTGCTCCTATTCCAGCCACGCCTGCAAAAGCCATCAGAACGCTTCTGATGCTGCCTTCTACGTCCTCTACGTGAAAGAAATTAACAAATCCCTCCTAGAAGAAAGAATTGCATTGTTAATTGCTTTTAAGCACTGGCAGCCATGTGTTTCTGACTGCTTCAAAGAGAATTCGCAGCAAGAATGGAAGGTAAAACCACGTACTGAGCAAAGTCCAACATCCAGCAATTCTGAGTCCAATCCGCTCCCCATTTTCAACAACCGCAACCACGCACACACAAACAATGTTCCCTTTGTGGGAAACCAATTTTAACGTAGCTCTTTTAAACATCTCATGACAGATATTCACTCTATTTATGGAGAGTTAACATAGGGAGGCAACCCTAAAATCTGATGGAGCATGCATTCACTTCCAGAAAGATCAGCTACAGGAAGGTATTGGGGTCTCCAGGTCTGGATTTTGACTGGGAAGAGTTACAAGGGAAAGGGGCAGCACAACATCATCTACCATTCAGGCCCACCATGACTCACTTACCCAGGCATTATTGTTGAGGATCCATTCCCGCTTGTCTGTAACCAGAACCTCGGTGATGAGCTCTGCCAAACGACCGATGGCACTCTCCTGATTGATGCGCTTCAGATGCTTGGCAACAAAGGCACCAAAAGAGATGAGAGTCACAATTCGACCCCAGTTTGTTATGCCGTCACTGAAAAGGTGCTTTGCAACTTCTGACACAGTCTTCAGGTCATCCTCTTTCTTTATTTCAATTTTCCTAAGCATTCCTGAAGAGAGAAAAGATGGGAGTGAGCAATAAGGAACACAGGTGAAAATACTGAAAATCCCACATTTAAGTGTGCAAGAAGTTTTAACAATCAAAATCATTAACAAAGCAGTTTGGTTTTCTCCCCCCCCCCCCATTGCTCTTTGTTTTTGGAAGGATGGAGGTTGTAGTACTTGGTTGAATGAGCAATGGATGGTGGGTGGGCACTGATGTTTAAAACTCGGGGTCAGAGCCTGAACAGATGGAATGTTGATAGGATAAGCTTGCTCAGAAGTCTTCTTGGCAAGAGCTTCCCCCTCCCCAATGAGACAGGGAGTGAATGTGCTGTCCTAAGTGGGAGGCAATTATTACTTACTTTAATTCTGGGGCTATATGAGTTTTTATCTGGTCAGCTGTCTTTGTTGTACAAAGTGATTGGTTGGGATTTTGTAACTGTAGGCTTTTATTTGATTATCAATATACTGTATTGCATTTGATTTCTATTTTGTGCTGCTTTAAAATTCTGCTGCATTGTATTTGCTTCCCATGTTGTACATTGCTTTGAGATTCGTTTAAATGTTTTTCACTTCCCATTTTGATGTTCTACTGTTCTTTTATTTTGACTATCGCTTTATGAATTCATTTGAATACAAAGTGATTGTCTGAATAAAAATAAGTTCTAGCACTTCCTGAGAAGAACATGAAAATGTTCTAGAGCTGCTTTAGACTTGCAGATCAGCAGCTGCCTGTTTCAGAGTCCAATACTCAGACAAACTTAACACAACTCCTACATGCAGCCACTGATATCTGCAGCCCTAGACCAAAGTCCAGCTCTAGCGTCTAAGTAAGTGCTGCTTCAACTATTTTTTAATACAAAACAAGGTGTCCAACAGTCGTCATGCTTTGAGCTAGTGGTTCAAGACTTGAACCCTGGCAGTACAATTCTGTCCTTAAGGGTTAAGCAGCCTTCAACTATTAGCCACTGATACTTAAAAGAAACTTGAGGAAGCTGAAATCCAGAAGTCAACAAGGAAGTGACTATAGCTAGTTCATTTTCATGATTCAGGAACAGGGATGCTTGCATCCGCATTTAGGAGTTGCCCCAAAGCAGAGACATTATTGTACTGTGGAGAGGCAATGATTCGGAAGGCTTAAAGCAAACCATTTAACGTAAGTCTAATGAAATTTGTTCTTATACACTAGATGAGTGAGCCAAGTCCTAACCCAGAAAACAAACAATACCTCTGTGGGAAGTCTGTGCCATTGTGACTTCTGTATATGCAGGATGTAAGGAATGTTCTACAGGACATCTCACAAATAGCTACTGTCAAAAGTTTTTCTTGCCCATCCACATTACAAAAACCTGAGCAGCTCAGCCACAAGGGTAGCTGGGAGGGGATAGACAACTGGAGGACACTGACTTAGAGGTGGCAAACCATAGAGGCTCTCTAGGAGTGTTCAAATTACTGGAGGTTATTTTAAGGCTACTTCCCAACTCTACATAGTCAGTGCCCTAGCTAATGTAATATACTAAAATAAAGTCAAATGAGAATGGCAAAGTGCTGGTAAATAGCAAACCTGCTCCAAAGCAACTCAGAAGGAAGTTAGTTGTTCACAGCAGGAACCAGCTAATCTTTTATCACCATGTTTACAATGAATTATATTTCACTTGCTAGGCAGGAGCAGGATGTCAGCAAGAGCTAATCTGTACCCAGATTATCTTCTTCTGCCTGCAAGTTTCTCCCCACCCCACAGTCAGGTGAACTAAATTCAGTTTCGTTTCTGCTGGGCTTGGTGCTTTCACAATGACTCCTTGCAGAAAAACAGGGTGGGAAGGCAGGCTGGGCCACCCACAAACTTCTGGCTGCCAGGGTGGCCTCTCAAGAAGCCTGAACTCTACTGAAGATCAGGAATCTGGCCCAAACTGCACAGAACTGCAGTCAACCAACCAGACTCAAATGTGCAACCTTTCAGTCCATGGACACACCAGGAACTTTCCCTTCAACATCCCTATTTACTCTTTTTAAACTCTGGACACTCTTCCAATTCTTTTTTCATAAGAGCCCCACCATTTCTCCCCTTTACTTGACCCTCCAACACATTCCCCCTTCCACCCATCAATTTCCTCACTGCCCCCCCCAACTTTGCTACATTCCCATCCCAAGGACGCCCTGATCCACTATGTTTAGCTCCTCACCTTCACTCCCCCCCCCCTCAGGCAACCTGCTTTCCTCCCTCCCCTCTCCCAACCCCTACTCTAGCACTTCACCAGCCCTACAGGTGCTCACCTCCACTTCCATTCGCCCCTTACAGCTGACACCCCCAACTTTTCTTTGCCCCACACAAGCTCCTTTCATGCTCTTCCCTAAACACACCTTAGGGAGTGCTTCCCGTCCTCCTCCTTCCCCACAGTCCCTTTCCACTTCAGTACCCTGCTGCACTTCCTGCTAGTGCTACTGAGGATTTGTTTTTGTTTTTTTTATAATGATAAATCTTGTATTAGTTTTTGCGAACCACCTTGGCTGCTTTAAGAGAAAGGCAAGATACTAAAATGTCAGTAAATGTGAGGTGCTGATACAGTTTCCTCCTCTCCACACCCCATGACTTAAGTCCCCCATCAGTTATTACTCCTCACTGTTTCCTCCCAAGCAAGCAAACGCCCCCATTTCCTTCCCACACTCATTCTAAGAAAGCCACACCTCAACTTCAGTGTATGTAATTAGAATAATTTTATTTTAAATGTTGCTTTTCTCTTCAGCCACCCAGGAAATATTGCTGGGGAGTTTCCCAGTCTGTCAGCTTGCCTGACTGGCTTCAACTAGCAGTCAGGCACTTGGTGTCAATAGGTCCCAGGCAGTGGGGTACACTTCCAGAAGATTAGGCAGGCATCCTCTTGAAAAACTGTTTTATGCCAATGGGCCTCTGCAGAGGCTTTTATTTTCTTAAAATGAAGCAGCCATTGTTATGGCTATTCTGTATTTTTTATCTCTTCCATAAATGTTGTTGCATATGTCTCTGGTATTTTGTATCTGTAAATAGTTCCCACAAAAAGGCCGCCCAAATGTGGCCCATGGCCTTCTGCTTTGGGCTTTCCTCATGGGATAAATGAGTCTTTACCAGTTTGTTAGGCCTATGGTCCTTTCTTGAATGTACTTCCTGTTTTTTTTTTGTATATGTTTATCATCTTCATTGAAAACAGCTTCTGTTTCATTTATTTAATGAGGCATCATCATAGCTCAAGGACACATTCCAGCCAGGCGAAGAACACATAAGCATGCAAAAGTCAGAGCCTGGGAAAAGGGGGTGTGATCTCAAGAAAAGGCACAATCCCCCCACCCTACATCATCATCATTATGGACAGAATCTAGCTTGGGCTGCTTTGGGGGCAAGTTATAATCTCCCCCAGCCCTTATTTGTAGATCCCTTCTGGCTTTCTTCTTCCCTTGACCTTTTTCCATCCCCAATGAAGGGTGCCAATCTGGGATTAAGAGGGGGCGTGGCCCCAGAACAGACTCCTCCCCCACTATTCATTATTATGAATAAGAAATGATTCATCATTTCTTCACCAGCCATCTTTCAGGCACCCCTTCCATTTACTCCCCCCCCCCGCAAAAAAAATAAGGCCCAGCAAAAAAGGGTGCCAACCTGGTCCCGTCGAGGGCAGTGCGCGGCCTAAAGAACTGGCACCACGCCCACCTCCTACGGCTCTTGTGAGCCGCCCTGGCCCCTTTCCGGGGCGGCTTGCAATAACCTCGACATCATTATTAAACGACTTAGAGGCCACCCTCTTGCCCCTCATCTCCCCACTTCCTCCAACCCCCTCCCTCCCACCTTGGCCCAACTGCGATTCCAGCCCCCGCGGGGGTGGGGTTGGGCTAGATGACCTCGGGGTTCCCCCTCGGCTCCAATCACCCACCTTGGAAAGCCAGCTGGTGCTTGTCGAGGATGTTGTCCCCGACCCGCCGGAGGGTCTCCAGCGCCTGCGCGGCGCCCGGCGAGGAGGCGGCGGCGGCCTCCTCCTCCTCCTCGTGGGTGGTCCCCAAGCGGCCCAGGAGGCCCTTCAGGATCTTCTTCCCGCCGCCGCCTCCCGGCGGCCCTTTGGCGTCGCCGTCGCCCGAGGCGGCCTCGCGCAGGTACCGGCTCACCAACTCCAGCGTCACTTTGCGCAGGTCGTCCGGTGCGGACGCCACTGTCGCCGCCGCCGCGTCGTCGTCGTCGCCCTGCGCGGACGGGATGGACTCCAGCGAAGGGGTGGGCGAAGGCAGGTCTCCGGCCTGGGCGGCCTGGGCCTCGGCCTCGTCGTCGTCGCAGCCGTCCAGCTCTCCCTCAGGGAGCGCCAGCGCCAACGGCCGCGCGGCGCCAACGGCCGCCGCGGCGGGGGAGCCAATCAGCGCGCGGGGCGCTACTTCGAAGGGCCCAATCCGCGCCAGGGGCCCCGCCAGGGGCGCCCCTGAGCCAATCCGCGCCAAGGGCCCCTCAGGGAAGACGCTGGCCCCCCAGCCGCGCCCAATCCGAGGCGAGAACGGGCCGGCGCCCTCAGAGCGGCCGTTGGCGGTGAAGACGGCGGCCGCCGCGGCTGAGGCGATTGGGGCTCCACTACTGCTGCCGCCTCCGCCGGCCCCCGGGGAGACCGGCGTGGCGGGCGCCATGCTCGGTGCGCCCCCACAATACAACACCACCGACTTCTTGTTAAACATGGCGGCCTCCTCGCAGCTTTCCGCGAACTCCGAAGCTCGTCGCGCAGAGCTGTGAGAGGGGAGCGGCGGCGGCGGGGAGGGTCTTATAAAGGCTCTGACGCGCTGGCGTCAGAAGGGACGTGGCATACGACGTGGGCTTGAGGCAGTGACGCGGAGGGGAGGGGGCGTGGCTAAAACAGGCCACCATAGACGTTTAAAGGGTAGAAGGAGGAGCCCGCTTTTGTATAGGGCGCTTCTTGGTTGCTCCATTGTTCGGGGGCGGGCAGGTGGGGGCCGGTTAGCAGTAGTAGTAGTGATAATAATAATAATGATTAATAATAATGCTCAGGGCGGCTAACACCAGTAAAATTGCAGTAAAAACATAATAGAGGGGAAAAACCCAATTTAAAACACAGGTTAAACTGCAATTTAAAATGCAGCCTCATTTTAAAAGTAGCCCGTAGTAGTAGTAGTGATGATAAATAATAATAATAATAATAATAATAATAATAATAATAATAATAATAATTATTATTATTTTATTTATTCCCCGGCCAGAGCCGGGCTCAGGGCGGCTAACACCAATAAAATCACAGTACAAAACATAATAGGGGGGAAAGAGGGGGGACGACCCAATTTAAAATACAGGTTAAAATGCAGCCTCATTTTAAAAGTAGACCATAGATCAAAACCATAAGGGGAGGGAAACATGAGGGTCAGACTGTGTCCAAACCAAAGGCAAAGCAGGCGTCAGGGTGGTTTCCCAGGAGATTGGCCCCTTTCTTTCTGATTGTTTGTTCTTCTGTCCCCTTGCCAATCTAGTCCAGCATCCTGTTCTCACAGTAGAGAGTTCCCCTAAGAGCAGGGAGTGCATAGGAGATCCGTGGCCAAAGTTTTGCAGTTCTAGATTAGGGTTTTGCCATACTTGATCAGGCGGTTTTGTTTTTTGGGGGCGTTTCTAGGTTAGAGGTTTGCCATTTTAGATTAGGGTATTGCAATCCTACATTAGGGTATTGCAATTCTAAATTAGAGTTTCGTAGCCCTAGTTTGTGGGCTTGCAGTTCTAGATTAGCATTTTCCATTCTAGATTGGCGGTTTGCCATTCCAGATTAGCGGATTGCCGTTCTAGATCAGGCAGGGCAGAAACCAGGAGCGGATGTCTGAGCAAAAAAAAGCTGAGGCTGAAAGTTGAGTTCTGAAACCGAAAACTGGAACTGTAAACAAGATTCCTGGGCTGAGCCGTGTTTGCTCTCCCATATGTACTCTTTACCCTCCTTCGATTCCAAGGGTGCGTCTGACCTGTTCAGCCACTGTGCAAACACTTGGCTTCGGTTTCTGGATTCTGGGAATCTGGTGGAAACAAATCTCCAAAGCATGAAATCTGCACAGCCATGCTGTGGGCACCGAGAGAGGAAAAAACTGGATTTCAGAGCAGCTGTGATTTGGGATACCAGGGAGCCTACCCACAAACCATTGGCAAAGAGAAAACAAATGGAAATAGCCAAGCAACTACCCTTAAAAACCTCTGTCTTATTTTGTGTGGAATGTGTAATTTTTAAATGTGCAGCCCATTGCCCATATATTTCAGGTGGGTTTACAACGCCCCTGCTGTGTAGTCCAGCATTGCAAGAACTTGGAAAGAGAGAAAAGCTTACAACAGTCCTGCAATGTTGTCCATTGCTATGACTCCCATATTGCAGATTGGGGCCTTTCTGTGCTGCTGCGACTTGAGAGAGAGAGCAGTTTACAACAGCCCTACAATGCAGTCCAGTGCTTAAAAATCGCAAGGCTCATCTGGAACTGGATATGGAGTTATGGGACAAGACCACCCACGTAAAACACCCCCTCAGCTCGCAGCAAAGTCTTTCTCTGTTCAAACTACCCCGGGGTGTCTTCCTCCCTGGGCCAAATCCAGCGCTTGATTTCATGCAGAAACGTCACCCTTAGTTGACTCACTTTGAAACTGACAGGTTGCAATGACCTGCTGATATGAACAGGTTTTCAACACTGAGGCTGTAACCCTTATACACATTTGTGTGGGAGGGAGTTTTATTGAGGTGAAGAGTGTTCACCTCTGAGTAAGAACAGGAAAGAGGCTTACAGCATCTGAATGGAGTTAACCAATTTTTATTATGGCATCAGCTTCCGTGGACCAGACCCCCCTTAGAGTGCTGTTGTGCTGAGGTCATGCTTGAGGGTTTTGCATAATAGGCATTTGGTTGGCCACTGTGAGGACGCTGGACTATGATGGGCCCCCTTTGGCCTGATCCAGTAACCAGGCTCTTCTGACTTTCTTATGGAACCCCCAGGTCCAGAGGCAGTCTATCTAGATTCCTAGGTTCTCTGCGGCATTTGGCCACTGCGAGGACAGGATGCTAGACTTGACAGGCCCCTTTGGCCTGATCCTGTTGCGGGGCTCTCCAATCCACAAAAGCTGATGCCGTCATAAAATGTATCAGCCTTTAAGGTTCCACGAGATCCTGTTGTTTTTGCTCCATCAAACCACCATTGTCCAGAAATTGTTTATTTTGAGGAGACAGGTACAGGATGGGGCTATAAATGCCACACTTAAGACCTGGGTTAGGAAGAGGAAGAGCTCTTTCTAACATGGGGTAAGGTAAAGGTAAAGGGACCCCTGACCATTAGGTCCAGTCGTGACCGACTCTGGGGTTGCGGCGCTCATCTCGCTTTATTGGCAGAGGGAGCCGGCGTACAGCTTCCGGGTCATGTGGCCAGCATGACTAAGCCGCTTATGGCGAACCAGAGCAGCGCACGGAAACGCTGTTTACCTTCCCGCCGGAGTGGTACCTATTTATCTACCTGCACTTTGACGTGCTTTCGAACTGCTAGGTTGGCAGGAGCAGGGACCGAGCAACACCCCGTGGCAGGGATTCGAACCGCTGACCTTCTGATTGGCAAGCCCTAGGCTCTGTGGTTTAACCCACAGTGCCACCGGCATCCCGCGGTACTCTCCTATAAATCCATGGACTCAAAAGTTACTCATGGCCACCAGTGATTTCAGTCGGTGTCCTCCCAACACTAAGCAAAATTGGCCTACCAGTGTGGTGTAGTTGTTAAGAGCATCAGATTAGGACCTGGGAAATCTGGGTTCAAATCCTCACTTGCCCATGGAGCTCCCTGTGGGTGATCTTATGGCAGCCACCACCTCTCAGCCTGACCTACCTCACAGGATTGTTGTGAGGGTAAAATGCAGAGTGGGAGAACAGTCACTGTTATAAGAATTTTAAGGTCTTATATATCTCTAATAAATGTTCATAAATGTACCAAGCGAACACATATATAAATATATAAACCACATGTCCGAAACCCATAGGAAAAGTCCTAAAGCCATTTTGACTCTTTCAGTCACCTCAAATATTTCTCTGCAAGGTAAAAGGAAATGCAGAAACCTCCCCATTGTCTCTGTCCTCACAAATCCTGCCTTAAGGGCACATTTAAGGTGTGAATAGGGTGAGCCTGTGACCTGGCTCAGGAATTAAGTATTATTTTTACAAAAGAATGGCCAGGCTCCACAGGTAATCCAGTCAAGTGACCATTAACAGGTAACCTGGCAGACAGGGTAACAACAACGCACTCAGATTTCTGTTGTAGACCGCCTTTTCTGTGATGTATCTATGATGTTTCTGGGGGTGGTCTTGGACTCCAGGGCGGGTAATTTAAAATGTCTATATAAGGGCAGGCACACCTTTGTTCTGGGTCCTCTCTCTTGCGTGTGGGGAGTGAGGACCCTGTTGCAACAGTTAATAAAGATCAGGCTTATTAGCTGCTTTGCTTCTCAATATTCTCTGGTGGGTCTCTGTTATTTTCTCCTACCAATAGAGAACCTACAAAAGGACTCTATATGGGCTTTTGGGTACCCCATAAGGGAAAAGGAGCAGTGTTTTTTTTTTACTTATATCAATCACCTTGGGCTCTTTGGAGGAAAGGTAGGTTAGAAATGTAACAATAAATAAAATTAAGGAAACGAAATAAAATGTTGGAGTCCCTCCCCCACCGGTTGAGTTTGATGGGTAGCGCTCACTTCTCCCTCCGCCCGCCCCCCCCCCAGAAAGAAAGAAATGGTTCAGTCTACAATTTAACATATCTGTGTTGAACACTGAAGCAGCGAGGCCACAGGAGAGGTGGGAAGGATCAACAGCTCCATGGAACTTAATGGTAGAAGGCGGAGCCAAGCTGGAAAGGGAGGAGTATCTGTTTTGGGGGGGAAAGCTCAATGGGTGAAGGATTTGGGTTTTTCCCTCTCCCATCAATGGAAAAGCAAAGAGAGATCTTGAAGGAGAATAGGAAGTATCTGTGTGTGTGACTCACCCCTGGAGAATGCAGAATGCTTTGTTATGTAATGCTTTCTCAAGGGGGGGGGGGCAGAGAGGAGAAGGGAAACAAGGTCTCAAAAAGAGGAAGGGGGGGAACTTCCCCTAGAGACCGAGGAGAACAACAAACATTGGAAACTTCCAGCAGCTTCCCGAAAGGTCTATTTTCAGCACCCGATAAAAGGAAATGATGCATTTTAAAGAAAAGCGCACTTTAGTGTGTGTGCCATAGGGTCTTGGTGGATGCAAATTCCTCTATGAGGGCATCAGAAGAGCACATCCCACAGTCCCTTATACTCCAGCATCCTGTCTTTTGCGCTTGGGGTCTTTGAATTCTACTTGAACAGGTGTGCCGGCATCTCCCTTACCTGAAACCATGGAGAGCAGCTGCCAGCCTGTGCAGGCGTTACTGAGGCAGATGGACCCATGGTCTGACTTGCACTTTGGCAGTGGCAGGCCCCTTCCTTTCCCCCTGTTTAAACCGGCTCTCTCTATCTCTAGAACCATGAGGAATAGAAGCTTATCTTTAGGCCAAGGGCTGCAGCTCACTTGGTAGAGCAGATTAGAGCAAGCCGGGAGCACGCAGGTTCAATCCTCAATATCTCTAGGCAGGGCTTGGAATATCTACCATCTGAAAGCCCAGTCGCTGCCATTCAGTGTGGACAGCCCTGAGCTCTGTGGATCTGAACGCAGCTCTGTTTAGGGAAGCTTTTAATGTTTTAACAGACTATTGTATTTCAATATTTTGTTGGAAGCCACCCAGAGTGGCTGGGGAAACCCAGCCAGATGGGCGGGGTATAAATAAATTATTATTATTATTAATTATTATCATTATTATTATCATTATCATTATTATTATCATTATTATTATTATTATTCTGTCTTGGTATAAGGAAAGAAAGCAGCAGCAGATGAAAAGGGAGCTTGCCCGCTGCTCATTGCCACGGGCACCTCGTCCCCATAAACAACAGAGGTGCAAAGAGTTTTCTGGGGATTTCTCAATGTTTTATTTATGACTGAGGTGGATGTGAGGTGGCTTCAGTGAAAAGGGTTTGACGGAACCCACCCACCAGATTTTAGCATATGTCCATTCCCCCCACCCACCCAAAGTCTAGCTCGCTCTGCCCTCTTTCCTGATTCTGCACCGAGCATAACAGGATGTCACGTCTGCGCTGGAAAGTGATGCTTTTTTTTCCACCGGATGTTCAATCCCCCACTGCCGACTTCTGCAAAAAAAAAAGCACCAGCTGATTTTGCAGAAATATAGGTCAGGAGGTAGAGGCACCCCAGACAAGCCGGTTTGTCCCAGATGACGTCTGTGTCTCGTGGAGGGCATAGGGTTTTCCGAAGTGGTCATTGGAACCAGCAAGGATGTCACCGTTCAGCTGATCGTCAGGGCTTGCAAAAGGGCAGAGCGGCTGCTCTGCATGCAGAAGGCCCCAGGAGAGCAGCTGCTAGTTAGTGTTGACAATATTGAACTAGATGGTTGGCACCCGTCTGTCTCGGGAGAGAACGGAGGAGTGCGCCTTTGGAGGTCAAGTCAAACTGTTGGAGACTTACAGCGCCTGCTGTGGCTGTAGAGACCGATACGGGAGAGACATGTTTTGTTGCAGCCGGGGCAGATGAAGATGCCCGGTTCTGCTGCTGCAGATGCACCACAACGTTTCTTCTCTCTGCACTGCTCCCAGCGGTCATTCCTCCTCTGGTCACTGCTATGAATGTCCGACCTGTCTGTCTCCAGGCACTGTGGTCATCTGCAAGGGATTCCCACATGGCGGTGTCGATACTGCCAGCCTTTGCGTCACATTTGCAGACATCTTTGTGACACAGAGCTGGTCTCTCAACGTCCTTGGGGATCCTGCCATCTTCCAATCTGTGCACATGGCCAAGCCAGCGCAGACGTCGCCGAGACAGAAGCGTGATCATGCTCAGAATTTAGGCTTGGGAGAGCACATCTTTGTTTGAGACTCTGTCCTGCCATGTGATGCCCAAAACCATGGCCTAACTTGGTACAAGCTTCCTATGTTCATATTTAAACCAGCTCTTTATTCAGAATCACGAGGAGTATAATATTTTTAAGGGGAAGACTGAAACCATGGACAGCCACTACCAGTAAGCACCAACAATACTGAGCTTAGATGAGCCATTAGAAACAAAAATACATTTAGTATTTATTTTAAGGCATTTATATACCACTCAGTTGTCTAGTATTTCTAAGCGCTGTGCCTAAAAATGAGCCATGCAGAGAATAAAGTAAAAAAAATAATCATAAATGCCCAAGAGACACCTGCTAGAATAAGGAAGTATTTGTTGGGCAGCTGAAGTTCAGCATGGAGTGGAGCTGTCATGTGAGAGGGAGTTCCACAGGCCAATGAGACCAACTGCAGATCTTCTAGTAGTTACATCTCAGCCATGGGTGACCATCAGCAGAGACTCCTCCCAAGATCTCAGTGATCAGGTAGGGATACAAGGGATCAGGCAGTTGTCAGACCAAAGGCCAGGGGGAAATGTGTGAATATTATGACTTTTCTGGAACCTAGGGTTGGCGCTCGGCTCCCCATCTCTCAAAGGGACAAAATTTGTTGCCAATTGGAACAAAACCTCAGCAAAGGTGAGAACCAGCATCTACCTCACTCTGCCCTAGGGCAGAGCCGGCCCCGGGCAGCCCACCCTGAATTTCAGTTGCGACTGAAACCAGCAGAGGTGACACAGAGACGAAACCATTCGCTCTGCGGGCTCTAAGGACTGTCTTTGAAAGACATGCCCGCTCTTATGTAAGCAGATTTAACAGGTCGCTGGAGATTGCATCACCGCAACCCTTTTGTGGGAACATACCTGGGGAAATAAAATAAACACCAGCGCATAGCTATTTTTAAAAAGTACATGCCGTATTCAGATGTCACAAAAATGACGTATGACAAGCCCAAACCTGTCCTGAGTTGCGCTTAGGGACTGCCAATCATCTCTCTCTTTTTTTTCTATTTTGAGAAAGGTGCAAATAGATTAGCAAAACACAGTGTCTGCCTCCGCCTCCTGGGAAAACCAGAAAAACTCACCTCTCTATTAAACAGCAACAATTGCTCATGGATCTGAGCTTCATCTATACAGGGTGGGGAGCAAGTTTCTAGCCCTCATTGCGGCAGGAAAATGCTTGACACCAATGAAGGGCAGGGACAACTCCCAAAAGCCTCAGGAAGCATGGCCAAAGGGTGGAATATAGTGAGGGACGTGAACGAGTATCTGTAGAAAGCAGTCTTCTGTACAACGGATAGCTGTCAACTTACAGATTTGAAAATAAGGGACCAGCAGCCTCGAAAATAAGGGATCAGCAGCCAAAATAAGGGATCAACAATTACTTTGATAAAATACATACCGTATTTTTCGCACCATAGGACACACTTTTTCCCTCCTAAAAAGCAAGGGAAAATGTGTGTGCGTCCTATGGAGCGAATGCAGGCTTTCGCTGAAGCCTGGAGAGTGAGAGGGGTCGGTGTGCACCGACCCCTCTCGCTCTCCAGGCTTCAGGAAGCTATCCGCTAGCCATGGGAGACCCAGCTCTCCCACGGCTAGCGGAGAGCTGCATTAATCCCGAAGCTTGGGGCGTGCGGAGCTCAGCGCGCCCCAAGCTTCTGGGTGCCGGCAAGGTCTCCGCTAGCCGTGGGAGAAGCTTCCTGAAGCCTGGAGAGCGGAGACCTTGCCGGCACCCAGAAGCTTGGGGCGCGCTGAGCTCCGCACGCCCCAAGCTTCGGGATTAGCGCTCCGCTAGCAGTGTCTAGGGTGCGGATAGCAGCCTGCTTCCCGGAGCGTCGGGCACCCTGAAAGCAGAGCGCCCGGCGCTTCGGGAACACATCCGCAGCGTGGGGAGCCTTGCAGGAGTTCCCCGCAGGGCTCCCCACGCTGCAGATAGCAGCCTGTCGCCCAGCGCGAGGGGCGCCCTGAAGCAGAGCGCCCCTCGCGCCGGGCAGACATCCGCAGCGTGCAGAACCCTGCAGGAGTTCCCCACAGGGCTCCCCACGCTGCGGATAGCAGCCTGCTTCCCGGAGCGTCGGGCGCCCTGAAAGCAGAGCGCCTGGCGCTTCGGGAACACATCCGCAGCATGGGGAGCCTTGCAGGAGTTCCCCGCAGGGCTCCCCACGCTGCAGATAGCAGCCTGTCGCCCAGCGCGAGGGGCGCCCTGAAGCAGAGCGCCCCTCGCGCCGGGCAGACATCCGCAGCGTGCAGAACCCTGCAGGAGTTCCCCACAGGGCTCCCCACGCTGCGGATAGCAGCCTGCTTCCCGGAGCGTCGGGCGCCCTGAAAGCAGAGCGCCTGGCGCTTCGGGAACACATCCGCAGCGTGGGGAGCCTTGCAGGAGTTCCCCGCAGGGCTCCCCACGCTGCAGATTGCAGCCTGCCGCCCGGCGGGTGGAGCGCCCTGAAACAGAGCGCCCCTCGCGCCAGGCATACATCCGCAGCGTGGGGAGCCCTGCAGGAGTTCCCCGCAAGGCTCCCCAAGCTGCGGATAGCAGCCTGCTGCCCGGCGGGTGGGGCGCCCTGAAGCAGAGCGCCCCACGCGCCAGGCAGACATCAGCCAGCCCCACAAGCTCGGGGGACAGCAGGGAGGCGCAGCGCCACTATCCCGCTGTTCCTCGACCTGGTTCGGTTTCCCTGACCTGCTTTTGGGGGGGAAATAAAGGGAAAATTTTCCCCCTTTATTTCCCCCCCCAAAAAACTAGGTGCGTCCTATGGTCTGGTGCGTCCAATCGTGCGAAAAATACGGTATTTTGTTGCGTGCAAATGGCTTTAGATGCCTATTAGGTCCATAAATTACCATATAGCATATATTCAACACAAAAAAACAGCAACAATTTGTTGTTGACAAAGGACAGCTGGACATAGAAAGGGCCCCAGTACTTTCAGGAGTTTATTTAAGGGACATCATCAATAAGGGACAGCAGCGGGACATGGCGCTGGGATAAGGGACTGTCCCGCCAAATAAGGGACGCTTGACAGCTATGGTACAAGGGCAACAATTACAAAATTCACAAAGTGTGCCGTTCCACAAACTTTTGCCTCTGGCCCCTGGGAGGTTGCTCAGAAAAGAATGCGGCCCTCAGCCTGCAAAAGTCTCCCTGCTCATTTCTTGACAGCTTGTCTGAGTCATGCGCCGAAGAACCCCCTGGGACATCCGGGATCCTGCTGGACGAATGACGTCCGCCTGAGACTTTGGCCCTGAGATAACAGAATTCTCATGTTTGACTCCCCATAAACTTAATCATCAGACCAGCCTCAAAGTCCTACACATAAAAAAGAGGGCAAAGTCTCTAGCAATAACGTTTCCAGGAGATAAGAGTAGACCTTCGACCGCGGAGATATCCTGGGGGAATCTGCACCCTGCCTTGGGTGGGGAGGGACCCCAAACTCCACACAGAAACCACACTGCGATGGAGCAGATTGAAATATGCAGGAAGTCAGGATAAACCTAGCTCAACCTTGCCCAACCTGGTGCCCATGAGACATTTTGCACCACGACTCATGTGTGGGGCCACCCTAGACCCTGGGCCAGAGTCTCTAGCTGGTACAAAGCTCTATGGCTAGACAGCTCCAGCGCATAACTCCAGTGTTGAGAAGCCCCCACTGGTTGCCCCTACGTGACCGAACCGGGTTCAAGTCCTTGTTGTGATTTACAAGGCCCTTAACAGCCTGAGTTCAGGATACCCCAAGGACTGTCTGAACCCTTAAATCCCTGCCCCATCACTGAGGTTTTCTGGGAGTTAATGTTATCACTCAGGCGCACGGCTCTGATCACCCATAGATTGTAGAATTGGAAGGGACCTCGAGGGCAAACTAATCCAACCTTCCCTTTTTTTGCTGGAAATTCCCTTATTCCAGCGCCATTTCCTGCTGCTTCCCGCTGCTATCTCAGATTGTTAGATATCCCGTAGACTGTCCCCGGGACAGGTGAAACTGCTGATCCCTTATTTTCGAGGCTGCTGATCCCTTATTTTCAAATCTGAAAGTTGACAGCTATAGCCCATCCCCTTGCAATGCAGGAATCTTTCGCCCAACTAAAAGTCTCATGCTCTACCGACTGAGCTATCCCGAAAGTCGTCTGTTTTGTGGGCCCAGTTTTAAGAAACTCCCTGCCAGTTGTGGCATCTGGCATGCCCGCTTTCCCTGTTGCCCATGGTATTTTCCCTCCTTGTCCTGTGGGGCTTACAATGCAAAACTGAAAGTAGGGAAGAGGACACAGAGCTGACTGAAGATTAAGTTAAGACTGAGCTAATTTTCCCTATCCCTTAACTCGAAAACAATGGAGCGATTCAAAGATCCTTCGAGTATTTTGCGGGGAATCTCAAGAACAGTGGAATCTGAGGTGCACCGCTGCAAATCTCTTCGGGGAATGGCTGTGACTTTAAAAATCTTTAAACTCTTGGTCTCTGGCGTGCAGCTTCACTATATGGCTTTGGGCAAACGCTGAAGACCAGGGGTCAGCAAACTTTTTCAACAGGGGGCCGGTCCACTGTCCCTCAGACCTTGTGGGGGGCTGGACTATATATATTTGGGGGGGGGGGATGGACGAATTCCTATGCCCCACAAATAACCCAGAGCTGCATTTTAAACAAAAGGACACATTCTACTCATGTAAAAACACCAGGCAGGCCCCACAAATAACCCAGAGATGCATTTTAAATAAAAGGACACATTCTACTCATGTAAAAACACGCCGATTCCCAGACTGGATTCCGCGGGCTGGATTGAGAAGGCGATTGGGCTGGATCCAGCCCCCAGGCCTTAGTTTGCCTACCCATGCTGCAGACACATGCTGAAGAGACACACCTTTGACACCTGAGCTATGTTGTTCCAGAACCCTCCCTATTTCTGCGACTGTAACATTTTTTACTTGTGATCTTTGGGTGAAGGGTGGTAATAAATGTAATCATCATCATCATCATCATATCCAGAGCACAGCCCAAGAATCTCCTGACTCAGGCTGAGTGGGCAGAAACAGGAGTGGCTGCACTTTGCTACCTTGAAGGGTTTTCTGAATGCCCTGGGTAACCTCCTATGGTATAGGCGGGGCTAGAGGCAAAAGTAGGCGGGGCCAAGCAGGTGAGTCTTACCTTTGTAAGGACAAGCAAGAGGCACAATCACAGGTCAAGGACACGTTTTAAGTTAAGTTTTTTTTTTAAAAAATATTATTTTAATCCAAAATTTGAGTGACATAACACGCTGTTTTGGGGAAAAGAAAAAGAACCTGTGACCTGGTAATGAAACTCTGGGAAATCATCTTTAAAATGATAACAGAGCATGTTAACTCTGAAATGAAAAATGAATCTGTAAGCTGACGTTTTCATGGAATTACCCAGTTCTGTAACATACCGTATTTTTTCCGTATATTAGGGGTTTTTTGACTAAAAAACTGGGTCGAAAAACTGGGGTCGTCCAATACACAGATATTGGCATGGTGGGAGGAGAAGCGGTGCCCCCGCCAGCCATCCGGTTGGCAGGAGCGCAACTTCCCCCAATGCCGCTGCACGTGGGGAACGATCTACGGAGTGTTTCCTGCCCGCAGCTGGGGCGGGGGGAAAGCTCAACAACTTTGGACCATCTCCCCTCATTTCCCTAAAACCGAGTCCCCAAAATTTTGGGGGGGTGTCTTATACATGGGGGCGTCTTATAGATGGAAAAGTATAGTGTGTGTGTGTGTGGGGGAAATAGAAAGAAAAACAAGGAAGTGAAAATGAAACACACACACACACACCTGGCCTTCGAAGAACCTAGTTTCCCAACCATGACAGTGTTGCATAGTGGTTAGCGCAGTGGACGCTTGGGTTGCAAACATGATCTGTGCAGGATACACGTTCGCAACCTGCAGTGTTCGCAACCCGCAGTGGCGCTTCTGCGCACGCGTGGGTTGCAATTCAGCTCTTCTGCGCATGCGCAAAGTGCGATTTAGTGCTTCTGCGCATGCACGACTGCCAAAATCCGGAAGTAACCCGTTCCGGTACTTCCAGGTTTTGGCGGTGCGTAACCCGAAAAACCGCAACCTGAAGCAGCTGTAACCCGAGGTATGACTGTACCTGGAAGACCAGGGTTCAAATTCCCACTGGTCATGAAGCTCCGTGAGTGACCGTGGGCCAGTCACCACCATGCAGCCTGACCTACCTCACAGGTTAGGATCTCTCTGTCCCGAATCTTCCACCATTCGGCTTCATTGCACGGCCACGAGAGAGGGACGCCCACTTTCTTCACCCCCTGCATTATTTTATAAACCACCATCATGCTCTTCTTACTCGCCTTTTCTCCAAACTGATAAGTCCCGAACGCTGCAACCTTCCTTCGTAGGGAGTTGTTCCATTCCCTTGATCGTTCTGGCCGCTCTTTTCTGAACCTTTTCCATATCCTTTTTGGGGCGAGGTGCCCAGAACCGCCCACAGAATTCCAAATGCGACTCTCCCCTGCTGTTTTAGACAGACAGCAACATTTGTGTAAACTGCTTCACCTATTTGCTTCAGGAGGGCTTCAGGTATTTGCCTCCGTTTGCCTTTTTGAGATATTTACTTGCAATTTCTCTCCCCCCCCCTCTATCTATTAAAAATTAACCCAATAGAATTTTTGAACCCGATTGGTTTGTTTTTGCTTTTTATATGCAGTATTATTCTACAAAGATTTTCCAGGGGCATCAAGTTATTTTTCTGCTGAAGAAATAATGTATATGAAATAGAGGAATATATGTTAGATGAAATGCGTGATGTAATCGAGGAATATGCATTCGGTGATAAGTGGGGTAGTGACACGGGTGGCGCTGTGGGTTAAACCACTGAGCCTAGGACTTGCCGATCAGAAGGTTGGTGGTTCGAATCCCCACGACGGGGTGAGCTCCTGTTGCTCGGTCCCTGCTCCTGCCAACCTAGCAGTTCGAAAGCACGTCAAAGTGCAAGTAGATAAATAGTTACCGCTCCGGCGGGAAGGTAAACGGCGTTTCCGTGCGCTGCTCTGGTTCGCCAGAAGCTTAGTCCTGCTGGCCACATGACCCGGAAGCTGTACGCCGGCTCCCTCGGCCAGTAAAGCGAGATGAGCGCCGCAACCCCAGAGTCGGCCACGACTGGACCTAACGGTCAGGGGTCCCTTTACCTTTACTTTATGCAGTATATAAAAGGGATGACTATAGAAAGTTATGAAAGTTAGTTATGAAAATCTAATAAAAACCCTAATAATAATAATAATATTAAGTTATTTTTCTGCTTAATCTGAGAGTTGACTCAAGTGTTGCTTTTTGCGCTTTGATTTACGGACAAGAGCCTGCAGCCTAAAGTGCCTGACTTTGGACAATGCATTGCAATCAAGTTATTTTGGGATTAGGAGTCAGCAGATGAGAGAAATAAGTTTCCTTTTCCTGGGACAATAAAGAGGGAATTTGCAACCAGCGCCTTTCCTGTCCCCTGGCTGCCTCCCAATGCCAAAAGCGGAATCTTTCAGAATTCAAAGGCTCCCGAGATCTTATCTCGTGGTAGAAACAGACGGCGTGATTCACAGAACAGAGGAAGCTGGCTTTAGCATTGCTCCATCTGACTCAGTGCTGTCTGCACTGGCTGGCAGCAGCTCTCTGGGGGTTTCAAGCAGGGAGCCCCTCCCAGCCCTACCAGGAAATGCCAGTGGGGACTGAAACAGGGACTTTCTGCAGGCAAAGCCTATGCTTTGCCCCAAGTTAGGGCCCTTCCACTAAAACCAAAGCAAATGACCACATCCCCATGGCTCTGATATAAAGGGCTGGTTCCAAGAGGAACCCAGGAAGTTGCCTTGCATTGAGCCAGACCCTTGGTGCAACTGACTCAGTGCTGCATACACTGGCTGGCAGCATCTTGCCAAGGTTTCACATTGCAGCCTCCCTCGGCCCTAGCTGGAGAGGCCAGAGATTGAAGGTGGGAGCTTCTGTGTGGAGAGTGCTGTCCCTTAAAAATAATCTGGGCCTCATGCTTCTCAGCATGGAGCAGATTAGACAAAATCATGGAGGAGGAGGTGGCTATCAAAGGCTAGGAGCTAATAATAATAATAATAATAATAATAATGCTCCCACCCATCTGACTGGCCATGTTCTGCCTCTATTCTCGTTTTCCCTCACCTATGGTAGACAGCTTCTGAGTTTCCTCCTTCGGAGACTGCGCTGGAATTATTCAAAATTTGACAAAACCTGACCCACGGGGCTTTCCGGGCCGATTTGGGTACATTTTGACTGTGCTGCTTGTTTTTGGCAGAGCTATATTAGGATTAACCAAACCATTTTAAAATTATTGTTTTCATGACGCAATGGCTATAAAAACACCCAGCAACTAATTTTTCTGTAGGCAGCTTTGTGAGGGCCTCTGCGGTGGAAGAGCAACGTCATTCAAATAAACACTTTCACCACAGATTTAACCCTCACAGGCGGAAATTGACATACGCCGTTTTTAGGGTGAATTTTTCAAACCCCGAGTGGAATTCCTCTGCCTCTTGGAGCAGCCCAAAGAAAGCCACGTGGCAGGACCTTTTCGGTGGCTGCTCCCTCCTTGCGGAACACCCTTCCTCTTTATTGACTTTCAGGAATAACTTAAAAACATTCCTGCTCACTTCAGGCCTTTTGATGGCAACCTTGGAATTATTAGCTGCGAAGGTGACAGTTTTTTTAAAAAAAATTTATGGCGTTAATGTTTTACTTTTATTTTTTAAATGCATTGTTTTACCAGCATGGTGCTTTACCTCCCGGATCAACTTTGAGAGGAAGAGCAAGACGGAAAATCCTTCCTGTATTCATAAAAATGTAAGTTGTTGTCACCTTCTGCAGGCAAGCTGTTTAACACAGGGCGGAGGCACTATACACAGCGGTTTAGCAAGCTGCTGTGAAGCTCCTCCCCCTCTAAAAGAGGGTGGAGCTTGGGGCCTGATGGGAGGGGCTTGGGTGAGCTGTGGGTGAACTGGCGAGGGGTGGGTGAGGTTTAAAGGAGACGGGAGCTGGTCCGATGTGGGCGAAGGGCAAAACAGGAGGGAAGGTTGGCAGCCCCTACTTATTCATAACTGCATCATGCCAGCAGAACCGAAGAAGAATGTTGCATCAGAAGAAGAGTGCTTTCGTCTGTTTCCCTGGACCAGTTTCTGCTTGAGAAATCACACGGGACTTTGGTTGTTGTTTCGTTTCACAGCATGAAGATACTGAACGGAAACTACAAGTGGCAGCTTGGGAATTTGGGGGGCACGCTTTGCTACCCCGAGCCAAATTCAAACGTGTCTCCGCATCCGGGGCTCAACAAAAATGTAATTTTCTTTTCGATTGATTCCATCAGGCTCCGCTTTTGCCGGCCGGCCTAGAAGCAGCCATTCCGTCAGGCGACAGGAGGAGAGAAAAGGGACCGCGGGGCTTCCTTATCGGCTCAGCGGAGAGATCAGCAAGTTCCAGCTTTTCCCTCTCCTTCAGCTTGTTCCACTCCAGCCAGTTGTGACGAGAACCTTGCAGTGAAGAACTGGTGCCCAATTTTGCTTTGCTCTCCCCTACTTCCCCAAAACTTTTTCCTTTTGTGCTGCGTCTTTTAGATAGCAGGCCAGAGTGCAAGGATTATTATCACAGAGATTGCTTTGCCAGGCAGCTCTTTTTGAGGCTTGCCATTTTTAACTGTGCTTCTCATTTGGCAATACATTTATATGAAAGCAGAGTTTATAAATACTGAAATAAAAAATAAATAAATCGGAATGTCGGGTGGTACATTTTTCCCCCAACCCACCCAGCGTTGGGTCTACTTTATTTTTGGTGCGTTGATAGTGCTGTTGTTGCTGAAATCAGACCAGTGGCCCTGTAGTAAGCTCTGGCCCGTTGGCTGAAGACCGATCCTTTTTGAAGGGGTCTGCTGTGGTTCAGATCCAAAACTTTACCAGCAAACCTTCCCTCCCTCCCCGCTGCAGTCTCCCCCTTTTTGCACCAGTCAAGTGATGTTATCCCTTGCATGACACACTCCCAAGTTAATCACAGGGTGCAGGTATGCACCTGGGGAAAAAGAAAACAGCGATTATATCTTTGAAAGCAAACAGGAGAGGTTTATTTTTAAACACAGACGAAGGAGGGTTGCTCGCCCGGCCCAGTCACGCTGACTGCTAGAAGTCCAGACCATTGGAAATAGGAACAAATATCAAGCCAAAAACTGCATAGGTTTCCTCCAACTTCCAGATCAGGACTGGGGACCTTTTTCATCTCGAGGGCCACATTTCCCTCTGGGAAGTTTTTTAGGGGCCGCGTGCCAGTGGTGGGCAGGGCCAGAGGGGAAAGTGGGCGGAGCAACAACTGCGAACATAATCTTTGTAGAGTAGGCAGGTTTCTACAGCCACTCACCTATCCCCTTTTCCAAATGCGGTTGGTGTTCAGGGATGCATTCTGACCAGGCCAAAAGCACTCCAGGAGGGTGCAAAGCAGGGCTATTGAGGGGGTGTCCAGGGGCCAAACAGAAGAGCCTGCAGAGCCACACTCGGTCTGAGGTTTCCCACTCCAGTTCTAGAAGCAACAGTTGGTCTTCGATGACTCTCCGTTGCACCACCAGCAAAACAGGCCAACGAAAGAGATCCTGATTTATTTATTTCAGGGCGAAGAGCCTGATGGGGTGTATTTGTTTCGGCAGGGGGGAGAAGGCAGACTTGGAAGAAGTCTGAAGATGCTTCCAAACTGGGACTTCTCCTCAAATTGCAAATAAACAGGAAATTCTAAGGAGTTGGTTCCCATGGTTTGCTGGGCTTAACCCCCCCCCCCCCCCGTTGCTGATCATTTCTTCCCACACTTCCCGGAGGCGAATGACCTAAACCTTTGAAAATGCAAGGCAAAACTCTGGCCTCTCCTTCCCTTATTTGGGAGCGATTCGCATTTATCTGGCTTCATCCGAAAGTCTCTTTCAGCCTCTGCTGACCGAAAGGAGAACTGCAACAGCCCTCCCATCTGACGTTCTATTGAACCTTATTTTTAAACCGGTATTTTGGTGGGGAAAGGGGGCTTCGGACGGTTGGCCCGATTGTTACTGGCATGTCACAAGGGACTACATTTGTGGTCGTTTAGGATATTTTTAAAAAAGATTCGGTAGGTTTAGAATATAATCCATACTTTAGAGTGGCTGGGGGGGGGGTGTCCTTAGCTTTTGCCTGATCCAGCCATGGGTCTCTTCTGCTGTACATATGGAACCTCCAGGTCCAGAGGCAGTCTACCTAAATCTCTAGGTTCTTAAAGGAATTTGGCCTTGGTGAGAACAGGGCAAGTCCCCTTTGGCCTGATCCACCAAGGTTTCTTAGATCCTTCTTTTGTCCTCCCGATAGGGCTGGGAGAGACCGCCTGCCAAAGCCCTGGAAGGCCACTGCTGCCAGTCAGTGTAGACCAGCTTAGATGGACCAATGCCCCCAACTCAGTAGAAGAGAGCTGATAACTAATCCATTGCAACTGCAATCCGCAACTGCTTCCTATGTTCCTATCTTAAGTCAACAGCTTTCTTCAGAACATGAGGACTAGCGTTTTTAATTTTTAACTGCCCTGTGATCTTCGAAGAAAGGGTGGTGCAGAAATCAAAAAAGGAAATAAAAAGGTAAATGTAAAGGTACCCCTGACCATTAGGTCCAGTCGTGGCCGACTCTGGGGTTGCAGCGCTCATCTCACTTTATTGGCCGAGGGAGCCAGCGTACAGCTTCCAGGTCATGTGGCCAGCAGGACTAAGCCGCTTCTGGCGAACCAGAGCAGTGCACGGAAACACCGTTTACCTTCCCGCCAGAGCGGTACCTATTTATCTACTTGTACTTTGACGTGCTTTCGAACTGCTAGGTTGGCAGGAGCAGGGACAGAGCAACAGGAGCTCACCCTGTCACAGGGATTCGAACCGCCGACCTTCTGATCGGCAAGCCCAAGAGGCTCTGTGGTTTAACCCACAGCGCCACCCGCGTCCCAAATAAAGAAATACTCCCCTTTTAAAGGAAGAGCTGTGGCTCAGGGACAAAGCAGGTCCCAGTTCAATCTCTAGGTAGGGACTGGAGAGACTCCCTGTTGGAAACTTAGCTGCGTAAAACTGTGAGCAGGGAAACCTACGTAAGTAAGTTAACAGAACAAAGTTTGGGGTGCCATTGAAGCCATCGTAGGAGGAGAACCAGGAGTCCGAAAGTCCATGTCGACACGAGCCGGACGGCATTTCAAAGTACTTTTTAGGTACTTTTAAGAGAGCACAAACTTCAAACCTACGGGTCGAGACAAGGGTTACTTTATTTCCACACATTTTCTCTTTAATTCTCTTTCGCACCCAACTCTCCCTTCCTTCCTCTTTCTACATCATCATCATCAACAACAACACAGTCATCTGCAATTGCCCAACAGGACCCGGACGAAAGGAGGCTGCCAACACCCCCCTCCCCATCACCTCCCCCACCGCTACAAGAAGCTTCAAAACTCCAAAATCTTGGCTGCACCCGAGGCCTCAGTGGAACGGCAGACAGGCGGGCCAGGGATGTGCGACACATGTGGGGTGGTGCGCTTTTTGCGTGTTTTTTAGAATGCGTCTTTTGGACTATTTTTATTTATTTTTTTTAGAAAAAAAGCAAACACCAGAAGATAGAGATGAAGATGATGTAAAAAAATTATATATATATATGTATGTATATATATATATATTTATATATATATGATTCACATCTATTTACAGTATGGCTGGGAGGCGGGGGGGAAAGTATAGGAACCGGAAGCTAGAAATATATCCATGTTGTGAACTGTCAGCCTGCAGGCCAGAGATGGCCCACGAGCCAGATTTGGGCAGCCAGCCCCCAGCTCAATTTACCACCGCTGCCCGTTTGCAAGGATGCCCTGGGGTGCGGACTGGCCACACGCCCTTCCATCGCCACTGGCCTGCAGCCCCCCGACGGCTCTCAAATGGCCCCTGAGCCCCAAAAGAGGGTGTTAAGTCACCCCTGCCGTACGGTAGTTCATCTGGTAGAAACGGAAGCGAACTTTGAGGGGAGAAGTCTTTTGAAAGGGCGGAAGAGAAGGAAACAAGAGTCTGCCTCCAAGTACAGCCCACCGCCAAACACAACCTGCTCTAAAAAGCTCCGCAGTTTCAGTCCCACCCAGGGAGTGGGCATAGTGGGCAGCAGAAAGGAAGGGGCAGCAGCTACACAGATACCTGAACACGGAGGAAACGAGCCTAACTCACTCCTGAGAGTCCTCCGTCCTCACTGACCAGCTTGTGCCAAGGTAGGCACAGCCCACAGGCTGTCTTGCCGGTGGCACCTTGCCGGTGGCACTGTGACAATTTTGAGCTGGTGCCGACTACCCTCAAATCAAGGTGGGCTTTGTTTCCCCCGCTGGGCCAGTAAACCGGAAGCATCAACTGGCAGGACAGTGAGAGGAAGTCGGAGGTCCAACCGGTCAGATATTTTGCCCAGTCTCTGCCGCCTCGGCCTGCCAGCTCCTCTTGGAAAGACACAGACAGAGAGACACTCGGATGGCCACCTCTCAATTTTTAAAAATAATAATACGTGAAGCCATTCATCTTAATTTTTACATTACCCTTTGCTCCTGTTGTCTTTACTCCAACCCATCTGACGGCCCCAAATTCTCTTCTCAGCCCAGAATGACAGAGGCAGAGAGCGACAAAAGATGGGAGTAGCGGCACATTCCCGTGTCAGAAGTGCAGGGAGAAAACTCCTGGGAGCAGGGAAAGGCTGGTGGGATGTGTTTTCTCCAGGAGATGGACCATGGTAAAAAATGTTTTTAAATGCAGGCTTGCAGAGGTTCTGGGATCTCGTCGCCAGTTCGGCGGTGAAGCAGAGGACCAGGCAGCTCAAACATGCAGGGCAGCGTGGATTTCAGGCGTTGGCAGCGGAGCAGGGCCTCCGGGGACTTCCAGCTTTCCCGAAGTTTCTAGCCTTTTAAGACCACAGGATCAGCGTTACTAGCAAGGAGTGCTTGGTGAAATCCCTCAAGCCAAGAGATGAGGCGGGACGGGATTGCCAGAGGTCACAGGGGGAAGGAGGCTTCACACAAACATTTTTCTTGCAACACTGCCCCACCAAAGAGCTGTCAACTCAAGAAGGCAGAACATTTAACAGGTGGGGGTCTCGTTCTATGGAAACTGCAGAGAACTTTCTCGGGTGTCATCGAAAGGCAAAGCCCAGGACAGTAGCTAGGACCCAGATTCCCCCTGCTGCCCTTTTTTACTTTCTCATTCGCCCTCACAGCCCTGTAACAAATGGAGCCAAATGGTTGGGGGAGAGGCAAGATGCTAGATTTTGTTTTTAAATCTTTTCAGCAGCAGCAAATTAATCTTTTGTGCTTTTGCTTTTTCTTTTAGAGGAGGAGTTCAGCTCCGCCTGTTGCTGTGTGCAGTATTATTTCAGAAGCTTCAAGGATAGCCATCGGGAAGAACTTGCTCCTTGCTACAGGATTGGTTTCCCTGACCCAGCTGTCCTCAACCTGCTGCCCTCCGGCTGTTTTGGACTACAACTCCCATGAATGAGGCTGTGCTGGCTGGGGCTGATGGGATTTGTAGTCTGACACATCTGGAAGGCCTATTTGGCAAAGGATGTCCTGAACACGAAGAGGCAATAAAATCCTAATTTTTTGAAGGGGTGGGGAACCAGAGATTTAGAGTGGGCGACAGTGGGAAATCAACTAACGGATGAGATATTTCATTTCGAAATCTGCCAGAAGCTGAGCTAACTCTTAAGGTCAAGCTAACTTGGCCGTAGCCCATCCCACTTAAGGCACTGAATTTTGTTAATTTGAAAATCCAATTAATTTTTTTTTTGGGGGGGGGGAATCAAGGGATTGGAGGTGCTGAGTGGCAGAACTCAGCTCATATTTTTTAAGGAAAAGGTTTTTCACACAACGAGACCTTGGGAGGTTCAAACAGAGCTGAGTGTCGAGGTATATGGGTGTCTCTGGAACCACCTGGTCACTGCCAAATAAAACCCTCAAATTTGTCACCCGAGACCCAGATGCTTGAATTCAAAGCTAAAAGATTTCCATTATAGTCATCATGATTCTCTTACCAACTCTCTTTTCTCAAATAGAAATTCAACCTGCTTTCCTTAGGCATAAAAGTTATTTTATTTACGCTCACCAACTGCATTGGGGATGATTTTGTGTCCATTTTCTAAACGCTTTTTTGGGGGAGGGGAGAGTTAAAAGTTGTCAAGAACGACATTGGAATCAAGGTCACTTCCAAACAAGGCAGCATCACACCCCGTGAACAGAATACCTTGCAGTTTGGTAGAGGGCAGCGATGGAGAGGGAAACTCTGTAGGTCAAGGATTTCAGCACCCGTTTACAAACTAAGCCAAGGTTCTAGTCCTCAAGCCTCCAAAGGACGTGGGCAATATATTTTGCTGCAATGTCAGAAGCCGAGCGCTGCCGGATCGGCTGAGATCTCTCCTTCCCCATAACCAGGACTGAGAAGCAGCAAACATCTCTGCGGCCCCTGCAATTTCCTCGACTGATCCAGATAACCGACCCTCTGCTTCCATTGGCACAGAATTTCATGTTGTGGTTTTTTAAAAATCCACGAGGGAAGCACAGCCATTTGGGGAGTGGGGTGCTGGGACTTTGAGCCACCCGCGGTCACTCTGTGTCAAAGGGCCCTCGAGGAAAAGCTAGATGCCGACCGGTGCGGCAGTGGCGGCCTGCCTGTTTGCTGAAGAGCCGTGTGAAACTTAAAACTCTCCACATTCTTTACACCTGCCTAAAGTTGGTCTGACAAAAACGCTTTTCAAAACTCTTGCTTTGAAACAAACACAGCAACCCGGATCCTCTATAAGTTGATAACGGACTGTCTACCCCTTAAGAGCCACATTGGGCCAAAAGTCGGCTCAGGCGGCCTTTGGGGTGGGAGGGGGCGCTCCGTGCCTCCTGCCCCTCCTCAGTTTGCTAAAGAGACACAGCGCCCACCAAAACCCGCTGCGTGGAGACTTTGAGCAGCCTAGCTCACCCACAAGATCACGGACCAAGGCCCATCAAGCTTTTGCCATCTTAGCTTAGAAAATGTTGAAATGAAACAAAAAATCCTGTTCGAACCAGCCCTTCCCCAACCTAGGGCCCTCTCTAGATGTCTTGGACTACAATTCCCATCAGCCCCTGCTCAGTGTTGGTGTTGGGCTCAGAACACTGGAGCCATGATGCTTTAGACCCCAGAGAGAAACAACATGCGGAACTAGCTGAATCCTTGATCTAAAAACCAGCAGGGATCTTCTTACGAGAGCTGGCAAAGCGATGAGGTTCGAGAACCTGGGCCTTGTCTCAAGCAGCTCCCAGTTCTAATCTCACCCCTGTAAATAGCTCCCAAAGTGACCGAAAGCAAGCTTGTCTCTCTCGGCCGCAAGGCCCTGACTCACCAACTGCCATGTGGGGGCAAGCATCCTGGACTACCTTCATAGGGCTGTTGCCACAATGGCTGTGTGAACCCAGACATGTTATATAAAAATGTTTAGTGTTATTCTTAATTATGATCCTGCTCTTAGGCTTTCTCCGACGCCACTGGCAGTTCCGGATCTCGCTTTCAGAGTTCACAGCGGGGGAAAACTCACAGGTGGGGCTGGTGCTATTCCACTGGCCTTCCGCAGCGTCGCAGGAACAAGCAACAGCAGCTATAGAAAAATCTGGCTTTGGCCCGGCAGGACACCCCCCACCCCACTTGAAAGTGAGGTTCTTAACTCATCCTGGCGGGTGAGCAAAATTTAAGAACCTGTTTTCAGTGCTCATCAAGAGAACGGAGGGCGGGGGCGGGAAAGGACATCAGATCAGAACTGCAAAGAATAAACCATGTCCACGTGCCAGGCTCCTGGTTTGGGATTTGTATAAATATTTCCGACGGCTAAAACGAGTCCTGCATTATCCCAGCCTTATGATACAGCAAAGTTCAATCCATCTGACCAAAAAAATATACATAATAAAAATAAATCAAAAAAACCCCAAAAGGAAAAAAAGAAGAAGAAAACTCATCGGGAGGCGGAGGAGCGCAGGTTACCCTGCCAGCTTGCTGGTCACGAGGGAGGATTTCCTCTGCGGGAGGTCTTGCGGCGTCGGGATGTGGTCTCCCGTCACCAAGTTCTTGTCGGTCCCTGCGGTTGGCAGCTGCTTGTTCTTGATCTTGGCCTTCGCCATGTTGTAATCCCCGGAGTCGAAGTACTTTTGCTGGAAAGCGGGAGAGACAAATGTGTATGTTTCGAATCTGGGTCTCCCTTTGAAGGTGACCCGGAAACTACAACTAATCCAGAATGCGGCAGCTAGACTGGGGACTGGGAGCAGCCGCCAAGACCATATAACACCGGTCCTGAAAGACCTACATTGGCTCCCACTATGTTTCCGAGCACAATTCAAAGTGTTGGTGCTGACCTTGAAAGCCCTAAACAGCCTTGGCCCAGTATATGTGAAAGAGCGTCTCCACCCCCATCGTTCAGCCCAGACACAGAGGTCCAGCTCCGATGGCCTTCTGGCGGTTCCCTCATTACAAGAAGCGAAGTTACAGGGAACCAGGCAGAGGGCCTTCTCGGTAGTGGCACCCACCCTGTGGAACGCCCTCCCGTCATATGTGAAGGAAATAAAAAACTATCTGACTTTTAGAAGACATCTGAAGGCAGCCCTGTTTAGGAAAGTTCTTAATGTCTGAACTTTTATCGCTATTGTTATTATTATTATTATTATTATTAATACTCTGTTGGGAACCGGCCAGAGTGGCTGGGGAAACCCAGACAGATGGGCGGGGTATAAATAATTCATCATTATCATTATTATTATTGAGAGAAGAGGTCAGCAATGTGCCGAGAGTTCAGGACGCCACTGAGCCAAACCTAAGAAGAGGTTCTGCTGGACCTGACCAATGGCCCATCTAGCTGAGCATCCTTTTCTCCAAGCGGCCAACCAGATACGATACGATAATCTTTATTGTCATTGTCCCAGACAGAACAACGAAACTGAAAAAATCTACACCAGACATTCAAAAACCCACAAGCCTGCTATCCCAGCCTAGTCAGCCCCTAAAAACTCTGATACCCCATAATTGGATACAATATACCCAGATAAAGCGCATTTGGATAGAAACTGTTTCTCAGGCAGCTAGTCCTGGTCTTTATAACCCTGTACCTTCTTCCAGAAGGCAGAAGCTGAAAGAGATCATTTCTGGGGTGCGCACTATCCTGCGCTATCTCTGCAGCTTTCTTATGGCACCTGGAAGCATAGATTTGATCCAAGGTGGGAAGAGTGCACCCAATTATTCTCACCGCAGTCTTTATAACCCTGGACAGCACTGCCCCCACGGGAAGCCTCCAAGCAGGACCCGACCACAAGAGCCCTCTCCCCTTCCAGCGGTTTGCAGCAACTGGCATTCAAAAGTGCTATGGGCCTTCAAAGAGTGAAGGCAGAGCCACTGGGGCTAATGGCCACTGATAGCCTCATCCTTCAAGCACCTGTTCAATTTCCTTTTAAAAGCACCCAAGCTGGTGGCCACCGCTGTCTCCTGTGGGAGAGAGTTCCACAGTTTAAATATGTGGAGGACTTTATCATGAGGCTTCCCACAAAAGGACCCTCATACCTACGGGACTGCCTCTCCTGGTATGCCCCACAGAGGACCTTAAGGTCCATAAATAGCAACACCCTCGAGGTCCCGGGCCCTAAGGAAGTCAGATTAGCCTCAGCCAGAGCCAGGGCCTTTTCAGCACTGGCCCCGACTTGGTGGAAAGCTCTGTCTCATGAGACCAGGGCCCTGAGGGATCAGATTTCTTTCCGCAGGGCCTGTAAGACAGATTTGTTCCACCTAGCCTTTGACTTAGAATCAGTTTGATTCCCTCCCCCTCTTTCTTTTTCCTTTCTACTCCTGTGAAGAGGCTGCATCCTAATGTTTCATTTTAATCTTGTTTTTTAAATTGTATTTTAATCAACTTGTTTTTATTATTGGTTGTTAGCCGCCCTGAGCCTGGTCTTGGCTGGGGAGGGCGGGGTATAAATAAATCATCATCATCATCATCATCATCATCATCATCATCATTAAAAGCCCACTGCCCCTGCTCTAGCCCTCTGCAGCCCTGCTGTAAGCTTTCAGAATTGAATTCTCTCCCTCTCGGCACACATACCCCCTTCTGGAGTCTTTTCATTAGGAAGTCGGAGCCGCCGGGTTTCTGGAGTCCTAAACTGGGGTATTTGGCTTTGAGTTTTGCCTCCTCCGCTCTCTCGGGGATGACCACTTCCTTCTCCTGCGAGTCCTGAAAGAAAGAAGAACCCGCAAGAAATGAAACCCAGCTGTTTGAGTAAACAGAACTGCTTTGGCTCCTCTCTGACTGTGAGCAGCGCTTCTCTGGAAAGCAAAAAGTGAGCTTTTGAAGTGGGGACTCCAGGTTGGGGCAAACTACCGTTCACACCTGTGCCCGTGAAATGTGAACAAGGGGAAGGGGGCTATTTGCTTGGGCAAGGAGAGGTGAGCGCTGGGAAGAGCAGACGTTCCCAGTTGGCAAACCAGCTTCTCTTGCAGACGGGGAAGAGAATGCATGTTTCTTCTGCTGATTATTTGCATAAAGATGCACACCTCCCCTCGTCTCAATGCCGATTCATTTCTCAGAGCAGTTACATTTGATTTGGGAGTCCAGCTGGCCCAAAAGATGTGTGCCCCCCAATGCTTGCCAAGGATAGGAATCATCCTGGGGCCCTGTTGCAGCAGGAGAGCAGGGCTCCAGGGCTTATATAGAGCTTGTTCCAAATCCTTGCCCTGCCTTGAAGTTCACCTTGGTGCAGTCACGCCCTTTCAGCCTAACCTAGCCAACAGGGTCATTGCAAGGAAAAAGGTGGCTCTTCTAAGTTGCTGAGATTTTCTTCCTTCGAGTTAAGTTAAATTAACCCTCACCTCCTTCATTCATTCATTTTATTTCTCGTACAAACAAAAAAATCATGTTCAAAGTGGCTTACCACCAGAAAACGAATGCGTTTCAAAAAGCAAACAGTGCAAAAACGATTTCACAATGACATAACAAAACAACACAACACAACAGCATATATAGAACATCCTTACTATTATTACTACAACAGTAGCATCAGTATTTGTAGTTTAGCTAAGGCGTTTTAATCTGCGCTGTGAACCCCTTAAGAGTTTTGTTTTAATCCAAGTGGTATCTAAATTGTCAAAATGAAGATGTTGTGTAACCCTGAGCTCCTTTCAAGGAAAGTGGTGCATACATTAATTTTAATTGTTTTAATATATTTTTTAATGGTTACAACTCGACCCGGGACCTCATGCAGGTAAGAAATCTGATCGATAGTAACAATGCCAGGATATTAAGGAGTAATATAAAGGCAATGCTAGTTTTTGCTTTGCTCCATTAGAGAGAGAGAGAGAGAGAGACTGTGTGCGCACGGATATGAGCAAGCACGAAAGAGAGATGGGGAGAGAGGCTCAGCCTTTATTGACTTCTGCTGAGTCCCTGTTCCATTATAAACCTCCAGGCCAGGATGCCCTTTGTCGAGTCACGAGCACCATCTGGAACATCCGACTATTTTCAGACCAGCATGTGCCAGAGGGCAGCCATGCTCCCGAATGCAATGCCCTTGTCCCGTAAACCCAGCTCGTTCTAACATCTTTAGGAAAATACACGCCACTGCTCCTCAGTTTTAATTGGGAGTGGGGGGGGGGGGGCGGGGATGGAGGGAACACTTTTGGGAAATCTGCTGCTACCTGTCAGGAGGCTTTGGGATGGAAATAAATCACAACTACATGGTCTAAAAGGAAAAAAACTCGCTTGCAGAGAAGTTACACCCCAGCTCTCTTATTGACCCAAGGAGGAGACCGTACAAGCCAGGTCTGTAAACCCAGGAGGGGTCGGGGAGACCCAGGTTTCTCTGCCAGCAGGCTAGAAGCCGTTCCACTTGGAAAGAAGCCAGCCATAACTGCGAAGCTAGAGATGTGTGAGGCAAGCCAGCAATTGTAGTGCGGCTAAATATCAACTTTCCCACAGATTTGGGCTGGAAGGTGTGAGATGAGGCACCTTCCACGACCACTGAAACGCAGAACTGGCAGAGGCACATCTAGATCTTCCTTGGAGGTTTTTAAGCAGAGGTTGAATGGCGACCTGTCATAGATGCTTTAGCTGACATTCCTGCATTGCAGGGGGTTGGACTAGATGACCCTTGGGGTCCCTTCTAACTCTACGATTCTACGATTCTAGACCAACCTCCCAAATGATTGATGCAAGGGAGGTGGGATCCACAAACCTTGGCAACGGATATTATATTGCTGCAACACAATAAGGCCAGGTGTGTGGTTTTTTGAGGGAAGAAGAACCTATTAAAAAACAGATCAACCCAAGTTTCTAGTCCTCAAGGTGCTCACTTGTTATTTACTGCTTAAGAAGCATTTCTGAGAGGTCCCATGCTTTCATCCCAGTCATTCTCTTGCTCATCCTCATGGGAAGAAGTCTGCAGGCAGAGTTCCCTTCTCTCTTTGCTCGGAGCCTCATGAAATATGTGAATTAGCTCTCTGCAGGAATAACTTTCTGACAGAGCTGCTTGACAGCAGAGTGGACTGCCTGGGAAGATGAAAGCGGACTGCCTGGGAAGACGGAGGTTTTTAAGCAGAGGCTAGATGACCATCCATCAGGGATTATTAACTATAATTCCTCCACATGTGGCCCACTTCCAACTCTACAGTTTTATGACTCTATGAATGCTCTGTACTATCTTTTTTAAAAAAGCCTCTTTATCTTGTGCATTAGGAGGAAGCAAACACTCTGTCTCTGGGAAAGACAGGACGCTTGAATGGTTAAATTGCCAGGCGGTAGCTAAGAGCAGTTTCTGTGGGCAGCGTTCACAATAAGCGGATGACTCAGGAAAGTGTATGACACAGGAAAGGCAAAACAAGGGACGAAAATAATACTTGTGTGGAGGAATTATGTGGGATGAGGGAGAATGGCTTTTGGTACTGTTATGTCAGCGCAGCAAGCGATCCTCCGCTCAGGGTGGGGGGGCGATGTGCGTCAGCGCAGCATTCAATATTAAGCCTCCAGGGCAGGGCTGCTGCCTTTCCCACTTTTGAACTGGGTGTAGCGGCTAGTATAGATGCATTATAAATAAATCTGCAGCTAATTCTGCTCTTTGGATTGCAGCTTCTGTGACTCAGATTCAGGCTGACAAAAGATTCCTTTTTTGAAAAAAGAACATAAGAACACAGCGTCACTCCAAGTCCTGTTTCCAATGCACTTTTCTTTAATGCTGTCTCTGTATTTCAGGGAGAGTTGGTAATGATGTTATTGTGTAAATAGAAAAATAAATTAATACAGTTGTACAGTCATACCTCATGTTGCGTCCGCTTCAGGTTGCGTTTTTCGGGTTGCGGACTGCAAAAACCCGGAAGTACCGGAACGGGTTACTTCCGGGTTTTGACAGTCGCACATGCGCAGAAGCGCTAAATCGAGCTTTGCACATGCGCAGAAGTGCCGAATCGCAACCCGTGCATTGCGAACGCTGCAGGTTGCGAACGCGCATCCCACACGGATCACGTTCGCAACCTGAGCGTCCACTGTAGTGACGATAATATTAATGTAAAAGACAGTACAAGAACAGTTGTGCTAGGGGAGGGGTGGTACCTCTGGCTGGGGGACACATGTTCCTTCTGGGGTTGGTTGTTCACCTTTGGCGGTCCCCACCCTGCACTCAGCTCACCTATGGCTCCAAGAAGCTGTCGGCATGTGACAGAGGCCACACCCCAGGAAGCAACTTCAACCGCCCAGCTAAACTAGGTCAGGTGAGGGTAGCCGATGGGTCTCAAGCCCTCTGTGAGTTAGGGACTTCCCCTGCATGTGAATACAGGCTCTGAAAGACTCAGCCGGCAAGACCAATAGTGGGTCCGAATGTCAAGAAGCCGGTTTCTGCTCGCGCTGTAGAGGGAAGTGAGGGGCAGGTGTGGCTCATCCGCCTGGGGAGGGAGTCCATCTAGAAGGAAAACTCTGATCCTAAACCTCCACTGCCTTGCAGGATGTCTTCAGGAGAAGAACCTGGGACTTTTCCAAGCTTCTCCACGAACTCAAAAATCCCATTACAATTAAGAGGAAGGTACAGGATCAAGGGGACGAGTGTGGCGCTGTGGTCTAAACCACTGAGCCTAGGGCTTGCCGAACGTAAGGTTGGCGGTTCAAATCCCTGCAACAGGGTGAGCTCCCGTTGCTCGGTCCCAGCTCCTGCCAACCTAGCAGTTCGAAAGCACCCCAAAAAGTGCAAGTAGATAAATAAGTACCAGTCCGGCGGGAAGGCAAATGGCGTTTCCGTTTCCACATGACCTGGAAAAACTGTCTGTGGACAAACGCCGGCTCCCTCGGCCAGTAAAGTGAGACGAGCGGCACAACCCCAGAGTCGTTTGCGACTGAACTTACCGTATTTTTCGCACCATAGGACGCACTTTTTCCCTCCTAAAAAGCAAGGGAAAATGTGTGTGCGTCCTATGGAGCGAATGCAGGGGGGAGGCAGGCGGGAAAAGCCCTCAAGAGCCGCACACAAGCTTCGTGCGCTCTTGCGGGCTTTTCTCCAGGAGGGAGAAGGGACTGACTGGCCACAGCAGTCCCTTCTCCCTCCTGGGGGAAAAGCCCCCAAGAGCGGTGCCCTCTTTAAAGGCTGTGCGGCTCCTGCAGGCTTTTCTACGAGGTGGGGGAATCCCCCCACCTCCCAGAAAAGCCAGGAGAAGCCGCACAGCCCCTTTAAAGAGCGTGCGGCTTCTGCGGGAGGTGGGGGAAGCTGCAGCAGATTCCCTCCTCCCGGGCTCCCTTTGAAGCGGCAATGTGGGAGGGGAGCAGCTTACACTCGTGTAAACAGCTCCTCTCCCACTTTCCTGCTTCAAAGCAACCACGGAGGAGGGAAGGAAGGGGACCATGGATCCTCCGCTGCTCGAGGCTTCAGCGGATTCCCCCCTCCGTGATTGCTTTGAAGCAGGAAAGTGGGAGGGGGGCAGTTTACACTCGTGTAAGCAGCTCCTCTCCCACTTTCCTGCTTCAAAGCAACCACGGAGGAGGGAAGGAAGGGGACCATGGATCCTCCGCTGCTCGAGGCTTCAGCGGATTCCCCCCTCCGTGATTGCTTTGAAGCAGGAAAGTGGGAGGGGGGCAGTTTACACTCGTGTAAGCAGCTCCTCTCCCACTTTCCTCCTTCAAAGCAACCACGGAGGAGGGAAGGAAGGGGACCATGGATCCTCCGCTGCTCACGGCTGCAGCGGATTCCTCCTCCTTGATTGCTGGGAGCTTCTCTGGGCAGGAATTCCCTCAGCTTAAGTGGGGTGGGGGAAGTGTGGCAGGGGGGTAGCTACCTAGACACTGAAGCCACATGTCTCTCAGATGAAAATTGGGAGTGGGCATTGTGTGAAGTGGCTGTGGATCTCCTGCCGCAGAACTGTAGGACTGTATAGAGTTGGGAGGGCCACCCAAGGGTCATCTAGCCCAGCCCCCTCACAATGTAGGAATCACAGCTAAAGAACGCCAGGCAGATGGTCCCCCAACCGCTGCTTAAAAGCCTCCAGTGGTGGAGACCCCAAACACCTTCCGAGGTCATAGAATTGCAGGGTTGGAAGGGAACCCCAGGAGTCATCTAGTCCAGCCCCGGTGGACAGCGGGCGCAATCCATCCCGTTGCGCAAGACTAAAGATGCTGTGCAAGGCTAAAGAAGAAGCCAAGGCAGTGAGCGGGATGGATCGCGCTTGCTGCCTTGTCTTCTTCTTTAGCTATAATATTTTTTCCTTGATTTCCCCCTCTAAAAACTTGGTGCGTCCTGTGGTCCGGTGCGTCCAATAGAGCGAAAAATACGGTAACTGTCAAGGGTCCTTTACCTTTACAGGATCAAGACTCTCAAGCTTGATAAATATTATTGTTCTTCATAAAGCAGCAACACACAAACCAAGTGTGACACAACCTAGATCTTACCCAAGCCAACCAAATTTTGTTTGCAGAGCCCTGCAAAG
The DNA here is from genome assembly GCF_964188315.1 of Podarcis muralis. Taxonomy (NCBI): domain Eukaryota; kingdom Metazoa; phylum Chordata; class Lepidosauria; order Squamata; family Lacertidae; genus Podarcis; species Podarcis muralis. The sequence goes on from NC_135670.1 coordinate 3,192,439, forward strand.
TCATGTCAACAGAGATCAACAGACATCACTTATCTGGGCGATGCCAAACTGGATGCCCCACCGGTGATTCTTGCTTCCTAAAATTCTGTCGCTCTGCTAAAGCTTTTCCCCATGCCAATCTGAGCTTGGCAGAGACACCAGTCCTGAGCCGTTTATTTGGGGCAACCAGTAACCCAAGCTTGATGTGCCCCATCAGGTGGGAGATCACACACACCCTTCAGCTCTGCCTGGCTGGCTTTGTAGGCAGAAATCCCAATTAACCACATAAGGATGAAAAGGGGTCCTCGGTTGAAAATGAGAGGGGCCAGGTTCAAATGGGCGACTTGTTCCACCTTTGTCAAGAGACTCCTTTGCATACTCTCAGACAAGCTGCTTGTCTGAGCCCCAGCATCCTGCCTCCAACTGTGACAAGCAGAAAGAGGGACCTAGAGCTTAGGGGTAGAGTGCATGATTGACTCACAAAAGCCCCCAGGTTGAATCTCCAGCTCACAGGGCTGTTAGTTAAAGATTTCTGCCACAGACCTTGGTGGGTGACGGTCAGGCATATTAGACAGTGCAGGCCATCCCAGATCAATGGTCTCAGACTCTGAACGATGCAGCTGTATTGGAAGGAGCCCTCAGTAACAGCCCTAATAGATGGTCACCCAGCATCTAAATAAGTCACCAATGAGTAAGAGCCTACCAACGTCCGAAGCAAACTGATCTGCCATCGAACAGCTCATTCCACCAGGAAGTACTTTGTTCAGTCAAAACCCCTTTCTGAACCTGCTGGGATACTACCTTCCTGGAGCAACAGAAAATGAATTTGCTGCATCTTCTCGGACTTGTCCCTTTAAACGCTTGAAAATGGCTACCGTAGCATTTCTCAACGGTACATTCTCCAGGCTAAACGTGGCCAACCACTCCACCTCTACATTTCCTCATAGGATTTTGATCTCCAAGTCCCATGCCAACTTTGTTACCCTTCTCCTGACATGTTCCTGCTTGTAAATATCCGTTGTAAAATATCAGAAAATGTACCGTCTTGGAACCACAAAGGATTTGATCTCATTATCCTTCCTGATAGGAAATTCCCTGCAGACGTCAATTCCCCCTTTGAAATCCCGGTAATTTCAGGGGAAATCCAGATATATGGTGGCCCTACTTCTTGACGTACCCATAACTTTATGTTCTCTTTGCTAATTTCGAAACCACATTATTTTGAGCAAGGGCAGGAGAGAAATCTTGTCTGGAAATATAAAGGGCTGATTTTATCTGAGCTCCATCAGCTATTTATTGATTGACTGTACTTCTATGCCACCCTTTTTCCTCTAAGGAATACAAGGTGTACACATGGTTCTCCTCTCCCCATTTTATCCTCACAACTGAAAGACAGCGACTGGTCTAAGGTCACTCAGTGAGCGTCAAGGCTGAGTGGGAAGTTGAATTGTCCAGGCCCTTAAAAGCATGTAGGGCAGCCTCTCTCAACCTGACATCTTCCAGATGTTTTGAACTCCAACTCCCAGCAGCCAACATGGTCAATTGGCAGGGATGATGGGGGTTGTGTTCTGAGAATATCTGGATGTTTCCCACTCCTGTTCTATGATGAGTGACAGGTCCCACAAGCCTCGCCATTCTATTTCACACCCACCAGCATTGGCGCAGTAGCCGTGCAACACAGTCCTAGTAAGATTGGTCAGTTGTAGCAGAAATTCACAGGAAGCATGTCTGCCAATGGGTATCACACAGTTTCCTAGCATCTAAGGTTGAAAACCGGCTTTATAGTTGTTCCCCTTCTTCAGTTCCTAGCTCCAACATGTCCCACCTCAATGATCCGAGCCCACAGTTTAAGAGCATGGAATTTTTATCCCATGATTCTGTACTGTAAGAGCTGAAGCAATTCCCGTTTTTCAAGATGCAGAGCTAAGGATTTCTTTTAAAACGCTAGTCACTCACCATCCCAGTCCTTAGTGAAACTTATGGAAGGTAAGGCTATATTAGCGGCTACTAGCCATGATGGCAAGGCTCTGCCTTCACACTCAGATGCAGCAATGCTTCTGAAGACGAGTTGCTGGGAACCATGGGAGGGGAGAGAGAGTTGCTCTTGTGCTCAAGCCCTGCTTGTGGGTACCCCGTAGCAGGCATCTGGTTGACCAATGTAAGAAGGGGATGCTGGACTAGATGGGTCCTCAGCCTGATCCAGCAAGGCTCCTCTTATGTTCTTCCGGTTTCAAATGGAACTAGAATGCCACTCAAATGTAAAATCAGTCAAAATGCATATTTAGGGCAATGCCAAGCTAACCAGGGCATCAAAAGTTTTCCTGAGCTCCTTACTCACATGTGAACATTACTTTTAGTAAAGGTAAAGGGATCCCTGACCATTATGTCCAGCCGTGGCCGACTCTGGGGTTGCGACTCTCATCTCGCTTTATTGGCTGAGAGAGCCGGTGTACAGCTTCCGGGTCACATGGCCAGCATGACTAAGCCACTTCTGGAGAACCAGAGCAGTGCACAGAAACACCGTTTACCTTCCCGCTGGAGTGGTACCTATTTATCTACTTGCACTTTGACACGCTTTTGAACTGCTAGGTTGGCAGGAGCTGGGACCAAGCAACGGGAGCTCACCCCGTCACGGGGATTCGAACTGCCGACCTTCTGATTAACCCACAGCGCCACCTGTGTCTCCATTTACTTTTAGTAGGCCAGCCAAGAAGAGAAGACTCCCTGGAAAAGACCCTGATGTTGGGAAAGATGGAGGGCACAAGGAGAAGGGGACGACAGAGGACGACATTGTTGGACAGTGTTCTCGAAGCTACCAGCATGAGTTTGACCAAACTGCGGGAGGAAGAAGAAGACAGAAGGGCCTGGCGTGCTCTGGTCCAGGGGGTCATGAAGAGGCCTACACGACTAAACGACAAAGCCAGCCAAAATGTTACAAAATAGCATGGAAGCGAAGCCCCTCAAATCTCCTCAGCGGGAGAGCCATAGGAAGAGTCCTGCATTTCACAAAAGCTTGCACGCTCACGAAGAGCTCTGGGAAACCCAAAAGCTTGCACAGTTTTGTGACATTTTGGTCGACTTAAGGGGAACGCGCTCCCAACAACGGACAAATCCCCCCTTCCCTTTCCAATGTCAACTATGCATTTTTTAAATTCATAATTAAAAATAGTGGCTTTTTAACCCCAGAGATGCCAAAATGAGAGAGAATCTTGGTGGGGGGGGGGGGGTTGCTGAAAAAAGCCGGAAGTTCAGAATGAATCTCTATGGTTCCAACGGCCTCCAATACCGGAAAGGGCACCTGCCTGGAAGGCGCCAACCAATGAGCGCCGAGCATTGCTCGGGAGCGACCAATCGGAAGCAGCTTCGAGAGCCGGCGAACCAATCAGGACTCAGACCCACACACCAGAGACAGAGCGCTCCCTCGCTCCCCCTCCCCGACCTCACCTGTTTCTCTTCGCCCGTCTCGTCAGAACGGGCGTCGCCGCCGCCGCCAAGCGTGTCAGACATGACGGGGCCTTGGGCTTCGAGGCAGGCGGGCGAGACGGTGAGGCGCTGGGGCCAGGCGAGGCCGGCGCTCCTGCTCCGGCGCCCTCTTCGCCGCGCTCTCCCGTCTCTTCCACAGCAGAGCCAAAATGGCCGCCGCCTCCACCGCCCCCTTTCTAAAGATTGGCCCCGCCCCATCCCCCGCTCTGACGTGAGCGGCGGACCTCGGACCCAATCAGGAGCCGAGTCCCCGGGGGCGGGCGGCGTCTCAGCCGACCAATCCGGTGCGGCTTTGTCCGACGAGTGACAGGACAGCCGAAAGAAAAGGGAGGGGGGAAACGAGCGGGAGGAGAGACGTTCGAATTAGACGGGCATCTTTTGCAGCCAATAGAAATAAGCGAAGGGGCTCGTTGGGCCAATGAGGGAGCGGCCGGCTATGACTTCGGGAGGGATCAATTGGCAAGGGAGCCAATCAAATCGTAAGAGTGGATTGGAAAACCAACTGGCGCCTGAGGAAAGAGGTTCCTGAGCATGCGCAGAGTGTTTATTCGCCTGCCCCGAAGGACAAGATTTTTTTCATGACAAAATCTCTCTGTGCGCGTGCAGAGTGCTAGTTAAAAAAATACTTCTTGGTCAAATGCTACTTAGGGTTTACAGAGTGCCTTACATCGGGTCAAGGTGCCTCTGAGCCCGTGCAGAGTGTTCGTTTCCAGGCAGCAGAATTAGTGGTTTAAAAAATAAAAAGAGCTCAGGCCAAAGTGGATCTGAGGGTGGACAGAGGGCTTGTCCTCTGAGTAGGGGCAGTTTGTTTGAATAACCTCAGGTCCAGGTGCCTCTGTGAGCCTATAGAGATCATGTTCCCATCAGGAAAAGGAGATTTAACCATGACCTCTGGGCTAAATGCACAGACCAAATGAGTTAAAAGTAAATGTGTCCAGGGCAGCTGTCTACCAGCTCCATCTGGTACGCAGGATGAGACCCTACCTACCCACAGACTGTCTAACCAGAGTGGTGCATGCTCTGGTTATCTCCCGCTTGGACTACTGCAATGAGCTCTACATGGGGCTACCTTTGAAGGTGACCCAGAAACTGCAATTAATCCAGAATGCGGCAGCTAGACTGGGGACTGGGAGCGGCCGCCAGGACCACATAACACCGGTCTTGAAAGACCTACATTGGCTCCCAGTACGTTTCCGAGCAGAATTCAAAATGTTGGTGCTGACCTTGAAAGCCCTAAATGGCCTCGGTCCTGTATATCTGAAGGAGCGTCTCCACCCCCATCGTTCTGCCCGGACACTGAGGTCCAGCTCCGAGGGCCTTCTGGCGGTTCCCTCCCTGTGAGAAGCGAAGTTAGAGGGAACCAGGCAGAGGGCCTTCTCGGTGGTGGCGCCCGCCCTATGGAACGCCCTCCCTCCAGATGTCAAGGCAATAAACAACTATTTTACTTTTAAAAGACAACTGAAGGTGGCCCTGTTTAGGGATGTTTTTAACCTCTGACGCTGTATTGTTTTTAATATTCGTTTGGAAGCCAGCCAGAGTGGTTGGGGAAACCCAGCCAGATGGGCGGGGTATAAATAAAATTATTATTATTATTATTATTATTATTATTATTATTATTATTATTATTATTATTATTTGATGTCAAGATGCCTCTGATGCATGTGCAGAGTGCCCAGCAGAATAGTCTCCACACACCCCAATCTCAGGCCAAAATGCCTCTGAACATGTATGCAGAGTGCTTATCCTCTGAGCATAACTCCCTCCTCAGAGAGACACCCACTTTGCCATCTTTACCTCCCCCATATTTCTGCATTTAATCGCTGGCTCTGCTGCCTTTGATTTGTCTGAGAAAAGAAAGAAGATTTAATAAATATCTTCAGACCGACAACCCCATGAAGAAGTGGCTTTGGAAACTCTGGCTGCATTTTACTCTTCAAAGTAAAACGAAGGCACAGGGTCTGATCTGCCACCCTGTTGAAGCATTTCAGCCAGGTGGGGAATGAAAAAGACATCACTCCAAGCTTAATGATCCATCCTCGATGCAACACTTATGTATTATTGTTCAGGGCAAAAGGGAGACCAGAAATTACGCCACTACCCACAGCCAAACTCAAGATTTCTAAGGCCTTCTGTTTTGCATTCAGTTATTTACCACCCAGGGAAGAGTGAAATATAAGAATATGTACATAAAGCATAGGGACGCGGGTGGCGCTGTGGGTAAAACCTCAGCGCCTAGGGCTTGCCGATCGAAAGGTCAGCGGTTCGAATCCCCGCAGCAGGGTGCGCTCCCGCTGCTCGGTCCCAGCGCCTGCCAACCTAGCAGTTCGAAAGCACCCCCGGGTGCAAGTAGATAAATAGGGACCGCTTACTGGTGGGAAGGTAAACAGCGTTTCCGTGTGCTGCGCTGGCTCGCCAGAGCAGCGATGTCACGCTGGCCACGTGACCCGGAAGTGTCTGCGGACAGCGCTGGCCCCCGGCCTCTTGAGTGAGATGGGCGCACAACCCTAGAGTCTGTCAAGACTGGCCCGTACGGGCAGGGGTACCTTTACCTTTACCTTTTTACATAAAGCATAACCCAGGGGTAGGCAAACTAAGGCCCGGGGGCCAGATCCGTCCCAATTGCCTTCTCAATTCGGCCCGTGGACAGTCCGGGAATCAGCGTGTTTTTACATGAGTAGAATGTGTGCTTTTATTTAAAATGCATCTCTGGGTTATCTGTGGGGCATAGGAATTCGTTCATTCCCCCCCCCCAAAAAAAAATATAGTCTGGCCCACCACATGGTCTGAGGGACGGTGGACTGGCCCACGGCTGAAAAAGGTTGCTGACCCCTGGCATAATCCATTAATATACACCCCCAAAGAACGCCCCAAAAGAAACCGTTCAAGCATCTTTACATCGCGGATCTTGATTTGTGGTGATTCAAGAACCCTGAAATAAATTATTAGTACAGAACCCCACCCCAGAGCAGTTCGGGTTCAAAGCAGCTTCCGAGAAAGAGAGGAGGCTGCTCGCTGTGTCTCTGTGTGATTTCCTCATTCTAGCCTTGGTCCCTCCCAGACCGGGTACGTCCGCCTGGTTATGTCAGTTCTGATTCAGAGATGCTGTGTTTAGTGGCCCTCAGAGGAGGGTATTGGTTGCCTCTCAGCATGAGTCACTATTCTCTAGAGGCTGGGGAAATGTTACAAGTAGTGAGATGCCTGTGCATTTGGAAACGTGGCCACGGAGATGAGACGACAATGCATAAGTATTGGGTTGTGTTTGTTGCAACTGGTAGGGGAGATGGCCAGGAGACCAACAGCAGGGGGCGCCAGAGCCCATGACAGGCAGAGCCAACTAATTCTACTTTTGTGCCCGTCCTCCCTGCTGAGTTCTACAAGGACAACAATGAGACTCGGGTGGAGAAAGCTGGCAGGCAAGGCCACCCCCTGGCCTGGGTGTAAGCAGGAAGTCACGCAGGGGCTGAGGACAGAATGAAGTTGGTGGGGCAGTGCCCCTACCGCCAGTACAGTGATACCTCGGGTTAAGTACTTAATTCATTCCGGAGGTCCGTTCTTAACCTGAAACTGTTCTTAACCTGAAGCACCACTTTAGCTAATGAGGCCTCCTGCTGCCGCCGCGCCGCCGGAGCACGATTTCTGTTCTCATCCTGAAGCAAAGTTCTTAACCTGAAGCACTATTTCTGGGTTAGCGGAGTCTGTAACCTGAAGCATATGTAACCCGAGGTACGGCTGTACATGGTATGGTGACAGTGGGCAGAGAGAAGTTTTCCTTCCTCTTTCAGAATACAGTCATACCTCGGGTTACAGACGCTTCAGGTTGCGTTTTTTCGGGTTACGGATGCGCCGAAACTTGGAAGTACCGGAACGGGTTACTTCTGAGTTTCGGTGGTTGTGCATGCGCAGAAGCACTAAATCGCAACCCATGCGTGCGCAGATGCAGCGTTGTGGGTTGCGAACGCTGCGGGTTGTGGACGTGCCTCCTGCACAGATCACTTCCTCATCCTGAAGCAAAGTTCTTAACCTGAAGCACTATTTCTGGGTTAGCGGAGTCTGTAACCTGAAGCGTATGTAACCTGAAGCGTGTGTAACCCGAGGTACCACTGTACTTTCCTCTAGTTCCCCACTGGCCCATTTTGCCTCCAGTTCTGTCGGTGCTGAACAGTCGAGTTTGCTATTTGAGGGAGGTTCGCCCAGTATAACAAGGTCAACTTGCAAACATCCAAACACAAGTTCTCCTTACTCCTTACAGCAGGCATGTGCAGCTAAACATCCGCTTAGCGAAATTTGCCTGATGTTTACTGATTTTGCCTTATGTAACCAGGAAGCGTGCTCCCCATTTTATTTTATTTTTTTAATTTAAAAGGTTCAATGAAATTTCATCAAAGGGACAACCATAATTCTTGATTCCAGGTTCAATCCCTGTCATCTGAGCCCGGCCTTGGCTGGGGAGGGCGGGGTATAAATAAAAATTATTATTATTATTATTATTATTATTATTATTATTATTATTATTATCATCTCTAGGTAGAGCTGCCTGAAACCCCAGGGAACAACTGCTAGTGAGTGTAGGCGATTCTGAGATCGATGGACCAATGGCCTGACTCAGTAGAAGGCAACTTCTTTAAACCAGCCTTCTTTAAATCCAGACTTCTTTGTCTGGAACCATGAGGTCTGGAATCTTGTGTTGTTTTAGGGGGAAGGCCCACCACTTACCGACAAAGTATCTTGGCATCACCTTGCCAACAAAGGTCCGTATAGTTAAAGCTATGGTTTTCCCAGTAGTGATGTATGGAAGTGAGAGGTGGACCATCAAGAAGGCTGATCGCCGAAGAATTGATGCTTTTGAATTCTGGTGCTGGAGGAGACTCTTGAGAGCCCCATGGACTGCAAGAAGATCCAACCTCTCCATTCTGAAGGAAACCAGCCCTGAGTGCTCATTGGAAGGACAGATCCTGAAGCTGAGGCTCCAAGACTTTGGCCACCTCATGAGAAGAGAAGACTCCCTGGAAAAGACCCTGATGTTGGGAAAGATGGAGGGCACAAGGAGAAGGGGACGACAGAGGACGAGATGGTGGGACAGTGTTCTCGAAGCTACCAGCATGAGTTTGACCAAACTGTGGGAGGCAGTGGAAGACAGGAGGGCCTGGCGTGCTCTGGTCCAGGGGGTCACGAAGAGGCAGACACGACTAAACGACTAAACAACCACATCTGCTTTGCACGCAGAACATCCAAAGCCCGGTCCCTGGCATTCCAGCGTGAGGCTGGGAGAAACCCCTGCCTGAAACCCTGCAGAGCTGCTGCCAGTCCGTGTAGACAATACTGAGCTACCACCTGAGTTGTGTTATGAGGCAGCTTCCCACGTCCGCCGCGGCAGCCCTTTTCCTCTTCAGGGCTGCAGCTGGAGGATGCTCCATAAGAGGGAGCCAGCATCCTTTTGGAAAGCCGGGGTTTCCCGTTGTCGAAAATGAGAAACTTCATCCTCCCGGAGTTGAGACAGACACAAATTAAAAGGCATCTATTAGTGGGCTACCAGGCAAGCCCAACCAGGCAGATAGAAAGTGGAGTTAATAATTCAGGGCAACGTTGAGTCAAGCGGCTAAACAGCGGCTCTGCCGAGCTCCTAAATTTAGACTCCTTCAATAATTCGAAGCAGGCAGGGATCTCTGCCTGGGCTTTTCGCTTTAGCTCGATCTGTAAGTGGAGAGAGAGAGAGACACACAGAGAGAAAGGGAGTCCTTCGCTCCCCAAGCATGAGGTCAGCCCCCCTCTATCTCAGGGGCAGGGAATCTTTTCCAGCCTGAAGGCCGCATTGCCTCCCAAGGAACCTGCTGGGGGCCACATCTCAGTGGTGGCCGGGGCCCAGGGCAAATAGGATCAGAGCAATGGATGTAAATATTATCTATCTCTGAGCGACAGCCTGGTTTCTAGATGCACCCCTCTGTATCCCCCCGCTCCAGGGAAGCAAGTCATCGGAGTTGAATGGGGGGGGGGGCATCTAGGCCAGGCAAAGTTTCTGGTTGCGGAGCAGGGGGCCACTATGTGCTAGGGGGTTAAGAGGAGGAAGGGGCTTGCCTCCATGCGCAGCTGTGTGTGGGGAGGTCCAAACCGAGGGAAGTATTTGGGGAAACTGGAACGCTGAACTAGACGTGCCTATCGCTCTCTTTCAGATCCTCACCACACATTATTATTATTATTTTAGAATTTTATTTATTTATTGAAGTTCTTACGTTACATTGGTAAACATCATATTATATCACAAGGCTTACTGTACTATAATTTTCAACATGTATACAAAGTTTATACGGTATACTAAAAGAAAGAAAAAACAAGGGCAAAAACCTATTCCAAAATCATATATATACCAACACTTTCGACTTCCTGTCTATCCCGTTGTATATTCCTTTTTTACAAATGAATGTACTCTCATTATTGTATATTTCTTCACATTTTTATCTAATACATTTCTATATTAATATGTACCCTAGCTCTTAGTTCTCAACTCAGTCTCCAACGTCAATTGAATGCTAGCATAGATAGCGAACCTTTACTGTATTTTTGAGCATATATCTTATATCTATTCCACTTTCCCATAATTTTTTGTTTCGAATTGCCTCTCAGGCTATTTGTCATCTGCGCCATTTCAGCAGATTCTTGTAGCTTGTTATGCTGATCCGTTATTGTCACCACACATTAAAAGCACAGGATACCCCCCCCCCCAAGAATCCTGGGAACTGTGCTCACCCCCTTGCAAAGGGAAAATCTGGGGCGTACCTAGGTTGGCCCCCACCAAGGGCGTAGGCCAAAGGAGGGGCAGAGCAACCACCCCTCTCCATTCTTGCTTGGAGTCGGCCAACGCTGCCTGCGAATTCCCTCGGCGGAGGCATCCAGTCACCGGCACAGGCTATTGCAGCAACTCTCTGGGCCCCCCCTCACCAGGCTTTAGATGACGGCTTGTTGCTGTTTGGTCAGACTCATGCTAGTAGCTTTGATGTGGGGTGGGGAGCTGCTCATTGGTAAGGAAAAAATACTCTGGACATGCTCAGAGGGCTTCTCTCTGTATGTGGGCAGAACCACAGATGAGAGAGGGTGGTTCTACACGTGCAAGATGAATTTTCTACAATGCGGAATCATCAGGCGGCGGGGGGGGGGATGACACTTCCTAGAACACAACCGTGCAGAGAAATTTCCTCCCTTATGACCACCCCATCTTAACAGCGTTCTTAATTTTGGCTTAGAAGCGCAGAAACTCCCTGCAGAAAAAGGAACGGGTTCTGCTTGAGACATGGGAAGGTTAGAAAAACAAAAGGCACCCTATTAAATCTGGGGAGATCTCTCTGTCTTTTTCTGTCTGCTGGATTTTTTTCTTCCAAAGGAAAAAAAATTATACACACACACACATATATATATATTGAGCGCTCCCCAGCAGCCAAGAACTTTGGAGCCATCTAGCAAACAGCCCTAATTCTTGTCTTTCCTGGTTGCCATAGCTGCAGAGCAATTCCGGGTGTATTGATGTCCCCCCATTGATCTGTGCGATGGTGTGGTGTCTGGACATGCAGCACAGCCATTGTGCCCGGCAAGCTGACAGACACCAATCAATACCGCCCGATCTCTCTCCTGCCACCCCTCCCCGCCATTACCATCCCAACCCCTCTCCCCCCCCACCCCCAGGATCCTCTTTTGTGTTGCTATCACCTTAGGTAAGGAAGTGAGGCAGATCCCACACCTGCGATTTGGGCCTGGCGGTAGAGAAACTTTGGATTTTGGGGGCCGGGTGTGTGTGTCATTTTATAAACGTCCCGTGGAAAGGGTGTGTAGTTCTGTGGTGGGACGCCTGCTGTGCCTGCAGAAGGCCCTGGGTTCAACTGCAGGTAGAGCTGGGAGAGACCCACGTGTCAGAATTGTGTTTTCAGGGTCATGAGGACTGGAAACTTGCTTTATTTTCTAGGGGAGGGTTGCACTGGTGGAGCACAGGCTCTGCATGCAGAAGGGCCCAGATTCGATTCTCCACATCTGCAGGAGAAACCCTGGAGGGCCGCTGCCAATCAGTGAAGACAATCTGACTCCTTTGTGGGAGGAGCTTCCTCTGTTTCTGTTTAAATCAGCCCTTTCTTCAGAACTTCATGAGGACTGGAACCTTAAGGGAAGGGCCACAGCTCTAAGGTGGAGCACCAGCTTAGGTAGGGGGCTTAAAAGAAACAGCACCTTAAATCAGGGGTGGTTAAGCACTCCACCTAGGGGACACCTCAGAGGGTCCCAAAATACGTCACACCTTTCCCTGTCCTTTGCCCGCTGGTTTCCCTGCAAAGGTTTTCTCTTTTTTGCGGCTGCCTCTGCCAAAAACCCTGCGCTTTGCCTCCACCGCCTTCCCTCCCAGCGACCACGCAGCTGCTAACGATGTTGCTAATAATAACGAGCTGCACATTAAAAGCCCATCCTCGGCTTTGGAGTGGCTGGCAGCAGCCAGAGAGAGCCTCCTCCCCCGCCGCACTTTCCCAAGAGCCATCCAGAGGGGCCTTCAACGTCAGCCGGGATGCGAGGCGGCGGAGAAGCTGGAGGTGTTCAAAGGATGAGCTTAGGCCAATTATGCAAGGCTTTCGCCCACACACAGAGATCAGATTCTGCGCCGATTAATCCCAAATAAATGCCTCTCCCCATTGCTTAGAGCACCTGCTTTGCATGCAGAAGGTCCCGGGTTCAATCCCCGGAAACTCCAGGTGAGCCTGGAAGGACCCATGCCTGAAACACTGGAGAGCCTCTGCCAGTCATGGAATCGTAGCGTTGGAAGAAGCCTCGAAGGTCATCCAGTCCAACCCCGAATCTCTTGCCCAACGTTGGGCTCGAACCCACAACCCTGTAACTTAACATGCTCTAAGTTAGATTATCCTCCCCCAGGGCCAGGGCCTTCTCAGTGGTGGCTCCAACCTGGTGGAAAGCTCTGTCCCATGAGACCAGGGCCCTGCAGGATTTAACCTCCTTCCGCAGGGCCTGTAAGACAGAGCTATTCCGCCTGGCTTTCAATTTGAACTTAGCCTGATCATTTATTCCCCTCCCCTTTTTATGAAGATTACCCATTCTGGGATCCCACAGCTAATTCTCCCCTTGTCTCCTCGCTGGCCCAAATAGGGCTAATTTAGCCAGCTAGCCCTGGTGATCATCTAATGTTTATTGGATGGATTTCCCCCCTAAATTGATTTTTGATTTAATTGTTATTCATGTTTTATACCGTATTTTATGCTGGTTTTTTGGTAGCATCAATCAAGTGTTTTAAATTTGTTGTTAGCCGCCCTGAGCCCGGTTTTCTGAACCGGGAAGGGTGGGCTATAAATAAAAAAATATTATTATTATTATTATTATTATACTCTACAAACTGAGCCATCCCAACTGGTCAGTGTAGAAGATGGACAAATAGTCTGAGGGCAGATCCACGCGGTGTGTTCAAAGAGCATCTAATGTGTGTTCAAAGCACATGACTTCCCAAAGGAACCCTGGGAATTGTGTTTTGTGAAGGGAGCTGGGAATTACCTAGAGACGTATCTAGGTTCATTTGCACCCTTGGCAAGGAGATGCATTGACTCCCTAAAATTGGGAAAGGAGTACGACCAGGCTGTATATTGTCTCCCTGCTTATTTAACTTATATGCAGAATTCATCATGTGAATGGCTGGGCTGGATGAATCCCAAGACGGAATTAAGATCGCCGGAAGAAATATCAACAACCTCAGATATGCAGATGACACAACCTTGATGGCAGAAAGTGAGGAGGAATTAAAGAACCTTTAAATGAGGGTGAAAGAGGAGAGCTCAAAATATGGTCTGAAGCTCAACATCAAAAAAACGAAGATCATGGCCACTGGTCCCATCACCTCCTGGCAAATAGAAGGGGAAGAAATGGAGGCAGTGAGAGATTTTACTTTCTTGGGCTCCATGATCACTGCAGATGGTGACAGCAGTCACAAAATTAAAAGACGCCTGCTTCTTGGGAGAAAAGCAATGACAAACCTAGAGAAAAGCAATGACAAACCTAAAAAGCAGAGACATCACCTTGCCAACAAAGGTTCATATCGCTAAAGCTATGGTTTTCCCAGTTGTGATGTATGGAAGTGAGAGCTGGACCATAAAGAAGGCTGATCGCCAAAGAATGGATGCTTTTGAATTCTGGTGCTGGAGAAGACTCTTGAGAGTCCCATGGACTGCAAGAAGATCAAACCTCTCCATTCTTAAGGAAATCAGCCCTGAGTGCTCACTGGAAGGACTGATCCTGAAGCTGAGGCTCCAGTACTTTGGCCACCTCATGAGAAGAGAAGACTCCCTGGAGAAGACACTGATGTTGGGAAAGATGGAGGGCACAAGGAGAAGGGGAGGACAGAGGACGAGATGGTTGGACAGTGTTCTCGAAGCTGCCAACATGAGTTTGACCAAGCTGCGGGAGGCAGTGGAAGACAGGAGGGCCTGGCGTGCTCAGGTCCAGGGGGTCACGAAGAGTCAGACGTGACTCAACAACATAAGAAAAGCCTGCTGGATCAGGGCAATGGGAGCCCATCTATTCCAGCACCCTGTTGTTCTAGCGCTCATGTGCCCCATAGAGCCTAGGAATCTAGATAGACTGCCTCTGGACCTGGAGGTTCCATAAGAACAGAGCCCTGCTGGATCAAGCCAATGTCTCACCCAGTCCAGCATCTTGTTCTCACAATGGCCAACCAGATGCCTGTGCAAAAGGAGCAAGGAGGACCTAAACAGAAGAGCACTCTCCCCTTCTGCACACTCTTCCCAGCAACTAGTGCTCAGGGCCATTGCTGCCTCTGAACATGGAGGCAGAGCATTGCCTTCGTGGCTTGTAGCCGTCAATAGCCGCCTCCTCTGTGAATTTGTCCAACTCTCTCTTAAAGCTGTCTAGGTTGGCAGCCGGGACGGGGGTGGCGCTGTGGGTAAAAGCCTCAGCACCTAGGGCTTGCCGATCGAAAGGTCGGCGGTTCGAATCCCCGCGGCGGGGTGCGCTCCCGCTGCTCGGCCCCAGCGCCTGCCAACCTAGCAGTTCGAAAGCACCCCCGGGTGCAAGTAGATAAATAGGGACCGCTTACCAGCGGGAAGGTAAACGGCGTTCCATGTGCTGCGCTGGCTCGCCAGATGCAGCTTTGTCACGCTGGCCACGTGACCCGGAAGTGTCTCCGGACAGCGCTGGCCCCCGGCCTCTAGAGTGAGATGGGCGCGCAACCCCAGAGTCTGTCAAGACTGGCCCGTACGGGCAGGGGTACCTTTACCTTTACCTTTTAGGTTGGCAGCCATCACTGTCTCCAATGGGAGTGGGTGCCATAGTTTAACTGTGTATTGTGTGTAATTGGAAAAGCAGCAGCGTCCCAACTAAAACAGACTGGTTATCTAAAATGAGGGAATACTTCCATATTGGGATGCGGGTGGTGCTGTGGGTTAAACCACAGAGCCTAGGGCTTGCCAATCAGAAGGTCGGCAGTTCGAATCCCCGCGATGGGGTGAGCTCCCGTTGCTCGGTCCCTGCTCCTGCCAACCTAGCAGTTCGAAAGCACGTCAAAGTGCAAGTAGATAAATAGGTACTGCTCTGGTGGGAAGGTAAACGGCGTTTCCGTGCGCTGCTCTGGTTCGCCAGAAGCGGCTTGGTCCTGCTGGCCACATGACCCAGAAGCTGTATGCCGGCTCCCTCGGCCAATAAAGCGAGATGTGCGCCACAACCCCAGAGTTGGCCGTGACTGGACCTAACGGTCAGGGGTCCCTTTACCTTTACCTTACTTCCATATTGCCGAACTAACAGGGAGGATAAGAGGAAATATGGTACAAAAAGTGAATAAGGAGTGGGCTTTCTTTAAGGAATACATCAAAACTTATGTGGAAAAAGTAGAATTTCTGACAGATATTGAGTGAATGCAGAAAATGGTTAGAGTGAAAGGAGAGTAAAGTTAAGATAAAAGAAGAGATTAATGAAATAATGAAATGTGTTTAAGCTAGTTGGAAAAATAAAGTAGCGTAACAAGAACGGCTGGAAGTCAAGTCACTTTTTGGGTGTCCGTGTGGGGTAGGTGTGCAGGTACAGTGGTACCTTGGGTTACATACACTTCAGGTTACAGACTCTGCTAACCCAGAAATAGTGCTTCAGGTTAAGAACTTTGCTTCAGGATGAGAACAGAAATCGTGCAGTGGCAGCGAGAGGCCCCATTAGCTAAAGTGGTACCTCAGGTTAAGAACAGTTTCAGGTTAAGAACGGACCTCCGGAACGAATTAAGTACTTAACCCGAGGTACCACTGTATGTTGATATGTATAGTATAGGTAGGTATTATATAGAGTAATGTAGGTATGTTTTATGTTATGAAAATAAGGTAGTGTGTTGTGTACGTGTATTATGTAAATGTATATGTATGTGTTTTATATGTTAATAAAAATCTAGCTTGGAAAAACAAAAAAAAAAAGATTTTCTTTTATCTGTTGTGAAGCTTCCAGCGTTCATAACACTAATTCTAGTGTTATGACCAAAGAGTAAGTTCTCTGCACCAAGATGTACCCGCCTCACATACAGAATGTTTTGCATGAGGTTTGTGACGGAGGTGAAATCTGATTTGTTTGCATCATAATGAGAAACTACCTCATTTGCACTTCTCAACCCGGAACACAGTTATCCTTTGAAATCCACACTTCTCTGAATTTTGTAATGCACTTAGCCAACAAAACACCATTTGCAAAATGTATATATTAGTGGGAAACATGAACGAAAAAGAATACGCTAATGGGAATAATGTACAAGGATCCAGTCTACTGGGGAAATTGCAATAATGTGTATCTCAGTCAAAACTGCATACAAAAATCTGTTTGTTAGGAGAAATTTGCACCAAAACAGTGGCAAATTTTCAGAAGAATTCTTTTCCACTGAGAATTGCAGCAGGACTGTGCAGAACTGAGTTTAAGACTGGAGAAATGAAAAACTTAGTAAACAGAACATGACAGATTTATCCATCCTTACTTGGATACGTGGGAGTTTGTGTGTTGTTTCCGACATGGGAGTGTGTTTCCTTCCATGTCGGAAATCGTAGCATGAGTTTTGAAACAGAAGAAAAGTGAGACAGAGAGATAGACTCACCAGGAGACCTTCGGCTGAATCTAATCCGGTCGTTTGTTTCTCTGCTTTGCAAACACGCAAGCGCTGCGGACGACTACAAATTTTAAAAGAGATTGAGGGCCCAAATAAAAACTGTCAAGCGTTTTAAGATCCTTGGGGGTGAGATGGTTTGGAAGACTTGCTTGAAATGGCTCTTTAAATCAATACAATTGGGGTGGGTGGGAAATCTATCTATCATCTCGGAGGAGTTTTCTGCCGAAATCCTCCGCCCAGCACCCCACAAAGCAGGTGAGATGTGTGAGCCAAATCTAGCGCTGTGTTGGTCAGGACGGCAAAGGGCCCCGTTTTACAAAGAACAATAAACGACCTGTTTTATTGAGTGCTTGTTTGCTGGGAGATCGGACGACGCCAACTATTGCATAATAATTCATTCTGATTTTTTTGTGGGAGATTCCAATATCTGACAAATTTCTGTCAATTTCTGTCAATTTTAGCTTCTCTCAATTTTTCACTCTTTTAAAGTTCAGCTCTCCACATTTCCACATCAGTTGGGAATTTATTTGTTTTTTAATTCTCAAAACCAGCATTTCAGTGAAGATTTATCATGATGTACATTCCCTCCCCCCTTGTCAATATAGCCTGATAGACATACCTTTGGAAATCTATTTCCCCAAGGCAATGCATTTCTGTAATTTTATTTTTTTTAATCTACACATTTATATGCACACCCCTGTATTTGGACTTTTTGTACAGGTTGCTTCTCTGGAGCACTTGCATTGCAAAATTCGGAGAAGCGTGAATTTCAAAGGACGGCTGTATTTTGGCTCCTGTATTGATTGGGTTTATTACACGTTGCTTTTCACTCAAATGAATCCCAAAGCGGCTTACAAACAACAAATAAGAATAACATGGTAGAACATACATAGAACATCCCAAATACAATACAAATCATACAGAATAATGAACAAGTCACCAGTAAAACAATTGCAACCTATAAAATACTATAAACAAAGCAACAAATAAAACGTAAGCTAAACACCACAATTAAAGGAAACATCACATAATATGATTAACAAATCAAGACAGCATTTATAATATATAAAACAATATGAATGGCATTAACAAAATAGCAACCAAAAGATAAACTAAGCACCGTTAAGTTCATACAAACACTCTTGTTTTCGAAAGTGTGAATTAGGTTAAGTGAGGCGGGAAAATGTGCAGTGGATCACATTATTCTCCCACTTGGGGACCCCAGAGATTTCTACGGGCTCTCCTGCTGAACATGCTCCCTGCGCTGTTGGGCAGACGTGGCCGTCACACAGGCAGCACTTGAATCCAACAAGCTTAAGCTCAGGGAGGTGGGATCTTTCAGGGTTCCTGTCTCAGACTCCTTCCCAGCTGAGTGATACTTACCCTGCTCCTCATTCTCCTCCAACTGAAAGACAAAACTGAAAAACTACAGCTAAGTCAGAATGCGGCAGCTAGATTAGTGACTGGGAGCAGCCGCTGAGACCACATAACACCAGTCTTGAAAGACCTACATTGGTTCTCTCAGCCCCACTCACCTCACAGAGTGTTTGTTGTGGGGGAGGAAGGGAAAGGAGAATGTTAGCCGCTTTGAGACTCCTTAAAGGGAGTGAAAGGCGGGATATCAAATCCAAACTCTTCTTCTTCTTCTTCCCAGTACGTTTCCAAGCACAATTCAAAGTGTTGGTGCTGACCTTTAAAGCCCTAAACGGCCTTGGCCCAGTATACCTGAAGGAGTGTTTCCACCCCCATCGTCCAGCCCGGACACTGAGATCCAGCTCCGAGGGCCTTCTGGCGGTTCCCTCGCTGCGAGAAGCCAAGTTACAGGGAACCAGGCAGAGGACCTTCTCAGTGGTGGCACCCACCCTGTGGAACGCCCTCCTACCAGATGTCAAAGAGAACAACAACTACCAGAGTTTTAGAAGACATCTGAAGGCAGCCCTGTTTAGGGAAGCTTTTAATGTTTTATAGGTTATTGTATTTTAGTGTTCTGTTGGAAGCCGCCCAGAGTGGCTGGGGAAGCCCAGCCAGATGGGTGGGGTATAAATAATAAATAATGATGATGATGATGATGATGATGATGATTATAAAGAAGGGCTTGGTTCCTTAAGGTCCACAGTCTTGGGGCCATGAGGGTGGAGCTTGGGAAAGGGCAGGCTGGCAGACCCTCCAGGGAGAAAGTGTCTCTCTCTCAGAGCTGTCCGTGGTGCTTGCAGAAGAGGTGCTGGAGGCCTCAACTGACTTTCCAGGGCAAACGGGAGGAAGCGTCCCTGGAGCCATCCGTGATGCTGCAACCTCATGCAGGCCTTCAAAGAAACCTTGACTTAACAATGGACGGGTCAGGGGACATTGGCTGATTCTCTGGTAGGGAGAGACAGAGCCACCAAAGTCTGGCGCATCTCAGTTATCAGAAGAGATGGGACTAAGTCCGTCTTGTTTTCCCAGTGGGTGTTTAAAGGGGAAACCCCCTCTTTTTTAAAGTCTGTCTAGAAGCAGACATTACCAACATTTAAAAACAACTTACAAGGTGGTCTGTGGGTTGTACACTGTTCCCCCATTCCATTTCCCTAAAACCTTCAAAAATAACGTATCCAGCCACTGTATACCTTGAAGAAGAAAAAACTGGCGTCAAACAATATCTGGGGAGCACGACAGCTGGACACTCGAGTATCGGGCAAAGTCTGGGGAGACCCAAGTTCAAACCCCCCATGAAGTTTATTGGGTGACCTCAGTTTGGTTACTCTCTGTTTAACCTACCTTGCAGGGTTATTGTTAGGAATAAAATGGGACGGGGACAGAGAGAACAATGCCACCTTGATGGTCTCCTTAGGGACGAGAGCCAGGGTATAAAATAATATGCTGTTTTAATGGTGCCCCAGATCCACTGTGCGGAGTCTCTTGTGAGGATACAGCCCTTGCTGGGATGGTAGGGGCTGCACTGCTCACATTTGTGTCAATTAAGCAGACTCCTATTTGTCTGGGAATTGTGGAAGCGTGGATTATTATTATTTCTTCCCAGCGTGGGACCGGCATGTCTCCAAAAACCAAAGTGTGCCCTTGTCATCTGGAGCTCCAGCGCACTCTCTCTCTCTCTCTCTCTAGGCGTGCATATGGAGTGTGTGTGTGTGTGTGAGAGAGAGAGAGAGAGAGAGAAAGAACGAGAGCGAGCGTGTTCCAGTGTGTACCACATGGGTGAATCTCCTGCTCGGCTTATTGATTGGGGCTGCATTGATCTGCTAGAAGGGGATGGGGTGGAGGGGGGGGGCAGAATGAAAATCAATAACCAACCCTGCAATATGTTTCTGGGTCTCGAAGATTCACTCGCTCGCACGCACGCCCCACGCCGGAGCTGTTTTAATTTGCCGGGAGGACCAAGTGAGTGAGTGAGTGTTCATGTGTCTGCGTGTGTTTAAACATGAGGGTTGGTTTTTTTGTTTTTTTATGAGTGGAGATGAACCGGCAGCCTAGCCTCGTTGCCGTATATAAGAGGGATTCTGTCGGTCCTCGGCCTTGTAGACTTCTCCTCCACCCGGATCCTCTGCGCATTGTCTTCCGCCAGCCAGTCCCCACTGCTGAGTCTCCTTCCAAGTTCATCCCAGGCCCAGGTAGGTGGGTGGTTTTGCAGGGGTGACAGGAGGGGAAGGGGGGCTGGCTGAGCCACGTGAATTAAACTGCGCCGTGTCGGCATCCTTGCATGGTTCAGATGGTGCACTCCCTCGTTTCTTCTTATTTTCTCTTGGTATGCGTGGCTTCATGGCTCCTGGGTCGCATTCACAAGTGCTGCTGTGGCAGGCCTTGTGGTGAGAGAGGTTTTGCCTGTGGACGTCAGCAGGGGGCGTCCTTCTTCCTGCTGCAAGAGCCGCTGATTTATTTGCAAGCGAGAGCCCCCCAAAAACTTTGCAGGGGTTGCGTCAAGCCAGGCTGCCCAGAAACAATTGTCCTGCGAGGCCTGGTTGGGATAGAAAGTTGTTGACTGAGGGAGACACCCAATCTGCAGAAATCCAATAATAATAATAATAATAATAATAATAATAATAATAATAATATATTTATACCCCACCCATCTGGCTGGGTTTCCCCAGCCACTCTGGGCGGCTTCCAACAAAATATTAAAAATACAATAAAACATCAAACATTAAAAACTTCCCTAAACAAGGCTACCTTCAGGTGTCTTCTAAAAGTCAAAAAGTTGCTTATTTCCTTGACATTGTGCCTGTGGGAAAAGGAAATGTGAAATTTCAGGCCATTTTAAAGATTTGAAGCGCAGGGTGAGGGGGAAAATGGTAGCAACTTGAGGCAAAGGACTGGGGTTTCTATGGCATCTGGTATATTTACTTATACGTCTCTCTGTCTTTCCTACATTTTTGTGGGGACATATTATTGGGGAGCAAAGCTACTTATTTCCTCAGCACACACTCTGGCAAACCTGTATGTGATTCAGCACCTCGAATACATATTTTCAGGGGTGCTGAGTAGTCCTGGGTGGGTATCTGCACCCAGCAACTGGGATTGATCGCTAGTACGTTGTCTGATTTTGAAATTTCGATGGCATTAATATCACAGAGGCTCGAGGCCTATCGCAATGCAAGGCTGCGGCTCTTAATCGGTCAGAGGAAACGATATTTTAGGTATGTGTGTATGTCAGCCGAACCTGCCTCACAGGGTTGTTGTAAAGATAAAATGGGGAGGGGGAGGACTTTGTCCATAGCCTTGAGTTGAGAAAAAAGGTAGACTATAAATGTAGGAAAATAAATATGTGTGTGTACACAGACACACACACACCTGCTTCAAGGTGTGAAGTGTGATACAGAGGTGATTTGCAAATAAATAGCAAAAAGTTAAAACTATTTCAACAAACTTGAAAGCTGCTTGAGATTAAGTAGGTGGTGGGTCTTAAAAAACAGAGTACACATTTTTCTTTTTAAACTGTATTTTTTAAAGCAATGTATGGGAACAGGCACTCCCTGCGACCCCAAGGTATGCCTTTTATAACACCACCTTGGACGAGGAATCGCACCTTCCCCCACGAACAGTAGGAAGGCCTCTTCCAACACCATCTTATAATTATGGAAGTATATGCAAACATCTGGCTCTCTTAAGACTTTATAGAACCTTTGTTCTCAATCACGATGGAACTCACAGGTGATGAATACTATATATATATATATATATATATATATATATATATATATATATATATATATCTCTCCTTATTATTTGTAAAGGGAATATTTCCACGATTTAATACTTGATTATCCCTGTAGAGTTGCGTCCCATGTCTTTGTACTTTTGTCCTTCCTGGCCGTGACGCTTTACATTTTTTATTCTTTGTTTTCTTTCCTTTTGCTATGTTTGCAATTTTTTATGTGGTCAACGAATCGATATTGTTTTAAAAAAGGAAGCGGTAAACAGAAACAAAACAAAAAAAGAGCAAAAAGATCCCCTCTTCCCGCAGACATGAGAATGCCTCTTCCAATACCATTTGAGAAAAGGTATAGGCCTCTACTCTGCCACACAGGTAGAATACCTTTTGTTTTTAAACAAGAGGTATTTCCTTCCCTGCCTCCTCTCTCACACAGGGGACAATGCCTCTTCCACAATGATGGTGGGTTGATTCTCCTTTTTTTTTTTTGCAACAGATGCATGCATGATAAAAGAGCAACAAAACCAATCTCTTTCCTTCAAAGCCTCGCCTTTCACCCTCCTGTGCAGTTCTGCAGACTGAGCCACATGCGGTTGATAGGCTGAGATTTCTTTAACCGGCTGCAATCTCAAGTTGTGGCATTTTTAAATATGAGTACAGTTGTTACGGATTACTGTTGATTCCTAATAACGGGAGATGCTCAGAGCCTAAGTGCGCATTATGAGGAATGTGTGCAAGGCTGACAGTGTTAAAATAAATACATAAATAAGTGCAAGTCCCGTCCCCTTAAGTGCAATGGGGGTGGGGGGAGTTTAAACTCCACCCCCCTTGACTGTGACCCCCATGAAAATCCCACCCCCAAAATCTGGCAATTACCTTTTTGAAAATTCCCATTGTAACCCACTGCTTTCTCCTTGAGATTAATCACAGAACGGGCAGGGGGGGGCGTTATGAGGATCTTAGGTGGGGAGGCCCCATTGCAAGTCATCCCCCTCACCTCCCGCTAACTTTAAAAAAGCCCAAATTTTGCTGGTGATGCAGATCCCTTCCCATTAACATCCATTAAGCTTTTAAAGAACCACCGTGACCAAAACGGTTCCCTAAATACTGACCATCTCAGATTGCTCCTAGCAGTGACTCATTCTCCTACTCTAAAAAGAGCCCTGTTGGTTCAGGAGGAAGGTCTATCGCATCCTGGAGCCTTCCCTACAGCCCACCCCCCAAAAGTGCCCAACCAGATACCTTCAGGAAGCGGACGAGAAGCAAAGCAGACCCTCCCTCTTGGCTGTCCCCTAAGCATCTGGTCTTCACTGGTATACTGCTCTTGAGCATGGAGGTTCTATACAGGAAGCACGACCGATGGGAATGGGGGAGAAAAATGGATCCTGCCTCATCCGCACTCCTCAAAATAATGCACAGGTCAACATCTGGGTTATTCCTTCAAGATTTGCCATTCTCTGAATTTTACACTGCAGTTCTACACACACACACACACACACACACACACACACACACACAGCATCTCTTAAGAAGTGTGCATTAAAATCTGTAAACATTAATGAAAGTAATGGAGCCGTGTTAGGGGAAACCGCTGGCAAAAGTTGTGTGGGTTAGGCAAATCGTCACCATCATTGCAAATCTTTGTAGACTACTTTGAGGGTCTCCCCAGGTGCTATGTAAATAATAATAATAATAATAATTTATTATTTGTACCCCGCCCATCTGGCTGGGTTTCCCCAGCCACTCTGGGCGGCTTCCACAAAGACAAAAAATACACTAATATGTCATACATTAAAAACTTCCCTGAACAGGGCTGCCTTAAGATGTTTTCTGAATGTCAGGTAGTTGTTTATCTCTTTGACATCTGGTGGGAGGGCGTTCCACAGGGCGGGTGCCACCACCGAGAAGGCCCTCTGCCTGGTTCCCTGTAGCTTTGCTTCTCGCAATGAGGGAACCACCTCAAGGCCCTCGGCGCTGGACCTCAGTGTCCGGGCAGAACAATGGGGGTGGAGACGCTCCTTCAGGTATACTGGACCGAGGCCGTTTAGGGCTTTCAAGGTCAGCACCAACATTTTGAATTGTGCTTGGAAATGTACTGGGAGCCAATGCAGATCTCTCAGGACCGGTGTTATGTGGTCTCAACGGCCGTCACCAGTCTAGCTGCCGCATTCTGGATTAGTTGTAGTTTCCGGGTCACCTTCACCTAAATTGAAGGAAATGAATAAAACAAACTGATGCAGAAATGTGGAGAACCAAGTTTCACTCGGTTTCCATTTCTTACCTTTCCAAGTGAAACTGACCACCCCTGAGATGAAATTGACCACCCACTAGAGATTTTCCCATTCCTGAGGTGACAGTCATGGAGAGAGCAATCCTTCCTGCCCAGTCCTCTTTCAATCCATGCCTCAAAGTTGAGGAGCAGCCACCCCAATCGCCTTTGTACGTGGCTGCAGAGTTTGGATTTCACACTGGCCTATAGTGTCTCCTCCAACTTAGGTGCTCCAATCAAGGGAGGTGGGATAGCAGCTTTCAAGGCCAGGGGAGCGCACCTCCTAGGCAAGCTTGCATCCCGCTTGCAAAGTGTCTCCCTTTTTTAGAAGCTCAGGCACCAACCAGCATTATGTCTAGCTCGGGATACTGACTGACAAACGGGCAAGACTCTGGGCCTCCCGGGATGCTTGTTGCGGGTCGTGACGAGGAGTTCTGTGAAACCCAGAAGCTGATGTCCTTCGAGCCCCCAATCTGAAATGCTTATATATTCTTTGACCTATATCACATGAAGCAGAACCAAAATATATTTTTAAAAATTCAGTTTAGGAATGGGGAGCAGAACCCACCCCAAAAATCATTCACACACACCCCCACTCTTTCTCCCTATAGCCTGCCTCTTGCCGTTCATACAAACACCTGTCCTTAAGGAATAGGGTTCTTTGAGAAGCTTGGATGAAGCTTCTCTTCTCTGCCTCCCCCCCCCCCCGCCCCGCGGCCTTTCCTCTCCCCACACCTCCATTACCCACACCCCATCTCCAGCCCTGGGTTTCCATGGTTACGGCTGATGTATTGGGCTATTGATCAGCTCAGCCAAAGCCTGCTGTCCACTCAGGACTCCGCGGCAATTTCACATTCTTCCTCCTAACCATAGGCCTAAATCAATATCAGACACTGTTTATTCCGGATGAGTATTCCTTCTCTCGCTGGTTCATTCCCCTCTTTTCATCATGTATTTTCTACCCTACAACTCCCCCCCTCCTTTAACTCTACAGAGCTTCAGGCTTTCGTTCAGATAACCTCGCCCGCCACAGGCTGAGGTTAGCCATAAGGGAGTCTCTCGTTATCCTATATGCATATTTCAGGATCAGCCGCGATGCTGCGGGGCTGCAAAGAGACGGTGCGCCTGTAACGCTTCTGCAGTTCCTCTGCTGCAGCGCAGGAGTCCGCAGGGAGTACCCGTCATTCAAGTTTCTAGTCCCTATGAGCACGGATATTTGGGCTGCAAAAGTGAGGCCTGCTGGTCAACACAGATGTAGGAGGAAGTAGGGGCTCAAATTGCGAGACGATAGAATGGGGTGTAATATAAAGGTAAAGGGGACCCCTGACCATTAGGTCCAGTCGTGGCCGACTCTGGGGTTGCGGCGCTCATCTCGCTTTACTGGCCGAGGGAGCCGGCGTACAGCTTCCGGGTCATGTGGCCAGCATGACTAAGCCGCTTCTGGCGAACCAGAGCAGCGCACGGAAACGCCGTTTACCTTCCCGCCAGAGCGGTACCTATTTATCTACTTGCACTTTGACGTGCTTTCGAACTGCTAGGTTGGCAGGAGCAGGGACTGAGCAACGGGAGCTCACCCCGTCGCGGGGATTCGAACCGCCGACCTTCTGATCGGCAAGTCCTAGGCTCTGTGGTTTAACCCACAGCGCCACCTGCGTCCCTGGGGCATAATATAAGAGCAAGCTAAATTTGTCCAAGTAGCTCAGCTTGTCTGCGCTGACTGCCAGCAGTATTCCAGGTTTTCAGGCACAGAATCTTTCCCAGCCCTAGCTGGGGACTGAACCCGCGAACTTTGAATGCAAGGCAGATTTTCTACTAACTGAGCAACGGTCCCTGATTCTGCTACCTCGTTCTGCTACGTGTGTAGACTAGGCCACATCTCTCCTCCCGAAACTCCTCCTGTCTTTGTTTTTCTCCCCCCCCCCCCGCAAGTGAAATGTACGGTAAGTCTCCAGTCCTCATGGTGGAATTATTATTATTTTTGCAAGGAAAAACAAAACAAGTCTGTAAGCCGGCCTTTGCCAACCTAGTGCTGAGCCAGCCGTGCTGGCTGATGGGTGTTGTAGTCCCAAACATCTGGACTGCCCCAGGTGGGAGAAGGGGCGAGTCTCCACGTCAGCGATTTTGGTGCTGTGCTGAGCTCACGCAACATCTCGGTGCTGTGCTGAGCTCACAGCCCTTTCCACCCCAGGCCTAGAACAAATCAGGGAAATCAAGGGTATCTATTGCAGAGATGCTTATAATGGATACCTCAGAGCGCTGACACAGACGTTGCCCAGCGCTGAATTTAGTTTCCTCTTATGCAGAGTATAGCTATATTTACACAGGCTGGCTTGTTCCCTCTTAAGCGAACGAGGCTTTTTGTTATTATTAAAAATCCATGTGTACACAAGCGCACGTAGAACTGATTTTTCTGTCTGCAAGTTTTAGAGAGTCAGAAGAGTCAGGATTATTTTCACCTTGGAGTTGGGAACGAGAGAATCAATCCATTTCAGTTTCTTGTTTTTCCACTCTTGAACTCAGCTCTCCACATTTCTATATCAATTTGTGATTTATATATATTTTTAACGTCCTCGTGAAAGTTGGGTTTTTACCATGAGGGCCCGCTTGTTAGCCTTATAAAGGTAAAGGTACCCCTGCCCGTACGGGCCAGTCTTGACAGACTCTGGGGTTGTGCGCCCATCTCACTCAAGAGGCCGAGGGCCAGCGCTGTCCGGAGACACTTCTGGGTCACGTGGCCAGCGTGACAAAGCTGCATCTGATGAGCCAGAGCCGCACACGGAAACACCGTTTACCTTCCCGCTAGTAAGCGGTCCCTATTTATCTACTTGCACCCGGGGGTGCTTTCGAACTGCTAGGTTGGCAGGCGCTGGGACCGAGCAACGGGAGCGCACCCCGCCGCGGGGATTCGAACCGCCGACCTTTCGATCGGCAAGCCCTAGACGCTGAGGCTTTTACCCACAGCGCCACCCGCGTCCCGTTAGCCTTATAGTCTTGTTTTAAATGTATCTGTTTTCGTGATTTCACCTGCTTTTTAAAATTATCTTATTGCAAATCTCCTCGGGACAGTGGTTTGGAAAGCAATGAATAAATCATTGATGGTGATGATAACAATCAGCACTTTAGTGTGAATTTTTCCTAACATACTCATTTTTGTATGCATTCCCTCCTAAAACAAAACAATTTTGCAAAACAATTCGTTCTAATGTAATGCAATTCCTACACAACATTTTCCACCGGTGTAGGCATTTATATGCAAACTTCAAATGTGTTCTTTTACATCTCGGCCAGAGAACTGCATTGCAAAATCTGGAGGCGTGAGAATTTCGAAAGATGCTGCCTATGTCTTGCTTTGAAAAGGATGACTTGGGTGAAGTTTGCCTCTCAGTGCAAGCTGAACTTAATTCCTTCCCCTGTCCTTACATAATGCACATGTGATCTGTGGCACTGATATCCTCTGGATACTGGTGTCTCAAGTCAGCTTTGCTATGCAGGAAAAGCACAGATGTTTTAAAACTTTTTGAACATTGTCTCTCTCTTTCACGCACACACAAACGCGTCACCTCCTCGTTATTCCCCCTCCCTCTGAGCAAAAGTGTGCCTCTAATTAGCTCATCTGGTGGGGACTTTGGGGCCCTTGCAGCAACAGAAGGGACCACTGATCTTTAACCTCGCAGCTACTCAGAGGTCACAGTCCCTTGGCTGCTGATCGATTGGGCAGTCGCGGCTTCTTAAAGTCACAGGTTCTCAATATGCTCGCTTGCTTTTAAATGGCGAAATCAGGAGACTTTGGGGAAACAGGGATTGTCCACCAGCAACACTGTGCCCAGTTAGTACCACCATTGTGTGTCTCTGAAATCCATCCGATTCTACCAAGCTCCGCCCACAAAGTCCTCCAGGCTCCACTCACAACGCTCCCAAATTTTGTCACCTCCTCACTAGATCGTGTCTCGGCCTTCCAGCAGCCAATGCAGCCAGCTCCTCCTCCTGGCCAACCAGAATCTTCCAGGCTCTGCATTGGCTCCGCCTTCATTGCTTCCATGACTGTCCCTCGTCAACGGAGACAGTAGGCTGGGGAGCTAAAGTGGGGAACTCTGAGCAGGAAACCGCTTTGAGCAATTAAACACTTTCATTACTATTATTTTTTAAAAGGGGAGTAATGATGCAATGAAACATTTTCATAGAAAGGGTGAAAACGAGCAGTGCCCTCGGCCACTCCCATACCAGCATGCAAACTTGCCCCTGAGCATGTGCAGAGGAGATCCTAGCATTCAGCGGTATCCTGCCTCTGACCTTGGATGCAGAACATAAGACGATGGTGATTAAATATATATCCCTAGTTGGGATTCTAGGTGGCTTACAACATTGAGAAACGCATTTTAAAATGCAAAGCTAAACAAAAAAAAACAAAAAAAACTAGTTGAAATACATTAAAACACATTTAAAGCCAGCAATTAAAGTACAGTTTGCCCTCACAGCATTGCCTGCACCTCAAAGGCCTGTTTGAATAGGAAGGTCTTGGCCTGCAGGTGGAAGGAGCGCAAGGAGGGAATCGGGCAAAACTCTCTTGGGAGGGAATTTCATTCGGGAGCAGCCCCGGAAAAGGCTCTTCCTCTCTTGTCACACCCAACTCTGCCTCCGATGCGTATGGGACTGAGGATCTTAGCACCTGGGCAGGTTCGTCTAGGCCCCCAAACTTTTTTCAAAGAGGGCCAGATTTGATGAAGTGAAGGGTCGTGGGGTCCGACCAAAGTTGTTGACCTTTTGCTGAGCTTTTTTAGGGTTGGAGTTGTTGAAGTTTTTTTAGGATTTCACTCCAGGAAATAAACTGCCACAGGGGCTGGATTAAACTGACCAGCGGGCCGGTTTAGACCCCCGAAACGGACTTTGGACATACCTGGATATAGTGGTGCCTCGCAAGACGAAATTAATTCGTTCCGCGAGTTTTTTCGTCTTGCGATTTTTTTTCGTCTTGCGAAGCACGGTGTCGGGAAAGTTTTGGAAAAGCTTCAAAAATCACCAAAGTCTTTAAAAACCTCAAAAAAGGCTACCACACCACGTTCTATGAGTTGCTCCTCGAAGTCAAGTCGCAACTGTATTAACGGTGTTAAGAAAAAGGAAACAATCTTGCAAGAAGTTTCCGTCTTGCGAAGCAAGCCCATAGGGAAAATCGTCTTGCGAAGCAGCTCATAAAACGGAAAACCCTTTCGTCTAGCGAGTTTTCCGTCTTGCGAGGCATTCGTCTTGCGAGGTACCACCGTACAATCTTTCAGGTACCCTGGGCCCAAGCCACTTTGAATAGTGACTGGAAATGGCCTGGCAGCCAGCGAAGCTGTTTTAACAAGGGGAGCAACATGTTCCCCTTAACTAGGGGTCAGCAACCTTTTTGAGCCGTGGGCCGGTCCACCGTCCCTCAGACCATGTGGTGGGCTGGACTATATTTTGGGGGGAAATATGAACCAATTCCTATGCCCCGCAAATAACCCAGAGATGCATTTTAAATAAAAGCACACATTCTACTCATGTAAAAACACGCTGATTCCTGGACCGTCTGCGGGCCGGATTGAGAAGGCGATCTGGCCCCCGGGGCCTTAGTTTGCCTACCCTTGCCCTTAATGGTCCTTAGCCAGCAATCAGGCTGCAGCATCCTGGGCCAGCTGAAGCCCCCAGAAACCCTTGCCTGGAGTTAACAAGATGCTTTGGTGGCCAGGGAACAAGCAAGCATCAGGTCCGACACTCTTGCCACTATCACAAGGGGGCAGGGGGTGTCCGTGAAGA
Source organism: Podarcis muralis (assembly GCF_964188315.1). NCBI lineage: Eukaryota > Metazoa > Chordata > Lepidosauria > Squamata > Lacertidae > Podarcis > Podarcis muralis. The sequence continues at coordinate 3,222,199 of NC_135670.1, forward strand.
GCAGGCGCTGAGGAGGGATGAAAAAAACTTCAGGGAGGCGGCAAAGGAGGCAGAAAGAGACCTCGAGAGAGCAGGCGGAAGAGAGAGCATCTGATTGGGTGGCCTCTCTGGAAAGCTCTTCAGAACAGCCACAGAAAGGCCTCTGAGAGGGCTTTGTTCTCGAAGGGCAAGTTTTGATGTTCGCTTCGCCTTCGGAGCCGGCTGAAGTGGGGCCTTGAAGTGGGCCTTGTGCCATTTTCCTGCAGGCGGGGAGGGGGGGCACCCTGTCTTTTTTCTCCTGAGCCGTCCATTAGCTTACCTTTCTGGCTGCCCCTTTCATCTCCAGAGTGCCACTCTGGCCATACGCTTGGGGGCCCCTTCCTCCCCACATCACCCCACTCCGGGGCTCCGACACCCCCCCCCCCGGTGGCGAGGCCTAAATGGACGAGGGCTGCTCATCCCCACATGGCAAATTAAGTGCTTAGCACGGTCCTTTTCTTCCTTAATGGATCGTGTAGCAGCCATTCCCCCACTTTCGGGGCGAGAAGCGACAGGGCCACTAGTTCAACAGCTCTGGGAGGCAGCCTGCTCATCAGTGAGACGGGAGAGAACCAGCTTCATGGAGAGACCAGAGCAGCAGACATTTGTGCCACGGCCCCGTCAAACATTTCTTCCAAGATTTATCCCCAGTCATCCTGATTTTGGGGGCCTCCTCTCCCATATAAATGATGTGTGCCCTGCCAAGGAGGCTGCTCTCTCTTAGGTTTCTAAAGAGGGAGGGGTGATCTGTAAAGACTAGCAAGACCAGGGTCCAAAGTCGCCAAACTGCTCCACCGGCCAATGGGAGTTGCAGTTGTTGGCATCCGTCTGTCTCGCGAGATAATGGAGGAGTGTGCCTTCGGAGGTGAAGTCAAACCATTGGAGTCACAGCATCTGCTGTGGCTGTAGAGACCGATACAGGAGAGACATGTTTTGTTGCAGGTGGGGCAGATGAAGGTGTCCGGTTCTGCTGCTACAGATGCCCCATGGCGTTTCTTCTCTCTGCCCTCCTCCCAGCGGTCATTCCTCCCCTGGTCACTGTTATGGATGCACGACCTGTCTCCAGGCACTGCGGTCATCTGTGAGGGATTCCCGCACAGCATGGTTGATGTTGCCAGCAATCACGTCCACCAAAACCTTAAAAAGCCACCT